>NC_083350.1:94946689-95563856 GCF_030254825.1 Meriones unguiculatus
AATGGTTTTACTTACAATGATGTAACCTCGGAAGATGGAATAGTCAGGCATCTGGTCCAGTCGGGTGAGCAGGTTTGGTAAGGAGCCACTTAGACCTCTTTGAGGAACCAGCACCTGGGAAAAGAAGCCCCAGATTTCTAGTTAGCAAATTTTGGTACCATTTGCTGTTCACTGATAACTATGGAAGTCCCACTGGCTTCTTTGGCCAGTTAAAAGAATTGACTGAAACCATTTTATTTACAGAATAAGTTATTCCAGGATGCAAACTGACTAGGCTGGAAGGAACTTTGAAATGTTAGTTCAATTTTAATTCTTTCTCTTAATTTTATTTTCCATTTAGAGAAAATTTCATCTTGTACAAAAGACTTTATGGATCCAGCTACGAAATCCCTTCTAACTTTCATTAACTTCTTCTGTTAATTCTTTGCTTATCCTGAGAAACTTAAGTCTACTACAATCCAGTGACCTGAATTTGCCTGAAAAAGCTTTGCTTGATAAAAATAAAACGACAGCCAATTTTACATAAACAGTTAGATTTTTCTCTCTCTTTCTATGTGTGTGTGATGGGGGTAGAGGGAGAAGGAGAAAGAGGAAAGTAGAAAGAGGAGGGGCTTTTGGAGCTCAGAGCCTTGTGCAGACGTGGCAAGTAGCTTTTGCTGAGACATTTCCCCAGCTAGTTGACCCCTCCCCCTTTTATTCTTCTCATTTTTGAAACAGAATCTTGCCACGAAGTCCAGGCTGTTTTCAAACTTTCTGTGATCCTCCTGATTTAGCTTCCTGAGTGTGGGAACTACAGGCATGTATTACCACACTCAGTCTGAGTTCTTTGAGTCTCCTTTGTCATAAACGACATTCATTGTAAGGAGTAGCAGCAGCAATTATACGTTGCCTCTCCTCCCCCATCTCAACCAGGCCCTATTTGGTCCACATGGACACTACAATTTCCAAGCCTAGCATGGATAATTGTTTGGCCAAAGCAACTAGTGCAACCTTCTTGTTCTAGAACCTTGTCAAACAGAAAACCTCAACGCTGTAGCGTTTTCTTTCTTCCTTCAGTCTTGAACTGACATTGGGTGCCTAGTACGGCTCAGGATGTGGAGACACGAATGTGGATGAGGTCTGTATCTCACCCTTGAAGAGATATGACAGGAGATGGGACAACACTGACAGGTAGCAGGACATCAGTGCCTGGAGGAAGGGTGGGCGGAAAGAGAAAAGGCAAGGCCGAGGAGGCCACTCAAGCACTCTTCATGCCATTGGCTGCCTGATGCGAATATGCAAATGAGAAAACGTCACTTCCTATGTGTGATAGTTGGACGCCGTCTTCAGGCGCCATCTTCTCGTGCCTGTGAAGGAAGGCATGTGGGTGGTGAGCCGCGCCAACTAGCAGGCAGAGGAGAGGCTTGAGGGCCTCCCAGTGTAAGTGAAGACTTGGGGGCTCGGGCGCGAGAAGGTTGGTGTGAGACTGGAGGAGGCGGGAAGGACGAGGCCCGAGTGTGACCGGAAGCCGCAGGGGAAGGTTGTGATGCCAGGCCCGTGTGTGACCGGAGGAGGCCGGGGAAGGACTGTGGCTCGAGGCCCGTGTGTGACCCGAGGCCGGGGGAGGACTGTGGCCCGAGGCCTGTGTGTGACCCGAGGCCGGGGGAGGACTGTGGCCCGAGGCCCGTGTGTGACCGGAAGCCGGGGAAGGATTGTGGCCCGAGGCCCATGTGTGACCGGAAGCCGCAGTGGAAGGCTGTGATGCCAGGCCCGTGTGTGACTGGAGGAGGCCAGGGGAGGACTGTGGCCCGAGGCCCGTGTGTGGCCCGAGGCCCGTGTGTGGCCCGAGGCCCGTGTGTGACCCGAGGCCGGGGGAGGACCGTGGCGGGAGGCTCTGGTGTGACGGGAAGCCGCAAGGGAAGGCTGTGATGTGAGGCCTGTGTGTGAGGCCCGGGAAGGACTGCGGCGTGGCAGTCTGTGCCTGGGGTTGGGGTGGCAGGTGGGGGGGAGGGGAGGGAGAAGGGTTGGAATGGAGGGCTGAAGGCATGGCTGGCGGAGGTTATAGGAAGCAGGTACAGGCTGGGTTCTCATGGCTGAGAGCTGTGTCACTGAGCAAATGCTTTATTGCAGGGCAGAACATTTTAAAGATGTTTCAAGTGCCTGTGGAAAATCTGGACTATGTCAGAAGTATGCGGCCATGGGTGAAGAGCATGCTTCTGAAGATTGGACTTGACAGAAGCAAAGAATTGCTGAAGGGTCTTAAAGGCTTTGACCCAAGTGACAGATACTTTTATAATACATCTTGGCCAGATGTTGCTCCAGGGGAATTTTTCAGGAAGAAAATGAGGTACCGAAGCAAACCATACTGCTGTAGCCTCTGCAAATACTCAGTAAATGTGCTTGCTTCTCTCAAAAATCATTTGCATCGTTGCCATGAAGATGAGGCCGACCAAGAGTTGCAGATCCAGTGTCCAGATTGCTCATTTGCTTCACGGCCTGATGTGGTGAGTGAGCACTTCTGGTTGTTCCATGAAGCTGCTGTGAAAGTTCACAGCCCCAAGGACAAGGTTCTGGGCAATGGGAAGCCACTGAAGGGTTATATAAGACATTTCACATGTTTAAAATGTAACTTTTCCAACACTTCCTTCTGTAGCATGAAGAAGCATGTGCTGATCACCCATTTTCACTCTTTACTTAATGCCTATGTTGGCCTTCAAACTAAGGAAGACCAGCAACAGCCAACAGCCAGTGATATTCTTTCTGTGGCAAGCACTCTACCACCTGAAAGATACTTTTGTAAAAAGTGTAGTACCAGTATGCGCAGCCAGGATGATCTGATGGCCCATATTTTGACATCAGATATACACAAGGATTTGGAGAATAAGTTGAGGTCTATAATTTCAGAACACAACAAGAGGACGGGGCTTCGGAAGCAAACACCCATTGTTCCAAAGGCAGGCTTGTCCAGACCACCAGGGCTGCACAGCAGGGCTACATACGCAGCTGCTCCAGCCAAGCCACCTTGGTCTCACCTTGCCTTGGCACAGAACACACCAAGCCCAGCCATGGTACAGCCAGTGACCTTGGCCCAACCTGTGACCTCTGCCAATGTACAGCCACCAAAGGGGGTCCCAGGCTCTTCCTGGAGCCTCACCAATTCTCTTTCTGATACTGCCCAGTCCCACGTGGCTTTTAGCCCTCTACCTGTGGGCCAGACCAACCTCACACTGAGGCCTTCAGCTCCCTCAACTGACCTTTACTCAGGCAAGGCTTCACCTAATAAGCCTGTAGACCCTCCTGCACTATCTGTGAGCCAGCCACTTGGGCCTGTGAATAAGTCTGTTGGAGTGAACAATCACTCAATGAGTCAAGCCATCCAATCTGGGATTTTACCATTCACACAGCCCATGAGGTCTACAAGTCGACCAGTGGGACCTGCAGTCGGATCAGTGGGGCTTACAAGCAGGCCAGTGGAGCCCACAAGTGGACTGATCAGGCCTGGTACTCTGACTTCTGGCTTTTCAAAAAACCCTGGGGTTCTCCAGACCACATCACCAGGAACAATTTCTGTGGGTCAGGTGGTCTCATTGGCAGGCCTTCCGGAGGGTCAGATGACCCCTGCTTCTGTGATTCCTGCACAGACTGTAGCTTCTGGGCTTCTCCCCACTGGCCAAGCAGTACAGTCCAGAGTTCTCCATGTAGGTCAGACAGCCCCCTCACAGGTTCTTACCTCTTGTCAGACTGTGTCCTGTAGGGTTTTCCCTACAGGTCAAGTGGTATCACCTGGGTTGCAACCCCCCCAACAACTTGTGGTCTCAGATATCCTTGTGAACCAGGGTGTGAGCTCTGGTATTCCTCTGCTTGGTCCATCAGTTAGGCCCAGTATGCTTCAGCTCAATCAGTCTGTTGGCACCAGCATCCTGCCGGTGAGCCAGTTAGTAAGAGCTGACACTTCACAGAACACCATGTTCCTCAAGTCAGGTTCTGTTTTCAGGAAGCTCCTTCTAACAGGAACACAGGTCAATGGGAAGCCCCTTTACATGCTGGACCCCATGCCTGTCACTCTGCCTATTCCTCAGGGTGCTAGCCTCATGACTGTTTCATCCCAGGTGTCTACGCAGTTCCTATCCCCCAGTATGGGTATGCAGATTTCCAGTGCTCCATCCAGCTTGTCTTCCTCCCAGGGGCTGGTAAGCAGTGCAGACCAGAACATATTTGTTCAGGTCTCTTCACCTGAGGTAGATATGAATCTGGTTGCCAGACAGGCCAAGCAGTGGAAAATCTGCCCAGTTTGCAATGTGTTCTTCCCATCCAATGTCTACCAGGCTCACATGGAAGTGGCTCACAAACAAAGTGAGTTCAACTCCAGTGAGAAACTTGAACCGGTAAAGCTGGCAGTGCATGCACCATTTCTAAAGTGGACAAGAGAGAAGGCCATGCGTTGCCTCTCCTGCCAATGCCTAGTCTCAGAGGAGGAGCTAATGTACCACTTACTTACACATGGCGTGGGGTGCCTGTTTTGCCCATGTACTTTCCACAGCATACAGGGTCTCTTGGAGCACAGCAAAATTAAACACCTTGGGAGGAAGAAGCTATTGTTGGATTATAGTAACAGGGGCTTCCAGTTGAGCCTAGATGCTGAAGGCAACCTGTTGTTCCCCCATCTTGATTTCATCATCACTCTGCCAACAGAGGAGATTGGAGAACAGGAGGTCTACCTGGCTATCCTCTCAGGGTTATACTCCACATCGCTGGTGCCCTTGTATGTTAAGATGAGGTCTCAGGTTAAGGTAACTCAGCTCAGCAAACAAGAGCTGACCTGTTCCCTCTGTTTGAGCACATTTATGGTAGCCAATGCCTACATGTTACACTTGAAGGACAGACACCATATTATGCCCACGGCCTGTACAGTACTCAGTTCTCCCACCTTTAGGTGTGTCCACTGTGGTGGGATCTACCCTGGAAGCTTGACTCTGGAGGCCATCGCTCTTCATTTGCTGCATTGTGAACATGCTCCCAAAGATAGCTCAGACCTGCAAGTTCGGTCCAGTTTTCTTGAGAACAGTGAACTGCAGTTTGCCAATGAGGAAAAGGTTACTGATTCTACCTGTCCCTTAAAAAGAAAGTGGCCAGATGGTCATTTGGAGCCAGAAGACCAGAAGAGGGATGAGAAAGGGCCCTTGCATGTACTGGGTAATGAAGCATCTGATCCGGAAGAAGGGACTAGTGCTGTGCTTTTGAAGAGACAAAGGAATGAAAGCACAACTAAGGAACTGGAGGCCAGTAATGATTTACTCCAGATCCTAGCATTAGATCCTACCAAATGCAAAGACTACTCCTCTGAGAAAAAAAAGCAGTTTCTTAGAGATTATTTCCAAAAGAAACCATATCCTAGCAGAAAAGAAGTTGAATTATTGTCTTTATTCTTGAAGATGGAAAAAATTAATGTGGCTTTGTTTTTTGGAACAAGAAGATATATTTGCTTGAAGGCAATAGAAGTCCAGAGACCCTCAATACTTCTAGGTTTTGATATGTCTGAACTTAAAAATGTTAAACACAGACTGAACTTTGAGTATGAACCACAAAAGTCCTAGGCAGTAGTTTGGGCTGACTTTGGTACCCTGTTTGCTCTCTTGTGTTGGTTTCTGTGGCTTTTCTGGATTTTGCAAGTGCTCAGGAATACTTAGGTTAAGAAGTAAATGCTAATCCAGATGCACTGATTGCTGTAGTTCTGTCTTAGCAGTTACTTTTAAGGTTTTTTTTTTCCTCAGTCATGAGAATTAAGTTTCAGTATTTCATATATCCCTTATTAGTAGCTTCCATGTTAAATGATAAAAACGGAAGTCTATAAATACTTGTCTTTTCACTTTAGGAAATTTCTGCTTGTTTGTAAATGGTTAGGTGAAAGTAAGAGCATGTTCTGGAGTGTTAGAGGCAGCAGCTAAGACACAGCAGTGCTGAGAGATGGGAGCACTGTCATGTGTATGGCTTTCTAAGAACACATTTTTGAAATTAACTTCTGTTAATATTTGCTTACCATATTATAATTTTGATTTATATTTTCAGGGTTGTCTTAAAAGTTGTGTCTTAAAACAAAACTCATATGCCTATGGCCTATAAAGTACTAAATGTTTTTATTATTAAAATATTCCCACCTCAGGAATTGGTATATAACTCATAATAAGTTCTTTTATAAGTCAAGTATTTGTAAGGACTGGAATGTATTCCTTTGTGAACTTCATAGGATATGCAGGGTGCTAGTCTCTAGTATGACTTACTTACACATGGCTTTTGCCTATTTTGCAGAGGAATAGGCAGAGTAACAGACATGGGGTCCCGCATATAAATGAGCTTACCATTACATGAAGATCTTTAATCTCCATTAAAAGATAAGACAATTTTTAGAATAGACATTGAGAAGACCCAGAACTCTTTCTTACTTGATAAGCAGGTTGGAGGAAAGCACCATGGTCACATATATGGCATTTCTGCCCTTGTGTGTGGACCCTATTGAAATGGAGTATAGGTTTCAATCTTAATAGTGAAATGGGTTAGATTGGGAACTCTGTCTTCCTGGTTTGAGTAACTTACTAGATGTGTTAGAGTCGAGAAGGTGGGATTTCCTCTGGCCCAGGTATCCAGTTTAGGGACTACTAAGGAATATGTTGTATTACTGGTCTGTAAATGCGAAGCCCTGTGTTTTCCACACTCTATAAAGCACCAGCAGAGTGCACAGTAGTGCAGATCAGCCTGCTTAGGTCTGGAATAATTTTTTTTTCCAGCAAAACAAACTACATCTGATCAAGAGGTTGTGCTCAGGAAGAGGGAACACACAGAGGAAGTGTACTACTGGTTTTTATTCTGAGGAAGGTGGTGATTGTGTCTTTTCCTGTTGGTTGGGGTCTGACCTCAATCTTACTCATTTGGCTAGTTTGAAAAGAATTGGTGCACAGGAAAATGGAGGAAGGGGGAAGGAGTCACTGCTTCAGGCTATTAAATTTCTAGAACAGGAATAGGACCTTTTGAATAAACGAAAGTTTTACTTGAGGTGAGGGGAGGGATTATAACATTTGCAAATCTTATGAGAAAGACAAAAATATAATTCCTAAGTACAAGGTACAAGTTTTATAGTATTTAATAGAAAAGACTCATATTTTATATTTCTCTCTTTTAAAATACTCTTCAAACTCATGTTTTTTTTCTTTTTCTATTGTTTTTATTATTATTAAAATAAAATGGGGCTATTAATAGTTGACTCAACTATTCTGTTAGGCTCCTAGTACAAAGAATTAATTGTTAACATCTATTTCATTAGCATGGTTTAAGGTTGAGCTCCCTTTTCCTAAGGGTAGTTCTTTGACCAGGAGATTGACTTACCTTCATTGGAATTATTGCCATTTGATGTGCAAAGGAGGAACTTGTTTCCCTCAGGTAAAGGACCCAGAGTGTGGGCCTCCAGGAAGCAGTACAGTGTTGCTATATGGATTTTTGTTTGTTTGTTTTTGTTTTTTTTAGAGACAGGGCTTCTCTGTATAGCCTTGGCTAGTTCTGGAACTCACTTTGTAGACCAGGCTGGCCTCCAACTCAGAGATCTGCCTCTGCCTCCTGAGTGCTGGGATTACAGGCATGTGCCACCATAGCTCAGCTGCTATATGGATTTTTTTTTAAACTATAACATTTGTATGTAGTTTTTGTAACATGAATTCAGGCAGTTTTGAATCTGTTTTGACTCTTGGTAAACTCTTGTCAATTCTGAGAGCTTGTTAGGCTTTTTTGTTGTTACTGTTGTTATCTATTTTCAGAGTGACTGGTGTCAATTAAATTTGTTATACCACTGCCAATAAAAGAGTAAAGTTTGTTTTGGAACACAGTCTTAGAAATTTATTTTACATGTTTTTTGAGGTTAATTTTGTATTACAAAGAGTCGAATAGTGATAGAGATCAGGGGACCTGGAAATTTAATATTTGCTTTCTGGTTTCTTTACAGATTTTTTTTCCAGCACCTAGATTAGAGGAAGACAGAAACATTTCTGAGTTTTTGGAAACTTTCTCCTCTGGATTACTTTCTCATACTTACATTATTATCCTATCTTTTAAATATTTTACTTACTGAACTTTACCCTGTACTCAAATGTTCCGTATAATCTCTCCCAATAGCTCTTACCTCACAACAGCTCCATTTGTTCCTGATACATCTGCAAGTGATCTTTTAGATGCTGTGAAGAAAGTGGCTAAAGGAGACCTTTATCCCTTTCACCCCAGGCTGGATACAGTTCTTTACATTAGTCCTCTATTTTCTTCTGTTCCCTTCCTTTGATGCTCTCTAGTTCCCTGCTGCTACTTCTAGCTCATTTTGTTGCAGCAGTCCTGGCAATGGGACTAGTCACTGTCATCCTAAATCAACTCTATGCCCGCTTCCTCTCACTGACCTACTTTGTTTCTCCCTATACCTCAACCTTCCCAGAAAAACCACATGGTTTTACACTGTTACCAAATGATCTGCTTATAGCTCTCTACTTGCCAAGTCTTTTGAAGAATGCAGACAGCAGCTGGGTGTGGTGGCACATGCCTATTCCCAGTACTCAGGAGACAGAGGCAGGCAGATCTCTGTGAGTTCAAGGCCAGCCTAGTCTACAAAGTGAGTTCCAGGACAGCCAAGGGATGTTACACAGAGAAACCCTGTCTTGAGGAGGGTGGGAGGAGGGAAGGAGGCAGACAGCAATTGCATGATTGATTGAAGCTCATCAATTTAAGACTCTCCCATTGTCCTATGACCTTAGGAGTCCCTTTTCAATGGGCCCAGAAGTACCCCCTATGACAAAGACTCTTTTCAGCAAAAAACAGCTACAGTGTCCCTACCCTACATTTTTATATCCTCTTAGAGTTAGGAAGGATAGTTTCCTGCTAAAAGATTACACTTCCTACTTTCCCTTGTGGCCAGACCAAGCAGCTCCAGAAGCAAGGGACTATGATGTGGTAGTAGTTTCCATCCACTGATCGTATGTGCCATTTGGACATCTATACAAGTGGGTGATAAGATGGCCCTGTACCATGAATAAACTTGGTCCTATCTGTTTTATCTCAACTTGACAAGCTAAAGTCATCTGAGAGGAGGGAACCTCAGTTAAGGAAATGCCTCCATAAGATCAGGTAGTAGTCCTGCCTTTAGGGCATTTTCTTAATTAGTGATTGATGGGGAAGGGCTCAGTCCATTTGTGGTTGTGCCATCCCTGGGCTGGTAGTTCTTGGTTCTATAGAAAGCAGACTGAGCAAGCCATATGAAGCAAGACAGTAAGCAGCACCCCATCTGTGGCCTCTGCATCAGCTCCTGTGTTCAGGTTCTCTGTTTGAGTTCCTGTTCTGACTTTCTTTGATAAGATGAACAGGAATATGGAAGCTTATGCCAAATAAACCCTTTCCTCCCCAAGTTGCTTTTTGATCATGGTGTTTTATCACAGCAATAGAAAGTGTAGTTATGACACAACCTAAAAGCTAGACCTACAGCTTCCTCAGCAGTATAACAGAGCTGAAGGGGGGTGTGGTGGGAGACTTCAGGTTCCATAGGCGTGACAGATTTGAGAGCTGTGAGGAGATGGTCTGCTAAACTTTGAAGGCTTAATATTCATGTCACAACAAAATATATATTTATGAAGGCCCGTACTTTGAAAAAGCTACCTCCTCTTTTCAAGTTTTTAACTCCCAATGGGTACAAAGCAAGCCAAGTACTGTGGGCTGGACTTCACCTCCACTCACCCTTTGACCAAGTGCCTTTATGCAGCACACAGCCCACACACCTGTACATAATGATCCTAACCATGGAGGCATGATGCCAGTTGACAGAAGGGTTCATGAGGGAGCAGTAAAATCCAGGGGCTTAGAAAAGAACAATCGTGAACTTAGTCCAATTACTTATTTTGGAGTGTTGCCTCATCTGTGACAATATAGCACTCACATTTTAGTGTTATAAAAAACACAAGGAATACCAGGTGGGGGTGTGATATGTGGAATATAATGGACCTTCAGAAGTTCCAATTACCATAGGGCAAGGTGCTTGTTCTGAAGAGGGACACAGAGAGATGCAGTCACATGCCTCCAGGACAGAGTCACTAAAGGATCGCAGGAAACAGGCATCATGTATAGGATAGTGGTCGTGCCAAATAAATTCTATACAGAATATCCCATGGGATTTCAAAGGAAGAAGGGAATCAAGCCAGCATTTACTGAAGGCCCTTTAGTGGCAAGGCTTGAAGTAGAGAGTGTTATTTAATCTTCACAAAGAAAGATAAATGAAGCTTGGAGGAGTTATATGACTTCCACAAGATTATAAGCTACTGAAGAACTCAGACTCTATCATTTAACATACTCTGTAGATAGGGGCTGTGTGGGAAGGCCACTGAAGAGTTGGGACTCACTATTCCATGGTGATAAGCTCAGAGTAAGAAGTGGGTTGAGGTGCCATCTTACTAAGGAAGTGTCTATTCAAAATATGTAAGAAGGGAGAAGAGGTGATTGTGTGTATTTGTGTTCATTGAGCCTAGAGTATAGTATTTCTGGCTGGCTAAAGATCTTTTTGTTTCTGCTCCCCTGTGCTGGGGTTATAGATCCATGAAACTATACCCAGCTTTTTATGTAGACACTAAAGATCTGAATTCAGCTCTTCAAGCACTTTACCTACTGATCCATCTCCCCAGTCCAATTTCATGTTTTTTAAATCAGTTTTTTAAAAGTATTTTAGTACTCTGGAAAGCTAAGACTAGAGAGAAAACTGTTGTAAGCAGTGTCACTCGGCATCATATGGAGTCATAATTTCCCATGAATGCTGAATCTCTTGCCTCACAATGCTGCGTGAAAAGCCTCTGGATAATGCAGGAGGATTGCAAAGACTTTGAAAATCATGGAGACTTCCAAACAGCCTTTCTTTTGAACAGAAATAGTCCAGTTATGGTTTTTAAAAATTGAGTATATAAATAGCAAATAAGAACAATTTTAATTAAAATACAATTAACTAATTCTCTCCCTAGACTTCCACCTTCTGAAAGTTTCCTGTGTGCTGGAAATTTCTTCTAAAATGAAGATCCTAATATAGTAACTGGAACTCTTGGGTTAGCTGACAACCCCATTTTCCACCTTTTCCTTCTTTTTCATGCCTATGAGTACTTTTGAATTGGGACTTAGGTGAAAAATGAAAATCTTATGGTAGTTTTTCTGTGCTTTCCTAGTTTTTTTTTCCTTAGGTTCTTCTGTACCCCTTCTTTTTAAGGGTACATTAGTGCAGGGAGGGGAGTGAATAATGATAACAAATGTCTTTCCTCCTTGTTCTTGATTTTAGACTTGTGCCTCTTAAGATGTTTCCATATACAAGAGAGAGAATATGCATGAGGCAGCATGCGACAGAGGCCCTGCTGCAATAGAGGTGGGGTGAATTAGAGCAGTGACTCATTGAATGCAGAGAGCATCATGAGGTTCCAGCAAAGATAATGAAGCACAGTGAGCCTCATTTGATATGAAGGCTAAGTATTTTTTATTTGACCAAACAGCACTGTAAAAGAAGACCTCACAGAGGGGAAGCAACTCTGCCAGGTGGGTGGGGGCATCTTTACCTTGTTGATGATGTGTATCACTCCGTTTGTGGCTGCATTGTCACTGTCCACAATGGATGCCCCCTCAATTGTGATATTCTGCAAGTGCAAACACAATGGGAAAGTGAGTGCACTTGAGGGTTGTATTACCTCTGGGTTTTCTGCCTTTTGAGCATCAGTAACCATTGTAGTTTTGGGCCGTGAAATACTTTAAATTGTGACCCATTAGACATCATAAACAGATAAACAAAAATATTCTACATGAGGGGTACACTCTGATTGTCAGTCTATTCCATTCTTGTAGAGGAATTTTAATTCAGAACATGGCTGCTCTGGCAAGAGATCACATCCAAAGACCTTCTAGGCTGGAATACAAACATCACTTTAATCCAAGAGACAGAGGCAAGCAGATCTGACTTCAAGGCCAGCCTGGTATAATAGAACAAGTATCAAGTAAAGAAAAGCTCAGGTCCAGGTGTGGTGGTGCATTTATTGTTTAATCCCAAACAATGAAGGAAGAGGTAGTTTGTAGAAGGAAGCACCCGTGTTTGAAAGTGATATCTAAAGTGGCAGAAACAGTGATGATTAGGCAGTAAAGATTTGACAGATAGGATATACCCAACTCTCATGAGAAGAGAGAGGAAAGGGAAGCTACTTAGGGAAAATGAGAGAGAGAGAGAGAGAGAGAGAGAAAGGAGAGAGGAGAGAGGAGAGAGAAGATAGACAGTTTTATTGGGACAGTGATAGGTAGGTTTCAGAGAGAGAGAGAACAAGCTAGACTCAGGTGAAGAACGAATGAGCCAGAGAATGAGAAGATTAGAGCAGACTGCTGGAGTTATTTTGAGGCCAAGCAGAGTAATTCAGGGGCTGAGAGAGAAGCCAGATTGAATCATTCAGCTGGGAAAGGAGTTTGAGCCAGAACAGCTGAGTTGAACCAGCCAGCCTAGAGCTCAGAAAGAACAAGAAAGGGTGAGCTTATTAAGCAGTAAGTCTCAGAGGCTGACAGTATTCCAGGCCTAGGTTAGCAGAAGGGGGCAATAAGCCTCCCGGTTAACAATTGAAACAATTGAACAAATGTTCTGCTTACACAGTCTCTTTTAGTTTATTTAAAAAAAAAAAAAAAGGTAGGGGGAATTCACACAAAGCACTATTGAGAGAAGATTCCATTAGATCAGCAACATGGACATCAATAAGCCAAGGAGGCAGCCTGGTACATCTCGTTCCTTCACTACCCTCACAGGGAATCAACTCTTGCTAATACCAGTCTTGGCCTTCTAGAGGCCTTCAGCACTATGAGGATACCAACTATTGTTAGAGCCCCCTCATTTGTGGTACCTTTCACAGAGATCACTGCAAACTAATAGAGACGGTGACTATCTCCCATTCAAGAGCAACTGAGCTCCAATCATTTTGGTTTCCTTTTTTCCCTTACTGGGACCTCTGTTTGAAATTCCTTTGGGAGGAGGGACATTTGCCTAAACCTGCACATGAGTTCCATGAACAAAGGCTGTGGAAACACATGCCATCTGTCACATCTCCTTTTAAATGAGATATTTTTATTGTTTTAGACACAGGAATGAACGTGAGAAACACTCATGTTTGATGGTTATCTCCTCTAGGCCAGGGCCTTGATGGATTTATTTTGGGACCTATACGACTTGTGGCATGCAAGGGTGGATATTGTTTCGAAGAAAATTGATGGTTTGAAATACCAGTGGATTAGCCTGACTTTACTAATCACATTATACGAGAATACAAAGTCATGCTGTAAATTAAGAAAATCAATAAGGATACCTACCTATTGTGTGCAGTGTGGTGCTTCAGTGCAATTGTATACACTATGCAGTGGTCTAATTAGGACACTTAGGCTCTCTGTCATCCGCATCATTTATTTCTTCCTGGGATGACAACATTCAAATCCTCTCTTCCAGCTATTTGGTTGATTTACCTGGGAGCTCTGGAGGTTACATGTGGGGCTCCACACAAGTGCTCTCTTCTACTGAGCTACGTATCCAACTCTCTTTTTTAGTTTGTATTTCAAAACAGCGGCTCAGCAAGTTGCCCAGGCTGGCCATGACATCTCTCGGTGCCCCAGGAGGCTTTAGCTTGTGATCCTCTTGCTTCAGCCTCAGGAGTGGCTGGGATCACAGCCCCGCAGCGTCAAGCCTGGCACACTTATTTGATTTATATACTATAGTGCTGTTAATCAGAGTAGAGCGCAGCTGGGCCATACTCCACAGAATGTGTTCTTTCTCACTAGTTGTATCCTTGCACCATTCTGCATATGTGTACGTATGTGTACACTTATACGTACATGTACATATGTGTAAATGTGTATGTCTGTCTGTCTGTCTGTCTATAGAGACAGGGTTTCACCACGTACCCCTGGCTCACCTGTAACTTGACATATTGACCAGGCTGGCCTAGAACTCACAGATCCACCTGCCTCTGTTTTCTCCAGGGCTGAGGTTAAAGTCATTTTCCACAATGCCATATTGTACTCCAAATTTTTATTTAAATGATTCAGAAAATAACATGAGTGTCACTGGAATTTCCAAAGGTTTATAAGATATCCACGAAAGCACATGTTAGAGTTTTCTGCTGTCAATATCGGCCGGTGAAGCTGCTGTGTAGGCTCAGCTCAATAGATTCTTTTCCTAGCGCTCACAGGCTGACAGGGAGACTGGGAAGCTCTGAGCCATCTCTGCCTGATGAGTCACTGTGGCAGTAGTTGCTTGACCCTCGCATACTTTCACTTTGTCAACTCATGAAAAGACTTTAATACCCAGCCCCTCATAGGCATGAAGCCAGACTTACCCTTGAACTGGCATGGGAGTCCTTGGCAGACTATAGGAAACTGGAAAGAGACAACCAGTTTCTCTGGAGCTCCACTCTTCCATGGCCACTGCTCTGGCTCTACCACCGAGATGCATGTGTCCACAGAGTAGGCACTCACCATAGGCTTATAGTCTAGCTTACTTACATGACATCCGGTTACTGATGGTGATGGCTTTACTTGGAGGTTTGAGTCACTAGTCTTAGTTAACTACACACGAGAATGAAGTGTGTGGAACTGAATATGTTCACCCTTTCCGGGTCATGTCAGGAGGAGCTTGCTGGTCTGCATTTTGGATTACTGCTTCTGAGAGCTAATCTTTTCTTTCCTTTTTTCTTATTCTTTTTCATACAATATATATTTTAAATATTTCTTTATTTTATGCATATGAGTGTTTTGCCTTCAGGCCCACCAGAAGAGGGAGTCAGATTTCATTACAGACAGTTGGGAGCCACCACGTGGGTGCTGGGAAGTGAACTCAGGACCTCTGGAAGAGGGGCCAGTGCTCTTAACCATCTCTCCAGCCCCATACAATATATTTTGTTCATATTTTCCTTTTCCCTCAACTCCTCCCAGATCCTTCCCACTTTCTTCCTCATGTAACTTTATGTTCTTTCTCTCTTAAATACACAGACACACACAAATGAAAATCAAAACAAACAAAAAAGCAGTAAGACAAAAAATAAAAAGCAAAAAAAAAAAAAATCCCATAAAACCCCAAATACAAACATGGGGTTCGTTTTGTGCTGACCAAGAACTCCCAGTCATGAGGCCAGCCCTGGAGTGTGGTTAATGTACACAGTGACACTCCATTGGATAAACCTGATTTTCCCTTTTGTAATAGCAAGTCTTGATGGGCTCTGGAATCGCCATGGAGCAAGCCCCAGGGCACATGGACAAGGGAATAGGAAGAACTACCTTAAATATCAGTAACGTCAGTCCATGGGCTAGAGTCCTGAGCTTCACAGAAGGTAGAAAGCTAGCCGAGCACCCTCCCATTAAGCTCTCCTGACTGTGGGCAATGTGACCATCTGCCTTCTGCTCTTGCCATCATAACTTCCCCTTGATGGTAGACTGTTCCCTCAAACTGGGAGCCAGAATAAACCTGTAAGTTGCTTTTCCCAGCACCCACTTGGTTACAGCGATGAGAAAATTAATGAATATATTGCTGTAGCCTAGTTTTTGTTGTTGATTTTTATTGTTTTCCTCTCTTTTTCTTTCTTCTTCTTTTTTTTTTTAAAATGTGTATGTGTGTGATCATTGTTGTAATTGGGTGATGCTCACACAGGCATCTATTCTCTCTGTGTACATATCTGGAAATTTCCATCACAACAATTCAAAAATGTACCATTCCCCAAAGAGACAGATGACAGTGCTCTTACCCCGTCTGCCTTGTCCAGGTGAAGGAAGCTTCCCGGCAATGATGTTGCTAGCATGTGTGAGGACGGCAGGGTCTGCAGATCCGCCACTCCGTAAGTGCCTGGGAGTGTGTGGTGTCTAAAGCACCAAGTCATAAGGGTCACAATAAAAAAAAATCCATGCACCGGGGATAAATGCAACAGGAGAATCAGCTCTGAGGTCAGACTGACATTCAAACTTCACGTTCTCCCATACTCAAACTTCACACTCACTTTTGCAGTGGTCAGCCTTAGCTGGAATTAGTCATTAACCACTCTGTGCCTTTTCACATCTGTCAAAAGTGTAACAACAATCTCAAAGGTGTTGGGAGGGTTAACTAAGTTATATACAAAGCACATTGCTTGGTTTAGCAGTGGTTCTTCAAATGTGGGTTGCAAACCCTTTGGGGGTCCCGTATCAGATACCCTGCATATCAGATTTACATGTCAATTCATAACAGTGGCAAAATTGCAGTTATGACATGGCAATGAAAATAATTTTATGGTTCAGGTCACCACAACATGAACTGTATTAAAGGGTTGCTACATTAGGAAGGTTGAGAACCATTGGTTTAGAGTCAGCTGTTAACAGATAAATTGCCCTGACCCAGGGAAGGGTTGCTTGGGCCATCCTCGTGAAGGATCATGTTGCTTTTTTGCATTGAATTAAGGGATGTTCACCCTGACACCAGTCACATAACATGGCAGATAAGATAAACAACACCCACCTTATCAGGGATGGAATATTGTTCTGTGACAGCCAGAAGGTTTTCTCCTTCTGGTCCATGTCCTCAATGGCTTGCTGGGTTGGCACAAGGACAGTGAGATTCGAGGTGCTAGTCAGCATGGACTTCAGGGAAGCATTCTGAGTCATAAGAGGAGAGAAAGTGGCCTGAGTACTGTTAGTTACTAGCTGGGCAGACTTATATGATGTCAGAGACGATGGCTTCGCATGTGATGTAACTCCAGGAACGCTGGGGGGATCCTAGACTTTCCTTCCCAACTCCACCCAGACCTTGGCTGATGACTCATATTCTCTTTTGAGACTCAGTCTTTTTTTCCTCTTTAATGTGTGGATCTTTAGAACAATGCGAATTTTCCTGATTGGGTCATACTTTGTCATTGTAAGTTGGAATGAAAAGCCAGATAAAGAGTCTTGTGTGTGTGTGCGTGTGTGTGTGCACATGTGTACAAAGGACTACGTGACTTCTTCCATGTCTTTAGAGTAAGATTGTAAGAAGGATGCAGAGAATGAAGGCCTGGCTCAAACTCAACAATGTCTCATTCATGCCCAGAAAAACTATTGTTATATTCAACAATTGGATGGAAAAAAAAAACCAAAAATAAAAAAACAACCCCAAACCCCTAAATCTTGGTTTATAGAACTTACTGAAGCCAGTATGGTGGCTTGTGCCTGAAATCCCAGCACTCAGGGAGGCAGAGGCAGGTGGATCTCTGTGAGTTAGGGGCCAGACTGGTGTACAGAGTGAGTTCAGGACAGCCAAGGCTACACAGAGAAACCCTGTCTCAAAAAACAAACAAACAAACAAACAAAGAACTTACTGATTTCTGGTGAATACTCTCCTCGGAACTGATGTTCAAGTTCAAACACAATAGCAATTAAAAGCAGGTTGTGGGGAAATGTGCCCTGTCTAGCCTGCTACTGGGCTGGCATTGCATGAGGTGAGACTGGGCATGGCCACAGCCCAGAGAGGAAGCAGTCCCATGTTGTACTGAGCCTCCACTATAGAAACAAGTGGTTCTCTAGCATACAGGGAGCTGTTCTCTGAGTGACTGCTGACTGAGCAGGACCTATTTTGGCACATACTTACTTAGAGGGACAGACAATCTGTTATGATGTCTGGCTAGGTCAGACATCCCAGTCCATTCAGCCAAAGAGGACAGAGATCCAGACAACTGGGCAGGGTGAGACTGGATTCTTTTAGTTTTGTTTTTGATACAGTGTTCTCTGTTTAACAGCCCTGGCTGTCCTGGACTCCCTCTGTAGAACAGGCTAGCCTTGAACTCACAGAGAACCACCTGCCTCTGCCTCCAGATGGCTAGGATTAAAGGCATGCCACCAAGCTCTGCTGGAGATTAAATTTTTTTTATGTGATACTCCACAGGGTTAGAGAGTAAGCTCTTCCACCATGTTAAGCAGAGAGCTAAACATATATGCAGTTCCCAGGTGACAACTTTAAGTCCAAATTGTAGTGAATTACGACATAAGTCACATTAAACTTTCAGAGAAAGCTATGTGATTTCTTTGAAATCTATGTAGTGGCTAGTGATATTCTTATGTATTTGAATTGTTTAGAACTCAGCTACCTGCCCTTTATCTGCAGTTTCCAGCCTGGCAGGGGTGGGATAGCCAATGAGTGTAAAGTGCAGACAAAGAGGAGCAGCAGCTGCTCAAGCTCCTTCCAACTCCACCCCGAGACACATTGCCAGTTTTCTACTGCGCAAACTCCAGATCTCTAAAAAAACGATTTAGGTTGTCAGTGCTAGCGTGCGAACGCTGGGACTCACATTTATCCACCGGTAAAATACAGCTGCTTCTGAGAGAAATGACAATTCCTTATTCATTCGTTCGAAGGAGGGTGTGAGAGCAGAAAGAGAACATAGAAACGTTATCTTAGTGGCATTCTGGATAGTCAGCACCTGCCTTCTTGGGTCTACAGAGCCAGCCTCTCCAGGCTGATGTGAACCAGCGCCCCAGCTATGTGAGCCTACAAGCAAGAACTGCAGGTGGCCTCCACAGTCAGGGGCCTAATTCACCTCTAGAGCAGAGGTTCTCAACCTTCCTAGTGCTGCGACCCTTTAATACAGTTCCTCAAGTTGTGGTGACCTCCCCCCAACCAAAAATTATTTTCTTTGCTACTTCATAACTGTAATTTTGCTATTGTTATGACGTGTATTGTAAATATCTGCGTTTTTTGATGGTCTTAGGCGACTCCCATGAAAGGGTCATTGGGGTTGCGACCCACAGGTTGAGAACTGCTCCTTTACAGGGAGGCATGTGCAACCTTTTGACACTACAAAACCATGCTGTTGTCTACAAAGTTCACACTTGGGAACCATATAACAAAGAACAATTACAAAGAAAAATGCAAAAACAGGCTTGATAATGTTTTAAATAGAACAATTTTGGATCATAGTTATCTTGGGGTGCACAGACCTATGGGCTACAGTTAAGAGATGCCTGTCAGACTGAGGTAAGTCTAGCTTACTAGACACCTAGGCCTTAAGGAGGGTCCTGGAGCAAATAGCCCCCAATCAGAGCCCATGTGGAGGAAGCCCCAGGCTGGGGCATGGGGCTAACATGCCTGGACTGGCACTGTGGTTTTGCCACAGTCTACAGAAAACATCTTTGGATAAAAATGAGTAAGCCTGGGTGAAGTCTCATCAGGGATGGGCAGAGGCGTTGAACATTACTTTGTTTCCATGGGAGGACAGGAACATGGGAGTTGGAGCTGCTGGAGGGTTTGGGGTCATAAACAGCAGGTGGGAGAGTCCAAGCTCCAAGGTGGGGTCAGGTGCAATGAGTGCTAATGAGAAGCAAAGGGTGGGACCTCCCGGCACACAGTAGGGGTGTGTGTGTTGGGGGTTTGGGTGGGGGCGTCACAGCAGCCTGGGGACAAGCGCTGGGAGTGGGTTTTGGTTGCACGGCTTTGGGTCCTGGGGATTTCTAGAATGAAGGTTTTGTAGAAGAAGAGGAACAAGAACTGCACTGTGTGAAAAAAACAAAAGGTGAGGAAAGAAATTGTCACAGTGTCAGGTCTCAAACCTGGACAAACTGCTAAGTGTTGTGCTTGTTAGCACATCAAAGCTGAGGCTGGCTAGACAAGTTCTCCCGGCATCCTTCCATTTCTAGCTGTTGCAGGGTCCTCTTGGCTGGCACACCCTGCCCCTACCCTGAACCCTTCAGCCCAGGGACTGGTCTGCCGTTCCCCAAGCTGCTCATCCCTATATAATCCAGTCATTTTGGCTATGCTGGTTTTTCTGGCCCTTTTACCTCTTGGTCAGTCTCCTAGCCCAAGCATCTTCTCTTGGTTTGTGACTGTCTCCTCTCTTGCTCTCCCTTCTCCTCTCCCCTCATATGGCCCTGCTCAGCTTGGCCGTGTTCACTCTGGACTCTCCCAGATGTCTCAGTCTCTGGCTATATTTAACCTTTTATCTAAAATAAACCTTCTTCACTATACCTAGGAGCAGTCATGTCCTCCTTCTTGTTTCTTTTTTCTTTTTTCCTCTCAATCATCTGGTGTTGAAACCCAGGATTTCTATGAGTTTAAATGTGACATAGGAGTAAGGTGAACATGCTCCCCTTTGAGACAATAGTCCTATTCTGTGGGAAAGAGAGATGGAGAGGTAGTGACAGTTGGGCGTGACCCATACTACGAAGATAAAATATACTGGTGATTAAGTGTTGGGCCTGGCACATGGATAGATACCAACATCTGAGGCAAGTAAGTGTTGTTAGCCTCTGTTTACTGACCTGTGGAATAGGCATCATAACAGCACTAATCCCAGACAACTGTTGTGAGGGTTAAATGAGATGCTGCTTCATAAAGGACCTGAAAAGAACCTGCTACACAGAAGGCATTTGCATGTGCACATGAGCACACACGTACACATGCATGTGAGCACCCCTCAATCAGGATGAGCACACACACACCTCTTCAACATGGGTAAATCCAGGATGTTCTGGGTACCCCATGAGACCCCAAGGGGAGCTCTGACAGCCATCTCATGCAGCTCACTCGGAAGTCTGAGGCAGATTGGCAAACAAAAGTTGTCAGGACTGCTCTGTATGTAGAAAGTGCCAATAAATTCTGCTGCATCCTGGGAAAAGGAGGAACCCACCAAACATGTAAGGACCTGCAAAATCCAGCTGCCTTCATATAAAATCTCCTGACAAAGGGTCTGCAGACGGAGCATGCCTAAGGCTCTCTCAGCTGAGATGTTCATTTTTCTGCTGTGCTCTCTCTGACTGCACTTGAGGTTCTCGCCAAGGACTTACCACGAGCACATTTCCATAGCACAGGAGACCATTTCCTTCATAGCCCTCTTGACAAACGCAGCTCCAGACACCATAAGAGGTAGACTGACAGGTGGCCTGGAAAACCAAGATGGAGGAAACAGCTAGATGTTAGATCGGACTCAGGTACCACGAGACTGTCGGCCCTAAGGTAAGAACTTTGAGTCCAGACCTGGGATCATGTGGTACAGTACTCGCCTATTTGCACTTGGCCCTGAGTTTGAACTCCAGTTTTACAGGAAAAACAACAACAACAAAACCCCTGCAAGTTCAGTGCTGACACACAGAAGTGTCAGTGTTGCAGCACGATGCTCTTCCTGCTGCTTTCAGCCACAACAAACTTTTTTCTTTTCATCCCTGCCAGATTTAGCAAATAAAAGAATCTGAGAGAGTTAACTTTGATTTTCAGACAGATGATAAATATATTTTAGTATAAACTCATCTTGTGCAATATTTTGGGCACACTCAACCTTTGCCCAAAACTTACTCCCTGTGTATCTTAGATTAAAATTCAACTGGTGCCTGGCATCTTATCTGGTAACCCAAGCTGTTTCCTTTAAGCTTTGAAATGGAGTGGCGATTGCACAGGCTGCTTGAATTCTGCCTAGGGACACCCTTTGGAGGTGAGAGATTTTGTTCATGGCTAGGCATGGATAAGACAGAGCTGTTAGGATTTGGATATGAAGTGTCTTCCCCAAAGAATGCTGTGTTAATGGCTTGGTCCTGATGAAGGACATTTAGAGGTGGGGTTTGGGGAAGCAGCTGAGTCAGGAAGAGTCTGCTTTTATCAGCTTGACTCTATTGATGGGTTTAAAATTTAGTGACATTCCCGGGAGGTGGCCAAAAATTCTAGAGGTTCAGCCTAGTTGGAAGAAGTAGGTCACTGGACACACACCCTGGGGGTCATGCTTTGTTTCCAACTACATCCTCTCTGGTGCCTGTCCACCAGGAAGTGAGGTACTTTGATCACACCATGCTCCTTGACACAATGGTCTGCCTTACCACACATAGCCCAGAGGCCATTCATCCAGGCCACCAGGCACTGAAACCTTTGAACCAAGGCACCAAACAAACCTGGGCATGGTGGCACATGCCTTTAATCCTAGCAGAGGCAGGTGCATCTCTGTGAGTTCAAGGCCAGCCTGGTCTACAAAGCAAGTCCAGGACATCCAGAGCTTCTTACACCAAGAAACCCTGTCTCAAAAAAAACCCAAACCTTCCCCACCCACCAAAAAAAAAAAAAAAAAAGCAAAACAAAACAAAACCCTTCTTCCTCAAGCTGTTCACGCAGACATTTTTATGATCACCCCAGGAAGTGATCACACAGCCTGATTTTTGTTCTTAAGAGTTTTGTGTGTGTTGATACTGAAGGAAGCATCAAGTGACTCACCAGGGGGTGACATTTCTCTGTTTGTTCCAAGCATGAAATGACCGGTTCACAATCAATCCCGTTTCCTCGGAATCCTTTTTTGCATTCACATTCATTCTGTGATTCCAAGAACACAGAAGGGATTACTGAAGCGACAGCTCTCAAGCCTTGCTCTCCATTACACTGAAAAGCAGACTACGGAGAACACAGCCATTCAACCACACTACAGAACAGACACTCCAGATTCTACTGTTCGTCACTGCACACAGTCAACTGTTCTTGGTTGCCACAACATAATACCACGCTGCCCAAACATAGTCTTTGCATTCTGCTGAAATTCTGGACCTCACAAAGGCCTGTCCAGAGAGCTTAGACTTTTTTTTTTTCATAGTAGAGATTTTCTTTTTCTTTTTTTTTTTTTGAGAGCTTAGACTTAATGGCCGCTACATTGGGAAAGTTGACCCAATACCCAGAGAGAAACATTAAGGAAGCTGTGTCTTGTCCACTTGGTGGGGAGCTGTGTAGAAGGCTACTGCTAGCTTGAAGACGCTCTGCTTTGTTCAGATGATGCTCCTCACCGGGTAGATGGATTCGAGGCATCACACCTGCAGAGACAGCCTGCAGCATGTGGTTCAGCAGCTGCTATAGCTTCACGTAGCTGGTAAGTGCCCCTCCTTCTCCGAGGGTGTAGTTCCCTCCTCCAGTGGGCAGGATGCAGGCTGGACTCCAGCCCTCACATGCTCCATTAGCAGAATATATACTTCCAAATATATATTCTGTGGTTCTGTGCATGCAGCTAATCAGTAAAGTATGAGCATGACGGCAACATGAGAAAATGAGAGAAATTACATGCTAATGGCAGACAAGGAACCAATGAAGCTGCAGTAGAGTACTTCAGTGTAAATACATCAGCTCAGAATTAATTCCCTATTCTATTTCCCCAACCGTTTTCCATGAAATCGCAATATTTTGAAATTAAAAATCTGTGCACATAGCTGGGTATGGGTGGGTCAAGCCTGTAATCCCAGCACCTGGCAGTCAGAGGCAGGTGGATCTCTGTGAGTTTGAGGCCAGCCTGGTCTACAGAGTGAGTTCAGGACAGCCAAGGCTACACAGAGAAACCCTGTCTTGGAAAACCAACCAACCAACCAACCAACCAACCAACCAAACAACCAACCAACCACCACAACAAAAAGCAAACCAACCAACCAACCAAACAAACAACCACTACAACAAAAAGCAAACCAAACCAAACATGATTTAAAAGAATTTCTTCAATTGAGTTAAACAATGACAAAAATCCATTAAAGATAAACAGGAGGCATCTGATCTTAACAAGCTGGAAAGAAAATAAAAGACAAGAAGTTTTGTGGAGCCACTGGCTCATGAAGAGCTTATGGGAATGGGCTACTGTTCCGAGGGGGTGGAGTGGGCTTAGAACGTTCTGAGAATGCTCTTTAAGAGCTGGGACGCTGTGGGCCTTGAAGGAGGGCAAGAGAGCTGGGGAAGGCATTCAAACTGAGGAAACATGTCAGGAGAGAAAAACAGAGGTGAAGAAGCATGTCTGGCTGGAGAAACGATGTTTAGGATGGATTCTGAAAGTCTAACATACCCCAGTTGGGGCTGATATAACACTGTTCAGTTGTGGGAAGAAGTGAGTAATACCATCCATTGTATGAATTTTCTCTGTAACAGTGTCACCTGCTATGTGAGCTTTATAAGACAAGTGTGTATATTTTATATACCTGTGAATAATATTTTATAACCACGTGAAACCCAAGCACACCCTGTGCATGGCAGAATCCAAGCTTATAAGCTAGAGCTAATTTCCTCTGTTTATTGGGACAGCACCTCCATGTCCCCACTCTTAACACTTCTTACATTTGATCCAAACATGGCTTGTCTCTTTAAAGCTATATTCACAGAAGTTAAATCCATTTGATGTGTCAAAAATCTTTCAAACTGCTTGAGACTGAGTGAAGGCAATCTTAGATGGGGCTTATTTGATTTTTTAAATGTGTTATAGAGACCTTCTCTTTCTTCTGTATCCCTTCAGGACATTTAGCATTTGTTTGCAGGAGAGGATGTAGACACTGTACATACTGAACTGTGTTCTCCAACCCCAAATTCGTATGTTGAAGTCATGACCTGCAGTACCCTAAAACATGATCATATGTAGAAACAGGGTAGTTATTAGGCAGTGACTTAAGGCAAGGTAATATTTGAGTAGGGTGGACCCTGAATCTAATGGACTCACATCCATGTGAAAACATGAAAATAGGAGATGTATACACAGAGAGAATGCCATGGGAATGGGAAGATGGAGGTCAGGTAATGTGTCTCTGCCAAAGATGGCCAGTACCCCAGGCTAGGAGAGGAGCAAGGGACAGGCTCTCCCTAGGATCCCTCAGAAGGAGGCCGCAGCTGACCTTGACATGGCGTCCAGATCATAAGACAATGTGTTTGCTCTCTGCTGCCCACTTGGTGGTACTTTCGTTATGCTAATCCCTAGAAAATGAATATTGACACTAAGACATTTTATGTTTTCTTTTCTCAGCTGCAGCCTGGTAACACAAATGAACCAAGGTGCAATCATTTACTAAGTGCCCAGTGAGGCATGAGTCTGCAGTGGGCTCCTCCTTGATTAGACTCCTGGGGGCTCACTGGCAAGCTCATTTTCCCTAGACACATTAGCAGGCACTGCTGTCGGAGTGATCAGAGGGGAAACTAGGACAGCAACCACTAGATGCTGTGGAGTGGCAGGCATACTGTGTGCTCATTCTTCTGGGTTGAAAGCGTTTGTCACTTTGCCACTTCTGTGGGTCTGTCACCTTACATGAGATTGTTTCTCCAGGGTGACTTGTGGCCCTTAGCCCTAGTAACTGATTATCCCCCAAACCCAGCTCAGTGGGTCCCAAGAAGAGCAATTGTGTGAATGCTAATGTAAACATCTGTCCTCTCTCTAGAAAAAGGACCCCATGTGGCTTTGGGGACAGCACTACTCCCTCTTGTGGTTTATAATAACAAGGCATGGCTATTTCCTTCAGCCCAGGTTCCCAGTATAGAGGTGAAGATTGAAATTGTCCCTGCCTGCACACATCCTGGCCACCGGGGTTGGATTTCTGCAATTATGGGCTGATTGCTGTCCCATGGCCTGATGGGAATGAGGAGGGCTGGGAAAGTGTTCAGTTTGAGCCAACAAGAGAAAATGAATCCTGGGTTCTGGTAGGAATGGTCACAGATGTACCCCACTGTGCCTCAATGAGAGCAGGGGTAAGGCTGAAGCTGCTGGAGGGCATCCCTTACCCACGAGACTGGGCAGAACTTGGGGCCAGACAGACACCCTGTGTGCGGACCTCCGGTCCCTGCATCACACTGCACCCACATCAACGTCCGCCTGTCAGCAGTGTGTCACTGGCGTGGGCTGCCCACACCAGGCCTAGCCTGCGTGCCTGTCTGTCTTTCTGCTTCCAAACTGTAGATAAATATAGTCCTAGCTACTGTTCCAGCACCACGCCTGCTGGCCTGTTGTCATGCTCTTCACCATGAGGGTCGTGAAATCACCCTCTGAAACAGTGTGCTGTTCCCAATTAAATGCTTTCTTTTGTAAGCTGCCTTAGAAATGGTGTCTCTTCACAGCAGTAGAACAGTAACTAAGATGTGGTGTAAGTTACTGAGATATTTTAGCACAGTGAGACCTCAGCACTGTATGAACAGACCTTGACCAGGAGGGAGCTGAAAGTTTGCTTGGGCTGGCTCTTGGAGAGGGAAGTTGGCTGGGTGGTATCCTGCATGTTCCTGGCTGCACACTCCCATTTCCTTTCACACTTTCTTCTAATCACTTTCACTACCCTTTAGTCACGCAAAGGGATATAACTAGAAATGCTTGCAAGAAGATCCCAAGGAGTCCCAGTACTTTAAGGGCTAGCCAGCTACCTACTGCTTCACAACTGTTAGCCCTGCTCTGCATCTACAGGAGAAAGGCTCGGTCCCTCGTTCCTGGAGTTGGGAAGAGGGAAGAGAAAGGACAGCATCTGAAGCACCCAGAAACATCCTTCTCTGGCACCTTACCTGGGCCAGACCTTCAGTTGTTGGGTTATTTCCAACCTTGAGCAAAGGAGAGGCATGATCTGGCTTCAAGGTCTCACCAAGTGCCATTTAAGCACATGCTGTCCCAGTTCCTAGCACATGCAAGAGAATGTGCCGTCTAAGGCAGAAGGCTTGTGAAGGAAGGCCTAGAGCCATCACAGGAAGCGAGGTTAGGCCTTATGCTGTGCCCAACCTCATGGGGAACATACTTTTCTTAATAATCTGAAGGTTAAACAAGTCCAGCTTTAAAAAACAAGTGTGAGAATTTGTGTCATCATTCAAAATGATGTATGTGAGGGAGAATTTTCTGGTCCTTACCTTCTAGGCTTTATGTTTTGTTGGCCCTGTAGAGCATACTGGACTGTTTTGGGGAGAGGAGGGGCCAGGAGGAATGGATGAGGAGTGGGGAACTATCATGTCCATGGCCACAATCTTAATGTAGTTGTATCTCCTCCTCTGTAACTCACTAATTTCCAGTCAACAGCCTCTGCCTCTTTTCATGAAATGTAGCCACCTAAAATTGAGTAACAAGCTATAGAATGTTCTAGATATTTGTGTGTGATCCATGGGGGGTGGGGGAATGACTGAGCATCTCTGAATTCTGACTCTGTGTGAATCATAGTGTGACTGGTTGATTTTCTGTGCCACAGGGCACATCGCTAACATCTCAGTGGCATAGTTCCTTTTCTGTAAGGTGGCATCACAATGACACCGATGTCACAGACTCATTATAATTAACCCAGACTCATTATAATTAACCCATTCTCCCTACCACAACTGAGGGCAAAGTGCTTTGAACCAAAGTACTTCTGTGATTATGATTACAAAAAAAACAAAAACAAAAAAAACAAAACAAACAAACAAAAACAAAAACAAAACAAAACAAAAAACCCCAAAAGGAATCCCATTTCCTCTTTTTTTTTTTTTCTTTCCCAAGTTACCTACCTGCCCAGGGCCTACATATAAACAGGTGGCATTGTCATGGCAGCCACCTGCACCGGGCAGCAGGCAGTTGTTGATCTCCACACAGTCTCTTCCGGTCCCTGTCCAGCCCCGCTGGCACACACAGCTGTGTGTCCCTGTGGCAGTTTGGATGCATTCTGCCTGCAAGAAGAAGAATAAAAGCAAGACCTTTGAAACCACAGTCCAGCTGCCTAGGGTCCCCAAAGCTGGAAGGGATCTGGAAGAATGTTCTAGAAACACATATTTGCATGTGGAATACAATGGACATGATGGAAATGCTTTTCCACATGAACATAACAAAGCAACTGGGTGATTCTGAGAGCGGGACTGCTTGGAACTGGTCAGCTAAGGGCTACAGCACTCAGAGTGCTCTGTTACTGACTCAGCCAGAGATTGCTTCTATTGATTTAAAGAGTAAATGATCCTTAGGAGCAGGGGTTCTCAACCTTCATGATGCTGTGACCCTTTAGTACAGTTCCTCATGTTGTGGTAAGCACCCAACCATAAAGTTAGTTTTTTTCTACTTTATAACTGCAATTTTGCTGCTGTTATGAAGCCTAATGACCCCTATGAAAAGGTCATTTGACCCCCAAAGGGGTTGCAACCCACAGGTTGAGAACCACTGCTCTGCAAGCAAGCACTATTATTATTTTTATTTATCTTTGGGGAAAGAGGTGTCCCCAAAGCTATAGAGAGAAGCATGAATCTTAGGCTCCATGATGTTGGTGTCCAAGCTCCTCTAAGCTATACTACGACTCTTGATTGGAGGGTGTGATGGTTATGTTGTCAACTTGACAGCATCTAGAGTCACATAGGAAATGGACCTCTGGGCGTGTCTGCCAGAGAGTTTCTAGATTAGGGCAGCTGAGGCGAGAAGACCCACCCTAAATGTGGGTGGTGCCATGTCACGGGTTGAAGTCCTGCACAGAGTGAACAGGAGGGAAGAGCTGAGCACTGACATGTGTCTCTGCTTTTTAACTGAAGATTCCATATGACCAGCTCCCTAGATTTCTGGGGCCAGGCCTCACCAAAGATCACACTCCTGAACTGGGAGCTAAAACACATACTTTGTTCCTGAATTGCTTTTGTAAGTGTATGTTATAACAACAAGAAAGGTAGCCATCTGCAGGGAGACTATAGGAGGCTGAAGGACCCGAGGAAAGAGGAGAGGACCAGAAGTTATTGAGTTAGGGTGCTCTGCAGTGGGCAGGGCCTGAAGTTGAGTCTAGATTTCATCCCTAGGCCCAGGGAATCTCTGAAAGGGGTTAAGCCTCAGAGACATGATTTGCTTCAAACAACTCTGGCCACATGCACCTGGTTAGTGCTAGGGGAAGCAAGCCAACCTACTGCTCAACTGTGGTAATGAATGCAAGAGATGATGTCAGGTGATGGTAGCAATGTTTGAGAGATACTAGTGAAAACAATGGCAGGCCTGGCTATACTAACACAAGCAAAGTTTCTTTTTCTTCTTCTTCTTCTTTTTTTTTTCTTTTGAGACAGGGTTTCTCTGTGTTGCCTTGGCTATCCTGGACTTGCTCTGTAGACCAGGCTGGCCTGGAACTCACAGAGATCTGTCTCTGCCTCCTGAGTGCTTGGGATTCAAGGTGTGTATCACCACACCCGGCTGTAGACAAGTTTCTTAATTCTCCTGAGACTGCTTTCTCCTTAGGAGGGCAAGGCTAACATGTCGACCTCATTGAGCTGATGCAAGGAATAAAGGAATCAGGTACACAAGAGTCCTTGTTAGTTACGGAGCCTGACGCGAGGCTTATTGTTCTGCACACCTCATCTTCCCAGAGCCCACAGATCTGAGTTAGTGGAGTCACAGAGCGCACCTACCAGATAGCCTTCTTCAAGTGCGAAGTTTGCAAAGACAAATTTTTTCTCTTATATATGGATCTGAGATCATAATTTGTGTGTGTGTGTGCATGCATATGTGTGTGGAGTGGGATGGAGACCCCTCCTTTGTGGTTCATCAGTTGTATAAACTAACGGGCTTCATTATGACATATCATATACATCTATAATATACTTCTGTCATCTTCAGTTCTCTGCTCTCATGGCCTGTTCCTCCCAGCTGCCTTCCCCTTCCTCTACCTTCATGCCCCTTTCCTACTCCCATGCATTATTGTGGAAAGAATGGAGGGACGAAGCTAACGGAATATCTGTGACAGGAGGCAGGTGGGGCCAGTGAGGACAGGGAGAGGACCAAGGTGGGGGGCAAGGACATGGGAGGGGATTGGGGGAAGAAGAAAAACAAGCCCAACTCCATTACTTTGTATGCTATTTCAAAAATTCTAATACAAAAATACATTTTCAAGTTCAAACCTATGTGCTTTGTGCGTATGAAGAGTCATCAGGCACTGCCTTTTGGGATGTCTCTTCCTCTAGGATTTCTTTAAAAAGTGTTAGGTCATAAAACCTGCTCCAGATGTCAGTGCTGGTGGCAGTGTAGCGTTACAGCTCCGTTCCCACCTGGGCTGGGTTTTCCGAGACACAGAGACCTCTAGCATTTCTCAGAAGCCCTTCACGGCTGGCTGAACGCCTCTGCCTTCAACGGTCAGCACCTCATCTGTCTCAAAGAATGCCATGCTAACCACCTGCTATCCCAGCCGGAGCTGCCTCCCCCGTCACCTAACCATATAAAACCCAACGAGCTTTTGCAGCTGTCACTGTCTTCCGCTATCTGAGGCAGCATGGCAGGTTACTTCCCCTTGCCTAACTGCTTTCATTGCCATGGAGAGGCTTTGATTGGTGGCTTCTTGCTGCACCTACTTACAAAAAAGTAAACACAATGACACAAAAGGAAGCCCAGGGCACCTGGCTACACAACACTCACATTCTGACTGCAGCCTCCTCTGGTCGAGTCCATGCAAGGGTCCTTCTTGGAACAGAGAGTTCCACCTCCTTCGTAGCCCTCATTGCAGACACAGCTGTGAAGGAGAAAATGCACAGAATCAGCCTGAGATGCCTAGCACCCACCATGCAGGCACATGTAGCCAGCCAGAGAGGAGCTGGATGTGATTAGCGATTAGTTTTGTGCAGGAAGCCTGGGTTTGCAAGCAAGGGTGGATGATTTTGGGGGGTTGGCAGTCAGGGCTGGGTGGGAATAAGCCCGACCTTATCCATTGTGTGTGGCTCACCCAAGTCTCTTCCCAGCTGGGACACTGTCTCCTCACTTGGAAAAACAGGCCTAATTCTTGGGGTGAGCTTGGCAGGACTCACTGACACCATTAGGTGCAGTGATGGCAGCTGGCCTGCTCTTCCTGGACCAGAATTTGACTGTTTATAACCTTGTGTTTATGCTATTTTAAGACAAAACTGTCTGTAGCACATGTCTGAAAATACTGAACGTGCCAATCAGGTGAGACCTCTCTTTCCTTCTCTGGTCCTTCACATACCACCTTTCACTACACACACACACACACACACACACACACACACACACACACACACACACTCACTACACGCATGTGTGTGACCACACTCAGTTGTACCTCCTGTGAGATGACAGTTTCACCCTCTTTTCAGACATCCCTTCCGAAATATCCTACTACAATACCTTTTCTGTTTAATGTGGGCCATTTGCTCATTCATTCATTGTTCACTCATTCATTGGTTAGATCAGTATCTTGTATGGCCTGGGGATACCACATGGCTTCCACCCATCCACATCCTTCTGAAGCTTCAGCAATGTGAGCTTAAGAAAACCGTAGACTGTCCAGGATCTAGTTTCCTAGAGGAAGTGTCTTTGTAAGGAATCCACACAAAGAACAAGTTTGATTTGTTCCAGCTCAGGCCTCCAAGCTGAGGTCATGCAGACATGCAGACAGCCCACCGTGGGTGATGTAGGAGGTTCTGGGGGACATTTTCCTCATCAGTGATTTTTCCTGTAACCACAGGAAAGAAGCCAAGTCTTTGCCCTCATCCAGCCTGCTATGCCCAAAACAAGCAAGTAAACTATGCAAATAAACTTAAGAAAATGATGCCAGAACAGGGCTGGGATTCCAGACATCCTCTGTTTCCTTCAGGGTGCTTGAGGTGGTTCCGGCCTTCAAACTACAGGATAGCAAGCCTCCTAGGACATTTTCTACTCCCTAAGGCTGCTGTTCTTGGTATACAGTTCAGAAAACAAGTGGCAGTTCTTCATCTTTCAACTTGACCTCAGATGGCTTTTACAGAGGAGCTGCTATTGACAGCTTTTGTAGGTAAAGGAACCTTCAAAGCATGGAATTTCATTGCTTTTCTTCTGGGATGGTTAACTGCCATGGTTAACCAGACCCTGAATCACCTAAGACGGAAGCCTCTGGGCACATCTGTGAGGGGTCATGTAGATTAAGCTAACTGAGGTTTGAAGGCCTGCTCTGTGCATACCAGTAGCACTGTTCATAGCCTCCACTCCAAGACTGAATGAAGAGAAACAACCTGAGCACACTTGTTCTCTCCCTTCATTTTCCAATTGCAGATGTCATGTGACCAGCTCCTTAAGCTCCCACCGTCATGGTGTCCCTGCCATGGTGTGCTGTCCCTTGAAACTATGTGAACAAACTCCTCTGTGTTTAAATTGACATCCTCAGGGTATTTCTTCACAGTGGCAGGACAGATAACCCTTCCTTCCTTCCCTCCTCGTCTCTCTCTTTCCCTTTCTCCCTCCCTCCCTCCTCATTCCATCCTTCGTTCCCTCCCTCCCTCCTCATTCCATCCTCATTCCCTCACTCCCTCTTCTTTCCATCCCTCATTCCCTCCCTCCTTCCTTCCTTGTTTCCTTTTTGACTTTTTTTTTTTAAGGCAGAGACCCAGAGAGCTGAGGCAAACCACCCAATTTCCTTTGAGTTCCCATGCAGGGAACCTCTCCACTTCTGCCCCCTTTGGATTTTTGAGACAAGGTGTTGCTGTAGTTCAGGCTGCCTGGAGCTGGCAGCAGCCCTCTTGCTTTAGCACCTGTGTGCTGGAACTGTAACATGCACAGCAGTGTGCTCGTCATAATGATCGGTCCAGGCTGGGCCAGCATGTCATATCTTTGGCTCTTTTAATCTCTACTGTCGTTCTCCTAGGCAGAGTTCATCACTGCTGATTCGGAAAGTGAAGGTCAGAGAGGTAAGGTAACTTGCCCAAGGTCACACAGCTGCTGCTTTCCAAGCAAAGAGAGCTAAGATTTGGATTCAAGCTCAGACTTAGCTCCTGCAAGAGCCATGCTGTCAGCTGGGCAGAACATGCCCTACCTTATGAAGTGTTAGATATGGGCTGGCTCCACCCACAGGTGGCACTGTAGCCTTGGGCTGGGACCTACCTGGCTGTCCCATTGCTGTATTCACAGGTGGCATGGATGTGACAGAACTGCACATAGGGCCCACAGGCTGAAGTCTGCTTGTCACAGAACCGCCCAGCTGTGCCCTCTCTGCACGTGCCTGGGAGGCAGGCTCCGTCACTGTCTAGTCTGTTGTCACATGTTCCATGAACACACCGGCAGGCTGGAAGAGAGGCGAAGAGGGTGTTCAGGGCTTGGAGGACCCTTTGCTATTAGAGCACAGTACCTTGGAGGATGGGGGCCATCACCTCCCCGGAACCACTGCTGTTGAATCAGAGCTGGGCTGAACTCAGGGTCACAGGCCTTTCTCAGATTGCCAGGGGCAGCCTTGGAGAGCTCACTGTCCCCCAGGAGGTGGGTATGTTGGTCCCCAGTGTGCTTCCAATGTATCTGTGTGTGGGTGCAGGGTAGGAGATGGTTTGTGATATGGCCAAAGAAGCCAGGGAGCCCAATTTTCAACTACTTAGTGGTTGGAGATGTTAGCTGAGAGGTTTCTCACTTTCTGAAAACATTCTAGAAAAAATAGACAAACTTCGTTTTGTTTGTAGAACTCCAGATGGGCCCATGTGCTAATCCTCGACTTTGATTCACAGCGAAGCAGTGATAATTGTTGGCCAGTATTTGGGCCCTGATGTCATTCAAGGCCCTGGACTGGCTTTTCCCTGTCTCACTAACCACCCTCAGTCCCAGAAGGCAGGTACATTTCCAGATGCATAGGTAGAGGCCCAGGGGCTGAGGCAAACCACAGAGTTTGCCTCCGAGTTCCCATGCAGGGACTTGAGCCTGTGCTGTCAAGTTCACGTCTACAGTGACTGAACTCATAGTGGGCCACAATGTTAACCAGCACTTCCACAGTGCCTGTCATTTTAAACCTTAGCTGCTTTGCCTTGCCGCCGAATATTAGTATCTGAAAAGTTCAAAGTGGGGCTTAGTTCAATCGGAAAAGTGCTTGCTGTGCAAGCCTGAGGACCCAGGTTCGATCCCCAGAACCCAGTAGAAACAACAACCAAACAACCAAACAACCCAGACATGGTGACCTGTGCTTGTAATTCCAGCACCAGGGAGGCAGAAACAGGTGGGTTCATTGGATCATTGACTGATGAGGACCCTATCTCAGGCAACAAAGTAATTGGCCCTTAAGGAAAGACACCCAAGGGTGACCTCTGCCCTCTAATATGTGTATGTATGTACATCACCATGCACATGTACTCACATGAACATGTGTACACACTCCCACGTGCATATAAACTCTTTCTCTCTAACATACACACACACATCCTTCAGGCACCTGTGCATGAGGACAGAGTTAAGAAGGAGGGAGAGACGTGGAGTTCCTCAAAGGAAAGCTGCAAAGATTGGGTTTGAATGCCATCTAACTGAAAAGCTCTGGGCCTTGCTCCAGCCAGGATAAAGAAGACAGGAACCAACATAGGCCGGTAGCTAGAGCCAACATCCAGGAAAGAGTGAATAAACTCAAAAGAAAGAGTCTGGAAATCCCATCTGGTTGCACAGCCACTCCCTGGAGAGATGAGGATTTAGCTTTTGGTTGGTCTGACTCCATAGGAAGCCCTTATTGATTCATTTCACTCTGCTGAGTTCCAATTTTAACTTCAAAACAGACATCTAAAAATATATATAATGAAGTATACATATGATGACATTTTAAAGATTAACATTTTCTGAGCATAGGAGTGCATTTGTACATGTCTATTGTGGAATGTTCCATGTGTTCTATAGGTCTTATGGTATGCATACCACTGAGGTATGGTTACTGTTCTTAGAGTTACAGCTAAACCAGTAGGAGGTCACAGTAGTAGCTAGCATGTTTTCAGTATGCACTATGTGCTAGGCATATCTTAGGGAAAGCTTTCCATATATAAGTTAGAGTGAATTTACAAAATACTTACTAGTGCTTTCACCCTTATTTAGCAGTTCAAGGGTGCACCCATCAAGATCTTAATTTTTTGTGGGGGGCGGTATGAGAGGGGTGAGACAGAATTTTTCCATGGAGCCTTGCCTATCCTGGAACTCACTCTGTAGACCAGGCTGGCCTCGAACTCACAGAGATTCATTTGCCTCTTCCTTCTGAGTGCTGGGATCACAGGCATGCACCACTGCCACCATCACCTGGCTGAGGTCATAATTCTTAAATGGAAGAACTGATGGGTAAGAGTTATTTCAAAGAGAGCAGATCTAGTTCTTGAAGTGGACTATGTCTTCATGGACATGGAAAGTGGTGTCCAGAATGGGGTTCCTAAATGGGATTGCTAGCACCCCCCCAGGAACCTGTTAAAAATGCTGTTTTTCAGTCATCCCAGAGAGAATCAGAACTCGGCAGCCTGTGCCTGCCTGTCTGACACGTGCTACAGAGAACCAGTGCTTAAGAAACCCGCACTGTCATGATGACACTCTGCAAGCAAAATCCACAAGACAGAAGACCACACCATTATCACGCTCTGTATGAGGGGGGCCTGTGGATGCCACACTCACCTCTGTTACAGCGAGGTCCGTATCTGTTGGGGTCAGAGCAGAACTGACACTTGGAGCCTTGGAAGCCATCCTCACAAATGCAGGTCCCGTTGCCACTGAGGCCATCTAAGCACTGAGAGCAAAGGTAAGCCCCACGGGCCATTAGGATATATGTGGCAGTGAAGTTCTTGCTTTTGCTCCATGGCTTGAATTTGAACTCAGGCTCAGTGCCATTGGAAGTGGCTTTGGACTCCTTGTGGGAGGTGGAGTCATCTCTGTATCAGGTAAGATGTGAAAACTGGTACCCGGCTTGGGGATCCTGATCTAGGACTTAGAACCTTAAGGGACAAGGTGCGAGGGTGTATTGTGTGGCTGTACCCTCTAAATGGAAACACTCTGGGTGGAGTGAGTTCCAGTACTCAGAAGGTTAACTAAATTTAGGAAACTCACAGAACACAAGGCTTGAGAAAGCCAAACAGTTATGACCCGCAGGGAGCCTCACAGAGTTCATGTAAGCAGCAAAATCTTGCTGAGGCAGGGGGCTCTTCAGTGTGTGTGGGGGCATCTGACATTTAGGCAGGCAGCTCTTCCATGGGATGCAGCTTTTGTGAAGCATGACTTGTGTTAACGTGGCCCTTTCTGTGATGTGACTCAGAGTCACTCTTGCTTCCGGATGTAAACCTAATGAAGTTCATCAAGATAGACTTGGTCATAACCTAGAACCCCTGCACAGATATAGCCCATGGCAGTTTAGTGTCCAAGTGGGTTCCATAGTAATGGGAAGAGGGACTGCCTCTGACATAAACTGATTGGCCTGCTCTTTGGTCCCCTCCCCCTGAGGGGGGAGCAGCCTTACCAGGCCACAGAAGATGACAATGCAGCCACTCCTGATGAGATTTGATAGACTAAGAGCAGAAGGAAAGAGAGGGGGACCTCCCCTATCAGTGGACTTGGGGAGGGGCATGCATGAAGAAGGGTGAGGGAAGGTGGGATTAGGAGGGGAGAAGAGAGGGGTTTATGGGGGGATACAAAGTGAATAAAGTGTAACTAATAAAAGTAAAAAAAAAAAGGATAGACTTGGTTGTCTTCCTTCCTTCCTTCCTTCCTTCCTTCCTTCCTTCCTTCCTTCCTTCCTTCCTTTCCTTTCCTTTCCTTTCCTTTCCTTTCCTTTCCTTTTTTTTTCTGTCAGTACTCTGAATACACCTGTGTTTTTTCTTTCACTTTGTTTATTCAGTGGATTACATTTATTGATTTTTTTTGAATTTTATTTTTTTCTTATCAGTTACATTTTATTAACTCTGTATCCCAGCCATGTCCCGATCCCTCATTCCCTCCCAGTCCCTCCCTCCCAGTCCCTCCCTCCCTCCCTCCCTCCCTCCCTCCCTCCCTCCCTCCCTCCCTCTCTCCCTCCCTCATCTCCACCGTGCCCCTTTCCAAGTCCACTGATGGGGGAGACCTCCTCCCTATTCATCTGATCCTGTTTTATCAGGTATCATCAGGACTGGCTGCAAAGCCCTCCTCTGTGGCCTAACAGGACTGCTCCTCTCTTCGGGGGTGGGGAGACCAAAGAGCCAGTCATTGAGTTCCTGTTAGAAATAGGAACTCAATCCTTGTTCCCCTCACTTTGGGAAACCAATTGGTTACTGAGCTACCACAGGCTACATCTGAGTGGAGGTTCTAGGTTATATCCATACATGGTCCTTGGTTGAATGTCAGTCTCAGAAAAGACCCTGTGCCCAGATATATTTGGTCCTTGTGGAGCTCCTATCCTTTCCCCATCAGACTAACTCCCCTTCTTTCTTATGATTCCCTGTACTCTGCCAAAGGTTTGGTCATGAGTCTTTGCTTTGAAAACACTGCTAGTTAGAGTCTTTCAGATGCGCTCAGTAGACTCCTGTCATACGTTCAATGCACATCCCATCTGTCTTTCTAAACGAGGATTGATCATCTTACCCCATGTCAACTCTCTTGATTATCTTTTTTAGGTGTATAGATTTCATTATGTTTATCATATCTTATAGGTCTATATAAGTGAGTATATACCGTGTTTGTCTTTCTCCTTCTGGGATATTTCACTCAGAATGATCTTTTCTAGATCCCACCATTTGCCTACAAATTTCATGATTTCCTCCTTTTTGATTGCTGAGTAGCATTCCATTGTGTAAAAATACCACAATTTCTATACCCGTTCCTCCGTTGATGGACATCTGGGTTGTTTCCAGGTTCTGGCTATTACAAATAAAGCTGCTATAAACATGGTTGAGCAAGTATCCCTTTTGTGTACTTGAGCAAACTTTGGGTATATACCTAGCAGTGGTATAGCTGGTTCTGGAGGAAGCACTATTCCTATTTGTCTTAGAAAGCGCCAGATAGATTTCCAGAGTGGTTGTACCAGTTTACATTCCCACCAGCAGTGGAATAGGGTTCCCCTTTCTCCACAACCTCTCCAGCATGTGTTATCGCTTGAGTTTTTCATCTTGGCCATTCTCATGGGTGTAAGGGAATACACCTGTTTTTATCTCTTCAGAATAAGAAGGTTACAATGTAAAATGAGACCCTTCACACAACATTTAGGGGATGGCAGTAGGCAGACAGGGACCTTCAGCTGAGACCTGGCCTGTTCTCTCCACGCTCTTGCTTACTCAGCTGTGGTCTATGCTGCAGTGCTTTGTCTCCATTGTAAAGCCTGCTTGCTCTCCTATCTGTATAGTCTTGGCAAGACCAGGTTGGTACTGACTGCTAAACACCAGAGTTGGGCGTGGGCTTCCTTCTCACCTAACCATCAGGCTCCAGGCATTACTACTGGTCCCCCTCCCCCATGTTTTTCCCTTTGCAAGAGACATAGTTTAGATGGGGACCTATTAAATCCCCAGATCTATAGTTCCCCTACATGATCACAGCTACTTCTACCTTCCTTTCTTTGGTCTTGGCCTCCAAGTAACGTCAAGCTCTGGCTTTTACATTGCACTATGTTCTGAAGTTTGGTTTAAAAACAGCACAAAGCAACCACAGGCTAATGCTGTTATTGTTTTCAATTACCATGAAAACCCTGGACTTAGGATCTCCCACAGGTTTGGGAAGTGAAGTCCAGAGAGTTTTGAGTTGTCTAAGATCTCACGGTGAACTATAGGGAAGACGAGACTGAGCAACATCCTCCTGGGTGCCCTTCTCCTCCTCGGCTCCCCTCCCCAGGCTGACTCCTCTGCTGTAGATACCTCCCGTTTTAGTAACAGATCTTTTGATTCCTGGGAATACTGGCCAGCATTGTGTCACTTTTTGGCTTAGGAGTTTTCAACATTACCGTGTGACTTATGAAAATCAGCATGCATGAGACAGTGTAAACCAGGGGCTGTACTCACCTGCCCATTTCCAGAACATGGATTCAAGAACTGTCCTGGACATAGGTTGCAGTCAGGCCCGAAGAAGCCTTTACAGCATTTTGGTACCTGGAAACAACACATATGCTGCCCCTGGGGACCCCAGGAAGAACACTGATTCCTCAAAAGAGGGGTGTTTTAGGGGAGATACAATGCCAACCCTTCTTATGAACTTGCTAGCACTCTACACCAACCCATCGAACATCTCTGTTGTGACAAGAGAATGAGGCAGATGGAGGCTAGTGCGTATAAAGAATACATGAGAGGTCGGGAGAGTCAACATGGCAGGTAAAATAGACAAATGACGGGACCAGAGGACCACGCAGTGGTGGAGTTCTCGCCTAGCATTTGCAAAGCCCTGGGCTTGATCCCATATGTAAACAAACAGATGGGAAATAAAAGAGCATTCCAGGGAATGGTGAGTCTAGGAAGAGAAGTGCTGGAGTAGAGTGGTGGTATGGAGAGATGGAGTGTGAGGGTCTGCTGGGTAGTGACAGGAGGGGTTAGGTAGAAGGAGCCTGGAAAGATGAGTCAGCCCCTGCATATCTGGATGAGACTATCAAGTGTGCATATTGTAAGGCGGGAATGTGGGTAAGAGCCAGGTCAGAGACTTGGGTGGAGGGTGGCTCCCATGTAGGTGTCATGGGCTTTATGGGAAGAGGCAGGGGCACTGAGAGAGATGTGATTCAGGGAAGTGGTGACCTGAGTATACTACCCAGTTTAGCTTTTGATTGTCATTCAGGAAGACATCCTAAATTCCTGCAGGCCACTCGTGACCACGAGGACCCCGGAGCTCAACAATGCAGCTCGGAGCTTCCCAAGTCTTGGTGTCCTGGATGAGCCCCTGGCTGTACCCTCCTCACCTTCACAGTAGCATTACAGTATCGGGCACAGCCGCTTTTCAGGTTCCGTCCTTTGCTTTTGTAGAAACATGTGTGTGTGAAGAGTGCCTGGGAGAAAGGCAGTGGGTAAAATCACTCTTGTATGCATTCTGGAATCCTGTGGACATTACACAACCTGTGCCAGCCACTCTGTTTCTTGATGCCACTGATAACAGAGCAGGGGCCACACCAACACACCCGAGTCCAAGTCAGCCTGCAGTCTTCACAAGGCCTCTCTCTTTGTTGGTAGAATATGGGCCAAGCTTTGAGCACCCTGTAGCACAGGGATCTTTACACTTCTCATGTTATAGCAGACATGTCTAATCGATCAGGGAGGACTCTGATTCATCCGCATGTGGTCTGGCTTCTTCCTCTGTGCTGCAGCCATCCTTACACTCATGTCAACAGTTTAGAGCCAGTAAGTATCTTATCTCTTCTATGTATAAAAAAAACAAAAACAAAAACAAAACAAAACAAAAACAAAAAACAAACAAACAAAAAACCCCCACCAACTAAAATAAATGTCAAAAGCACAAGGCTTTCCTCTTAGGTTCAGGGCCTCACTAAATGTACTCTTCCATTCTTTAATCTTTGATGCCCATTGTAGTTAGCTGTAACTCCCATTTATGAAGGACTTACAAAATGCTAGAGATATTGCATATGGTTCATCAGGCTGCCAATTCATTGAATGTTCTCTTGCTTCTCCTTTAATATGTGAGGAAATTGGGGATCGGCTAAACCACCCCCCACCCCACTCCATTGCACTGCTGACATCTGGACCACAGACTGAGCGCCCTGACTCATCAAGGTTAGGGTGAAGAGCACACCACACAGCCTCAGGTCTCAGCTGCCTCTCATGCAATGGGACAATAATGCTGATGTCAAGTCTCAGCCCATAAAGTTACTTCCCAGCTCAGATTTTGAATTAGATGGATCTCTGTGTCAAGCTTATCCCCTGTCTTAGGCTCTGCTTTGGTGGAGAGAGTGATGAGACCTCAGCAGGCAACAAAACCTAAAATCCTATCTGTAAAAATGCATTCTGAGATCACGAGGGAAGGAATATTTTAGGGAATGAACCAGTTGTGGGTCATGAGTTCTCAGGAGCTTCTGTGGTTCTCACCCATTTCCTTTTCTTCCCCTCTTTCCTCCCCCCCCCCTTTTTTTTGATGCTAACTAAATGGTGTCCTATTCACAGATCAAATCCTGATTCTTCTACATGTCAGCTATGTGTCCTTGCCTTGTATCCCCAAGCCACACAGCAGTCAAGCTGATATATATCCTTCCTAGGTAAATATTTATTGTTAAATCTTTAGGCTCTAGAATCTCCTATAAGACAAGCCTCTGGGCATGCCCTTGAGGGATCACCTAGATTAATTAATCTAGATCATCTAGGGAAAATATATTCCTGAATGGGAGCAGTACCATTCCGTGAGTTAGGGTCCCAGAGTCCATAAAAATAAGAAAGCTAGCTAGCTAAGCACTTGGCATCCATCTTTCTCTGGTTCCTGACTGTAGATGCAATGTAACAAGTAGCCTCATGCTATGCTTTCCCTTCTGTGGTGAACTGTGTCCCTTTGAACTGTGAGCCAGAATGAATCCTTCCTTTATTAGGTTGCTTTTGTCAAGAAATTCTATCACAGCAGCTGAAGAAGTAACTGATACTCCAGGGTTGCTGTAGAGAGTGGATAGTACAATGTCTGTCATCCAGCTGTCATTGTGATACCAACTTATTCTTCACTTTCTCCTGGTTTTGGTTAATAGTTTACCAAAGGACTTGTAGGAAATGGCTTCATTAAGCACAGCAAACACTTGAGCACCCACACCAACCTGTTCTGCCTTATTATTCCCTACTAGGAGTGTGTTAATGATCTTGTCACTTTCTAATATTGAAAGAATCTCCTGTTTGGGAAAGTCTTTCTTAAAAGACTGTCATCATCTGCTTTTTCAACAGAGTACTTGGTGTTTAACTACAGATTGCTGTACAATTGTAATATATAATGAACAAGTATATATTCTGAACTTCTCAAGGCGAAACCCCAACCAATATGATATCTTATTTATTTGGCTTATAATCAAGCAGTGCGTCTAAGAGATGATCAAACTTCAATAAACATGTGAAGAATTCAATTTAGCATAAAACATTTAAATGTTTTCAGTGTTATTTCCTGACATTTATTTTTATTCTTTTAAGTTGATTTTTTAAAGTGTGTGTGCATGTGTGTGTGTGCATATGGGTATCTATGGGGGCCAGAGGAGGGTATTGGATGCCCTGGAGCTGGATTTGCAGGTGGCTATGAGCTACCTGACACGGGAATTAGAACTGAACTTAGGTCCTCAGGAATGCAGTGAGTGCTCTTAACCACTAAGCCATTTCCCCAGCCCCTATTTTTATTTTTGTTGACAAATAATAAAGATATTTATAGGGTAATATTACATGTTTACATGTGAAATGACTAAAACAAGCTAATTAATGCCATTATTGGCTCATCCACTTATTATTTCTTTGTGGGGAGAACATTCAAAATCTAGTATTAGCATTTTTTAAGTACACAGGACATCAGACCCTATTGTATACCGTCAGGATTCTGTGCCTAACCTAGGACTTACCTTTCTTGTCTAGCTGAAAGTGTGTAACCTTTCCTGTGTATTTCTCCAGAATTATGCATAATAAGAGTAAATACCAATCTTGTCCTTTATTTGGGAGGGAGAAGCTGAGAGGAAGCTCTGAGAGGCTGTTTTTCCTTGACTATTATGAATTTATCTATACTAACCCTGTTGTTATCAACAGAAAAAGAAAATTAGGATAAAGAGGTTAAGTGACTTAACCATGGCTGAACACGGATCTGCGGGTCTCTTTCTCCCACCCCTGCCTTGGTAGGCCAGAAGCCATACATTAGCCCACATTTAAAGAAGGAAGCAGACAGAAAAGATGAGAAAGGACAGTGGGCTTGCTCAGGTTGCACATAAAACAACTTTATCACACTCACTGTGGGCTTGGAGTCAGCAGGACATTTGCTCCAATTTATCAGGGAACAGCTCATGCAAGAGCCCTGAAAGAAAGGCAGGAGTCAGCCCAGGCATCCCCATGCCCTCACAGAAACAGGGAGACTGCTCTCAGGGGCCTAGGCTTCCCTCCCTGTGAAGGAGGCTCCTTTGGACTCTCCCACTGTCCTTCCAGTTCCTCCCCAGGGTGCAGGAGTGAAACCAATGCTGGATAAGTGTTGGGGAAGTTGAATATGCCCAGAACACCTGCTTCTCTCTCTGGACAGAACAGCGGCAAACAGGCTGTAGCAGTCTGAGCTCTCTGTATGAGAAGCACCTGACCCCGAGGGCACCCTTCAGTTGTTCCTGTCTGGGGATACAGTGTCAGCACTGACACAGAGCTAACTTATTAGCTTAGCTGAACAATGAACCTCGACCTTCAATTCTTGCTTTGCTTCCACTGATTTTAATTTGGGAAGGAAGGAACAAAATGCACATCCTCAGATCTGTCCAGATCTGTTCTCTGACATCCTCTGTCTAGCTCTTTGAACAGCTTGCAGCTGCTTTGGGTTGATGGGAGGCACCAGCAGGGTGCTTGTCGCAGGAAGAGAGCAAAGATTTCCTCCCTGCTCCCATGCGGGCTGGCACACTCCCTATAGCTCCACATAGCCTCTTCTGTTCTTGTTACACTCACAGGGAACCCTGTTCCTCACTCTTAGCCCTTTGGTTCTGGGTGGGATGGCTGCTGTGGTTGTTTCTCAGCATCAATGTTTGTATCCTTTTGAACTATCTGGGATAAGTTTTGTTTCCTGCAGGGACTTGAATTAGTTAAGTGCTATTTATTGTAATTTTATTATTTATTTTTTCTAGACAGGGTTTTTCTGTGTCGTCCTGGCCACCTAGAACTCACTCTTGTAGACCAGGCTGATCTCATACTTAGAGATCCACTTGCTCCACCACCTCCTAGCTTGTGATGTGCTGTTTATTAAACATCTAAAGTCCAAAAATAACATGTTCAAAGGCAGCATGCTCTGCATGTGTTAAAAAGGAGGTTTTTAGGAAGTTCCAATTATTTCTACTCTTTCTAGACCTGAATACATACTCTCCAGAGAATCCATCTAAACTTTTAAGAGAGATATCTAATCAAAACCACCCTGAACTAAGAAGAGCAGGCAGAGCTTACTAAAGAACCTGAAGGAAATAGTGAATGTTAAAGAGTAGAAGGACTCATTCTTGGCTGCTGGAAAGTTCTTCTCCCTATTGAAGCACAATTCTTTGGGTTGTAACTCAAGCCCACATCTCTAGTTTGTCCCTTAGGAAGGTGAAGAACAAGCTTTTGAACAGCCAGAAGCGGAAATGGCCAGCATTAGGCTGCCCTTATCTCTCTCCAAACTCCTTTCTCTGAACCAACAGAGATTCCTGTAGTAGAAGGCTCTGAAGAGCACATTAAATGATTGTATCCTAATCTGGTCCTCATTTTTGCAGGTCCATGTAAAAGGAACTTTTATTAGTCAGATGTAATTGACTGACATCTATGGTAATTTGTTACAGAAACACCAAAAATCCCTGCTCACCAGTTGGGAGCCACTGGTTTGCCAGCTTGCTTTGATATTTAGATCTCAGTGGAAAGATTGCTTTCACCTTGGCCTTGAGAGAGAGGAGAGGAGGTGTCACCAAGTTCCTTAAAAGCTTGTTCCAAATTCCTTAAAAGCTTGTCTGTGTGACCTTGGACCATAACTGCTTTAGGGAATGGTTTTAGAAAAGGACTATATCTACTATAGGGAGGTAGTCTTTGAAAGGAAGTTTGGCGTTTCCACGAACCTTTTCTTTTTTAATTAATGTGACTTGTTTTTGCTTTTACCTATAAAAAATGAACCCTGGAATAAACCCAGGCTGCTTCAGTCATACTGACAGCCCTCTCTAGCCATCCTGTGTGTAGTGTGATTTGTTTTAATTGTTTTAAATCCTCATTTCCCACCCAGGTACTGTCTGACTCTGCTGGCAGGCTCCAGCACTCACTTGCAGGCCATTTCCTAAAGAAATCCCACCAGAAGCTTGTCTCACGGCTGATAGGACCATGTGCCGTCTCATGGACATGCATTTTCGGGGGGGGGGGGTGTTTTCAGCTTTCTCAGAACTGTGGGCACAGGATGCTGCCTGCTTCCAGTGGCTGCCCAGGCCCCCAATTTCCTGAATTTTTAAAATTCTCTTACCAGTTTTAGCTCTCTCTTTGTTTCATCACATCGGTGGGGAAGAATTGGGACGATGGAGGGAGGAATGAGAACTCCGGTCAGTGTGTAAATTCGGCCATTTTTGGCAGCGACCTCAGTTTCTTCTACAGCCACGTCATTTACCAGAATCTGTCCCTGAAAGAAGTAGTGGTGTCTTTCATTCTGATAGTGGTGGAGGGCATCCCCAGGCGGATGGGCACAGTCACAGCATCTCTAAACCACTCAACGTTCCATTACTTGACCTCTCCTTGGAGGGAACGCTGCCAGTAGGCGGTTTTCCTTTGGGAAATGATTATGTCTGTGAACTGAACTCCTTGCTGGGCAAGGGTGTCCCTGCACATGCCGAGGAGGGGCAGAGGCCTGCCCACTTCTGCTCCATACACCCATACACCACTTGCTTATTTTACCTCCTAGTTCTCAAAGGAGGATCCATCTAGGTGATGCATTTATTGACCTCAGGTTAACTCTGTTTTAGGCTCTGTGGATATGTGAGTAAACAAATAGACATACTGCTGCTTAGCAGCCAGTGGAGGGAACAACAGAAACAAAAAGAATGAATTCACCAATATTTCCCAGTTCTTTCCCCATACCTGCTCCCCCTGCAGATCAATGGTGATAGCATCCTTATGTTCAAGTCAACAGCCCGAGTTATGCTTGGCTTTCTCAGTCCTTATCACCCTCCAAAAATATTGGCAAGGCTGGGCAAGGTGGCTCATGCTTTTAATCCCAGCACTCAGGAGCCAGAGAGGTGGATTTCTATGAGATGAGGCTAGCCTGTTCTACACAGTGAGTTCCAGGACAGCCAAGGCTACCTGACCCTGTCTCAACAAAAAACAAAACAAAACAAAACAAAACAAAACAAAACATAATATAACACAGACAGACAGACATAAACACACACACACACACACACCAGTACATTTTGTTGGGTCTATCTTCAAAATACATTCCCAATTCAACCACTTCTTACCATGTCCCTGGCTGCCCTTGTGTAAAACACCGCCATTATTTACTTTCTTTGTGTGTTCAATTAGGCATATGGAGGCCAGAGGCCAACCCTACATATGGTTCCTTAGATACTGTATCTGATTTATTTATTTGTTTACACATGGTCTCCCACTGTCTTGAAATTCATCAAGCAGCATAGACTAATTGACTAAAGTGCCAGAGATCCACTTATCTTTGTCTCCCCAGTTCCAGGGTTAGAAGTGTGTGCCACCACACTTGGGGGTTCTGATGCGGGTTCTGGGTGGCAAGCAATCTGCCGACTGAGCTGTCTCCTGTGCCCTCACTGCCATTTTTACTGGCTTACCATGATCAAGTCTCTCAATTTTTCTCCCGAATTGTGTATCTCACAAGATCATTCTTCCACAATTCTTCAGTTGCTTCTCATCTCATTTGGAGTAAGAGCTGTGTCCTTACCCTGGTGTTGTAGGGTACAAGGGACTGGCACTATCTCTTTGTCCCTTGGGTGTCTGACTGCTTCACACCCCCTCCTTTGTTCTGGCTACACTGTACGCTTGTTCCTCAAATAGCTCAGCTTGTTCCTTACTGTGTACATTTGGTTTTGGCTGTTTCGTTTCTCTCTCTAGAAACTTCTGTCCCCAGAGAGTTACACTGCTTTCTTCTCTATGAGGACTTTTTGGAACTTTCTCTAAAATGCTAGTCACCTGAAAGCAGAAATGTTGGCTAAGAGTTGGGGGAAGGATTCTAAAGACAGGGAAACGGGGACAAGACAGGGTAATGGGATACAGAGTAGGAGAAAACATGGGGGGTTTTCTTCCACATACAGAATTGAGGTTTGAGTATGCACATACACATATGTGCATATATGGCATGAAGACAGAAGAGAGGAGGAGGGGGACTATAGAGGGGCATTGCAGAGGGAAGTGGGGAGATATGCACAAGGTACAGTGATATACACACAAATATATGCATACACAAGGAAACATCATAGTAACCCATTATCTTCTACACCAACTAAGACGATAATAAATAAATGTAAAGTCCCATAGGCTTTGACTTCCTATTCTATCTTCCTGCTTTGCCTGTTTTCCCTCATTACTTTCTATGGTAAACTTTTTTTCTTACCATCTTTGTCAACGACTTCTTATTTATTAGAATGGAAATTCTGTGCAACCAGAGACTTTTGTTTGTTTGCTCTTGTATTCTTCTAGACATAGGTGAATGCTTGGCACATATTGATACTCAGTAGATGTCTGCTGATTGGATGAGAATACCACCACCACCATCATCATCACCATCACTCTCACCATCATCATTACCATCACCACCAATACTACCATCAACATCACCATCACCATCACCACCACCAACACCATCATCATCAACAACAATAGTAGACAGCTGAATCAGCAGGAGATGATTCTTTCTGTTCCCATATTTATCCACCCCAGACAGTGAGCTTCTTTGAGTTTCTTAAGTAAGCCATGCTCCCTCCACTTCAGGGCTTCTCACTTGCTCTCCTTTTGCCCTAAACTCTCTTTTATGCATCTTGACAAACTCATTCTACTCTTCAAGTCTTGACCTTTCTCATACTCCTCTATGTGGTTTCACAACTTCTCTGACCCACACTCTTTGCAACAGTACTTCATGGACCACTTTAATGGATTGTGAAACATTCTACTACCACAATGTAAGCCTTTCCCCCCCTTGCTTTAACCCAGCTTGTTAATCATGGAGGTGCTCAACTGGTATTTGCTGAAAGAACTGAGCAAAGAGTGGAAGTCTGTAAAGATGTCAGGGCTGTGAAATAGGAGAGATTTCTCATTTGGTGAAGTGCTTGGATTTCAAGTAGGAAGACTGGCTCTCTGGAACCTGTCTTTAAAATTCCAGGCATAGCAGCATGCACTTTAGTTCTAATATTGGGGAAGTGAAGACATGTAGGTTTCTGACACTCACCGGCCAGGCAGCCTAGCCTATTTAATGAACTCCAGGCCAATGGCAGACCTTGTCTCTAAAGGGAGGAAGCCTATGGAATGACACTTAAGTGGCCCTCTGTCCTCCTTGTATACACACATATACCTGCATACACAGAGATATTCCCAGAGATGTTACCTGACAAGAAAAGGCTTCAGATCTGTGAGTTAGTGTAGAAGCAAGATAACCTGATAAACGGGTAAGCATGCATATTAGTCAGTACCAGCCATAGGCAGCTCACTTACATTGCTGGTTATGTTAAACCGTATCATCTGGTTGGCCATGCTCCTGATGTGAGGTGTCGAAATGAGAGTGGCCACTTGTAGCTGCAATGGGAAGAGATCAGGGAGTCATCTGCAGCAGTGCCCAGAGTTTGCATTTTTCACAGTTCTTGCTGCAAACAAGGTCCTTAACTATTGATGAAATCATGGGAGTTTTGAGGTCATGAGCTTCTGTTGCTTTAAGGATTTCTTTGATAATGATACCACAGACAATAGTTACAGACTGATAGTCTGCTCAGAGCTAGTGAGTATCACAAATAATTCTCTAGTCCCAACATCTTGGAACTGAAGGCCGGGATGTGGTGTTTTAAAAGCAGGGATAAAGTAGTAGGTGGAAGAATAGGGCCAACCTCGGTTAATGGTACAATGTGGTATCTGACGAGTTCCAGAAGTTTCCGATAGCCCTGCAAAGGAACCAATACACTCTGTCAGTCATGGAAGGAAACTCTACATACTCCTTTTTTGACAGCGCTTCACAAGAATGACTTTGTATGTTAATCATAAAAGACAATGACCCAACCTCTTTGTAGGGAAATTGAAGATAAGAAAAATTCCATGCACAAAGAGCTGACTGTCATCAAATCTCTTGGCTGTTCCAAAAACATAGCATGCACATTTCATGTAACCCCAACATCCCTGTGAGTACAGTCTATCATTAGCCCATTTTACATATGATGACACTGGTATGGAAGCACACCTAAGTCACCCAGCTTCCTCAGCATCTGAACCTAAGCTCTCAGCCACTCCGCTCACCTGTGCACATCTCAGGTTACATTTTGGAGTTTTCATAACATCAATCTATTTATGAGTCTCACTTGTCCCAGAAGTTCACATGTGCTTGTCAGGCCACATACTGATGTTTTAGGAGTGTTCAGCTGTGGGGACCCTGATCACTTAGTCCCTCAAAAGAAGTCACCCATTTCCAGAGACATTTCCATACCAAACCATAATTGCACAACCCTGCCACTACTGCAACTAGACTCCTGGAGTTCTCAGGGAGAGCTGCAGGCAGGCGTCCTGGCAGGAGCCTGTAGCATGGAGGATGACATGGCCACATGGCCACATGGCAGAAGGTGGGGGCCGTGGTGTTTTCCACTGCGTTGACTCAGCTAGGCATATGAGGTCCTTGGACAGACAAAGGACCACAGACCAAGAGCCTAATAAGCAGGAGGTTTTCCTTTCTGCAGACATATTCCTATACTGTCAAGTCTCAGGCCGAATAAAATCTATGCTGTACCTGATTTCCCTCTCACTCTGACTCCTCTTGGCACTTGACCTTGGTCACCATGCCAGGGTATTACCTGTATGTACCACATATCTCAGTTTGTCTGGTCCAGTTGTAGCTTACACCTGTTGTCTGGCTGTTCTAGTCATTTTCAAAAGTATCTTGGTAAGGCTGCCATAGCTACAAGCTGATAGTGTGATGTGCAGGGTTATGCTACAGCAAGAATGCTGAGCTTTCTGCCAGTTACCAGCTCTAGAAGCAATGCTCTTTGTGGCCCTGGGTGGGTTACCATGTGAACAAGTCAGCCTCTGGGTCTTGGTGCCTCCATGTTTCCCAGAAATAGGGACTTACAAGAGAAAGGATAATTCCTGAATGACAGGATGATGTATGTCAATGTTGAGCTGTTAGTATCATTCTGTGTCTGGTTAGGACAGAATGAGGAACATACCAGTCACTTTCCAAAAACATTTGTGCCAACAAATTAAAAATAAAGGAGGTGTGTTACAAAGAGCACTTAGTTTGAGTGTAGAAGTCTGGGTAGCAATGTATTTTAGCTTCAATGTGACCTTGAATGAGTCACTTAACTGCTAAGGCTCAGTTTTCCTCAAAATAAATAAATAAATAAATAAATAAATAAATAAATAAATAAGGATTAGCATGAAGGTCTTCTATAGCTTTTCTTCTTCTGGAAAGACTCTCTCCATGGGAGAATTCACTTCTAAAGTCTAGTTAGTGTTGGGTCCATGACATAAGGAAGAGAAAATGAAAGGAACATAAGAATCAGTCTCTGGTTATTGTGCATTAGGGTCTATCTGGCTAGTGTCATGGGTGCCACCAAGCATGCAGATAGACTGCTTCTGTGAGATGGCCACCAGCTTTCTTAACTCCCTTCTCCTTTCTCACTTACTTTCTTGTCATTAGTGTCTTTGTGAATCTAGAATCACTGGGGATCTGGGTCTTGGAGCATGCCTGTAGAGGATTGTCTTGATTGGTTAATTAATGTGGGAAGCCCTGAGTTAACAGTGGGCGGGACCACTCCCTGGGCTCAGGGTCCTGGACTGAACAAAATGGAGAAAGGGAGCTGGGCACACACATGTATTCGTCTATTGCTCTCTTCCTCTGACCACGGATGTTACATGGCCAGCTTCTTCAAACTTCTCCTGCCTCAATTTCTCTGCCATGATAAACTGAGATTTAAATCAACTCTTTCTCCATTTAGCTGATTCTGTCAGAGCATTTTATCATAGCAATGGGTAAAGAAACTAAGACATGTCCTACTGTTCATGTAAAATATATTTCAAGTCCTTTGGTGCTGAAAGAGTGTTCTCTACCAACATGGTAACATGACCTTGAACTTTGTGAATTCAGTTCTTTCTGTTTCAGTTTCCTTCGAAAGGAATCTTAGACCTTGTAAGGCATACTTTCTGCTCCTGTCACTTTTATTTTTGTCTAGTTCAGTGAAGGAATACATGGAGGCTTGTCATCAACAGCCACAGGATGGTTTCTGGACTAAAACTGGGGTTCAGAGATAAAAGACTTTATTAAGGAAACACACATTCCACATTCAGGGCTTGGATAGGGACTTTCTGTCTTCTCTGAGGCTCTTCCCTGGAAATAAAGTTAAATGATGGTAGTATCACTGTGAAGAGAGGAGAATTCCCTATGTCTGAGATATTTTAGCCCCTGAAGACTGGAAAATGGCCATTCTACTGTTCACTAGAAATGTCATTGGCAAACCAGTTTTTGCCTCAGAACAAAGAACCCAGGCTTTATATTCTTTGTAGGCAGAAAGATTTGAATCTCTGGAGAAAAAGGGAATCAAGGGCCGGGAGCAGTATTGGTGCTGGCCAGTTGTTGCTGTTCTAGGTATAAACAGTCCCTCAGGAGCAATGAGAGGCTGTTGGTCTCACTGCATAGTGTGAGGCAGACGAGATCCACACACTCGCTTGGGAGCCAGAAGGAGCCTGCTCCTGCCTGCTCTCCAAGGCTGACAGAGCTTTCTGAACAAAGGCAGAGAGCAGAGCAGTTAATTTTTTCTATAATTTGGCTTATTTTAGCTTTAGTGCAATCCCTTAGGTAGCCAAAAACTCTTTTATTGTCATAGCTCTAAAAGTAACATTATTAGGGAGGCCATATAATTTTAGGATTTTAATAATTTCCCAGGAGAGCAACATTGCTTTTTAAAGATCACCTTTAAGTGAGTGTGAGTTCTAAAGGGAAGTAAAACTGCTTTTCAGCAATAGCAAGTTTTCAGAACATTCAAGCATGGCTTGTATTTTTTAAAAACATCCTTCCTGGGGTTGGGGATTCAGCTCAGTGGTGGAGCACTTGCCTAACAAGTGCAAGGCCCTGGGTTTGGTCCTCAGTCCTGGGGAAAAATAGAATATCCTTCCGAAGATCCCAGGGGATCTGGCCTATTACCTGGAAACCCTTAGAAAAATCTCATATGCTGAAAATTTGTTGGCTGAGACATACCAACCATCTAATTTCTAGCAAAAGATTTATGTTTGTATTTTATGTGCATGAGTGTTTTGCCTGCATGTATGTATGTATGTATGTATGTATGAATATACATCTCATGTGTGCAGTTCTCTCAGACAGCAGAGGAGGGCATCAGATTCCCTGGAACTGGAGATACAGATCATTGTTAGTCTTCATATGGGTATTGGGAAGTGAACTTGTGTCCTCTACAAGAGGTGTGTGTGTGTATGTCTGTGTCTGTGTGTGTGTCTGTGTCTGTGGTTTTCCCCTTTAGCACTTTCAGAATGGAAGATATCCTTGCTGGTATCTGAAGGTATTCTAGCAAGGACTATATCCATGAATATATGAGCCAAAAAGGCAACAAATTTCAGAGTCAGCACAGCAGTGTGGCTGAGTCTGCCTGTTTTAGAGTAGGTGTGCACCTGCATGTCTGTGGCTTAGTGTCACTTTAGTGCCCCTAGCCACTATGTTTAGGATCAGGCCCCAGGACTTGCTTGACAAGCCTTACAGGTGATTCCTGACTACACTGGAGTCCTTGAATCACTGCTTTTAAAGAATTGGGTAGTCTCCACCTCCCACATTCTGTGTCATCAATCAATCAATCAATCATCTATATATCTATCTCTTATCTATATATCATCTATTTATTGTCTATTATGTATCTATCTATCTATCTATCTATCTATCTATCTATCTATCATCTATCTATTTCTATTGTCTATTGTCTATCTATCTATCTATCTATCTATCTATCTATCTATCTATCTATTATCTATCTATCTATCTATCTACCTCTATTGTCTATCTATCTATCTATCTATCTATCTATCTATCTATCTATCTATCTATCTATCTGCTTATCATATGTCTATTGTTTTTAGTACAGAGAAATGCCAGAATGGTCAGAGACTGGGACAGGGATGCCAATGCCATGCCTTGGTAACTGGGATACTATACCTCTGGAGAAAGTAGGTAATCGAGGGTGCCAGGCTTCATATTACTTAATGCTTCATTACTTGGGACAAAAATGGTGTATGAACCACCAAAGCCACCTTCATCTAGGGCGTGTCCAACATTGGTTTCCTGCATTTGAAAAATTAAATTTAACAGTATTCCTTATTGAAAATAACATTTGAAGTAGTCGCTAGAAAAAATATTTAAAATTGGCATCTCTGCTGATTTTACAAAGGACTTGACTCCATTCTTCTGAAATATATGAAAGCACGTACCTCTAACAAAAATCTGAACTTGCTGTATCTTGCTTGTAGCATTGTCATTATGGTTTGCTGAAAAGAGAGATTTTGTTCAAAAGTCAGTAAAAAAAAAATAGTTAGGTAATATGGACCTTCACGTTAAGACACATGACAGAGTTAAGGTGAAGGTGTGAGGATGTGTAAAAGGACCGAGCCAACTGCTCTGTGTACACGAGTGTTTTGATTTGACCACTCATGTAATCTGTGCATTCTACAACAGTCTCTGGCCATATCGTGCAGGTGGGAAAGAAGAAATTCACTATGATCATGACTATCCTCCATGCAGCACAAGGAAAGAACTGCAGTGACAACCTGGCACCAGGCAAAGTTGTCTGATATGGCCATAAGCAAAGTTTAAGAAAAGATCCATAAATCTTCTCCCACCCAGCATGTCTTTCTTTCTCTCTGCGGAAACACTCAGTAGCCTACTGAACATGGACAAACTGTCCTGCCTTCTCTTAGGTTGAGACCCTCCTTGTAAAACTTTCTTCATGGATGTGACTCTCCAGGCAGCAAAGAAGGTGGACGTGGATTGACCTCACACGTGCCCGGCTTGCCTCACCTGGGTGTTGCTCTCAAGTGTGGGCTCCATCTTGCCCATGGCACTATCGACGATATGTACCAGCCCATTTGAAGCAACTATGTTCCCCTGGATAATTTTCACTGTTTTGCCTCCGTGAAGTTTGAACTTTAATTGATTGTCCTAAAATACCAAAGAAAGAAAGAAAAAAGAATAAAATTAATATGGCATTCTAGAAAGAACAATCCTGGGATTAGAAACCAGAAGTTTTGTGGCTGTGAGACTTCGGATAAATCACACAGTCTTACATGGGGATGAGGTGTCTGCTTGGCCCACTTCACATGGTAAGTTCAGTGACATCACTGATCAGTATCACATGCAAATTTTGGGTTGGTCAGTGTATGCTCTCCTCCAATAAGCTGCAAGGCCCACTAGGGTGTAACAGTTCAGCTGATTGTTAATACACCTCTTGCTTTAATGCAATGGTTCTCAATCTGTGAGTCAGGACCCCTTTGGGGGTCTAACGACTCTTTCACAGGGGTCACATATCAGCTATCCTGCATATCAGATATTTAGGTTATGATTCCTAACAGTACCAAAATTACAGTTATGAAGTAGCAACAAAATAACTTTGTGGTTGGGGGTCACCACACCATGAAGAACTGTATTAAAGGGTTGCAGCATCAGGAAGATTGAGAACCACTGCTTTAACATATTACACAAAGAAGGTGAACACGAATTTGTTGCCTGAGAAACTGGAACTAATTGCTTTTCCTCTCACGTTAGTCCTAAGAATTACAGACAATAAATGTGAATGAATGAATACACTGACATGCATTATTTTCACGAATATGAATACATGTCTGTGTCACATATATGCTGCTCTATCATAGCTATCATCCATCCTCACATTCACAGCATAGCAGATTGGTGTCACTCGGATCCACACTTGAACCCTGGCTCAGATATTTTCGGTGACCTCTCCACTGCCAGTAGGAGAACCAAGGATTCTGATGAATCCTCTTTTCCTGAATTGTTTTACATAACGCAAATAAAGGTTTGCGCTTGTACTTAGCATGGAAAGAGCACCCATCGGTCTGCCAGCTCTTGATATTGAGGGAAATACAAGAAACAGCACAGGACACAAGCCACACAGGCACACCTGTTAACTGCATGCCACCAGCTTAGTCAAAACATAAAGAGTGTTTGTGAAGGAAAGTGAGGTAGTCTGATTTAAATAAACAAAACAAAACTGGCAGGATGATTGGAGAAGATGTATCAATGCCAGCAACCCAAACCAAACACACTCCATTCATTTTCTTTTTTAGGAGGAGTGCTGATGATTTGGAACCAGGGCTTTCAGGAAGCAGGCTCAGGGCGCTTTGGCTTCATGGTGGTGACAAACCAGCCTGCCTTCATCTTGGGCTTAAAAGCCACCTTATAGTGAGGACAAACTGGGTTCATTACCATTTATGATTAAATATCTGTTTCTGAAGGATTGGGCTATGCCCTACCTGTAATCTTAACTGCAAATGGTTCTGTACTGCCTGTTCCTGGAAACAGCAACCATGTCTTTGTTTCAGGAGGTTGTTATGACCATCTTGTTAAGCTTATGTTCTGCTTCTGTAACCCTGCTGATTTACCTGCCAAATCCCCTATTTGAAACCCCCTACTTCTGAACTACAAAAATCCTTATCTCACTCTTGTCCAATGCTTATCTCTTGAACCCCACCTTTAGGGAGAGGCAAGCCTGTGTACATGAATTTTTAAAAAGTGTGGTTTAATTAATTGCTTGCTTTAATTAATTTGACCAAGATGTTTTAGGTCAGTGGTCTTTGTCCTCACACCTGTGGGGTTAGTAGTGGCAGCTGAGTGATGGTTGCCTTGAAAGCTAACTCAGGCCAGACCCAAAGAGTCCCCTTTCTATAACAGTTCCCCCAAACCCCTCTAGCCTGGGTATTGCCTTGGTGCTGTCATGGGAGTGAAATCAGAGAAATTCTGACCTTATCCCTGTTGAAGATTTCCCCTGACTTTCCCGTCAAGGTATAGAAGGTGTCGGTGTCATTCATTTGCTCTGTGCTCATTTGCCCAGCGATGATGTGGAGCTTCACGAAGTACCGAGCAGTCTCTTTGTTCATCAAGAGCTCCTTTACCTAAGAAAGAGAGCCACCTGGGGTGATGTCTGGAGAAAACGAGTGTTATAATAGATTCCACGACTCATCCATCACCAAAGACACCCAAGCTGGAGTGCTCTGCAGGGCTCTATCTGAAGTAGGTGGCGTTTCAGGTGAGCACAGCCATGATGAGAGTGGGAACTGGAGAGTCTGAGTTGATGCCCGGAGTGTCACCCTGGAACTGACATGGTATTGAGAAAAGAGCAACAGCTGCAAGGGGAGCAAGAGGGTACCAGGCATAGAGGAATCTAGGAAAGAGGACCAGAATGAAAATTTCTCAAGATTTTGTTTTTAAATGAAAAGAGAAGGTAGTCCTGGACTTGCAGATGTGCACCACCCCAGGTTTTTAAAAGGTGTATTTACATCACATAATCAAAGAGCAGACAGTCAAAAATAAAGAGCAGGTAGAATGGAATGAAGATGCTTTGGAATAGTAAATTTATGGGACCAAATCTGTATCTTTGCTATTCCTCCATAGTCAACAATCAACAGATACAGTTTTAGTGCGTTCTCTACAAACTTTATGTATTATAGGGGAGGAGTCTCCTTCAAAAATATCTAGGATGTAGGCTGGTGACATTGTTCTTCCTCCACAGCAGAGGAGACACAGGACATCTTTGTAGGTCACCAGTAGGCAGACTTATCTCAGGTGGATGAATGGCAATGGTGTACCAGTTTGAAGGAGCCTGCCACATACTGGACTTTAACATAAGGCAGCAAAAAACGTCATCTGAGAACATCTTGGCTGAAGGAGAGCTAATGCAACTTGTGAAAAAAAAAAAAGCTTGTGCAGCAAGGAAAGCCATCAACAAATCAGAGCTTACGTAAATGTGATTAAAGGAGGGGAGCAGATTCCATCCCAAGCACTCAGAAGAACTCGGCAGCTTTGGTTATGGCTTTATCAAGAAAGATACAGATGCAAAGGAGTAGTGGATTCTTCCAGCCATGTGGCAGGTGAGATCTTATATGGAGGCACAGAGAGGCTGTTATGTGAGGCCGTGAACATAAAGCCTGGATTGCACTGGAGAGTCCAAGATGTTGGAGATGCCAGAGCCCTGGGATGCCTGTAAAGGAGACCTGCAGACCTGACATGGAACCAGCATAAGAAAGAGAAGTGTGATGCACTCAACAAGGATCAAAGGAGTGGGAGATTGGAAGAGTCGTCTAGGCCAAGATTTTGAGTTTGCTGGTATTTCCATACTTTGTCCCCTTTCCTCCCTTTGTGTGTTGGAAGTTATGTAACTTGCTTTGTGATTTTACAGGGGGTTTCAGATAAGCAATTTCCTTGAGTCTCAGAAGAGACTTTGGACTTTTAAACTGTTGAGACTGTGAAGATTTCAGGGACTTTTGAAGTTGGATTGAATGTGTTTTGCCTTACGATAGGGTTACAAGCCTATGGGGGCGAGGGAGTAGAATGTGGTCCTCATTGGCTCATATGTTTGAATGTTTGGTTCCCAGTTGGTAGAACTGTTTAGGAAGGTTGGAGAAAGTATGTCAATGGGGTGAACCTTGAGATTTCAAAAGCTTATGCCAAACCCAGTCTCTCTCTCTCTCTCTGCTGCCTGAGAGTCAAGATGAAAGCTCTTACCTACTGTTCCATCAACGTGCCTACCTGCCACCATGCTCCCTGCCATCATGGCCACCATAAGCTGCCTCTGTCTTCACAGCAATAGAACAGTAACTGAGACACCCACCATCCTTATCTTGAGTGTGATAAATGTTTCTCACTTCAAATAAGGTACTACCTACTAAGGCCTTTTATATTGGCCCCTTAGATGGGGTTATCTTAGATACTCACATCAATTCCTTTTAGTCCCTTGTCTGAGGGCAGCAGCACAGTGAAGGGTCCCAGGTTGCTCAGTGGCCAGGCATAAGTTTTGTCTTAAGAGTCCAAACACACAAAGAAAGAAAATGTCATGGTCAGAGGTGCATGGATTTTGAGACTGCTCAGTGGGTCTTGAGTCAGGCTAGTCCCTGTATGCCTTCTCCCTTCTCTTTGCTCTGTGCTGTTCCTGGTAAACTAAGGCACTCTAAAAGCACATGGTACTATAATGTGCAAGCCTCACATCTTCCCAGTACTCTCTAGGAGTTTCCCAGGAGACCTACCTGGGGCTCTCTAGGTGCTCGGTCCTGAAAGGCAAGGTGTGACAAGGCCACCTGGCAGGCCCACAGTCCCTGATCAGGTGCCTGGCTGGCTGAGCTGTTTCATCTCTACATGTAGAGATGCGAGTTCCACCCAAGGGCAGCTCAGAGGAGTCCACGGTAGACCAACTGTTCCATTTGTGCCCTCTTGACAAGCAGAATATTTGAACAAAGGGCCCCACATTTGCATTCTGCCCTGGGCCTTGCAAGTTATGTAGTCTGCTGGTTTCCATTACCCAGAGGATGCCAGGATGTGAGGACAGGCTCCGTGCTCTCATATATGAGCCAGGTGCATGGGGAGGGTGAAAGGTAAGCAGTACTCTATATAGGAGCATGCGTGTGTGTGTGTGTGTGTGTGTGTGTGTGTGTGTGTGGTCTGTTCTTCATAGGACACTTGCACCTCCTTCCATTCTCATTGAACATCCTCAGAGTTCTTAGCTGAAGGTTTGAATTACTGCAAGACTGCCCTCACACCCAAGCCATGTGTGTAATGCTTGATTTTCCCTAGGAGGTCTTGCAAAGAGTGGAGCGTCATACAGAAGATAAAATTATTCAGAGAACACAGCATTGACCTGCAAGGACACTGCCTTCTTTCCTGTGTTCTTTCTGGGAAATTGTTTCAGCTTACTTGGCCAATTTTAACACAAATGTGATATGTTAAGGTTTCTGTCTGGTCAGGTCTGTGCTTTATTTATTTGTTTGTTTATTTATTGTTGATTGGCCAGATTCATGTTTGGATGAGGATGAGATATTACCCAGTGCTCTGATCAGCTATAATTTTTTGTTCTTCAGCAGCTGTGGGGTGACAGTTTGTAGAAGGCATTTGGAAGCAAATGAGCATGTTGTGCTATCACACACTGCTTCAGGCCCAGAGAAGATCTGTTACAGGTTAATTAGTAGCTTGTAGCTAAGGGTACACACAAGCAAGTTTGCTCCAATATTCAAATGACACCTTCCCTGCTGGGCACGGCTACCACCATGCGGCTGTCGGATTCTCAATTTTCAGCCTTCTCTGAAATGTTTATTCATCCTTGAAAAACACAGGAAGTCAAGGGGAAAAGGGACAATCTTTTACATCAGTGGCTGCCCCTCTTGCTCTTATCACTAGTCTGTTAATCTATGTCAATGTCATGACCTTATCCTCAGCTCTCTTTGCACTGCCAGTCTGCCTGCCAGACAGCCCTCTCCTTGGAAACAGCGGTTCTGCCCCTCCCCATCACCCGACTGGCCTGTCCCTACAAGGACTAGCCCAAGGGCACCAGCCTTGCCTGCACCCTTCTGCCTACTTGTACCTTGCAGATGCCCTGGCCTGGAAGAGTGCTGCCCTCAAGGAGGGAATTACATACCCAGGATGGAGATGAAAGAGGTCAGCCTTCCTTGCCACATTCCTCTGGGTTCAGTATTTAATTCCCTGAGTCTCTCCATGATGTTTCCATAGCAGGTTAGGCCGTCGCCCACGTAACCTTTCTGGCAAATGCATCTGTAGAGAGGGTAAATCACATTCTCAGGGTCTTGGAGCGATCTTGAGTTGAGAGTATGCAGCCCAAGGCTTCATTTCACAGATGAGGAGAACAATAAGAACGAACAGGGTTGGAGAAGCAGAGACTCAGTGCTCAGTCAAGCTCAGACCCTGGCTTCTCGTTGCCTTTCTAGATGGTTTAGATAATACAATGTGCACACGTACGAACACTAGATAGCTTTGCATGTTCTCTAGAAGTAACTTCCAAAGTGTGGTCCATATAACATTCACGTCAGAATCACCTGTAATGTTTGCTACAAATGTAGACTCAAGAATAAGCTGCCCACAGCTAAGGTTGATTGCCAACGTGGTCGGCTGTAGAGTCACCATGGCAACAACTCTATGGACATGCCTGGGTGAGGGTCTCTAGATTAGAGAGACTGAGGAGGGAAAACCCACTTTAACTGTGGGTGGCACCATTCACTGGACTAGGATTCTGGGGTAAACAAAACGGAGAAGGGAGTGGGCACAAACAAGGGATCATCACTCTCTCTGCTTCCTGTAACAACTGTTCATCACACTCTCTCTCTGCTTCCTGCACACAAGCGATTGTCACTCTGCTCCCTGACTCAGGTGCAGCTGCCTCTAAGGCTCCTGGTTTTGTGACTTCCTCACCATGATGGATGATTCCTCCAAACTGTGTGCCAAGTGCACACTCCTTCCTTAAGCTGCGTTTGTAAGAGTATTTGTCACAGTAACAGAAAAAGAAGCGAACTCGCTACAAAGGCAGCCTGCAGTATGACTCAGAACCATCCACGCATACTACGTGGCCCCTGCTTTCTCCCTTCCCAGCGGAGGTTTCTCCTTCCTCAGGGAAGCCTCCTCAGAAATTTGCCTCGATAGTCTCATAAGAAAAAGAGGTAAAGATGTGCTGGCCACAGTCTGATAACTAGCTCTGGAGGTCCTGGCGGGAAAGCATCGGCTGACAGCATTTGGCACTCTCACTGCATTATCATTGTGCCTTGGCCAATTTCAAACTACTAACATGTTGTCAACAAGCCTGGGGAATTCCTGAAAATTTAGCCCTCAGCTCTGAATCAGGACGCGCTGATGCTGCCTGACGCTGTTTTCAGAAAAGTTGACAGTGGAAACTGAGAAAGTGTGTAGGATGGTGACGCTGACTAGGAGCCAAGCAGGAGGAGGGAAAGAATCTTCCAGAGAGAAAGGCTAAGGGAGCTGCAGAGATATGGTCGGTTCCCACCACAGCATGGACGAGATGTGTTAGGGCTATATTCCAGATTAAACTACTCTCTCATGAACCCAGCTGTGGATAAATACCACCTCTTGGAAAACATATCTGTTTTTAAGTCAGTGGGGCAAACCTCTCAGAGCCCTGTTGCCTGGACTGCAGCAGTGACCCTTTTTGTTTTTTGTTTTTTTTCTTTTTCCAGTCAGGGTCTCTGTGTAGCCTTGGCTGCCTGGACTCACTTTGTAGACCAGGCTGGCCTTGAATTCAGAGATCTCCCTGCCTCTGCTGGGATTACAGGTGTGCGGCATTGAGCCCAGCCTGCAGCAGTGACTGTTAACTATTTTTTTCCCTTCCTGTTCGTTCTCCAGTCCATCCTTCATTGAACCTCAAAGCGACTTCCTCTGAAGAGAAACCTGTTAGCAGCCTGTTTCAATCCTTCTGATGCTTTTCTCTTACAGAATAATATACAAGAATTGGGTACCTGCTGCCCACCACAGCCCTGGAAGCATTAAACTGTATGTTTTAAATAGGATCTCATTATGTCGTCCAGGCTAGCCTCCTACCTCAGCTTTGCAGAATCTGGGATATAGCTGTATAGCAGCAATGCTCTCTTTAAAAATTTGCTCTAGATTTCCTCAGACTGTTCACCCTATCGGCAGTTATCTGATGGGTAAGTGCCTGCTGCATTAATTAAGAAGTAGGAAGCTTATACAGACTTCACTGTGGAGATTTAAAGATCTCAGTGCAAACCACACAGGCTTAATCCGAAGACACTGCCCGGACATGCTGTGGAATTTCCGCCAGCTCCTGAGGATGCTTCTCTCTGCAAGTCCTTATGAGGCTAATGGTTTGTTTCATGCGAAGTGAGAATCCTGTTTGAATGGCCTTGGTGTTGAGGAGTGTAGGAGACATAAATATTTCTAATGTTTACTTTAAACCTCAGGCCAAAGTCCAAGCCTTTGTGACTGTTTTCTACTTGACTATTCTCAGTTTTCCCATAGCGCATTCAGAGCCTAGCCTCTTTAGTGAACAGATTTTTTTTTTAATTGAGGTTGAACATCCTGCACTGTCTTAAGGCTTTAAGTGAACCCACAGGCCACTTGCATTAATGTTACTGGTTGGCATTAGTAACTCCCAAGGCTGTGTAAGTTGAGTTACTGTAGGGATTCCAGTTGCTTCCTTCATTTCTTTTATTCCTTCACTGACTCACCTGTTGCTCCAAACTCTCATTCAGCCCATTGTGTTAGCCAGTGACAGATGTTTACAGCAAAGGTGAGTAGGATGTAACCTTGTATTCTAGTTGGATATAGAAATCAGTAGTAATAACTATATATTAACTAGATAGTAATAACTAGTATTTACTGATAGCTCCTGGTCCAGGCATTCTTCCCAGGGGGGAATGTAGTTTCTAAGTCAACACAACTGCTTTTTGAGATGAGATGTTATTGGCCTTGTTACATTGTTTTTAAATGTCAAAATTTTATGTGTGTGTGCATGTCTCTCTTCCTGTCTGTGGGTATGTACACTTGAGGGGAATTCTAAAGAGGCCAGGCATGTCAGATCTCCTGGAGTTGGGGTTACAGGCAGGTGTGAACTGCCAGACATGGGTGCTGGGAACAGAACTCTGCAAGAGCAACATGCTACTAAAAGCTGCTCATCTCTCCAGAGCCAATAGCCCCATTTTTTTATTTTTTTCTTTATTAATTACACTTTATTCACTTTGTATCCCCCCCGTGGTTCCCTCCCTTCTCCCATCCCAATCCCTCCCTTCCTCCACCCTCTGCATGCATGCCCCTCCCCCAGTCCACTGATAGGGGAGGACTTCTTTTCCTTCTGATCCTAGTCAATTAGGTCTCATCAGGAGTGGCTGCGTTGTCTTCCTCTGTGGCCTGGTAATGCTGCTTCCCCCTCAGGGGGAGGTAATTAAAGAGCAGGCCAATCAGTTCATGTCCCTGTTCCAATTACAATGGAACCCACTTGGATACTGAACTGCCATGGGCTACATCTGTGCAGGGGTCTTAGGTTATCTCCATGCATGGTCCTTTGTTGGAGTATCAGTCTCAGGAAAGACCCCTGTGCAATAGCCCCATTTTACATATTTATTTACACATGAGAAGCTATGTATATCACTGAAGATCAGTCTCTGGTTGTGCCAAGTACTCATCACAGAGCTGGTCCATAAGTACTAGAGAAGTGTGTTGTATGTGTCTGTGTGTGTGGGAACTTCCCAGAGGGGGAGACACATCAGATGAGCATCAAAGGATCTCTGTGTGTGTCCCACTCACAGAGATGTACACCTGCTTCACAGATGAAGCAGGTGTACATACATGTTGGAGGCTGTTCTAAGTGGAAGAGAAGGTAGAAGGCATGCAGTTAAGCATATCATGGAACAGAATGGTGCTTGAGCCTGATGGGTTGTGCCCCCTTTAGAGTCTCATGCTGAAATTTTAATCTCCAGAGTGGTATGTGTTGGGAGCTGGGGACATGTTAGGTTATAAAGGAGGAGCCTCACCAATGGATCAACGCTCTCAGGAAAGGGACCTCAGAGCACTTGCTCCCCCCCCACCTTTTAAAATAATCAAGAACCTGACTGTCAATCCAGAATGTCCTTAACACTCACCACTGTTTGTTATACCTTTGTGTGGCTGGAATGTGAACATACTGTTTTCACTCCAACTTTTCAGTCCAGCTCCATCTGGCTCAGCTTCTTTACAGCCAAAGTCAATTATATAAGAGAAAGTGTCTGTCTTGTGTTGCTCCTTACTTCCTACCCCTACTGAGAGGTACAACGGAAAATGATGCCCATTACAGAAATGACCCCATTCTCCCCTTTTTAAAGTAATAATACAAATAGAGTCTAGAGTGAAAATGTAGCTGGCCCTTCATGGGAAGGCTTAGGTGATCTCTTACTCTTGTGTTGGTGAGGAGAGTGTGGGGCTTAGCCTTCTTCCAGGTCACCCTAGTGAGGACTGGGTGAGCCCATGTTTTAGCCTCTTCTTCTTGATTGGGTGGCCTTTTGGTTTGAGAGTCTACAGAAAACTGCTATGTTGAGACATAAGCCTAATGAATCCTTTAATCCAGATCAACTATTGTACATTGAACAAGGGCCAATGGCGTCACCTTTTACCAATCTCTCCTAGCCAGACGTCCTATCTTGGCCTCTTTTAAGTGAAGATTATTTGTTTTTCTGGGGAGGAGGAGGGTAGGAAGGTTTACAATTGGCATACACAGTCCTAAAAATTGTTGTTAGTTCTACTAAACATCTTAGACACAAGTTTGGATGAAGCTTGTGGTGTTCTGTTATTCTGTTTTTATTTTTATCTTTCTGAACATGAAGGAGAGAGATGATATGAGGCACTCTGCTCAGATTTTTAGCAGGGTGGTGAAATGACCTCTCTACTTCCTGGACTCTGAAGAAGAGGTGTGCGTGTGTTCACATATGTCTAGGGGGCCTATTACTTCAACTCGTGGCTGTGGTTACGTGGTGTGTGTTATTTCTGTGTAACACCGTTGCTCACGGAGAGATAAAGGTAATTTCATTTGGTCCTCAGCACAGCCCCAACAGGAGATACCATTCTCCCCACTTTGTGGCTTAAGAGCCAGCAGCTCCTGGAGGCTAAGTGACGGAGTTAAGGTGTAAGCACTGGGATCCTGATACCCAAGCCTGGTACTCCATCCACACCTAGTGTATTTATCTACAGAATGTGATGATTATAACATTCATCTGGGAGAAGAATCTGGCCACTGAAGGCCCAGGTCTGAAGGACCAGCCCTGAGAAAGCTGAAGTGGCTGGCCTCTGGAAGTGAAGAAACTGTTTGGTGATTGCTTGGTTCAATGTAATCGATTTTAAGCTCACAAAAGAGGCAAAAGTCCTTCACAAAGGTGGAGCCCATGAGAACTAAGTGGAGCAGGGAAGATCTGAGGGTTGAGGATGTAGGTTCTAGCTTCTGTTCAATCCCTGATGAAAGCACAACATCCCTGCTCGGAGTCTGCACAAAAATATTTTCTCATATTGCCATGGTGGCTCTATGGAGCAGACATCATTTTTCTGTACAGAGATAGGCAGTCCCTCTTTCCCAGGGCCTGCATGGTAGGTACCAGAGTCATGACTTAACCTCAAGTCTTTCTCTTTCCTTCCTCCCCCAAATTCCCTTTTCCCCCCCTTTGAGACAGGGTCTTATTAAGTCACCTTGGCAGCCTTGGAACTTGCTATATACGTAAGGCTGACCTCAAACTGGTGGAGCTCTGTCTGTCTCTGACTGCCAAGTGCTGGGATTAAAGGCACTTGCCACCATGCCCAGCTTAACCTCAGGTCTTTAAACTTGACTCACCATTCCCCTCACACAATGAGGGTTGCCTTGCCTTGGGAAATTTTACACACAAATATTTCACTCATGGCAAACGTCTTCTGAGACTTGGCATCCAGGAAATAGCTCTCATGTTTAGTCATTTTCCCAAGTATTATTCTGTATCATCCACAAGCACTGTCCCAGGAATGCAGAAACAGAAGTGTACTTTAGTGGTCTAACTCCTGCATTCCCAACAGCCATTTGTTTTTCCAGGCATAGTTGTTTCCTTTTGGTTCTGTCTGCTTAAGCCCCAATACTGGGCCAAGTCAATGCTCAGAGTATTCTCATAGTCATCAGGAAGGAAATACCTATTGATGGACTCATTGATTAAACAGATCTATGGAACACTTACTGGGCTCCTTGCTGCCACTACCTGGGATGGAGTGGATATAGGGCTGATTGAGGAATGCTTTCTCTCCTTCAAGGAGCTTATCACATTGACTGGTTCCCATTTTCACCATCTGGGAAACACCTAGGGAGACGGAGAAGACTTACTGGGCTTTGCCTGGTGCGACTGTGCTGCAGTTGGCATTCTTATGACACGGGTTGTTTGATTCACAGATGTTGGTCATACTGCACCCCACTCCAGGTACAAAGTTTCGGTAATGTTCTTTACACTCGCAGTGAGACTATAAGAGATAGAGAGAGAAAATCAAATTGGACCCCAGTTAGTCTCAGCAGCTGATATTTTTAAATCCACACATACATTCTCACACAAAAGCCAACACTAAGGAGGACTGAAGTGTGGGCTTACACAAAACACTTGTCAAAGTTTCTAGAAATTGAAACTGTGATTGTATATCTTCCCTATTGGAGAGCTCATATCCCTTGTATGTAAAGTTTGGATGTTTACTTTTGTTGTTTCCTGAATCTTAACCTCACACAGAATTCCATTTAGACAATTGATAGGCACAGGAGGCTGGCTTTCAGATGGGAGGCACAATTCCTCTAGAATACAAAGGATTTTTCATTCATTTTCAGTGGAGGAGGAACCCTGGACAATGTCTAGAGGAATTTTCATTGTCACAAGAAGACAGAGATGAATGCTATGATGAACCTAACCCAACAAAGAATGATGCAATTCAAAACAACACCAAGATTAAAAGTCTTGTTGTGCAGGGTGCAAATGTCATGCTTCTATGAAAAAAAAAAAAAACACAACTGAGGCTTCCTAAACCTTCACAGTCTGCATGGGGGCACTGTTTAAAGCCATAAATAGTATTCTCAGTGTTATTTCCAAGTTCTGACACTCATGACATAACACGAATTTTCTCACAGAGGCCTGCATATTGAGAAAGAGATTTTTTAGTCCCTTGAATATTTAGGCAATCCTGGCTCAGAAATTGGAGAATGTCGTATGATACATTTACTCCTCAGAAGGAAGACAGACTTGATTCTCTGCAGAATCTGAGAACAGTCCCACCAGGAGAACCATGAGGGTTTGAGCTACCCACTGAGCTTTTCCTTCATATCCTGTGCAGCAATCCTCCCCGTGGCCATGAGCACAGTCAGCATCCACTAAACTCTTGGTGAGGGCTCTTTCGGCAGGTCTCCTCAGTAAAGTTCTCTAGGCCAGGGCAACTTTTTGTCATTCCAGGTCATAACATAATTCATGTCTCTCCCAGGACACCCTCAGTCCCTACAACCTGTAATTCTGCTGACTTTTGCTCAATCCGATCCTTTGGGGCTTCAAGGGTTCCCCTTAATCTAAAAAGGCTTCACCGAGAATGGGGACCTGGAGGTGGATGTCGACGGCATTCAGATGACTCCAGGTAAACTAATCTAGCCTAATGTAGAATTCTGTCCATATATTATCAGTCAGCACAGGGGATGGGGGCAGGAGAAAACACAGGGCAGTTAAGTTTTGATTCAGGGTCGGGGAAGGTATGAGTTTAGGGGAGCATAGGGGAGGAAAGCCTGTGATCAAGCCCTGAGGACAATGAGAACTGCCTAGCATGGAAGACCAAACTGAATACGTGCAGCTGCAATCAGAACTGAAGACCTGAAAGACACACATGCAGTGGTCTGAGTTACCTGAGCTCCTCCCCCATTTCTGGACACATCAGTTCCATTTGCTCACCTGTCCAGGCCCATCATATTTGCACACCGTAGATTTTGTAGGGCAGTTTCCAAAGTTTGTCTGGCAGGGGTCTACTGGCAGACACACCTGACCATCCCCTTGGTAGCCTTCTTGGCATGCACAACTGTGCCGATTTGGTCCCAGGTAGGAACAGCTTGCGTGAGGGTGGCAGACGTTTTTTAAACATGGGTTGATAGCTTGAGGGAAGATGACGAGAGGTGGTTAGCATTCTCAGAGATGAAGGAGAGAGAAACGAACTGCCAGGCAGCGGCGGCTCAAATGCATCACAGACATCAAGGCAGCTGGACAGTATTCAGCAAGAATGCATCTTCTTATGCTGTCTGCTCACCCTGCTCTGCCAACACAGATTCACACAGGAACGACAGAAACTGTGATGGCGAACCCCGTGCCTATGAAATCTCTGTATGAGATAGGTAACGGAAGGGGGCCTGCCACACTTCCAAGATTTCTAAGCTTTCTACCTGGCGCTTTGTGAATTTCTTACTGAGCTACACAGAAACGCGAATAGGGTGGGATCTACTCACCCCTGCAGTTTTGGCCATCACCTTCATAATCGGGAAGGCATTTGCATTCGAGCTTGGTTTCATCTTTGCTGGAAGGTGTGCATCTGGAGTTTTCTGGGCAGAGCAAGGCTGCACACTCGGGGATGGCTGCACAGGAGGGTTATAGAAGCACTCCGTTAGTAGGATAACCGATTATAAAAGTCTTTTATTAAAAATGTTAAGGCTGCCAGGCACGGTGGTGCAGGCCTGTAATCCCAGCACTCAGGGAGGCAGAGGCAGGGGCGGGGCAGGGGTAGGTAGATTTCTGTGAGATTGAGAACAGCCCAGTTTACACAGTAAGCAAGGAAAGAAAGGGCTACACAGAGAAACCCTGTCTCAAACAAACAAACAAACAAAAAAACAACAAGCAAACACAAAAAAACAAAAAACAAAAAAATAAGGCATATGGCAATAATTATTAAAATTAGCAAAAAAAGTAGAAACTAACTTTGATTGATGTTTGTTTCTTTTAGACAGGATCTCCTGTAACTCACTCAGGCTGGCTTCCAACTTGCTATGTAGTCTTATTTCTTGGAAAGAGGGTTTCTCACTGAGCCTGGAGCTAGGCTTGTAGCCTAGTCCCAACTATTCTTTTGCATCTGGTTCCTACACTGCTGGAGTTGTATGTGCACAAGCCACAGCAGGTTGTAGACATCTGAACTCAGGCCCTCAGTCTTGCAAATCGAGGGCTCTTACTCCCTGAGTGATCTCCCCAGACCGGGAACTTACTTTTAACCACAACAACCACTAAGAGGACGGCTAGGCAAAGATGCTATGTCATGGAAAAATGTAGTGTGATCTCACATGAAGTCATGAACTAACTCGGGCTAGCAGGTCTTATGGCATTAGACAGGTGCATCTTTTCACTCTCCATGTTTCTCCCAAGAACTCAAATAACCCCAAAGTGGCTTGTGGCTTTGATGTGGTCTCCTGCTATATGGCTTGAGAACCATAATGTCAAATCATTGAAGGTTTGTGCGTGTGTGTGTGTTGTGGGGAGCATGTTGGAAGGAGGCTGGTTGAGGTCACAGGGAGGACAGCCCAGCCACCTGGGGTTAGTGTGAGCTGGCAGTTTGCAGGGCTGTGTCCTCTGCAGAGAAGACAGAGGCTGGTCTATGCACTTGCCACTTCCACAGTATACCTTGGGCTTTCAGTAAAACGAGTTTGTCCCATGTGGAATTCCAAACTCTTCTAACCCTTTTATTCAACATGAGACTAATATTCAGAGGATATATTGAGTGATCCTCATGTCACTGGGTTAATATGGCCAATTTGTTTATTTTTAAAAAATACCTTTTTATCCATCCTGTGGAAACTGCTTTGACTTAAGGCTGAGCTAGGACTGGGGATAGGCCTGTGAATGGGGAGGGTGAAAGGATGCTTCTCTTCTCCAGAGAGAATGAAGTTTGCCAGTAGAGGGCGCTGGCGGGACAGTGTAGCCGGCAGCAGCTGGGCTGCAGGGCATACTCAGGGAGAAGCCTTTGCTGTTGCTGCTGCTGGACAGGCCTCAGAGGGATGTCTGCCCAGGCTGTGCACCCAGAGTGCAGCGTCCTCGTCTGCACAACCAGCCCCTTGTTTAACTCAATCCTGCTCTTCATCTTCTAACTGGACCCAGTGTCATGGACTGTTTACACGATTTCACATGGTTATCAGTGCTTTGACACCTCTTGTACTTGTCATTCCTGTGCCCTTGGGTGAGCCACATAGCTTTGGAGCCCCTGTTTCTGCACACTGTGGTTGGTAATGAGTTTTTGCAGTTGAGACCATACTTTGCCTCCTTTATGGACTGTCTTTCTGGGATGCCCCTCCCAGCCCTCCGGCCCTCATCACCACCCTGCCTCATGCTGCCTCCTGTTCAGCCTCCCTACAGCACAGCTCTGGTCATGTCACACACCTCTTCCCCCCTCTCCCCTTCTCTTCTCTTTAGCTCTTTTACCATGTTTGCCTAATTTGTGTCCTCCCTCACAAAACATTTGGCAACCCATCACCTCAGGCGGAGTCCCGGTAACAGGGGATAAAGAGAAACGTATCCTCGCCTCTCCAGGTCTGGGTATTGGTGAGGAGGCACACTTACGCTTGTCACACCTGGGGCCCCCGTAGGCCGAGAAGCACTCGCAGCTTCCATCACCACTGAGGCCACTGCGGCACACACCGTGGACACAGTTGCACACTGTAGGCAGAAAACGGGGTGCGTTATCCTCTGATGTGGATTGCTCTGAAAGATCCCGGATGGTAACAGTCTCAGGAAGCCCATCTGAGACTCACTCCCAGAGATCTACTTTGAATCTCGGCTCATCTCTCTTGTATCAGAGTTGGGATTTTTCAGTGTGTGAGGTGGACAGGGGTGCCTCGGCTGAGAAGAGTGTGAAGTGAGGAAGTGGATCTAAAGCATGGCTGGCACATAACGGGCACTGGTGTTCTCTTCCCCACCAAGCTGTTTGCTTCACCGTTGGATAGCCTGAAAGCAGGAATAACCTAGTGTCTTCTTACAAAGAGAAGAGCCCCTGCCCCCCTCAACTCTGCCCTGTAGCTGTCTGACATCTCTGTTACCAAATCTTCTTGAATGAAGAGGGCAGTGCTATGATTAGAAAAGAAAAGGAAACCAATAGGGCCCAGAATGACTATGTCCTATTTTCTGCCCAGCATAGATGGCAGATGAAGGGCCTTTGGTTTAAGTGGTCCATGCCTCAACACCCGTCTCTTAGACAGTTTACTATCAAGCGAGCCAGCAGTATACTGAGCCAAGACTCCCACAAAGCACATTGTATGAGGTTCTGTTGCTGCTGTAACAAACTGTCCTGAAGAGGAGCCTGACACAGTCCAAGTTCACCTGACAGTTCTGGAGGAAAAAAGGTCCCATTACGTTAAAATTAAAATCAAAGTTGCTGTAAGGCTGTTTTTTTTTTTTGTTTGTTTGTTTGTTTTTGTTTTTGTTTTTCTGGAATCTCTTCTATTACCTTTCCCAGATTCTAGACTCATGACCCCTTTCGGCACTTTCAGTTGATGTACCAAGTTTTTCTCACACTGGTGTCTGTATGGTTACCTCCTTTTCCCACTCTGGACCCACCTGGGCAATAAGAGCAACCTCTTTATGTCAAACCTACTGGTTAGCAGCCCTGATCCCACCCATGGCCTTAATTCCCCTGTCATGTAGCTTAACATGCTCACAGGCTGCAGGATTCAGACATGGCTCTTTGGGGGTGGAGCATTGTTCTGCCTATCATACAAACTTTGATGCATGTGAGTACATTTCATATAAGCTCAGACGAGTCCCAGTTATTAAGAGGTACTTGCTTAACAAAGAAGATAGAAACTCGAGGGTTTCTAAGTTTAACGTTTTCTAAATGTCTATAATTGCACCAAACCCTCAGTAGTCTTTGCATCTCTGCCCTGGGCCTCCTGTTCATCGTTTCACTGGTCCTGTCCTTGCCCTTTCCAAGCTTTGTCTACACTGCTGCAGCAGCATTCTACTGCATTATCTCCAGTTTGTTGCGAGCCCAAACACCATCAAATCTTACACATTTGACTTCTAAGTGTACAGGTTGACTCCTGTCCATTCCCTTCCATCCTCATGATTAGCCAGCAAACTGCCATGTTCAGAATACTGTACTAGATAAGTTTCCAGCCGCAAAGGGCCCCAGTGCAAAGGCAGAAGGAAACAGCCGCTCACAGCACAGTGTGATAAATGTCACCACCCAATACAGCAATGGGAGCCGGCTGGGAAGAGCAGGGTGGACACAGGCCCCATGAAGACCACTCCAGGGAGAAATAGCACATGTGTCCTGCACGCACTCACCCTGTGTGTCCTGCACGCACTCACCCTGTGTGTCCTGCACTCACTCACCCTGTGTGTCCTGTACTCACCCTGTGAGTCCTGCACTCACACACCCTGTGTGTCCTGCACTCACTCACCCTGTGAGTCCTGCACTCACTCACTCTGTGTGTCCTGCACTCACACACCCTGTGTGTCCTGCACTCACACACCCTGTGTGTCTTGCTCTCCTGCACCCGTGCGTTGGCTTCTGGTGTGGTATGTGCATGTCTCCTGTCTTTCAAGGAGAACCTACTTTTGTGGTACCATCCCAGGAATCCTGAAGTAGAACTGTTGCTCCATTGGCAGGGATGGAGAAGAATGTTAAAAGGAGTAAACTCTGCTAACACCCCCACTCTGAGCCTTTGGCTTTCAGGGGGAGTTGCCCAGTTTTAGCTGCCTTGTCATGCTGGCCCTAAGAAGTTGATTTGTCTTAGCTGAATTTTTTTTTCTTGTTAAATTTCGCTCTGAGGAACACTCTCTCCCTCACCTCACTCAGGCCTGCACCTATGCTTGCCTTTACTTGTCCAGTGTGCTCTCTCAGGCATTTTGCTGTGCACTTTTCGGTTTAGTGTGACACAAGGCAGGTAACATTATTAATCTCGCTTTATTAACAGAAAATGTGGGAGCTAACTAGCAAGTGCTTGGTCAAGGAGATGAAGCACTGAATTTGTCACTGTCATCTTTAAGTCCTGTTTGCCTTTTTTTTCTGTTTTAGCAAATCACTTCAAAGCCTATCCCTGACTGCAGCTTTTGGAAGGGGAGACTCTGGAGAAAACTCAAGTTGATTATGGAACTGCCTGGAGTGAGGTGGGATCTCGGCAGAGGTTCTTCCATCAAAGTTAATGGAAAAGGCTCCAGTCAATTCAGTTAAACAACACTCACCCTGTTTCTGCCTAGCAGCAGGTACGGCATCTGGTGTGAGGTATGCAAAGCAGGTGACTAGGCATTTCTCACTTTTGGGAGGTCAGAGAGTGGCAGAGAAGCCAGACCCTGGGGACAAGGTGGGAACTAGTGTTCTGTGTTTCCACATAGCCAGCAGATGGTGGTGACGTGGAGGTGGGGTCTAGTTCCCACGTGCTAACGCAGTGCTGTCCTTGCTGGTAAGTGCTCCCTCCCTCAGCCGTGTGCTGTGAGACCCAGCAGCTCTCTGGCATCAGCCTCCCATTGTGTCCCACCCTTCTGCTCTGTGCACTGTGTTAGCTGGCAGGCACAGGCGGCCTCTGAAGCCTATGACACTGCATTTCAGGACCATCAGCCACTGCCAAGATCATGTCCTTGGGAAGGAGAAGTGAGGAGCTGAGGGATTCCCAGACGGCCACCCAAAGTCCTCGGATGCATCGTGAAGTGGTCTCAGCAAACTTCTAGAGAAATGTGAAACTTGGGTGGTGTGGTTTTTAAAGTAGCCAAAACCTTGGCCATTGTGGTCACAGAGATGGTTCATGGCCCCCTGTGACATACCCAGAGCTTCTCTCTCTCCTGTGGGCCATGCACAGCACAGCGTGATTATTACTCATATTTCCAACTCCATGGCAACAGGAGCTAGTCACCTGTTTGTTGTTTAGTGCATGCTGCGTTCACACCAGGGTCAGAGCAGTTCAGTGTAGGGGCCAAGGTCAGACACCTGGTTAATCCTCTGACCCTGTAATAGTCAGAAGGCCTTCTGTCACCTCTGTGCTCCTTTAAAGGATGTTAGTTCAAAGTGGTGTACTGAGGACCTGAGGAGATTGTGGGTGGGAAACTTTTTGCACACAGCAGGGTGTCGCCAGGAACACATGGATGTGGGGTGATTTTGGGGTTACATAGGGAAAGTGAATTTTGCACTGGGCTCTCAATGAGAGGAAGGTACTGAGTAGCTGCAGCACGGGCAGCAAAGATGAAAGTCACTGGCTGACCAGCTGACCTAGCTGTGAATCATCCCCAAAGAATAAACAGCCTGCAAGGGAGCATCTTGGCAGCAGGGAGAAGTCAGCATTAAAAATGGATGACCCCTGAGAGAGCTGTCCCGCTGTCATGCAGGAGTACCGCTTCCCGGGGCCACACTCCAATGGCTGAGTCAACCCCAGCACCCAGTGGGCGCCTGGCTGAAGGTGTTCCTCAGGTGTGATGTCACGCCCAGGAGGAAGATGACAGTCCTGTTTCATAAGTCACACAGAAGTTGAACTTGGTTCCAGACTCAGGCTGATTTGAATTCACTGGTTGCTCTCTTATCCATGATGTGTGAAGTTACTGTGCCATAGGAGACTCACTGGCCACATTCAGCTCTTTCTATTTAAATTCAGGAGCGTACACTAAGAGTTAAAATTCAGCTCCTCAGTTGTTTTAGTGGAATTTCAGGAGCTCGGGGTCCGCATGTGGCCTGTGGCTACCAGGCTGGACAACGAGTATCACAGGAAGTCCTGCTGAACTCTAATCTGGAACTCGGAGAGCTTTTGGCTGGGTCTCTTTTTAGGCTTGATCCTCTTAACAACTCAGGGCTTGGGGCCAGCAAGGTGGCTCAGCAGGTTAAGGTCTGACTGAGGTCAATGCCCAGAACTCAATTCACATGGTGAAAGGGGAGAACTGAGCTCTGCAAATTGCCCCCTGACCTCCACATATGTCCTGTGGCATGCCCATACATAAGCACACAAGCTAAAATTTTACAATGTAATAAGGATATAAATAATACATTTATTTATTTGAATTAATAAATGAAGAAAATTTCATTTATTAAAAACAACTACGGTCCGAACCATCTTCATCCTTTTTGCCCCTGCTTCCTCCATGGCACAAACAGGAAGCATATCCTCTTTCACTTAGAAATGTCTGGAATTTCCTTTATGTTTGTGCTTGTCAGCAATCGATGCCCAGTATTACAGAGGTTCCCTGGATTACCTTCATCCTAACTTTTCATCCCCACACAACCACTCCACTTTTCTGGGGTGCTGGGTGCTTGCTTCTTACTTTCCCACCTCAGTATTTATTTAGTTTATGTACTTTAAACCCTACTTGATTGTGCTAGTGAAGGAGCCATGTAGAAGGAGAGACAAAATGGCATTTTAATCACTTTGGTTGTGTTTTAGTTGCTCTCCTTTAAAGCAATGCAAATGGTAAGAACCTGTGGAGTACTATGACATGGTTTCAATTTGCTTTGCTATCGCAGTTATGGAATAATCTTTGTGGAGCAGAGAGTGAAAGAACACTTAAAGATGAGGAGGAACTAGGTAACAACAGTGATGACAGCTAACAGCTACTATGCTCTGTCTCATGACACACTCCCCAGAGATGGCCATATTATTTGCTTTTACAGGTAAGAAGCTCACAGAAACCATGTTCTATACAGTTCTCCAGTTGCTGCAGTGAGCAGCCCTGGAGCAAGGGCCCTACCAGGCTCTAAGCTTCGGCTCTAATCCTTTCATCTGTACCTCCTGAAATTGTGCTTCTGTGCCAGGATAATATGACTGGGGCCGTTCATTCATTCATTCATTCATCCATCCATACACTTATTTGTTCATTTGGCTAACAAACAGCTGTGTTTCCCATGCCGTCCACACTGGAGAAGCTACGAGAGAGAAAAACACAGTGGAGTCTTTCCTTCAGCAACAACGCCATGCATTAGAATGAGGAAGTCTTCTGCTCCAGGTGAAATGTATTCTGGAACATGCTGAAGAACTTACGGGGTTGAATGTATGTATGTGTTTATAGATTTTTTGAAAACAAAACAAACTGCCGGCTAGATGTATCATATAAGCCCAATATACCACTCCTGGGCGTATTCCCAAAGGACTCCATATCCTACCACAGAGACACTTGCACATCTGTGTTTATTGCAGCTTCACTCTCAATAGCAAAGAGAAAGAACCAACCTAGATGCCCATCAGCTCATGGATGGATAATGAAAATGTGGTGCATGTACACGTACCACCTCGCAAACTCAGTACCCCCAAACCTCTGTCCTCACTAAAGCTCCAGTTTCATGTTCTTTGTCACAGCGAGGGAAAGGCAAGATACTTTGTATTTTAAAACAACACAACTCCATACATTTCTGGAGGCCAGAAATCTAAAACCACTGTTAAAAATCAAAGTAGCCATCTCTGGGGATTTTAAACATTTACAGTGCTTTAAATGAACAGAAATCAGACCTACCTGATGAACAATTGGGTCCAAAAACATTGTCAGCAGCACAGTTTTCACAGGCTGTTCCACGAAAGCCCGCCTGCAAAACCCAGGTGGATGACATCAGAGCCAAGGTCATACTGGGTGACTCCTATGTTATCCAGAAAGACCCCGGGAAACCCACTGATGGCCTGGCCATTGTGTGCTTCTCAAATCTCCCTTTCCCCTGGGCCTTTCTTTTCTCAGGCCCCTTGAAATCTGTATATGTCATAATGCACACATTTTGTTGTTTTTCATTTTATTTAAATAATATATATATATTTTTTGTTTTCAATACATCTTGATTGCTCCTCTTCTTCCAGTCCCCACTCCTCAACCTTCCCTTTCTCACAGATCCTCTGTTCCCCTTCAGAAAAGAGCAGGTTGCCCAGGGATACCAACCAAACATGGCATAACAAGATGCAATAAGACTAGGCACAAGTCCTCATATCAAGGCTGAATGAGGCCGTGCTGAAAAAAAAAAAAAAGGGGGGGTCCGAAGAGCAGGCAACAGAGTCAGAGACACTCCCTCTCCAACTGTTGGGAAGTCCCACAAACCACTAAGCTAGTTGTTTATTTATTTATTTATTTATTTTTCCTTTTGCTAAAGGTCTAGACCCTATAGAAGAAAACGGTCAATGGTATAAACAGACAGTAAGTGCTGTCCGTTATCACAATTTCACCCAAGGACAAAACAAAACCACTTTCAGTTCTGTTCAGAAGGCAGCTGAACTCAACCCCCTTTAGAAGGATCTGTGTTCCTCCACAGTTTGAAATTCACAAGAGTCACCTTTGGTTAGCTAAAGAAATTCTTCAGTGGCCACATGTCCCTGGTTAGCACAGGGGTGGGAGCATAGCCCCCAGGCTAGTCTAGTAGCAGGGGTGACTGCTACCTGTAGCAAGAAGTGGCAACTTTAAACCTTAAATGGATTCATAATTTAGATTTACATATGTGACCTCACTTTATACCTTCAAAGAGGCTTATTCCATAGGTCTTTCTTCAGGTTTTAGTGGTGTATATAGGGTGAAAGGTCATATTGTTGTACATTGTGAACCCATTTTATTATTAATACTGTTTCTCTTAGAGATGTCTATCGTGGGCTATCATGAAGGCAGATAAACAGGTAGGAAAGGGGAGGCGGCATTTCAGGAGCAGTTCTCTGAACTTACCTGGCAAGAGCATCTTCCGGTTCCTTCCATGCCGTGATCGCAAATTCCCCTGCCACTGCACGGTGACCCTGCTCCTCCTGGGCACTCTGGGATAATCGAACAGACAAGAAAAATCCATCCATGCTAGCCTGATCAAATGCATGCTGCAAGATGCGGTCGGCACCGACAGTGTGCCACTTAGTGCTTAGGTGCCAGGGACAGAAAAAGCAATTGAAGAGCCTGTCGGTCTGATCACAAGTTAGAGGCCAACCTGGAACTCCACTCCCAGTGAGTTCAAGGCCATAAAATTAAAGGCTGGAGAAGTAGCTTTTTGCTGGAGCCCTTGCAGGAGTGGGGGGACTGCCAGGGGACTGAGAATTGGACTTGGGAGCAGCAGGGGTGGGGCTGATGAGGCACATGGGGGTCACTTGAGCCATTCCATGATGTCCTTATTTTTTTTTTAATGATTTTATTTTTATTTGGTGTTTTGCCTACATGTATGTAGGTCTGTGTGAGGGTGTTAAATCCCCTGGAACTGGAGCCAGAGGGAGTTGTGAGGCTCCACATGGGTGCTAGGAATCTAGGAATCAAACTCTGGTCCTCCAGAAGAACAGCCAGTGCTCTTAACCACTGAGCCATATTTCCAGCCTCCCCCAAACATGTACTTATTAAGGTGAGCAAAGGAAGCCAGATTTCCTCTAGAGCAGTTGCAAACAAGCAACCACTTTGCTTTTCAGCGGAGCTACGACCAACCTCTACCGGAGGGTTTTCTAGTCACCAAACCGTCTATCAAACATCACATGCTGAGGCAGAGGGACACTTGCCAAGGAAGTCAGTAAGCACAAAGCTCCAGCCCAGCAGAACTTGAAAGAGTTGTAAGTGGCAGAAGTTTAAGGTATGTCTGTTGTGAGGATGAGAGAGTTTCCTCTCCTTTATGTGTTGTTTGGCCTACGTGTGTGTGTGCAGGTGTGATGTTAACATGGATTTAATGTCAATTTGGGTGAGTTCTTACTGTCTGTCCTCAGAAGGGACTGCTACGCCTGTCTAGATGGGACCCTTGTTTGTTCTTCCAAGAGAGTTGCTATAAAAGGCTGATATGGGCCCCTGGCTTCCCATCTCTCTGTGTGATCTTTTTCCCACATGAGTTCCTGCCATCTTGAAATACAGCCAAGATGGCCCACAATTTCACCCAGGCCCTGCCCATGCTATGCCTCAACTCCAGATCTGTCAGCTAAATACTCTTCTTTATAAAGTTAGGCTGCCCCAGGTTATAGTAACAAAACACCTGATGGCCACAGAGGGGCAGGACATAAATATTCAGACCACAGAAATAGTTCTTAGATAAGGTGACTTATAAGCACAAAGAAAGGATGTTCTCTGAAAGACGCTGGTGGCTGTCAGCATGTTGGTCTTTCAACAGATGGGTTGGTTGGCAATTTGCAGATATTGTGGAGGTGACACTTGAGTTGTCCCATTGGACAACACATTTGCAGGTGTTTTCCCTCTGCATCCTTCTATTCAAAATATAAATGGCTGACATATTTGCATTTTTTTTCAAGACAGTGTTTTACTGTGTTGCTCTGGCTGTCCTGGAACTCTCCATGTAGACCAGGCTGGCCTTGGGCTTACATAGCTTCCTCTGCTTCCTGAGTGCTGGGATTAAAGGTGTGTGTATTTTGAATCCAGTTTTCCACAATAGTGGCAAAGCCACTCTTCAAAGCCCTGCAGATGCTCTAGGGCTCTGTTGCTCTGTGTTACTGTGATGGACTCTCATTAAACAACCGGACAGACAGGGATAGGATCACGACACAGGTGACAGAAACATTTGCAAAGAAGGGAGAAGCCATCCTACTCAAAACTACACTGACAGTCACTTTTGAAAATGAGATGTTAGTATGAAAACATCCTAAGTGGAACTCATTTTGGTATCATTAATATTGCCTCCATCACTTCAAGAAAAATTAAAAGAAAGGAAGGAAGAAAAGAAAAAGAAGAAAGAGAGAAAGAAGAAAGGAAGGATGGAAGAAAGAAGGAGAAAGAAGGAAGAAAGAAAGAAAGAAAGAAAGAAAGGAAGGAAGGAGGGAGGGAGGGAGGGAAGGAAGGAAGGAAGGAAGGAGGGAAGGAGGGAAGGAAGGAAGGAAGGAAGCAGGGAAGGAGGGAAGGAAGAAGGAAGGAGGGAAGGAAGGAAGGAAGGAAGGAAGGAGGGAAGGAAGGAGGGAAGGAAGGAAGGAGGGAAGGAAGAAGGGAAGGAAGGAGGGAGGGAAGGAGGGAGGGAAGGAGGGAGGGAAGGAAGGAGGGAAGGAAGGAGGGAGGGAAGGAGGGAGGGAAGGAAGGAGGGAAGGAAGGAGGGAGGGAAGGAGGGAGGGAAGGAAGGAGGGAAGGAAGGAGGGAGGGAAGGAGGGAGGGAAGGAAGGAGGGAAGGAAGGAGGGAGGGAAGGAGGGAGGGAAGGAAGGAGGGAGGGAAGGAAGGAGGGAAGGAAGGAGGGAGGGAAGGAGGGAGGGAAGGAAAGAGGGAGGGAAGGAGGGAAGGAAAGAGGGAAGGAAGGAGGTAAGGAAGGAAGGAGGGAAGGATTGTAGGAAGGAGGGAGGGAAGGAGGGAAGGAGGGAAGGAAGGAGGGAAGGAGGGAAGGAGGGAAGGAAGGAGGGAAGGAAGGAAGGAGGGAAGAAGGCCTGGTCTGGGCTGTTCAGCAACTGAAGATGCAGCAAGTCTGGTGGAAGAAGCCTGGGCCTGGCAATCGGGATCTTCCGGATTTGAGTGCCAGCTTGAGCTTTTATGGCCATGTCCCTTTCTCCCCTCAGCACAGCCCATGTCTAACTCTGAGATTCAGCTCCTTGCTGTTCCCTTGGCAGGGTGTTCTTGGGGCAGGAAGATAGGTGACGGTAAGTATAAGTTGTACAGCTCTGGGTGAATATCCGGATATTTTCTTTCTTTGGGACTGGCCTGGTAACAGTTAATGACATTCAGGAAAAAAAATAAGGAAATAAAAATGAGTGTGTTGGGGACACAGACCTGTTTCTGTGGGGGTTGGGCATCAGCCTGATGAGGGCACAGATTTTTACAAGTCAGCTGACACCTTGCAACAGGCCTGGTTCTCACAGCGCCCCCTACTGGAGACTTTCAGAATTTGTTTCAAATAGCCTGATTTTGAGAGGAAACCGAACAGATAGGTTTCCATTTGGCTCAATGGACAGGGCTGGCCAGATTATAAATGGAAGACTTTGCTAACAAAAAGGTGGGGAGAGAAAGATGGACAGACATTTCTTAAGCAGGAACCAGGAAAGCTCTTGGGATATGTGTGCGTACGTGTGTGTGTGTGTGTGTGTGTGTGTGTGTGTGTGTGTACAATTTTTAAGGGCCTTTTCTAATGTGCATAGTCTCTCCTACTCTGGGATAAGCCCATGACCCCTCAAAATAGCCAAGACAGTGCTAAGGGTGCAAAGATTCCTCAGAGGCAAAGCCTGCAAAGAGAACTTAAGAACTACTAGCACAGAGCCTGGTGAGGTGCTTGCCACCAAACCTAAGGACCAGAGTTTGATTCTGGAAACCAATGTGGTGGAGGGAGAGAACTGATTCCTGCAAATTGTTCTCTGAGTCTCCTCACGTGCTCACTGTGGCAAACCACACACACACACACACACACACACACACACACACCTAAGAACATAAAAGATACAAGTTTTATCAAACACCAAACCAAAGTAGAATTTACAATATTTGAACTCAGTAAAAGCTATCTAGGCATAAGCAATAAAGAGAAAAAAATAGTTAATTAAAACCAACAGAGAGGACACACATTTCAGACAGAGACTGAGAAAGTTGCAATCCTATTCTATATATTAAAGAGGGGAACAAGGACAACTGTGTTTGGAAAAGCCAAAACTTTACAGATAAAAACACATTTGAGTTATAACACAAGGTATCCAATTAACAGTTGCCCAAACACTGACAGCAACATGTTCAGTCTACCAACAAGCAGTAAAGACAAAATAAAACACAGAGAAAATTCTGTATACACCAAGAGAGTATGAGTGAGCTGTGTGACAATGTCAAGGGGAAAGGAGAAAAGATACTGAAAATTCAAAGTCAGCATTTCCCAAACTTGATGGAGATGCTAGATGCCCTGTGCCCAGCTTACAAAGAAGGAAGGCAATGTGATGAAGATTGCACACGACCACAAAACTTAAAATCGATGACAAGATCGTCTTACAAGCAGGCAAATTCAATGTGTAGTGAGAATTGAGTTACCATGACAACAGCTCTCTGCTTGTACTCAAGTCCACCTAGAAAACAGTGGAGCATTTATTTTCAGAGTCCTAGAACAGAAACAGTATTGCAATCTAAAATACCACCTAAAATAGCCATATCTGTAAAGAACAAAGGCATAACAAAGATTTTTTTTTTCAGTTATACAAATGTTGAAAGAGAAATGTAATTAATTGACTAGGAAGAAGCAAAATGACAGCAGATAGAGATCTTGACTCACACAAAGGAATGGAAAATGCTGGACATTATCATTATGAGCAACAAAACAAAACAACAACAACAAAATAACCAATGGCTGGTTAAGGCCAAACTGCTAATGCTGTATTGTGTGGCTGCAGGGAAGGGCAGAGCACCAGGCCTGGGATGCAGAGAAGGGTGTGCGAGGTTGTAGATGTCTGTGTACTGGGGGGTGTAATATGACTTGAAGGCATAGTGCAGAAAACAAAAGAAGCAAATGCTTAATACCCTAAATAAACAGCACAGCAAATACATCAACAAAGAAGATGAAATAGGATTACATAATATAATCAAGAGGGAGGCCAAGAAGCAGACGAAGCAGCAGAGCAGTTTCACACAGTGGAAAGCAAATCAGGTAGTGAATGTAAACCTGACATATTAGGTATAAATGGTCAAATACCTTAAATAAAAGGTGTGGGTTATCACACTAGGTGAAAAGTTAAGAACTTAACTGGGCAGATGGCTCAGTGGAAAAAGTGCTTGTCTCACAGAGTGAAAACTGAAGTTCAGATCCTTCAAGATAAGCACCAGGCAGAGAAAGAGGATCTCAGCACCGGTTGGCTAGCTAGACTAGCTGCATTGGTGAGCTCTGAATTCAAGGGTCAGGCTCTACCTCAATGGCAGACAGCAATCGAGGGAGGCTCCCAACGTCTGCCTCAGGCCTCCCTATAAATGTGCTCATACAGGCATATATAGTGCAAACCACACACACACACATGCAAAATATATTAAGAACTAACTATATTCTGTCTATGGAAGACTTGCTTTATTTTATTTCTTTCTTTATTTTTGAGGCAGCGTCTCACTGTGTTGCCCTGGCTGGTTTGAAACCCACAATGTAGACTAAGACTCCCTCAGATTTCACAGGCAATCATTTTGCATTAGCTTCCCAAGTGCTGGAATTACAGGTATGTACTCTCATACTGGGAAGATTCACTTTAAATATAGAGACTCAAATATGTTGAAGACAAAGGCGATAAGAGGATCTAGAACATCACCTGTGGTGGTTAGAATGAGAATGGCCCCCATAAAGTCATATGTTTGAATGCTTGTGCCCAGTTGGTAGAACTGTTTTGGAAGAGACTAGGAGGTGTGGCCTTGTGGGAGGTATGCCACTGGGAATGGGCTTGAGGTTTCAAAAGTTTATGCTAGGCCCAGTCTCTCTCTCTGCTTTCAACTTATAGAGTCCTCAGCTACTGCTCTAACACCATGCCTGTTGGCCATGATGCTTTCTGGTATGAGGGTCTTGAACGCACCCTCTGAAACTGTAAGAAAGGCCTAAGTAAACACTTCATTTTGTCTCTATTGTTGTAAAAAGATGCTATGTCTTGGAACATCATGACATCATTTTACAGCAATAGAAAAGTAACTAAGACACCACCAATCACAAGCAAGCTGGGGGGATGGAGTTCAGCAGACAAGTAGATTTCAGAATGGGGGACATTTTTTACAAAGAATAAGAAAGTTCGTTTCACAATGTTATAATGCCAACTCATGAAAAGAATATACATCATAATTTTAATGAACTTGATAATAGTCATAGTATATGAAATAAAATCCCATAAAACCTCAAGGAGAAGCTGATAAACCCACAGAGTCACAGAGTTCAACACCTTTCTCTCAATAACTGATGGAATAAAGTAGTCATCAAATCTTTAAGGCTAGAGAAACCTTGAGCAGGCCTTGAAATCAACTTGACCTAATTGACACTTACAGAGCACTGCCTAAGGACAGTGCTCTTTTATAAGAGCAGACAGAACATTTATCCAAGATAGGTAATATTTTGGGGTTCTAAAGCAAGTCTCCCAAAATCAGAGATTGAAATCATATCAAGATTGCTTTCTGACCACAACGGGATCAAATGAGGTATAGAGGCAAGATAAAACCAACTAAATCCTAACAGAGCATTACAGTAGAAACTAAGGAACCGACGCCGTCTGCAAAAGCAAAGTTACTGCAATAATCAAAATGACTGAGACAGTCTGAGTTGGAAGACATATGCTATTCAGTTTCCATGAGGCAGGGGAATGACTGAGAGTAACTCTTCCCCTCAGCAAGATAAATGGTACTGGCGAAGGGCCAAACATTCAGAACTGAGTCCAGAAGAGAAGCACACACATATGGTTAACTGCTTTCCAGAGAGCCTTCTGAGGAAAAGCTTGCTGGATCTGAGTGTGACAGCCCATGCATCAGAGGTGGAGTCAGGAGGATCAGGAGGCTGAGGTGATTCTCAGCTACATATTGAGTTTGAAGCCAGCCTGGGTTACATGATACCCTGTCACACATGAACACATGCATGCATGCATACATGAATGAACATACAGAGAACAAAAACCAAAAAGCAACACCACCACCTCTCACAGATGTTGCTGGAATTACTGGAAATAGTTGGAAATGAGCTTTGATCCATACTTTTATTCAGATGAAAGGGCTAACATGACATAAACATAAAACCTAAAACTGTGAAGCTTCTAGAATAAATCCTGTGAGATGTTAGGTGAGTCAAAAATTCCTAGACATAATACAAGGAACACTATTTGTAGAAGAAAAACCCCTTCCCTGGCCTCACCATGATGGAGGAGGTTTTCCTTGCAAAGATGCTGTTAAGACAGTGCAAAGGTGAGAATGGTGAGGAAGTGTTTGTGAGTCACAAATTCCATAAACAGCCTGGGTCTAATATACTTAAAGAACTCTCCAAATTTAATGGTAAAAGAAAAACTGACCACAAAAGTGTGCAAATAGAAACAAGAGCCTGGACCTCACCGGACATCAACAACTGTAGCCAGTACCCTGCGCTGCATTTCCCACCCCAAAACTCTGCTTTCCCGGAGGCCTTATGGCACCAGGAACACTAGCTAAGGCCCCTCACCAAGACCTTGCCACCAACTCCTCTGAAAGCACACCCAACATCGGTAAACTGCACCCTAAGCCCTGTGCTCCATTTTTTATCCCCACTGTGCACACTGCACCACCACTTTGGAAAGCGATTTGGCAGTTTCTCAGAAAATTGGAATTAGTTCTACCTCAAGACCCCGCTATACCACTCCTGGGCATAAACTGAAAAGATGTTCCCCCATACCACAAGGACACTTGCTCAACTATGTTCACAGAAGCTCTATTTGTAAAAGCCAGAGACGGAAAACAACCTAGGAAGCCCTCAATGGAAGAATGGATAAAGAAGACATGGTACATTTACACAACGGAATATTACTTAGCTATTAAAAACAATGATATCATGCAATTTTCAGGCAAATGGAGGGAACTAGAAAAGATAGTCTTGAGTGAAGTATCCCAGACCCAGAAAGATAAACGTGGTATATACTCACTTACAAGTGGATGTTAGCCATGAAGTCTACAATAACCACGTTACAATCCAAGGCTCCAAGAATGTAAGTAACAAGGAGAGCCCAAGGGGTATATTGAAGCTCACAGAGTAGGGAAATAGCATAGGCCATTGGGGGTGGATGGATGGAGGGAGCTAGGTTGGAGAGGAGAGGGGAGCAGGAGGGATCAAGTCGGGGAAGGACAGAGGGAGAGAGCGCCGTGAGAGAACTGAAATCGGTGGGTGTGGCCATCTCTGGGACAAGCTAGAAACCCCAGGAATCTATGAGAGTGACCCTAGCTAAGACTCCTAGCAATGGGGGAAATGGACATCTCCTGTAATCAGAACAGACTTCCAAGGGGACAGGAACACCAACCCAAGCACGAAACCTTGGACCCCCAGCTGGCCCTGCCTACGAGAGGTGCAAGGGTAGAGTCTGAGCAGAAATTGAGGGAACGGCTCAGTTTGAGACGCATGCCATGAGAGAGAGCCCTCCCCTGACACTGTTAATGATACTCAGCTGTACTTGCAGATAGGTGCCTAGCATAACTGTCTCTGAGAGGCTTCATCCAGCTGTTCCTACTGATGGAAACAGATGCAGACACACAGCCAAACATTAGGCAGAGCTCAGGGAATCTGGAGAAGAGCAGGAGGAAGGACTGAAGGAGCCAGAGAGGTCAAGGACACCACAAGAAAACCTAACGAATCAACTAACCTGGCCCATGGGAGCTCACAGAGACTGAACTGGCTACAGAGAGCACACATGGGACAGACCTAAGCCCTCTGCACATATGGAGCAGTTGTGTAGCTCAGTCTTCATGTGGGACTCCTAGCAGCAAGAGTAGCGGCTGTCCTGACTCTGTTGCCCATTTTGGGATCCCTTTCCCCTAACTGGGCTGCCTTGTGTAGCCACAAGAGGACATGTGCCTAGTCCTACTGCAGCTTGATATGCCAAGGCAGGTTGATATCCACGGGAGGCCTCTTCTTTTCTGGCGGGGAGATGAGAGGGAGGGACTGGAAGGAGGGTGGGAGGGGAAGCTGGGATCAGGATGCAAAGCAAAGTTAAAAAAACAGATTCAAGAGCCTGATGCCTGAGACAGACTTTCTATATTCTGTTGTTGGCACACTGGACATTTTACTCCATTCCAGCACGGGTCTGTGTAGGCAATAACATTTGTGAATGCACTAGTCACCAAGAATGGTTTTGAATCTCAATTATTTGGTGAGCTGGCCTCTTTCTAAGATTCTGTCTGTCCAGGAAGGCAGATGAGCGGAACTGTTACAGGAATGAAGCACATGCCTATTTAATCTGTGTGTCCAGACAGGAAAAGCTGGTGACCCACACAAGCGAGCTTTTGTGAGAATTATCTACAATCTATGAAATGCTGAAAGTTGGTCTCAAAATACCACTACTTATCTGTAGTTATAAAAAAAAGGAAGATAAATCAGTGGTTATAATTAGGTGATGTCTGTTCAGGTTAGTCACTCTTCATCTGACTTCCCATGAGTGGCAGTGGCAACCATCTTTAGAGCTTGCTGAGTTTCAGAGGTCATTCTGTAATGAGCCTTCGCAAGTGTGTTGACTGAGTTGAAACATTTTGATTTACTTAGGGAAAACTGTTTGAATAAATGAGGATGTTATAAAAAAGAAATAAGCACATTAAAGATATAAGTTAAAACAACAAAAGACTTTATTCAATATTTAGAATGGCTAGAGAAATAAAAAAAATATGGTTAAATCAATTTTAATCAAGGATCTCCAACAAACAGAGTCCTTATACACTGATGAATAAAAATGGGCTGGAGAGGTGGCTCAGAGGTTAAGGGTGCCCAATGTCAAACCCAACAATCTGAGTTCAATCACTGTGATCTACATACTGGAAGGAGAAAGTCAACTTTCCCCAAAATTGCCCTCTGACCTCACCACGCATGACAGAGCACAGAATAACACAAGTAATAATGATAAATAAAAATTAAAAAAGAAAAGTGACTGAATACTTTGGAAAGTGGCTTGGAAGTTTTTTGGTTTTTTTTTTATGTTTAATGTATAACCCAACTTTCTTATTTCTAGTTATTTATCAAAGTGAAAGAAAAAATTATGTTCTCAAAAAAAAAACCCCACACCTAAATATCTACAGCATCTTTGTTCTTGATTATCCTAGACTGGAAACAACCCTGAATGTCTCTGGCTTAGTGACTAAACTGTGAGCAGCCACAGAATTCTCCACTGTGGAGAATTATGACCAACTGCTTGATCTCGAGTGCATCGTGCTAAGTGAAAGAAGCCTGGCTCTTCTGGGAACAAGGCTAGGGTAAAGCCAGCCCTATGCTGGCTTGGGTTTGGATTCTCAGAACCCGTGGTAAATCAAGACCGAAGGACATGCACATGTGAGCCCAGCTCTCCTGTGCTGAGATGGAAGGCAGAAAAGAAGACTGTTCAGAAGCCAGGGCCCAGCTGTGCTTTAAGGTACCTAAGACAGTGGTATACACAGCAGCACAAGAAGGAAGACAGGGTCTGACACCAAAGTGGTCCTGACTTCCACATACCTGCACACACACACACACACACACACACACACACACACACACACACACACACGAAACCTACACATGCATGGTTATTGTTATCATTTTACCTGAAAGGAAACTGAGACACAGAGGTGACAGATAACACAGTCACACAGCCATGAGCATCACGGGGAAGGATTCTCGATGGCTCTAACTCTAGTCGGTCATGGCTTCTCTGCACGATTGAGTATGATAAGTTCCTAGTCAGTGGGTTTTTACAAACCACTGATTCAGCCGACAGAATCATTTAATACCTGCTGCGTGCTTAGTATTGCTTTCCAGGTTAGCTTCACTTTGTGTTTTCAGAGGAAAGTAAAATAATGTTTAGCCAGGACAGAGGGACTGGCAAGTCTTGCTTCAAAAGAGGAACCTCCGTGACTGTCTATCTTTGAAATGGGTGGCTGTCCATCCGACAGCCTGGTGCTTGCTTCCGGCTCTGCTAAGAATGAAGGCCAGTAGGAAATGTCTGGCAGCAGCCAGTCTGCTGGAAGTGAGACATTTTTCCTCTGCAGAGGCTGCTTTCTCCTGACCAGCTTATGGCTCACTAGTGTGAGAACTCACTGCTAGGTAATGTATCCCCACAGATTTCTGTGTTGAAGTCTGGGCTCCAGTGTGATGATCCCAGGGAGCGGCACCTCTTGGAAGTGGTTAGATGTAGACTAGCAGGCAAACAGGGAGCTTCGGGAAAAGGACAGCAGCAATGTGGGGATGAAGCCTGTTCATTTTATGGCTTACGTGGGATCTCTTAATAAGACATAATAACTACGCAATTGGTTTTAAAATAGAAGAGATTAAAGCAAAAGTGAACATTTATTTTCTGCATCTGAGATCATTCTGTGTCACCTCAGGTCCTGCTAAGAGTGTGGGTAGCAAAACTGCCATCCTCAGCATCTGTATTTGAAAGAGCAATCTCAGAATTTGCTTCAGGGGCATATTTGTGATGCCTTGTGAGGCTGAAGTAGCTGATGAGACTATTTTAGGTCATTATCATGGTTCCTTTAGGTCACTGCTGGTGGATGGCCTCTGTGTCAAGGCTTTTCTCATGTATCATAACTGTCAGCAAATCACCAGCTGGTCTGTTGCTTCAAAACAAGATAATTCTTTTCCTGCCCAGCAAGAGGCCCCCCACCTCCACAGAGCCTTATCTGTTAAGAGGTTGCCCGGCCCAGGCAGTCTTAGCTCACTGCACAGCACCAGTAGAAAACACCTTCATATGCAGGCATCACTCCATTTGGAACCGTCTGCCTGGGAAACAGACATGAGCTAAGTTCCTCACGAGAGCTCAGCACTGTGTACCCCTCAGTGCATACACACATTGGCAGAACAGCATGGCTCTTGATCCACAGATCCCTTAGGTATTTGTAAAGTGTGTGGCACCTAGCAAGGAATGTGAAGTGGGGGAGCAGGGGCTGGGGAATGTAAATATCACAGCACAAAAGCCAGTCTCACTGAGTACAGTAGCACTAAGCTGGACAGAGAAAAACTGAGACCACTTCTTTTTTTTGGAGGCTGAAGAGATGGTTTGGCCACTACAAGTGTTTACTGCTCCTGTTCCTGCTCTGATGTGGGCACCTACATGCATGTGATGTGCATAAACTCTAACAGGGAAACACACATTAAACTAACTCACTAACTAAATCTTAAAATGACCATTTCGCTTTGAAATGGATTGCTAGGATTCCAAATGAGCTTTAGTGTGTGTGTGTGTGTGTGTGACTCCATTGTACACATTCAGACTCTTGCGTTGCTGTACAAAACCATTGTGTTCATGACTAAATACAAAGAAAATTGATGTAAATGAAAAGCAGTTGATTTTGTGGCAGGTAGAATATGGGTTATTCAGTGCCAAACGTGGTGGTATGTGGCTGCCACCTGACCAATAAGGAAACTGAGGCAAGAGATTGCCAGGGCTTAAAGGCCAGCCTGGGCTACATAGTGAGCACTGGGACAGCCTGTGCAACAGAGCAAAACTCTGTTCAAATGTGATTAAACTGCCAAGTTAAAAATAGGTTTCTGTATAAGCATGCTTGAAAAAGTAGAGGTAATTTTAATTAGGGTGAATCAGATTAAATTGCAGTAAAAACATCTTTCCTATCTTAGGAAGCTATTTCTTCCCTCCACCCCCAGTGAGGATGCATGCCTAATTCTTATTTTTAGAAGATGATGGATAATTTGGTTTTTTCTTTTTCATTTTGCTTATGGTGTTTTCTGAATTTTCAGGACTGATCATTTTTTCCCAGAATGAGACATTATGAAAATACTTTTCCCTGAGATGCTGCTGATGGATGTGTTTGTTGTCAGACTATAAAGGAAACCGATGCCCATCTGCCTCCAACACAAGGTCAGAGGGAGGTTGGGAATGTGCTTCCTCAGAGCAGAGGGATGGACCCATGTCAGCAGCCCTGAGCCGGCCTTGTCTCTGCGGAAATGTAAAGTGATAGTCAAGACCCTGCTTGTCATGGCCATAGAGTGGGCAAGTTAAAACAGCCAGCCAAGGAAAGGGCTTATCTCCTTCCTGAGCTGAAGGAAGGAAGCCCTTTGTGACACTTGGTTTGTTTAGAATATGAAGATAAAGGGTGGTACCCTTTGGCCTCACTAGAGAACTGAATTGATGTCAGGCATCCATTTTCATGTTCTGCCTCTCTGGCCATTATCTTGTTCACAGGAAATGCCTGAGCTTTCAAAAGAAAAATGTTTTTAGCACTTCTGATCCTGGGGGAGAACCTTGATATATTTGCCAGCACATGGCATAGCAGGGTGATGACAACGGCTAAGGGTTTGAGTCCTGTTTGCAGCTCATGTTTTAGATAATGTTTATGCTTACTAACGGGCTCAGAAAAGGGCATCATTTTATTTATCTGTTATTATCAGAGATCTATTTTGAAAATGCTCACATGTAGTATGGATGTGGTGTGCCATTCTTTCTGTTGGACATGCTAAGTTTCCTAATACCCCTCAGCCAAAGCTTGTTCTTGTGTATGCTATGGCAGGCCAACAACTACATCACATTAGTTTTATGAGGCAGAAAGAGAAAAACAAATGTAAATACTCTTTCCAGTCTAACAAGGAGGCTGTGAGAAGTGGATGCTGTCATGGATATGTTTGGCACCAAAAGCCATCCTTGAACTCTGAAAGCATGGGACTACTCTAAAGAAAACTGACTTGATCACTTGAGTCTGATGTGCTATGGTCACAGAAGCAGGCAGTGTCTGTGGGCAGGTGTTATGGTTAGCTACAATTGCCACTTGCAGAACCTAGAATCACCTGGGAAGAGAGCTTCTTCAGTGGGGGGTTGGTTACATTGAGTTGGTCTTTGGATCTGTGTGTATGTGTGTGTGTGTGTGTGTGTGTGTGTGTGTGTGAGAGAGAGAGAGAGAGAGAGAGAGAGAGAGAGAGAGAGAGAAATTTGTCTTAAGTTAATTGATGTGGGCAAACCCAGCCCACTATGGGTGACACTATTCCCTACACAGGAGATCCTTAAGAGGGGCGAAAGCAAGCTTAGCACAAGCAAGCGAGCATGCACATATGTCTTTCCTTGTGCTCTTGATTGCGTGTTTAACTATTTGAAGTTCCTGTCTTGCCTTCCCCACAGTGATATACGTGATCTGGAATTATGAGATGAAATAAATTAATTTCTCCTCTAAGTTTTTTTGTGGGCAAAGTATTTTGTCACAGCAACAGAAGTAAAATCACAATATGGAGTAAAGCTGGCAACAGAGCTGTCAATAGAATAGTTTGGATATCTTAATGCCAAAGTTTTATCTTTCCAGGGCAAGAAACACACTGAAGACGGTGGCAGGGGAGGTGAAGACACCAAGAGAGGAGTTAGAAACAGCACACATTCCTGTCCCTTTTTCTCTCCTTGACAAGCTCTGCTTTAGGTAGAGGACAAGATGGAAATATGATAACTTTTAGTGCCTGAAGGATCATGTAGCATCCCAAAGGGAAACCAGAAAGACACACGCTTCAAATACCTGGTTCTTTCTAGTCAAAATAGGAATATTCAAAAATTATATCAGATGACGAAAAGTCCAGGGCATCCCTATACCTAACGCCAGGAGTGTGGAAGAAGTAGAAGCCATTACTCAGTTAGTCACTACTTATGGGAAGACAAGCAGACCACACAGTTTTGAGTATAAAGTTGGGTATATAGGATTTGGAAGTTAGGTAGAAAAACAACTAGATCAAGATTAATGCAGAAGGGTAGAGACTGTGTGTCAGTGTGTGAATCACTGCCTTCTCACTTCTCTTGTGTTTAGGTAGGTAATTCTGTGGCCATGCACAGTCACGTAGTCAGGCAGAAACAAACCTCCTCATGACTGGATCCCAGAGGGATATTTCCACACTGTCTTAGAAGCTAGGGACCAAATGATGAATTCATAATGAATTAAAAATTTCACCTTTGGCTACCCCAAACACGGAGGGGACTCCCTGTTTGCCCACGACAGAAAGGACCAGCTGATGTTTGGGTATTGACATCTAGAATTGGTTTCAACTAGGAAATGTTACGATTGGTCACAGAGGTCTGAAGTTATCATTGACTGGGTGGATGGAACCTATTGGAGTTAATTTTTATGTATCTATGCTCTGATAGTTAGCTTGCCATTGCTGCAAGAAATATCATAACTCAAAGCAAGTCTGCAAAAGAAAGGTTTCATTTGGTTTACACTTCCACATTACAGTCCGTCACTGATGGAAGTCAGGGCAGGAACCTGGAGGAAGGAGTTGAGCAGAGCCCGTGGAAGAATGCTGCTTTCTGCAGTCTTGCCAGGCTGTACTCAGCCTGCTCTTCTGGGCTGCCCAGTACCACCTGCTCAGGAGTGGCACTGCCCACAGCAGGCTGGACGCTCTCATGTAAACCAGTAATCAAAACATTCCCCTTAGATTTGCCTGTAATAGGCCAATTTGTTGAAGGCATTTCCTCAGTTGAGAGTCCCTCTTTCCAGATGCCTCTAGCTTATATTAAGTTGGCAAGATCAATCAACCAACTAACCAACCAACCAAAGTATTCTAACAGTATGCATATATGTCCATATAATTGCATATACAGTTAACATAGCTTATCACACTAGGTTTTTTTTTTTTTTAAGGTCAACAGTATAGTTTTTGATGTATAAGATCATAGATGTAAAATTTTAGAATTCCTCATGGTTACTTTATTTTTTGGTTTTTCTGTGTAACAGAGCCCTGGCTGTCCTGAACTTGCTTTGTGAACCAGGTGGCCTGGAACTCACAGAGATCTGCCTGCCTCTGCCTCCTAGTGCTTGGATTAAAGGCTTGCACCACTACACCCAGTGATTCATGGTTATTTTTGACATGGATAAAGAAAATAACAGTCTTTGAGATGTTGCAATAGAATTTATTCTTAAGAAATGTTGTGTGTGGGGTAATAAATGCCCAATGTTCTTTGGGCATTACCTTTTATATGTACATATACATATATACACATTAACATATGCTCTCCTCGATACATATGTATGTGATATAAATATTCTTTCAATTGTAGATTTTATAACTTATAAAAGATCTTTCTTTCATTCTTTCATCTCCTTTTTTCTTTGGAGACAGGATCTTATTATATCGCTTAGGTTGGTCTAAAATTTGTTTTGCAGGCCAAGTTGGCTTCAAAATCATGATTCTCCTGTGTGAGCATCCTAAGTATGGGGTCCATAGGAATGTGCCAGGAGGCTTGGCTTCAAGGAATTCTTTTGAAGAGAGATAACTAACTGTATCAAGCAAATTTCTGTATAAAAGTTGATAGGAAGAGAGTTTTCTACATATATATGAAATGCAAAGTTCTAGAAAACCATCTTTATGTTTTCTTTCCCTAGGCTTCCTTCCTGACACATTTCTGATATCTGGAGAAGCATGTCTTAAAGTCTGAAGCTTGTGTCACTTACCCATGCAGTCTGGGCCCCAGTGTCCTGGACAACATTGAGGTTGGAGGTAATCCTTCCTGCATATATGACGGCACCCAGGGAGAGCCAGGGTATATGTTCTGATCTCAAATGGAAACCTTGGAAAATAAAAAGAGGATGTTAACCCACGACCATAAGAATAGAGTTCATGGGAGGAGATGAGGGAGGGAGGGTGAGATTGGGAGGGAATGAGGGAGGGGGCTAAAGCTGGGGTACAAAGCGAATAAAATGTAATTAATGTAAAAAAATAAAAATTTAATTAAAAAAAGAATCGAATTAATGCTAGGTACTGCGATTGTCTTAGATTTTGTTTTTTATTATTTGTTTATTGTTATATGTGTATATGGTATGTATGTATATATATGTGTGTGTGTGTGTGTGTATTCATGTATACAGCACGAATGCATCTGAAGGTCAGAGGATGACTTTGTCAAGTTGGTTCCTCCCTTCCAACTTTATCTAGGTTCTGAGGATCAAACTCAGGTCATCAGGCTTGGATAGCAAGCACTTTTACCCATGGAACCATCTTATCAGTGCCAGGCCCTAGATTTTAATTTAGGTTTTTAATATATCTTAAAATATATTTACTGTAAATAAACATATATTAAATAAAAACATAACAAACATATATATTGTTTGGTTTGCTAGGTAGAATAAGCCTAATCATGCATTATTTTGAATTGTTACAGATAGCCAAATAAGATTAAGAAACAATGAAAATAAAGGGCCTTATATTGCTATGATAAACAACATTATCCAAAGAGACTTGGAGGAATAAAGAGATCTAGCTGGCTGACACATGTCTCAGTCTCTTATTGAGGAAATTTATGGCAGGAACTGAAGCAGGGACCATGCAGCAATGTTGCTTATTGGGTAGTTAATTAATTAACTAACTTCTTCCTTCCTTCCTTCCTTCCTTCCTTCCTTCCTTCCTTCCTTCCTTCCTCCCTTTCTTCCTTCCTTTTTACCTCTATCATAGCCACCCTCCTCTCCTCTCAGTCCCACCTTCTTTTCCTCTTCCCCTTATCCTCCCTGCCCTACTCCTCAGAAAAGGGGAGCTCTCCCCAACCCACCCCAGCACATCACATCATCAGGACTGAGCACATCCTCTTCCCTTGTGGTCTGGTGAAGCAGCCCTGCCAGGGGGAAGTGATCAAAAAGCAGGCAATAGAATCCATGTCAGAGACAGCTCCCAGTCCCTTTACTAGGGAACCCAAATGAAGACTAAGCTGCCCATCCGCTACATCTGTGTAGGGGGCCTAGGTCCAATCCGTGCATGGTCCTGGGCTGGTGCTTTAGTCTCAGCAGACCCCCCCACTCCGGGCCCTGGTTAGTTGGCTCTGTTGGTCTTCTTGTGGAGCTCCTGCCCCCGCCAGGTCCTTCTATCCTTCCTTCTACTCTTCCACAAGACTCCTTTCACTCTGTCCACCACTGCTGGGTGAGGCCTTTCAGAGGACAGCTATCTAGGCTCCTGTCTGCAAGCATAGCAGAGCATCATTCATAGTGTCAGGGGTGGGTCTCAGGTTGGGCCGGGCACTGGTTGGACAGTCCCTCAATCTCTGCTCTATTTTTTCCCCCTGTATATTTTGTATGTACCACCTTGCACAAAACTCAAGTCTAAGTGAATTGAAGACTTCAACATAAACCCAGAAACAGTAAATCTATTCGAAGAGAAAGTGGGAAATCAGACTTAAACTCATTGTCATGGGAGACCACTTTCTGAACAGAACATCAACAGCTCAGGCTCTATGATCAACAATTAATAAATGAAATCTCACAAAATGGAAAAGTTATTACAAAACAAAGGGCACTGTTAATAGAACGAAATAATAGCCTACAGACTAGGAAAAAGACCCTCACATCCAACATCTGATAGAGGGCTAATATCCAAAATATATAAAGAACTAAAGGAATTAAACATCAACAAACCAAACAATCCAATTAAAAAATGGGGTACAGAGCTAAAGAGAGAGTTCTCAATAGAGGAATCTCCAATGGCCAAGAAGCACTTAAGGAAATGTTCAGCATCCTTAGTCATCAAATGCAAAAGCAAATAAAAACTACTGAGATTCCATCTTATTCCCATCAGAATGGCTAAGATCAAAAACCCAAGTGACAGTCTGCTTTCTTACATAACCCAGGACCAGCTGCCCCCACCAATCATCAGCCAAAGAAATGCCCCATAGACGTGTCTATCTGCCAACATGGTGAAGACAACTTCCCAATTGAGGCTTTTTCCTCCAGGGTGACTCTAGGTTGACAAAAACTAACCAGCATCTACAGTGATATCAGAAGTTATTAAATAAAATAAATGATGACAGTCAGTTTTGGGAAAGTCTAGAAGTAGGCCTCAAGTTGTCACTGAGCATTCTAGCAGCCAGTTCAAGAAAGGAAGGATAGCGAGTTAGTTACAAGCTGCACAAGGCTGCAGCTTTAAGACATATCTCCTTTCTTCAGATTAGTATATTCATTGCAGACATGATTTCTAGAAAGAAATTCCACCTCTGGGATGCTACAGTGTAGACAGAGAGGTACACGATACCGTCTGTGGAGGAGATATTCTGCTATGTCCCTTAGAACAATTTCTAGCACCAACTGAGGTGCAGATCTGGCTGCAGCTCTCTGAAGGCTGGAAGCCACCGTATGCTTATGGGGTATTTGCATTCCGGCTCATTTTAGGATAAGACTTCACAGTAGAGACCATAGTAATTGTAGCATTATTCACAATAGTCACAACAGGGAAATAGCCTAAGCTTTAACTGATGGGTGAATGAATAAAGAAAAAAAACATTCATTTGTCACTGAGAATATTGAACATTGCATCTGCAATGGATATTATTTAGCCTTAAAAGGCAAGATCATGAAATTTGGTTTTTAAATTTTTGTTTTATTTTATTTTTTAATTTGTGTGAATGTTTTACCTGATTGTCTGTGCTCTATGTGCCCAAAGGCCAGAAGAGGGCATCATATCTCTCTGGACTGCAGTTACACACAGTTGTGAACCACTGTGTGGGTGCTGGGAATTGAACCTGGACCCCTCTGGAAGACCATCTAATATTCTTCACTGTTGGACCATCTCTCCAGCTCTGAGACTAGGCCATTTGTAGGCAACATGGGTTAACTGGAGGGTAGCATACAAAGAGCAAAGACCAAACACAGAAAGGCAAATACCACATTATCCCACTTAGACGAGGAAGCACAGATAAGCAAATGGACAGAAGCCCAGCATCAGTGTGGGGAAAGTGAGGTGTTTGCCAAAGGCTGCAGAGTTCTGTTATGTAACACAGGTGAGTTCTAGAGGTCTACTGCAAAGTCTATGCCTGTAGCTAACGACCATGTCAACTTAAAACTGTGCACGTACAGTTTGCAAAGATGGGGGAGAGTGGGTCAGGGTTCTCGTCAAAGTGAAGAAGAGGATGGAGAGAAGCAGACGGAAGTAATGAGGGTGCTTACGGGGAGCTAGTGGTGATGGTGCCACAGGTGCTCTGGGCTTGAAGTGCATTAAGCAGGTTCAGCTTTTGTATGTTACTCATGCCTCCATGAAGTGATTTCTCAAAGTATCAAAAATACAAAATGAAATAAAACTAAAGAACCAATCTTTTTTTTTTGCATAATAAACGACAGGTGACCAATCTTCAATTTTAAAACGAGCAGCATCCATGAGAAATGTGTGTGTGTGTGTGTGTGTGTGTGTGTGTGTGTGTAATGGTAGTAGCAGCCTGGGTACAGCCAAATGCCCATCTTGACCCTTATCAAAAGAGTGCAAAAACATTCTTAGCAAGATTCCATATAATTTTAACCTTGAACTTTGAATCTTAATAGAAAATGAGAGTCATTGCAAACATACCCTCCCTCAGGTTTAATTGAGTTAATTGGCTAATTGATTGGTATTGGGAAACTTTGGTTTCATAATATCGTGTCATCATACTCTGCAAATGTGAATGTAAAATATTGCTTAATGACAACATTGAGGTTTCCTTTCCTTCATGTTAAAAATATAAAAATTTTGCCATTCTTGAACTTAAAAATGAACTCATTTGGCTGGAAGATGCTCCACTGGTCACGTGTTTGCTGGATAAGCATGAGGACCTAAGCCTGGATGCCCAGAACCCACCGAAAAAGCTGGGCACAGTGGTGCCCTCCTATAGTCATAGCATTGGAGGAACATAGAAGGCTTCCAGGGCTCTCTGACCAGACAGTCCAGCTGACTCAGTGAGAGACCTTGTCTCAAAACAAAAGATAGACAGTGATTGAGGAAGACACCCAATGTCCACCTCTGCCCCCCCCCCACTGTCAACCTGTGGCCCCTCCCCCCCCACATACACACACACACACACACACACACACACACACACACACACACTGTCAACCTGTGGCCTACACACACACACACACACACACACACACACAAAATGTTAACCTGTGGCCTACACACACACACACACACACACACACACACCCCGAAATCCCCACAAACATGTAGCCATGTATATAATGTGTAAATTAAAAACTTCACTAATTGAATAATGCCTCATTTCTCAGTCAGCCGGTTCAATGAAGAAAAGATTGTGTTTGCCTTTGTAGCCTACAGGCTGCAACTGTTAGTATGCACACAGACCCTCCTGTCCCCCTTTGAGAGGACGCGCCCTGGATTATGAGGGTTCTGGATCATATATGACCTTCAAGAACGTAATGCAGACAATCCAGCACCGTTAAAAGATTTTCCATCCTGTATCTTTGGTTTCTAATTAGTAACATCAAGACCTGCAGCTTAACAAACTTATTTTGGTTTTGAGACAGGATCTTGCTATGTAGCCCAGGCAACCTACAGGTTTTTTTAACGTGTTCAAATTATAACCCTAATTAAGTAATTAAGACTCTGTGTGCATGTGTGTACATGTGTGTTTTGCACGCACATGAGTGTGAGGGATGCTTATATGCTTATGCTCAAGAGAAGAGGCTGGGGCAGGATGTCAGGTGTCTTTCTCTGTCACGTTCCACCTTGTCCTCTTGAGACAGGGTAGCTGACTGACTTGAAAACCTGGCATTTGGGCTAGGCTGGCAGGCCAGTGAACTCCATCTTTCTCTGGTTCCCAATGCAGGGTCACAGGCACTCACAAGCACATTTAGGTGGGCACTAGGGACTTGGCCTCAGGTTCTCATGCCCACATGTCCACTGAGACATCTCCCCAGTTGGAGAACCATTTCCAAATGAAACAAGACTACAATTAAAAGAAGAAAAGCTGGGCATGGTAGCACAGGCCTTTAATCCCAGCACTTGGGGAGGCAGAGGCAGGAGGATCTCTGTGAGTTGGAGGCCAGTCTGGTCTACAAAGTGAATCCAGGACAGTCAAGGCTACACAGAGAAACCCTGTCTCCAAACAGACAAACATACAAACAAACAAACAAACAAGATCAAGAGGAAGGAGAATGTTCGTGTACAGCACAATTTTGTACTAAAATGCAAGTCAGCATAAAGATTTAGACCCAAGTCCATAGATTGTGAGCTACTTCAGTTTGGGCTCCGTATAGTCTTAGAGTAAGAGATAAGTCCTGGAACTACTTTGCAGTATTGGGGACAGGATATTCCAACTGGATTTGCAATTCTCAGAGTACCAAAGCGTGGACACACTTATCTCGTCATAAGCTTACCTGCAATCTCGAACCCCAACGGAGCCGTTGGTAACCTTGATGTAACCGTCTGGACACTTGGTTGCAAAGCTAATGGAGCAGGATTGGCACTCTGTCTTGATTGTTAGAAGAGACTTCTTATCACATCTTTTCCCCTGTGCAAATACAGCAAAGAACACCGATTCCTCAGAGCCTTGAAAAATATCTGGTATGGCTGCTTCTCTATCTGCTTCATCTCACTGCAAGTCAGGAATGGCAATGAGGGTGACTGGCATCGACTGGCCTGCTGCTCCCAGACTGATCTGGAGAGAGTGCTGGAATCGGTGATCTGCTGGTAATGTCTGCTATCGCTGTGGGTGTGGACAGGGATACTGCTTACACATCCCTCACCTGGAACCTGGAACCTGGAACCCACAGGGGAGGGTAATGTCACTACTCACAGTTATCAAAACAAGGAACCTGAGCTATATTGCAGAGTACCTGTATCAAGTGGGTTAATGCTACAGTGGGTTATTCAAAGCCAGTTGTTCATAGATCAGTTATCTTCAGGGATAATATTTCAGAATTGTTTCCACAGGAATATCTGCTGTAGGTCCCGTGCTGTGCTAAATGCTGTGCTGTACAGTTTCTGTTCTAGGGAGATTTGTAGTATTTAGATTTCAATCTAACGAAAAGGCAGGTGGCACGAGAGCAAGGCTTTTGTTGTTGTTGTTTATTGCTATAGCCTGAGCCCCTAGAATGCTGCCTGACACATGGTATATGCAGAAAATATATGTTGATTAAATTAACCCATTGGGGACATCAGACAGGCATCCTAGGAACAGCTATTGGCAGCATAAGGTGGCCCTTATGCTAACTGCTTAATGAACTAACTGCTTAAATGAATGATACAGGCAGATTCTGGTCCCGGTTGCTCCTGACCCTCCTGGATAGACACCCCCCACCGCAAGTCTTTCAAGCTTCCTTAATCTGTCCATCAAATTTGGTCTGCAAAAGGCAGACTAAACTTCAGAGCCCTGGGCGGAGTGTGGGTCCAATTCTACATCTTGTGAAGTGTACAGCCTTGAAGGAGTCCCTACTCCTTGTTATTAGCTGTAAAAGGAGACAGTGGTAGCTGACTTTCTACAACAGGCCAGCTGCAAGCTACCTGGCACAGTGTCCAGAGGAACATAGTAATAGATGGTGGCTCCTGAAACTCCCCTTTATCCTACCTCTGAACCTGACCATGATCTGACCTTGCAGGAATGTTCGGTCCCCTACCCTAAGCTAACCTCAATCCCCCAAGGGCGTGCGGTCACCACCTCATCCACAAAACTGTACTCACTCTTTCTTTCCTTTGCTCACATTCAAGTCCTCCAGCAGATTGTTATGTTTTTGTTTTTGAGAGAGGGTCCTGAGCAGCCACACTCCCTGTCAAATATGCTATGTGGCCAAAGATGAGCTTGAACTTCTGATCCTCATGCTGCCACCTCCCAAGCACTGGGTGTGCTCCATCACAGTGAGCAGACGCAGATGCAGGGATAGAACCCAGGGCCCTGCGAATGCTAGGGGAACACTCTACCAATTGAGCTACAACCCTAGGATCCCAGTTGTTGGTCTCTGCTCTCTATTTAAGAATTCTAGGCCGTGGAGGGCCACACTCATATTTCTTTGTCATCCTGGCAGCACAGTGCTGTTCAGGTGTGGGGGAGACTTCATCATCGCCTCTCAGTTCATCAGAATACACAAAATCTGCAGAGGAAGAAACCTTCCATTCACAGAATTCCAAAGGTGTCACCTGATTTTCATTGCTCCAGAGGGACGGGCAAGGGTCACCATTCTTATTGCGAAGGTGGAGGGGCTGAGGACTGCGGACAGTTTGGAATATGACTTGCCCAAGGTCACATATAAGTTTCCACCCCTTGATTAGCCCTTTCTTCAAGCACCCAAGTGGCACAGGGAAAAACAGTCTCTAGTTTTAGTAGAAGCTTTCATTTGATCATGGAGGACCAAAGGGCCCCTGGCTTTGACTTGAAGAATGATGCAATACTCCCTTTAGCTGTTGTGGCATGATTCAACTTTTCTAAAAGCAGGGTTTCGTTTACACGGGAGTTTCTCAGGGGATAGATGGATGAGTTGATGTCATGTTGAAGTTTCCTTCTTAATGTGACCAATTTAACTCTCTTTTAAAGAAATTCTTTGCCCTGGGGATATGGCTCAGTTCATAGAGTATTTTCTCTGGCAAGTACAAAGCCCTGGGTTCAATCCCCAACATTGCATAAAATCATGAGTTTGTGGTTCAGGTCTGTAATTATTTCACCCAGGAGGTAGAGACAAGAGAATCAGGCATTCAAGGTCATCCTTACTACATAGCAAGTTAACATGACACACACACACTATATATATATATGTATATATATATATATATTTATCTCTGACACCCCCTCTCTATATATATATATACATTTGTATATATTGTATACAAATTTTGTATTGTATATAATTGTATACATTATATATATATATATATACATTTCAAATTACTGTTTTCAAATGTAATGACTCATTTTTATAAACTTAGAAAAATGGAAAAACATACTCAGCTTTGAACAGTGGTCAGTGCCGAGTCAAACCCTCCATGCTGAAGATAACGGGGCCAGCAGTCCCTCCCATTTGCAGTCCCTGCCTGGGGAAGCAGTGAGGCTTAGAGGGAATACTTGCTTGGGGCTGAATGGCTAGTGTAGCGAGCAGCCCTGTGGCCTGTCCTCTGCAATATTGCGAAGTAGCATGTACCCCTCTCTAACTTCTTGACCCATCACGCTGTCTGCCACGTTCTTAGGAAAGTGCCCTCACAGCACAGCTGGAGTGGACTCGCTGCCGCAGTGGCAGCTGTCTGGTGCTGAGATACAAAACTCCAAACGCCTCTTAAATAAACCACCTGAGATTGCTCCTCACTGAGACTCATACTGGGATGGCACCTTGTGAGCTTCTCTGGGCTCCTTTGTACTGATTCAGTGAAGGAGGTCTAAAAGGAGGGTCGCTGTAGTCCTCCCACCACAGCCCCGAGGAAGACAGGAGGCATGTGTGAGTGCCTGATGGGTTTTGGAAATGTTGCTGGTGCTTCCTGTCATCGACAAGGACATCACCTATCTACCCTGGAACTCCCCTGGCACATTCCCACAACCTTGCTTGATCTCTACATTTGGGAAGATGGTAGGCACTGACAGTGACAAGGCATTCCAAACAAAGCCCAGGGCACGCAGCTCTGCCCGGGAAAGAGAAACATCCAGCCCTGGAATCAGATTCTGCCTGCAGAGACAGCAACAGCAGACAAGAAACAGCCAGCTCAGCCAGTCCCAGGACAGCGTCACTCTTCTCTTGACTTTTATGAAGTCCAGGCAGGGCTTTTGGCCCCAAGATTATATTGGAAAACAAACAAAACAAACAAACAAACAAACAAACATCCAGCCCACATTGTGAAAGTGAACAAATAAAAACTCGGGAGTACTGATCTTACCTGTCCAGGGGCTTCCGCTAGGGTGCAGGTGCTTCGAACAACCAACCCCAGGAAGAGTGGGATTAAAGGCAGCAGCATGCTGAGGAAATGCTTGAGCCTTCCCATGCCAGGCTCCCTTAGGGTGATCTGTTTTAGCTTGCTTTGATGGGTGCCTGGAGAATTCTTTAATATGTCTGTGTCTACCTTTAAAGCCTTTCCTTTCTCTGGTTAGAAAGGGAAGGTAGCTGAGGCCCGACTGATTGTCCACAGGAGATCGGGTATTCTGAGCTGTATATAAATCCTGGCTGATGACAGGATTTCCTGAAGGGGCTGAGGCATAGGTCTGACCCAGGATTTCTGTGCCTTGCGGAACTCCCAGGGATGGGTCTCCCTCCTGTCACTGTGCCCACTCTGCACTGGACCTGCCTGCTGCCCTTTCCACCTTTCCCCATAGAGCACCCTGAGCCTTTTCGTTCCAACATACAGGTTCAGATTTTCTATAGAGAGAACTGGCTGGGGTGCCCATCACTGTGCATAGTCCCAGGCATTGAGAGAATGTTCCAGAAGGCTGGTCCTTGTCTTGGAAGATGGTGGTGTCTGCATCTTCCTGTGGTTGTCAAAATCCATGTTGGTGCCAACAGTTGGGGTTCCAGATCACTTTTCCTTCTCTTCAAGGTTATTCAAATAGTGAGTGACTGAGCCTCTTCCTCTAATCCAGCTCTTTGAACTAAATCCAATACCGTCTCTTTCAGGAACACTTTCTCGCCTGTTCCTTCTGAATTTTGTATACTGTATCACAAAAGCCCAGTCACACATACCGCAGTCTGTCCATCTGTCTGCCTGCCTCCCTCCTATGCCAATTGTGAAGTTTTTGAGAGCAGTGGTGCAGCGTTCTTCTTTTCTGCACTGCCTGAAGCCTAGAGCAGAAGCCCAGGCTTGAAACATCCCGGAAACCCACCATGTTCTAGCCCTCTCAGTGATTGGCTTGCATGAGTCTCTCAAAACTTGCTGAAATAGGAAAGGTGTCCCCCTAGGTTTACAGACACAGAAACTGAGTCAGAGAAGTGATGGAGCTATGCTATTTTCTTTCTTCCAATTTGACACATGCTAGAGTCATAGGGGAACAGGGAAACTTAATTGAGAAAATGGCTCTAATGGACTGACCTGTAGGCAAGTCTTTGGGACATTTTCTTGGTTAGTGATTGAGTGTGAGAGACCAGCCCACTGTGGGCGATGCCAGCCTTGAGTGGGTGGTCCTGGGCTGTATAAGAAAGCAGGCTGAGTGAGCCAGGAAGAGCAAGCCGGTGGGAAGTGGTCCCCCGAGGCCTCTGCATCAGCTCGCACTGTCAGGTCCCTCCCCTCACAGCCTTTTATGACGGACTGTAAACTGTAAGGTGAAATAAACCTTTCCTCCTGTAAGCTGGTTCTGGTCACGGTGTTATCAAGGTAGGGAAAGCAAACTAGGATAGTCACTGTCTTGGCTTTGTAGCTGGTGCATGGCTAACTGAGCACTGAACTTGGCTCCAAAGACAATGCTGTTCCCCACTGCCTTCTGCTTCTTCCTCACACACTAATGAATGAATAGGTGGATCTCTAGACCTGTTGGTGACCATGGGGGACCTAAGTCAGACTCAGAATAGGAGGGATGATGTAGTGAAAAATATTATAAGACTGTGTTTTCATTTTAACCCCAGGTGTGGGGTATGGGGCTGCTTCAGATTGCCCACAGCAGCTCATATGATTTGCCTTGTGCTCTAGCAGGGGTGTGATTTTGTCAGCTGCAGATATTTTCTGTGATTGCGTGATGCTTGGAATTCTGGGGACTCTTCAGAGGATACATATAAGGTAGGACCACAAGAGGTTTTTTTTTTTTTGTTGTTGTTGGTTGGTTGCTGTTGGTCGAGGTTTAAGTAGTTGTGTGCTAAGAAATAATAAGAAGAAATTAGATATCCTGAGGACGAAGATCAAACTTGCCCCAAGGAACTTGATGTCACTAATCAGCACAAAATAGCCTAATGATAATGTGGCTCCCTTTCCCCTCAATCCTTTTTTTCTCTCTTACCCACTTGAGGGGTTGAAATGCTAGGAAAAGGTTGGAGAAGGGTAAAAGAAGAACCCAGAAAGTCTGGTTAGAGGGCTCATCTGGGTTCATCCACAAATAGGACACTGAGTTAACCTGGAGACTCTTGCAATAGATTTGGCTACATGGACCTTCCCTATAAGGCTCTACCCTGAGCTTTTAAAACATCATATTGAGCTTCAGCCACCAGAGAACTTTCTAGTTTAGACCCTTTGGAGCCAAGTAGAGGTCTAAATGGTAAGAAAAGGGGAGTAATGGTTATACATGTCTCAGTGAATCTCCATGTGGCTGCTCACTAGAATTCCCAGGGGAATCTTAAAAACTACAAATGTTCAGTGTTTCCCCCCAGAGAAGCCACCTCCGAGCTCCTGGGAGAGGAGAATGGGTGAGGATTTATTGAAGCTTCCTGGTTGATTTCATTGGCATTGGACTATTATTTGAGGAGAAAATTTAATACCAATGAGATTCTGAAAGCCACTTGTCACGGCAGCCATGTTCCCTCAGCTAACATACCAGAGAGCTAGGTCTGTCGGAAGTCTCTTTCTGATACCTTTTCCTTCTGAAGGGTGTGAAGAATGTATCTGAGGCTTAGAATGGGCTCTGTTCCAAGTGAAGTCATCACTCGAGTCCACAGGATCATTTTCTAGGCACTGTCTAGTTCTGGGAGATGCTATAGGCTTGCTGGAAAAGAATGCTCTCACCAGGTGACCTGGGGAAGCCTTTTTCTTGGGTTGACTGTAGTTGTTATGCCAGTTGAAGGTTTTATTCCTACAGCAGAGCAGCATCAGGAATGAAGCAGAAACAGTTTAACCTTGAGGAAGTTTCTAGACCTTTGGGACAGAGGGATTTTTTTTTTCTTTCATGATTCTGTCAGTGACCTCCAGATCAGATGCTCTCATGGTCTGTCTTAGGTGAAAATGCTGTTAGACTTTATCAGACAGATATTTTAATTTTTAAGCCATCGGAAGGTAGAGTTAGCCTGTTTGGACCCTGTGTACGGACTTCAGCAGTCCGAGGCATTGAAACACTGCCCACGTGGCATTGTGCAGTAATTGTGTGCATAGCTGTGCTAATCTTGTTTGGTGTGCTCTTTTGAGTGCTGTGAACATCAGTCCTTCAACTTATTTCGAGTCCCTGTCATGAGTGCTGTGAACATCAGTCCTTCAACTTATTTCGAGTCCCTGTCATCTTGTTCTCCAAGATGCCTGGAACTCACAAGCAGCTCTGAGCACCCCCCACACATGGATGGTGGTCAATCACTTTCTAGCACTGATTGCACAGACCTTGTGCAATCTCCACTCTTTGCCTGTTGTAGCTCTGAGAGCCTGGGATTTCCCCTGCACAGGGCTGCTACCATTCTGCTGATGAGTGTTTCCTGGGAAGAGTGTTGAGGTTTTTCTTACTGCACTTTCTATCCCTTTTTGCAGATTGTTGTAATCTCTACACAAGCCTTTAACCCTCACCACCTCATCTATTTTCTGGATAGTCAAGTGCTGTTCCTAGACTCTATTTAGACTGGAAACTGGCTTCCCTACTCCCAGGGACTCGCCTGTTTTTCCTTGAGACTTTCTGGATGGGGACTCACCTCCTTTGAACCCCCGCAAGCTGTCTTTTGTAGTAGTAAAGTGAGAGGGCATAGTTTTTATCTTAGGTGACAGGAGGAATCTCTTCTTGTCATATGGAAAAGGGAAAAAGTGTAGTATTGTCAGTGGGGACCAGGATAGGATGTTGGCCTGGAAGCTTCCTGGGAAATTACATTGAGTGAAATGTGGCTATTGGGTTCTGGGTTGCTAAGTCTAACTGTTAGCATTTAGGTGTTCTTGTATGTGTATTACTGATTTTTCAATGTTTGTAGTCATCTTGTGTGCTGTATGATTCAAGGAAAAGGAATTATCACTATGACCATCATCACTACCACCATCGTGATGATTATCATTATCATCACCACCACCTATCACCATCATCATCCCCATCCTCCTCCTCTTCCTCATGGTAAACTCACTCACAGCTTTCATCATGTGCTAATACTGTTCTAATTGTGAACTCATTTATTGAGCTCAACTTCCAAATGGACTTGATCTAATTTTTAATTTAATACATTTAGATATTTACTTAAACACAAGTAGCTAAATTTAACTTACTGAGTATTCACAGTAAGCCCAGTGTATAGCATTCCTATTATTTCCGTTTTGCAGATGAGAGACTGAGACAGAGCAAAGTTATGTATCTTATTTGGAGTCACTATGGTGAGGGGTGAGTAGGGCTCTGGATTGAAGCAGTATGGACTCGGAGATTTTTAATTAATGGATTGATTAATTTTCACTTTACATCCTGATCATAGCATTCTCCCTTCTCTTCTCCCAGTCCTACCCTTCCTCCCTCTTCCCCATCGCCTCCCCTGTTTCTCAGAAAAGGGGAGCCACCCTCCACTACCAACTCAGCCCAGCACATCAAGCTGCATCAGGACTGAGCGCATCCTCTTTCCCTGTGGACTGGTGAGGTAGTCCTGCCAGGGGGAAGTGATTGAAAAGCAGACAGCAGAGTCCATGTCAGGAACAGCCCTGCTCACCTTACTAGGAAACCCACATGAAGACCAAGCTACCCATTGGGTACGTCTGTGTAGGGGCCTGGGTCCAGTCCATGCATGGTCCTTGGTTGCTGCTTCAGTCTTTGCAAGTACCCTGAGTCCTGGTTGGTTGGCACTGTTGGTCTTCTTGTGGAGCTCCTGACCCTCTAACCACCCCCCCCAACCTCCACAAGACTCTCTGCACTTCTCCTAGTGTTTGGTTGTGTGGACTCAGAGATTTATCCTGAGGCAACACTCATTTTGCTTTTTGCCCGTGCATTTGGACCAGGTCCTTTCGGACATTGAGAGATGGCCACAGGATTGTGTGATAGAACAAACTCCACTGTCCACATGGGGATCTAAAATATCTTTTGCTTTGTAGGAAAGGAAACTCCATAAATTGAGTCCTTGAGGTTAATTCTTGGATTAAATTGTGTCTTAATTCTCGGCGGCTTTTGCTAAATCGAGGAATAAAAACACCTGAACATAGGAGCCAAATGCCAAACCTTCTTGGGCATCTCTTTAGAAAACTGACAAAGCTGGGCCAGTTCTGCTGGTGAGGTGTTGCCTTGCAAGCATGAAGATCCTGGAGAGTTTCATGCCCAGTACCTATAACAACAAAACTCAGGAGCAGTGCTCCTGCTTGAGATCCCAGGTTGGGGAGGCAGAAACGGAAGGATTCTGAGGGCTTGCTGGCCTGCCCTAGCATAATGGTGAACTCCAGGCCAGGAAGAGGTCCTGGATCAACAGATGAGAGCAAACGAAAAACAAAGTGTATGGCATCCAAGGAATTACATTCAAGACTTTATCCTCAGATTTCTCCACACCAGCACTTCATGTGCACACCTCATGGGTGCACACGTGCAAACACACACACACACACACTCTCACTCTCTCTCTCTCTCTCACACACACACACACACAAAGAAAGTAGAAAAAGTTACCTCACCATGTAGTTTCAGCAGATCTCACCGTTCCTAGAACAATCCCAGAAGTCAGCAGTGCTTTGGGAAGCACTGTGGCCAGAAGCGCTAACAACGTAAGTTCTCAGCTTTCCACAAGAGTTAGTAACATCAGGAACTCTTTCGACATGGTGCCCACCCTACCAGGACCATTCTATAACGTCTGTGGTAGATTCTGGCTAGGGTAGGACACTCCGAATCCACTCACAGTTTTCAGAATTTCCGCACAGGATTTCAGGCAGCACTGAAGGGGCCCTCCCAGCAGGAGGGGCGGGTATACCCTCTCTCCCTGCAGTTGAGTAGACTGCAGGTTGAGTAGGCCTTACCAATGGATCCAGTGTTGCTAAAGATCTTGGTGTCAGATTCAGCTGGGAGTTCTTTCTGCCTACTCATTATGCAGGATTTTGGCACCAGAACATCTTGGCCAGAGTATGAAACATTCTTCTCTTCTCCTTCAAATCTGATTGTAACACTGAAACAAAATGACTTCTTATATTCTAAACACGGACTTTATTAAAAAAATTCACATTTCTCTTTAAAGGTTTTTATGCTGATCTACTGATTGGTATTGCATTGTTTTTCTTTGTCCACCTTCCTCCCAGCTTTGGGTAAGAATATCTTGTGTTTTTATAAATCAAAAGGCATATCACATTAACCTGAGAATAGTCCATAGTTTTCCATTTTGCTTTGAAATCACCTTTGTGCAAAGACTTTTTATTCGAGGTGAAAATCCAAATAACATTTTGTTTGGCTGATATATGTAGGAACTCTCCTGAATATCATTTACTCTGATTATGCAGATGTTTTTAATCCATGTATTCATTGGGAAAACATAGAATGCTACACGTTCTTCTGGCTTCTGAGAACATTAGAGCCAGACTGACCTGTTTATTGTTTATTGTAGCTTCCAGTACACTTGTGTTTATATTGTCTCACTTAAATATTATTGCAATTTTGGAGAATAGTATGGATGAGGCGTTTGATCTCAGCTGGGTAGGTGTGACGATGGATGATTTGTTCATGGTCTGTAGGGGGTGTGAAGTTGCAGTAGTGCCCTGCCCTTTATCTTACTCGGTCAGGCTCTCTGCTTACTTAGGCAGCCCAGCACGCTAGTGTCTGCTGTTTAAGTTAAGAATGCTCGGTGGCACATCTAATCCAGTTATTGAAAAGCTTATGTACACCGGCTGCTGTCTCTTCATCGTCATAGCGAGGCATGGCCACAGAGGCCATCTGGTTGATACTGAACATGCCTGATACACACTTCTTATCTGAGGTCAGCTTGGCCTGCACAGAGAGCTGCTGGCTAGCTAAGGCGACATGCTGAGACGCCACCTCAAAACAGCAGCTATGGTAGGGTTCTTCTAGTCAGTGCGTGTCAGACTGAAATGATGACTCACCCACACCCAGTCTGCTTGTTTTGTCACTTCAGGAGAGCAGAACACGGACACATGGTACCACTTAGCACTTTAAACTTTGTGTAGAAAGGTGTACAGCCTATATAGGCTTGTCCAGTATGTGACTTCTGGGTTGTAAGTGACTGAGGATAGCTATGAATTCAGCTCAACACACTTTTGTGATGTAGCTGGAGGTGACATGGAATTCCTGAGCTTTGTGTCTTTTCCTCCAGAGCAGGTGGGATTTGTAAGTGTGTGTCACCTTGCCTGGCGTTTATACTGATGTTCCCCCTTCAAGTCATGTGGGATTGCTTCAACCCCTCAGAATTACATTATCAAAGGAGAGGCAGAAACCTAGGATTCGCCTGTTTTGCCTTTTAGGCAGCGCATGGGCCCCAGTGTGCATCCTAAGGGAGACATGAGCATTCCAGCCGAAACTGGTAGACTCTGGAGTTCCAGGATGTGATACCTCATAACGGCCTTTGAAAAATACAAATAAGGGGCTGGGGATGCGGCTCAGAGGTTAGGAGCACTAGCTGCTCTTTCAGAGGATCTGGGTTCAATTCCCAGCAACCACATGGTGACTCACAACTGTCTGTAACTCCAGTTCCCAGTGATTCAACATCCTGCACACACATACATGCAGGCAAAATATCAGTGCATATAAAATTAAAATAAATAAATTCTATAAAACACAGTCCCCCAAGAAATGGTACTGAATGGAAATGAATGAACTGAAAAATGAATGAAATTAACTGAAATGGAATGGACTGAAAAACTGTCTCTGTGTGAAGATGTAAAGAGTAGAATAGTTTTTAATAACATTTGGAGTTAAATGGATCGTATTCAGATGTGGGTGATGGCTCCTACATCTTTGCCTATGTCTGGCCCTATGCTTGCGTGGTCCCTTAGCATGGTACTCTGCCCTAGAAAATCAATGTTCCAGGTGCTGACATGGCTATAGGATTTCCTGGACACTCATCAGATCCTGGGTTTGGAGGAGTCAGCTTCCCTGAGCAGGGGATGTGTGCAACACGTATCTCCTTGCCCTCAAGGTCCTTTCCTTTTCCTCTGTTTAGATATTTTCACACAGCAAACCGTGTGTGTGTGTGTGTGTGTGTGTGTGTGTGTGTGTGTGTGATATCTGTTTATCCTTTTTCTCAAGGCCATTCAGCTGGTCTTGCTATAGACAAAACTGTAATGCAGGCAAAGTTTCAACTCCTCCTCTTGATATCCCTTTCTGTATTTTCCTCCTTCCTATTCATGCAGTCATTTAATCAAGCAGTAGACAGTGGCCCATCAGCTATTCCCACAACACCTTTCTGGTGTGCATGCTATTTTGTGGCAGACAGGGATTATTCAATATGTAGAAATAGTGAATGCTTACTCATCTAGTTTCTCCAGTGTTTTTCTTTTTTCCCTTTCCTGTAAGACAAAGTCTCATATATCCCGGGAGGGTCTTTCACTCATCCTCCTGATCCACTGGGATTACAGGTGGGCACTGCCATAAGCAGCTCATATAATTTTTGTTTATATTCTTCTTTTTCTCCGTCAGAAACATCAGCGGTTGCCATCGGTCTACCATCAACTGGTAGAATCCTATCGTGAATCCAGTCACTTCTTTCTGTCTCCACCATCTTTCCTCGGATGAGGCCATCAGGACTGCTCGCTGATGCTATTGTAGTCACATCTTACTTGGTCTCCCTTCACCCTCTACAGCCCTCCTACAAACAGCACTCAGGGCTCTCTTCTACAGACAACACGGAGGACCAAGTGTGCGTGGAGTTAAGTGTGGCTGTAACAACCTGTCTCTGCTCTTCTCTCAGATCTCATCCTGAAGTGTCTAGAGTCCACTCTACTGTATCAACTCCTCCTTCATCCTCTATGTATTCACCCCAAGGTGAGTCCCACCCATCTTTGACATTTTCACTAGTGGTTTCCTGTGCTTGAAATACTTTCCCTGCCTGGAGGGCTCTTGCCTCTGAATGTTCACCAATCGACTCTCAGTCTTCTCTGTCATCAGTTTCCACTTAATCGCCACCTTCATTAGAGAAACCTTACACACCAGCTGGTGCTGGCATTGTACTGCTCCACGTTAGCTCCAAGCACGAAACCTGTTTCATGATTTAGTGACGTTTGTTGGCACCTGTCTTTCCACACTGGAGCATCAGGTCTAGGGCACATCAGGTCTTTGTGCCTGTCCTCGCTTAGCACCTCGCCAGTTGGCGTTGTGAATGAGTTTACACATGGTTGTCGCGTGTTCTGCCATTTACACTGTACTATTTAATTCCCTTGAAATTCTCACAGGCAATATACTATTATATCTTTGTGTTACAAATCAGAAAGCTGAGGTAAGTAGAGGTCTCCAAGCAGGCCAGCTGCACTACTGGTGGATCAGTCAAGTAGAAGGAAGTCTGGTATCTACATAACCCAGGGCCAGGCCCATTTACTAGCTAGGAGCCTATCGATTAGAGCAAGAAATAAACTCTTAATGCATTAAAGCCACAGATTTTTCTATTTGACTCTTTTTATTATAAATTGTCCTGATGAATGGATGGAATACAGTATCAGCCAATCTGGGACTTGGAACAGGATCATCAGCATAGCTAAGAATGGGGAAGGGTTGGTTTCTTAGAGAACATTCATGTTAGTGCAAGGGATTGAAGAAGATGCCATGCTGCCCACAGTGAATGTTGAGGGCAGATCCTGACTGAAGGTTTTTGCTCCAAATCTCTCAGTCAAGAACATGGCCGAGTGCTGATCCTATTGCTAAGTCAATCTTCCAACAACTGGTCTACCACTCCATTGTTCATTCAACTGTCTTTTTATTTTTATTTTTTTAAAATAAGGTCTTGTTATGTAGCACTGGAAGATGTGGAATTCACTGTGGAGCCAAGCCTCAGATTTGTGATGATCTGATTTGGCATCAGATTTGCAATGATCCTCTTGTATCAACCTCTCAAGTGCTGGGATTACAGCCTTTGCTATCAGACTCAATTCATCCATCTGGTCTTGCTCATGGGCCCTGTGCTCTTGACAATATGCTAAATTCTTACAGATGTGTGTGGAGATTAAAGATGAAGCTAGGCCCACCTCAAGCCATCGAGGATGACTGAGCATGCACTGTTAGACTGGGGGTTATGGTAGAAGTCTTAGCTCACAATTGTGAAAAAACCAGGAGTGCAGTCTATTCTAAATTCCAAACCAGCTTTTGTCCTAGTTCTAATCTTTAAGTGCTGATGGATCTCTTAATGTTGAGGACCACCTTCTCATTATACTGAAGAGCTCAGGACTGAGAACTATGTGCGCCTGTTTTCTTTGTTCTTCCAGAGACAAGTACGTACTTTAGTCTTTGACTATCTTCTTTCTCCCTTACTCTCCTTTCCTCATATGATCTCAATGCAAAATCCGATGTACATTCAGCAGTTACCAGCTTCCCCTCTCTAGTTTGAATAGAACATTGGAACCTTTGGAGCTTACTGTTAGAAACCCAGTATTATTATTATTATTATCTGATTTCCAAGCAATATTTATGCCCCATTCTTTCCCAACAATGGTTCAAACAATTCTCTGGGACAATAACAAAGCTGACATACCAGTACGAGGTAGTCATGACTTTATAAAACCCTGAGGTCAGTGACAACAATCAGCTGTTTTCCGTTTCTTCACTTACAGCATCACTTCATTTTTGCAGCAAACAAACAAACAAATGGACAAAGAGACAAACAGAACTTGTTCACTGGTGACATACTCCGTGTAAGATGCTGTCGTAAACTTGCTGAATTCTCGTTAGACTTCAACGCCAGCAAGCTTTCTCCGTAAAGGACCAGAAGGTAAAATCGTTGGCTTTATAGGGCATAAGTGTATCTGGAAGCTACGTCATGTTTTTTGTAACATGATTAACAACTATAGGGAATGTGAAAATAAATGAGTGGGTTGTATCAATAAAACTATTTACAAAATAGATGATGGGCAGTCTTTTCCATGTGGGTGTTAATTTGTACACTTTTGCTTTAGCTAAATTCTGGCCATATTTTATCTCACTTCCCTGTAAGCTTCATTTTCCTTTTCCTCTTAAAGTTGCATACCAAAGGCCAGGCATGAAGCCACAGAGCTTTAATCTCTGTACTCACAAGGTAGATACAGGCAGATTTATATGAGTCTGAGGCCAGCCTGGTCTACATAGAGTTCCAGGCCAGTCAGGACAATTAGTGAGGCCCTGTCTCAACAACAACAACAACAAAAAGACTTTCAGAACAGAAACGAGTTGGGTAATCAAATAGGTGCTGTTGATTGATTTTTATCTCCGCGAGTACTGTGGTTTATTTTCATACTTAGCAATAATAGCAATGTTCTGAACAGTAACAGTAACAGTTGCTAGAAGTGATAGATCATCTGCTATTTGCTGTTCAAATCGCTTTCAGGTAACAACTCATTTTCTCTGAGTCATTGGGGAAAAGGATGAAAACATAATAAAGAGGAGGTTCAGATAAAAGTTATTCGAAAATTGTTTTGGGTGGTTTTCCAGTATTACCAATACTCTGATAACATAAATAATACCCAATGTTTGCTGAGCTCAAACATTAGGGGATACAATCCCGAGTCTCTCATGTATTGTTTAGCTCAGATTTCTGGTAGTCCTTTGCAAAAGATGCGGTTTTTCTATGCATTTTACAGCTGAGAAACTGAAGTTTAAAGTAATTCAGAAACTTTCCCCGTCTAGCACATGTGGAGTTGAGACTGGCTTATGTCTGCAAAGTGGATGTTCTATTTGCAATACTCTTTTGTTTGGAAAGAAGAAGATGAACAAAATGCACCTGTGAGGAAAGTGGGTTTTACTATGATGGTGCTTATTTTAAACTATTTTTGCTAATGGCCCAGCATCCTCAGATGGCAGAACCCAAGAATCTCGAGTGTCTGGGGCTTTGGCAACGTGGTGACTGTCACTCTCACACACAGTGTCCTAGAGGCCTCATTAAACCAGCAGTACAATGGGATGTGTTGAAACATTCAGTGCAGCTGTACCGCAGAGGAATGTCGCCTGTGGGACGCAGGCCCTGGCCTTTACTGGGCGGGGCCGAGGTGGCTCTGGGCAGAGGCCACACCGTGCCTCCCATCCCTGGAATGTGGCCGGCAGCTGACAACCACCCTACTTGTCTGGGAAGGGGTGGCCTTAACCATAGATTAGATCTTGAAAGCTGCCTCTTTGCATGCCTTTTTGTTGTGAGGCTCAAAAGAGTCGCTCAGCTGGCGTAATTGCTGTCAACAAAAGGAAGCAGTCTTTGAACAGGGCAGGGGTGGGTTCCCCGGGAGGTGTGGGGCGTTTGTGTGTGTATTCTGCCAGACTCTCTAAGTGGGTTGTACTGGGTCATGCATGCATTTTGAAGACGTCTCTGCCTCCATGCAGGCACACCTTTTTGTGAACGCTCTCTCTGGTGAAGTATGTTGAGTATGCACATATTAGAAGGGCTTTCTCTTTCAGAGTGCTCCAAACATAAGTTAGTCCCAAACAACTTCTTTTTTAGATGCTCTAACAAAGACTGTCAGAGAAACAGTGGGAATTTCTATGATCACTTTTGAGAAAAATCAGAGTCTGAGAGTTGATTCTGTCCTATGTAATGCTGGATTGGGTGTTTCAACTGTTGGAGCCCTGGAGCCTTTGTCTGTTGAATAATGGGGTGGATCACAATACATTCTACTGTCAGTTCTAAGCTTTATGCCTGCATGTAAATGAGCTTTTCATGAAGAAAGAAAAAGCATCTCTCCTTGATCTACCAAGACCTACAGATTAACACTGGCCTTAACCTTGGGACAGATGTGAGAGAGAAAGAAACCCAGTTCTTCTTAGTCACAGACCTGCTGTTATCTCCTTCCTTCCTTCCTTCCTTCCTTCCTTCCTTCCTTCCTTCCTTCCTTCCTTCTTTCCTTCCTTCTTTTCTTCCTTCCTTTTTTCCTTCATTCTTTCTCCCTCCTTCCTTCCCTCTCTCTTTCTCTCTCTCTGTCTCTCTTTCCCTCATGCGTGTGTGTGTGTATGTAGCCTCATGTGCATTCTTTGCTCTCTTCAGTTAACACTAGTATCATTTTGCTCTGGACAAGGTAGACATAGTGAGAAACCTGATGCTATACTCAGTCAAGTTTTGCATTTCAACAAACTTGAACCCAGCAAGTAATTGTAAAAACTATATCTTATGTAATGTTTGGACCCCTTCCACTAGATTTGGAACAGTGAGGTGGGCTTCAAGTTACAGAAGTCACTGAGAACTCATGCTTAAAAGAAATGATGTAGAGATGAGTGAAGACACTAAGAGAGGGAGAGGGCTGGCCTTTATACTCTTCCTGATCGACTCCTCCTACCTCTAAGGTCTTCTTTCCTGGATACTCCTCCTGGAGAAAGGAAGATACAAGGAAGGATCAAATGTTTGTGGGGGAATGCAGCAGTGACAGGGGCTCTGGCTGTGAAGGCGGTGGTGGGGGGCTTGAGGCAGCTGCTCACATTGTCTTTGCACTCAGGAACCAGAGAGATGAAAGCTGGTCTTAAGCTTGCTTCCTCTTTTTTATTCAGTCGGGACCCCAGCCCAGGGAACAGCGTCAGCCATATTCAGGTGGGCCTTCCTACCTTAGTTATGGCTCTCTGAAAACATCCCTGAAGTGGGCCCCTTAGGTGAGTCTAAATTTCAGTCAGCTTGACAATGAAGATTAACCATTGAGAAGGCTCATAACCCCAAACCTTGGAGGTGCATGTTGTTGGGAGGCAATGCTTCGCTGGGGAGTTGAGCCACGCTGTATCAGGAAGTGGATGCCTAGAGAATAGACCGCTGTTTATCCCTTGTCTTTCCCTCCCTGTGTCCACAAGAGTGATGGCCACTGACAAGGTCTTCAGAGAACAGAAGCTAGCCCCGGATGTTTACTTCAGAGCACTGACTTGAAGCAAGAGTCACAGAGATGCACTTCCAGGTGGGTCACCGGCACTTGTGAAGATTTAATTGTTCAAGGGGTCTGGGGAGATTACAGCTCTACATCAGGACACACACCCGGTACATGGGCAGCCAAGAAGCTGTTGAGATTATCTTCTGATCAATCAAATATATATTCCTTGCTTACTGGACTAGGATCTTCCCTACCCCGTAGAGAGAGTGACAGCAGCAGCAATGGCTACTTCTATTGTTGGGACAAAAATACCCTTCAAAGCAACAACGTTTCAGGGGGAAAAACAGTGGCAGGAGGATGAGGCAGCCAGTCATAGTGTGTCCATGGCTAGAAGTAGAGGGTGAGCAGGAAGTGGGAGTGGCCTCCCCCCAGCTACCTGCTTCCTCTAGTGAGGCTTTCCCTCCTAAAGTTTCCACAGCCTACCCAAAGAATGCCATCAGTTGGCTACCAGCAAACATATGACTCAATGTCCACATTGGAGCCATAAGGGCAGCATTATAGAAGGAAAGGCATTGTGTCAAGTATTTGCAGTGTTTTAGGGGTCTTTGAATGGACACACTGGATACAATGGAATGGATAGAGATGAGGGCTGATGTATTGGTGAGGCACTGTTTGGAAGTGAGCCTTGAAGAGAAAGTGTGGCCACTGTGGGTTCTGAAGAGGCCCCTTTCACTGTTGTGGGTAGTTAAAGAGCCCACCATGTGGAGGAATGGAGTCTCAGAACATTCTGGAAGCAAGCGGCACAGTTATTTGGATCTTTATTTTCCTGAAATAAGCCAGCTGGTGTTGGGTACAGCAGGATGGAGCCATGTCTTTGGGAAGTGAACTGTGAAGCTGGAAAGGGTCGCTCTTCCCGGAACCAGCAGACTGTGTTCTCACCTTGTGCTGAAAAGTCAAGTGACTTCTCTGTGCTCCCTTTGTCGCTGTAGAATGGGGACAGTGAGAGCTTCTTTGGCCATGTGTCCCTGTGAAGACTGAAGATAAAGCATTGGGTATGCTCATACAGTGCCAGGTAACAGGGAACACCCAGGAAATGCAGTCATTGCCAGGTTCCAACTGCCAGACTGGTCTGGCTACAGTCCAGAGGGGTAAGATTTGGGCCCATCTAAAATCTTCCAGCTGCAGGGATGAGAAGAGAAAGACAACACAGCAGCCCTAATCCGAGACAGGTTTTCTGCACCGGCAATTCAGGGATTTGGGGGGCAGGTTTTGAGGTAGCCTAGTTAGTCTTGAGCCCCCTGTGTAGCCAGGGCTGACCTTTAAGCTCTAAAACTCCCACCTCTGCCTTCCAAGGGTTGGGATCACAGGAATGCCCCAGCACACTGTTCTGTGCTGGGGACCTAATGCAGTGGAGCCTCTTGCAGGCTAGGCTTGCACCCTGCCCTCCTGGGCCTGCAGAGTCACAATAGTGCGGGACACTGGAGAAGGTGAGCACATGGGGCTTAGAATTATGCACATGCAGCGCCACAGAAAGGGCTACAAAGCTAATGAGCTGCTTTCCCACAGCTTAGCTAGGAGCCCTCATAGATTGGAGTCCCCCAGAGAGCTGGTCCTTCTTCCCCTTCTGATAGCCAACTCTTCTTACATAAGGCACACGGGTGTGATCCCTGGGTCTAGCTGCTGCAGGAAAGTAAAGCAGAAGGTATATGCTTTTTGAAAATATATGTAAATTCAAATTTACTAGACAGAAACAAAAATGTGTATAAGTACAGTTTAATGCTTTATTTTTAAAGTGAAAAGGCTCCTAGGATCTGGCAAAATAGGCAAAGGGGGATGAGTGAGACAAGAAAAGATGCGGCTATAGTCACTTCGAGGGCCCTGGGGCATAGTATGAAGACCTCTGCTTTAGAAAAAGTTCAAGGTGTGTGTGCTAGGTGTGTACTTGAGTGGGTAAACAAATGTGTGCACGCACGAGGAGCTCAGAGGTCAGACCTGTGTCTTCCTGCACTCTCCATCTCAGTTCTTGAGCTAGGGGTCATCCCTAGACCTGGAGCTGACTGGTTAGCTAGCTCTGCTGGCCAGCAAGGCCCCGTGTTCACCCCATCAGCACTAGAATCATAGCAGCACGCTGGCATGCTCTGCTTTTTATGTTCGTTCTGTGGAGCTGAACTCAGGTCCCCGTGCTTTCGTGATGAATATTTCATCCGCTATATCATCTCACAGTCTCAAGGGCTGAGGGTCATATGTCTTCTTAGCATTTGTATCATTGTTTTTTTAACCCCGAAGAGGACGGCACTGGGACAAGAAAGCATGGGCAGCTTTCTAAAGCACAGAACAGAACTTGGTCACTGCAGCTTGGGCTGAAAACAAGATGTTTGAATTACGATGGATTCCAGGCTGGCTTTGGGAGCTACGGGAGCTGGGATTGGTGCAGCTGCTCCCACATGGACCTTTATAGGAATTCTCATGTAGCCTCCTGGGGGGTGGGGGTTGTCAGCTTGCCATACCTGGGAAGAGGGTGTCTGTCTTTCGTCAGGTTGGCCTGTAGGCGTGTCTGTGAGAAGTTTTCGTAATTGCTAATTGATACAGGAGGGACAAGGGGCAGCTCAAAACTATGATCTTCAATCTTTGCTTGTGATTTTTGACACAACAGTCAACATTTCAGTTTCTTATCTAGAAAACAGACACAATTAATGACCAGTATACTTGAGAACTATGTAATTTCTACAGATTCTGGCACTTTTCTGCACCTACATTCTATAATTACCACATCACTGTGACAAAATCCACAAAATACCTGAAAACTTGGGCTGGCTTGAAGCTTCCCCTCTTCCCCCCCAGTATTTGGCTGTCATGTGATAGCCATGGTAATAAGCAAATTTGGGGAACTAAGCTATGCTTACAGGTAAACCTGATCACTAATAGCTACATTTTCTGTAAGGGCATACGTGAGTTCCAGAGTCATCCGTAAGCTCATTTTTTTCTGCTGTCTAGTTTTTGTACATTCATTTGTTTAGCATCCGTGCTTTAGCACTTAAGATGGACCAAACATGGCTTTGTAATGCTGGTGACACCGCACTGACCGAGAATTGCTGGTGCCCCCTGGTGGAGCGTCACCCAACTTACACAGCATCTTGCTTTTCTGCCCTCTCCATTCCACTGTGCAGGTCTGGATGAATTCATATGCTGTCTTGGAATTGAATATCATTTCATTTGCTCTTTGGTCCCGATGACTTCCCTAAGTCTGTTTGAACAGATATGCTCAAACTTGGTGGCTTAAAGAACATACATTTGTTCAGTCATTAGGGCCAGAAATCTGAGCTCACAGGGAGGCTACGCCCTCCCCCCTCCCCCCCATGGCTCTGTGAGGGAACCCTCCCTAGCTGGTCTTTGCTTGTGGATGTGTAGTGCTCCTCTCTGTGTTTGTCTTCAAACACTCCACTCACTGTTCTGCCTGCCCACTGCCTAGGAGGCATTTGCCATGGGATTTAGACAGAGCAAGGCGATAGCTCTTAAAACCTTTGACTTGGTTTATGCTTAAAATGTCTTTATTAAAGTTAGGGTCACATTTGCTGGTTCTAGAGGCCAGGACATGGGCATGTCCTTATTAAATCCTATGACATACACACAGGCCGACAGCTATTACTTAAATGCAACAGATGGAAAATTTCCAAGATTAGCCTCATGTCCTCTACATCATCAGGTTAATTCTGTCAGGCTGTTCACCCCGACTTTCTCAGAATGATGCAGACCCACAGTTGGCACTTTCTAGACCCCAGCAGCTGCCACTGACATTTTGCTGATCTAATTTCCTGTGTTCTTTCCCTGAATCATTATGACTGAGACCTGATGGTCTTTGAGATTTCATTGCTGAGAGCTAATGCCAAAAGAAGTTTAAACCTTGGAATAAATAATAGTAATAATAATAATAATAATAATAATCATCATCCTGAGTGCTTACAGTGTTCCAAACAATGAGAATTCAAGGAAGATTTGAAAAGCGCCTTTTCAGATGAAGGAAGACTCAAACTTAGAAATCTGACATAACTGATTTGTTACATCAAATTTGTTGATGTCTGAGCCAGGTTTGACTCCAGGGCCGAGTGAGTATAAAACTTGTATTCGCCCACAATTACAGGCTGCGTCTCCGCACAGTTCAGGCTGCCCTGTCAGGGTGTGCCACCCTAGGAGACAGAATCTGAGAGTAGCAGAACTTGCTGACAGCTCATCCATGTTCCTGCGCCTTTGCCTGGGGCTCTAAGAGCTGAATACCAGCCTCTTCTGTTTCTCTTTACTTGGTAGCCTTTTCCAAAGCTGCTGAGGGCTGCTTTTCCATCTATAGGACCCATAGGAGGGACGCAAGTCAAGGGAGGTGCTGGCTAGGACGAGCTTGAGGCACAAGTGGATTAACCACAGCCCTCCTGGGTCTTAACAGATGCCTGGAGAGTGAGAGCACAACCGCTCTATCTCACCAGAAGCTTCACCCTGAGGCACGTGTCTGAAGGTTCCTTTAAAACGTCATCCCTCTATGAGCACAAGGTTTTGTTTAAAATACAGTTCTAATTAGTAAGTCTACCTTAGTTACTTTCCCATTGCCATGGTAAGACACCATGACGAAGGCAGCGTATAGAAGAGGTTACTGGTGCTTACAGTTTCAGATTTCATCATGGTGGGGAACACGGCGGCAGCCAGGCTGGGCGCCGCAGCGGAGAGCTGACGTCTGATCCGCAGGTGTGAGGCCGAGAGAGTTCACTGGGAGACCTCAAAGCCCAGGTTCCCCGGCACATCTCCCCCAGCAAGGCCACACCTCCTACGCCTTCCCAAATAGTTCTACCCACTGGGACCACACGTTCAAACATGAGCCCACGGGGCCATCCTTCTATCCTCATTCAGACCGCCGCCAGGGTAGCCTCATTCAGGCATCGACACCCAATAGCAGCCAATAGGTGTGGGCTCGATGGAGTCCGGACCGCGCCTCTGCTGTGAAGACGCCTCCCTCCTCAGGGTTGCCGTCATTTTCTCTAGCATTAAAGACATCCTGAGTAGTCCTGGCCGTGAGGCACCAGCGTGACTTTCCCCTGAAATCTTAGCTCCAGTCTGTTAGCTCGGAACCCCACCAGCACGCTCTCGCTAGAGCAGGCCCACTAAGGCGTCCGTGCTACAGGTAGTTTAAACACGGTGGAATAGATTTAATTTGAGCAAAGTGAGTTTTTTGAAATACAATTCATCAGTGTAGGCTTATATGAAGAAACTTTGACCCAATAATCGTAAAATATTTTCTACAGGCTTACATGATAGACAGGAGAAACTAAATGTCTAACAATATGAAAATGTTGACTATTTTATGAAATATTAAATATAATAAACACATTATAGAAATATAAAATATTAATATAAAAATATTGATATAGTGAAAATGATGAAATACTTAACAAATATTAGAAGAATATTTTATCACAGACAATCCTCCAAGATAATTTTAACAGAAAAAGATATAATACTCAAAAAAAACTTCTGAAATGATTTGAACCCCAAGATTTTGAGTATAATTTGATTCCAAAGGAAATAACATATTCTTTTGCTTGGCTATCTAGCTATACATATAAATCTAGGCATAGAAAAGACTGAAATCAAAGGAGATCCTTCAAAATGTCATCAGTACATTATCAGTAGAGGAAATTATAAGTGATTTGAAATTTCCTTTTCATATTCCTTGGAGTTTTTGTTACAAGTAAATATTTGTTATATAATAAAAGGGTAATATTAAAAAGAAAGTTTTACTATTAGAGAACCACAGAACTTATAAAAAGATTATTTCTTTTTTTGAGACAGGTACTTTGTAGCCCAGGCTGGGCTTGAACTCACCGTCCTTCTACTTCCACCTACCAAGAGGTGGAATTACAGGCAGGCATCACCACCCATAGTGTCATTTCTTAAAGAGCTAATGCTGTCTGTGAGATAGAAAAACAGGCTCTGAGCGTGATGTCTATGCCTAATGCAAAAGCCTTCGTAATGATGGAAACAGAACACCAACCAACCAACCAACCAAACAAACAAATAAACAAACCAAAAAGCAAACCCTGTTGTCAGGACCATGTCAGATAGCCAAAAAAGCAGCCAAAAGACTGAAGAGATTCTGTAATTCATATGGAAGTATGTATTAAAGTATTTATGTATTAAAGATTAGGATATCAAATGAGCTATTAGGTGATAATTTAGTGAAAATCATTGCTTCAGTTGTTGAGTGAAAAGCTGGGTTTTAACAGCAATTTACCACACAGAGAAAATCTAATTAATTACCACTATCGTCTGCTCAATTATTTGAGTTATTTTATTCACAGAATTCTCTTTCCCTCTCCCTTCACTCTTCTTCCTCCCCTTTCTGCCTCCTCACACCAACATATAAACAATCTGTCTGTTAGCTATGAACTAAATCCAAGGAATGTAAAGCGACTGAACACATGAAACAACACACACAAACATGTCCGGCGAAACTGATGGTATCTGACTAGGTGCCGTGGATTGGCTGTCAGTATCTTGCGTGGGTCAGGCATGAACTTACTACTTGTTTAAGATGTCACCAGGGGGCGCCAAGAAGCACGCGCGGATCCGCCAGCTACTTTCTTCACAGGAACCAAGAAGCTACATTTGTGTAGATATAGAAATAGAAGAAACCAAACCCAAAACAAACAGCAACAACAAGCCACCCAGCCTAATAATTACCATAAAAGACTGACGTGTCAATGTGATAAAGAAAAGAAATGACGTCACGTGAGACCTTTAGAGCTCTGCATGGAATAAATGACTGAAGGAAAGAAGGGTTTGGGAGCTCGTAAAACACGCACAGCCATTCTCGATTACTAACCTAGATGCTGGAGAACCTGGCGGAGGGGCTGCGCAGCTCAGAGAACGCTGGGAGGTCATCCAAAGGTGACATAAGAGTCAACAGATCTGACGGCGGAGGGCTGCCTGCTGAGTTCCCGTGGCCTGGTGGGAGTCTGGGCTGAGCTGTGAAGCTTTCCACGTAAGTGGCAGCAGGGAACGTGGTTGCAAGAACCCAGGTTCTTTTATAGTTTAATTCTTGGGTGCTAAAACATTCCTTGCTTTCTTCACGCTGACCCAGAGAGGTGGGTAAACTGAGCGTCCGCCACGAGATGGCAGCAGAGCACAAGCCAGCCACACGGTCCTTGGCGCTTGGGGACCATCTTGCCCTGTGCGCCACATCCCAGCTAGTGTGTTTGTGGTACAACACGCCCCCAAGCCAGAAGTCGGTACGAAGAGGAAGGAAACTCACCTTCTGTGAGGCCTGCATTCTGTCAGGCGCCACCTCCTATGTATTTGCAGCGGCTTTCAAAGCTAGGAGTGGCGGGCTTCAGTCTTTGGGGCTTTCTTGATGCCCCCTCTTACAATAGGACCACACTTTCTGTCCTAAGACGTGGCTGGTCCGAACCTGGACTAATACCATTTTCTTGTTTTCAAGTATTAGTCTGAATCATTCTCAATTGGTCATTTTTAATGTAAAAGCATCAAAAATTGACACTTTCATACTGCATAGTTTAGAGTTTCTTTGTGTGCCTTCTCATTGGCAGATTTTTAAAAATCCCATGCCTGTCTTAGAACACTGGTTATGGAATTAAGATAACCTACATCCACTAACTGGACCTGCAACCGTAGTATGTCACAAAACACTGAAAGCCAAGGGCGGTGGCACCCCTGTCCCTTCAATGACCTTCTGCTCTTGCAGGATTTCCTGATTGCCTGCTGTTTCCATGAACACTCTGCAGGCTCTTGGTGAGACCTGGTACAAACTCAGATTAGTGAAACCTTTATTTTCTTCTCATTTATATTTCCAGATAAAAATATACAGGCCTTTTAGATGAGCTGTCTTTGCCCTGCAATGAGTTATAGATGTTTGTTTGTTTTTATTTTTATTAACAAGTGTCTAGCCCAAGGCAACCCTGTATGCCTTCCTTCTCTCAGGAAAATGAAAATGGAGTTTCACCCAGCCTTGACATCACAACAGAGGACACCATGACTGTGATTTTCACACTCAAACAGGCAGAATTTAGGTTTGAGAAAACATTGCACATATTGTCCCAACTTTCCATATCTATCTATCTATCTATCTATCTATCTATCTATCTATCATCTATCTGTCATCTGTCTGTCTATCAATCCATCCACCCATCCATCTATCTGGCTCTCTATCTATTTATTGTAGCATGGCCTTGTGCACAGGAGGCAGGAGTTCTACTACAGAGCTCCACCCCCAGCCAAGGTAAAAACTTTGTGCAACTATATTCTGATTTTTTTTTTTTTTTACATAGTTTCCTTGGTGCTCAATTCAATGCCTGGCTTTCTGGAGGACAACATGATAAAATGCTTACTGAGGTGGAATTCAAAACAAAGAGAACCTGCATAGACCATTACATTTGAACATGTGTAGATACTATAGATGGCTTCCTGCTAGCTCCAGGCTCATCCTGACAGAACTTTCTAGACAGCTGAGACTATCCTATGTCCAGATTTGTTTACTAAGTTAACTTTTTGCCACAACGTCATTTGAGCACTTGAAATGTTGATGGCGAGGAAGCCCGAGGCATTTAATTTCTCCTTCAGTTTTATTTACTTAAAATGAAAACAGCTGCAGATAGCTAGAGGTTGACACCCTGGACACCCCTTGCATCTTTCTGAAGTCCCGGCTGGGACCCTTGTAATCAAAGGCGGCCAACAGAAAGGCGTGAGTGCTTACTGAATACACATTTCCCATGGAATTGGAGGCATGTAGAGAAATAAAGACGGGAGGAGGTGTAAGAGTCCTGCTTCCACACAAGCTTGATGGAAAGTGCAGGATGGTGGGAGAATCAGCAGGACGAAGGTGTTGCCAGGGGATGTTTGCCAGTGTCTGCTCTCTGCGTCCTCCAGCCTCGGAGAGAAGGGTACCACTTTATTCCATAGCTCCGTGTTGAAACTCTCACATGAAGTTTTTTTTTAATATTAGATAATATTTTTATTGATTGCTTGGGAATTTCATATCATGATCCCTGCTCACACTCACTTCCCAGTTCTCCCAGGTCCCTTGGGGAGGGGGTTGAGTGACTCTTTCACAGGGGTCACCTGAGACCACTGGAAAACACAGTTACTCACATTAGGATTCATAATAATAGCAAAATTATAGTTATGAGGTAGCAACAAAAACAGTTTATGGTCAGGGGTCACCACAACATGTGCAACTGTATGAAAGGGTCGCAAGGTCAGGAAGGCTGAGAGCTGCCGCTCTAAGGGGAGGTCGGAGAGCCTTGCACCTGCTCTCGCTCAGATGCCTTCAGCTTTTTATACACATTTACCAAGATAGCACATTCTCAGAGATCGTATCTCAACCTTATAATTCAATGTGGAAACAACCTAGACGCGTATCAGGTTCCCATAGCTTCCGACTTCAAAGTCCCTCACCTCTGCGCTGCCCTCCATCACAGCACCTTATCTCTTTGTGCCATGTCACTATAATCCCTACTGTCTCCTCCTTTCCGTGTCTCTTAAGATCGCCATGACGTATACTGTCCCTGAGGTGCTTATTCTGATCAACGTTTTATCAAAACAACAAAATTACACAGAATCAAAGGCAATCAGGAGAGAAATGATAGTTTAAAAATAGGGTGAACCAGCTGGGCGTGGTAGCACACGCCTGTAATCTCAACACTTGGGGAGGCAGAGGCAGGCAGAGCTCTGTGAGTTCAAGGCCAGTGTGGTCTACAAAGCAAGTCCCAGACAGCCGAGACTACACAGAGAAACCCTGTCTTGAAAAACAAACAAACAAACAAACAAACAAATAAACATTAGGATGAATCTTGTTATTTTTTAGGGGATGTGTATCTTGGATCTTTGAAGTTCAATGGGATATCAAATGCAGCCCTTTCTTGGGAGACAAATGAGACTTTTCTTAAATAATCTTCTGAGAATTTCATACATGAGTATTGTACTTATGTCATGTCCACCATCACCACTTCCCTACCCTCTTGTGTTTTCCCCTATTTAAAATTCATAATCTCTTTAGTTATCGTTACATATGTGCCACATGTGTGCACAGGCATGAGCACACACACAGAGCCTGCTGACTCCATTTAGTGCTGCTCATGTGTGTATGTGTTTATTTTTGCCCTGGGAAAGACTGTTTCTATCTCTTTCAGTGGCTGTTAACTGTCTGCAGTGATTTGTGTGGGTGCGGGATACTGTGAGAAGTCCCCCATCCACCTGGGCATGCCAGCTGATGTTTAGGTGTGGGAGATTGTTTAGGTGTGGGAGATTGGGAGAAGTCCCCCATCCACCTTGGCATCCTGGCTGATGTTGCCTTGGTCCTGCTTTTGTTTAGGTGACTGTGCTCTTGACCAAGAACCTGTGGCTAGATAGGTCATAGGCCTTCTGGGAGAACCTACTAACATTATTCTTCTAAACAGACATAGTATTAAAGTTTACTGACTTGTAATGGTTTGTCCTGGACCTTCCTAACGCCTTTAATACAGTTCTTCACGTTGTAGTGATCCCTGACCATGAAATTAATTTTGTGGCTACTTCACACCAATAATTTTGCTACAGTAATGAATCACAACACAAATATCTGATATTTAGGATATCTGATATGTAAGCCCTGTGAAAGGGTTGTTTGACCCTCAAAGGGGTTATGTACAACCCACAGGTTGAGAACCACGGGACTGGTGCCTCTTTCAATCCCATATCAAAGATTAGTTCTTTGCAGTAGTTGGCAAGGAACTCAGATCCACAATTGGTCAATTTTAAGAGAATGAGAAACTTTGGAGTGGCCTAAAGGAGATGTCTAGATCACACCCTGTCTTCCCAAGTCTCAGAGATCATCGTAGAAGAAGAGGGTAGGGAGAGTGTAAGAGCTACACTCTCTTGGTCGGGTGATTACAAAGAAATAGTTTTTTTGTTTGTTTGTTTGTTTGTTTGTTTGGACACAGCAGGGCAAGAGCACATATGCATTCATGGTGGTCATGGCAACATGCAGAAGCCATTAGGCTGTGACCCCTGGTAGGTTGCCCAGTCCAAGGAGAGCCTCAATACCCATGAATAATGGGCAGCATAAACTGGGCTCGATTTTAAAAACAGAAGACCTGGAGTTGGGTAGGTGGGTGGGAGGGTAGATCTGGGAGCTGGGGCAAGGTGAGTCCTGTCAAAATTGCATGACATTCTCTGACACTGTATGAAATTCTAAATTAATATTTGTATGCTATTGCATGGCATTCTAAAATAATAAAAATATCTTTTTAAAAACAGAGACTGGAGAGATGGATCAGTGCTTAAGAGCACTGGCTGCTCGTCTAGAGGACCAGGGCTCGATTTCCAGCACCCACATGATGGCTAACAGCCATTTGTAACTCCTGTTCTAGGAATCCCACACGCTCTTCTGGCCTCCACGAGTCTCAGGCCCCAAAGCAGTGGTGCACACACATATATGCAGGCAAAACATGCATACACACAAAATAGAAATAAAATAATGTGAAAGGGATAAATGTAACACATCAAGGTACAGGAAGACTGAAGGATAGAACATGACATATTAGGTATATCCAAGTAATAAGATGAACATTTAGGGCAAAGAACATGTGAAAAATAATGGAAATGACTGTATAATGAGGAAAAGTCTAACTTAGGAGAAAGAAGTAAAAACTGTATTTGCCTAGCAGCATGTCTTCAAAGTGCATAAAGCAAAGTTAACTCAAGAGAAGTTAGCAAGTGTGCCGTTGTGTCAGAGAGATTTTAACATGCCTTCCTCAGTCATTGGCAGACCAGAGAAAGGTATTGATAATAGCATGGAAGAACTAAAACATGAGATAATATTTATTATTTATAAAATCGGAAACAAGGTTAAGCATTGAGAAACTCTGCTCCAGGTTGTACCAAGCTGACAAAACTAACCGTCAAGAAATTAAAACAGTCCTTTATAGCGGTGATCTCTGGCAACAGGGCTCGGGGCTGCCAGCTAGAAACAAGAGAAGTAAGAGATCTTCCAGCCTGGATTTTTTCTCCACCTTCAGAATAGTTGAAAGATGTAATACCAACAGGCTCAAGATTCCATTCAGACTAGAAGATTCCATTCAACAGGCTATGTTTTCATTAAATGAAGGAAAAATTAAAACCAAACGTACATGTTTGAGAACACACATGTATGTCCCATGACATATTTTAAAACGACATGATGAAGGTAAGATTTAGGGTAGTACTTCAGAGGAGACAGAAGTGTGACAGCACACAGGCAGATGCCACCTGTCAATATTCAAGTTCAAGTGTTGAGTGGTAGGGTGTTTTTCCCTTACTGAAATGATAAGAACCAAGGACAACGTTGATCTAATTCTGCACGACTGACTAACTGGATACAATTCGTGCATATGTCTGAGCTGGATAGGCAGACTGTCGAAACTAAAGTCATCTCTCCCAAGACAATATGGTGGTGATAATGAATGTGTTAATTACATCAGAGTGAGCATTAAGGAGGAACATTCATTTAAGGTCATTATTTGACATCTCTTAGGAGATCAATAAACGAGCACCGTGTTTATCTATTTTTTAATTTATTACAATTTATTCACTTTGTATCCCAGCTATAGCCCCTCCCTCGGCCCCTCCCAGTCCCATCCTCCCTGCCTCCTCTCCTCCCACGCCCCTCCCCCAGCCCACTGATCGGGAGGGCCTCCTCCCCTTCCCTCTGAGCCTGGCCTCTCAGGTCTCACCAGGACTGGCTGTGCGCACTATATTTACTATGTGGAAGAGAAGAACATATTCAGGTGCCTTACCTTTCAGCTCATGCCTTTACCCAAGTCTGTCGCTGCCCTTGCTTTCCTCAGGTACCTCATTCCCGAAGCCACCCGAGCGCCTCATGCTCTTCCATTCTCGTTGTTTCAACAAAGATCTGACCAGGAAGGCAGGACGGAGCACTCGGAGCGGTTAGAGAGCTGATGTGGGGAGCCACAGGTTTATGAGGCTGCCTGCCGGGAGAGCTCGAGGTAAAGGTGGGGGGCAAGGGCCAGAAACGTTCTCGGCAAAAGAGAATCTTCAGGAAGCATGGGAAACTGTCACGGAATGTCTCAGATGCTAAGACACCAAAGGGACAATTCTCAGGGAGACGTCCGGAGGGGACAACCCTGCCTGCCGTTCCTCCGCTCCCTTTGGTCAAACAGTAATGGCATCTGTTTGTCCTACCTGCGCCAGGTATGCGCACTCACTGGTGGACTCTAAAGCCCCGTCTAAGGGATTTTGGGAGATATAGTTTCTAGGCTTCTAGCCTCCAGAGAAGAAAGCAACAACGAAGACGCTGGGGAGGCACGCTGCTAAAGAATTAAAAGGAAGCAAGATCACGTGTTTAGCACCCCTTCTATTCTAGGCATGCTTTCCTGTTGCTACCTTAGCAAAATTCTCAGTCCCATCCCCCTGTGCTGGCTGGGTGAGTCGCCTGTGTCCTTTCTTCTTTATTAGAATTCTTTGGGAAAGAATATCCACACAGTTCAGAGGTGCTTTTTCACCACCCATTTTCTTCAACCCATTTTGGCTTCTATCCCCAAACACATCTTGAAAGCTACACTAAGTTTGTGTGTGATCTTTGCTGTTCAGTCTGCATTTTTCTATAGCATTTGACAACGCTGAACACTTTGTTCTTTATGAAACTGTCTTTTCTTTTAGCTTCTGCATGAAACTAATAATAATCGTTCTACAGATTTATAATAGAATTAGTCATAAGACCTCTCTTTCTAAATAATACCCTTCACACTTGGCTAACAGGAAATTGATTACATGTTTTTCTGAGCCTGTTGGTGTTACATCCTTCAACTATTCTGAAGGCTGACAAAAATCCAGGCTGGAGGATCTCTGGAGTTCAGCCAGTCCTTTATTACTCCTGTTTCTAGCTGGCAGCCTCGATGAGGGCCAGAGATGACCACCATAAAGGGCCTGTTTTAGTTTCTTGATGGTTGGTTTTGTCAGCTCGGCACAGTCCAGAGCAGTGGTTCTCAGCCTTCCTAATGCTGAGACCTTTTATACAGCTTCTCATGTTGTGGTGACCCCAAACATAAAATTATTTCCTTGCTGCTCCATATTTGTAATTTTGCTACTGTTATGAATCCTAATGTACCTATCTGATATGCAGAATATCTGGTATGCAACCCCAAGGAGCTGAGACCCACAGGTTGAGAGCTGCTGAGCTGGAGTCGCTTGGAAAGAGAGTATGGAGGGGTTGTGTAGATCACACTGCTTGTGGGTGTGTCTGTAACAGACTGACTTGATCATGTTAGTTGGAATGGGCTGACCCTACCACTATGGATGGCACTCACTAGGCTGGGGCTGGCACCGTGTAAGAGTGCAGAGAGTGAGCAGAATGTAAAAACGCATGCATTCACCATTCCCTGCTCCTGATGACAGCTATGACATGCCCAACCCTTTGTCAGTGTTCTATCGCTGAGAAGAGACACCGTGACGACCACGACTCTTATACAGGAAAACATTTAATGGAGGCTGGCTTAGTTTCAGAGGTTTAGTCCATTATCATCAATGTAGGAAACATGGCGGCATGCGGGCAGACGTGGTGCTGGAGAAGGATCCGCGGGCAGCAGGGAGAGACTGTATATCACACCAGGTGTAGCTTGAGTATACTAGATCTCAAAACCCCAGAGATGCACTTCCTTCAATAAGGCCACACCTACTCCAACCAAGCCACACCTCCTAACAGTGCCCTCCGTAGGGGCCTCTGCAGGCCGTTTTCTTCAAACCAGCACACCTCTCAAGTTCCTGACACTGGACGCCCCTGCTGTGGGGGACCATAGCCTGGAACTGGGAGCTAAGAAGAGTGCTTTCCTCCTTAAGTTGTGTTCAACAGTGTATCTTATCCTGGCAACTGGGAAAAATGAAGAGTTCTTTCAACCAAGGATGAGCTCCTGCAAGGAGCTTACGGGGAGGGTTCCTCAGGCTCTGTTCTTACTGTCCATTATGCCCAGCTGCCTTCCTTATCACATTTAATTTACAGCATTATCTGTGCTCTAAATTCATTGGTTTATTTTGTAAGGCACAATACTGTTTTCACATGCACCTTGTATAAAATGTTCTAAGTACAAACTAAATTGAGAAGAGAAAGCAAAATTCTTAGCATTCCACAATGACCACTGTTAATATTTTGTATGTATTCCTAAGCAATGCACAAAAAGAAACCCACTTACAAAACAAACTTGGGTCATATTATGTTTCTTTTCTGTCTTTTGGCTTTTTTTTTTTTTCTATTTTATACCTTACAAACACTTTCCAGCTTTAATATATATTCATTGCTTGTGGTGTCATGGCTCCCTATCACACGAGTGAATGTGAAGTGACGGAACTTTTCCTACAGAGGATGTAGAGAAAGGCACAGAGGGCAGGGTCTGAAGACACAGCTTTCAGCCTCGGCAATTAGGCCCTCTCAGTGTTCTCAGTCATGGGATGGGGGAGGGTGGCACTTGCCTGGCTGTTCTGGGCTGGAAAGTGAGGCGTGTTTCCGTGAAACACAAAGCAGGGTAGGATGACAAGAGTCTTTCAAAGGTGTGTTGGACAACCTGTGGCTCAGGTAGGCCGTCACACTAGAGGCCGCTGTAATCTCTAAATACCACAAAGCAGAAAGCCCTCTAGCGAATGCCACAGCACAGGTTACAGAGATTTTAAAGCGCACTTCCTTTATGACCCCATGCTTATTAAATCAGTGTATTTTGTGGTGCCAGCTGTTGGAACCGGGGCCTCATGTGTGCCTGCTAAGCCCTCCACCACCATGGTATAACCCACTTTTCAAGTTCAGGATCAGCTAAATTTTCGAAAGAGCCAGGGGATCTGTTCAGTGATTTTTCTTCTGCTTCTCAACAAGAACTCCAAGAACCCGTGTGGCTTTTGGAAGCTCCATTTGCACATGCAGTGAGGGCCTTGTTCTTGAAGCAACAGTAAGGATGGCCTTTACTTCTGGGTGGGAAGGCAGAGACGGCTCCTACACTCCAGGAATTCTGAGACGGAGGTGTAGCCCACTGCCCCCAGAGGGTGGCTGGTTTAGAAATGAGTATGTTTTGATGAATGCTAACTCTTCATAGCTCCCTGCTTATCATTCTAATGCAGAGAAAAGAACTCACTCAAACCATCCAGTTCAGGAGTGGGGGCACAATCCAGGGATCTCAACATGCACAATTCCCAAACAGAGCTCTTTACTCTCTATGGACAAGAGAGCCTGGTTTAGCCAACTGCCCTTGAGGGAAACAGCCCCGATTGCCTCCCATTGCTGGCAGCCTCCCGGATTATCTAACCCTCAGCCAGAGCATGAGGCTGGCAAGCAAGTGTGCCACAGGGTTTGTAAGAGAAATGGGAGAGAACTGGGGGTGTAGGGAGCCCCCAACAAAACAACAGAATCCTTGAGCTCTTTTCATTGCTGCCCAGCCTAAAATTGGACCGGAACAGAATTATTTCTATTACCAAGAAGCTCTACCACGAGGCTGGACATACATTAATTCCTGTTACAGAGAAAGCTGATTTTAGGATGAGGCAGGGCAGGGGAGTGTTCACCATAGGAGATGAATTAGATGGCCCGATCCTACTTTTTTTATGGTTACAGTGACTTTTTTTTCCCCTTCTTTTCTTTTGCAAACACCATCCCTTGGAATTGTTGGGCAGTGTGGGAAAATATTGTGACAAACATTGCTGTTTACGTTTGTGGTGGGGGCGACTGTTTTGTTTGCCTGGCCGGTTGCCTCTGCCACTCTTTTTCATGGCTGGCGGCTCCCTGACAGCTCGGATTCCTCCGCTGACATCTGTTATAATGAGAGTTCAGACAGGAATAGATTTGCGAAATGATGGACTCACAATAGGACAGGAGTCGGTCCCCAAACTTCACTTGAGATAAGCAGATGGGGTTTGAAACAGAGCATTTGAACCGATTAGGTCTAGGTGAACGCCTGTATTCAGGACTCTGGAGTCATTCTGTCCCCAACTTTTGTCTCTCCCTCCTTCACCCCTCACTTCCCCCGGTTGTAGACATGGGAGGGTACCGATGGCATGGGGTGGGCTTTTTTTCCCCTTCTTCTTCCTAGGCTCTGTCCTGGAGACAGGCCCTTCCAGGCCCTCAAGCAGAAGCACGCTGGGCATTTACCCAGTGCCAACCGTGGAACAACAGAGCAGACCCACCCCGGACGCCTCATAAAGGGGCGCCGGCAGCACATGGGGTTTTCCCACTCGCCACAAATGATGGCTGTTTGTGCTAGTTAACCTTTTCCAAGCCTGGGTCAGCTCCTGCTGGGAAGCAGGGGCCGATCTGGAGGGAATGAAAGTCTGGCAGACCCCAAAGTGTCTTGCATGCCCTGGCCCCCAACATACGCCACTGCGGCTATAGAATACCAAACAATCTCGCGTGTTGTGCTTCATAAGTCAGCCGGGCCATGTGCTGCTGACAGGTCGGATTCTGTCCTGGGGAGCCTGCACACCTTTTCTGGGTAACGTGAGGTCCTGGCTCCGTTCACCTTCCTGACGCAGAGGACCTTCAAAAATCAAAACAAAACAAACCAACCAACCCGATGAGATGGGGAAATATCCTGTCCCAGGATTCATCATATACAGAGACTCTGCATTTTTTAAAGCCCAAGTTAAGGTGAGAACGCACATCTTGATAACTTGTACCCTAAGCTCATGTATTGGCAGAAACCAAGCCAACTAGAGTGATCGTAAGAGACACCCTTCTGTGGTCCTCTCAGGGAGAAGCTGGAAGTCTTTGAGGGACAGCCTGATCTAAGAAAGTAAGAAAAACGTTGATAGCAGAGGGAACTTCGGTGGACTACTTTCCATGCAGAGACACAGGTTTTTTTAATTATTATTTTTATTAATTATGGTTTATTCACTTTGTATCCCAGCTGTAGAGGGTGGGGTTGGGAGACGAGAGAGGGGGCTGCAGAGACACAAGTTTCAGGATGGTGAGAATTCCATGCCCACAGGTGAGCCGGATTTTGTCTCACTGTGCAAACAGCTGACCGTCATAAGAAAGCATCGGCTCCGCAGATTGCAGGTTGAAATACAGTACAGCTGCTACGGTTCCTGTCGGCAGAAGGCAGCCCCACCAATCCACTCCAGCTGAGCTCCGAGTCTCAAATCTCCCACCCCTGGCTATCTCCCCCTGCCAGCCCAGACCTGTGGCTCCTTGGGCTAATTCAACAGCTGTCTTGCTGATAACATGCCATTGTTTAAGCTGGGTGTTTACCTGGCAACCAGTATCCGGAGAAGCCAGGATCAGCTGAGACTCAGTGGAAATGATCATTAAACACAAAAGCTGTCAGCTTGGAGAGGCACTGACACTGAGGTATAGGAGCGTTTATGGAGGAGATAACGAAAAACTAATATTTCAGGAATTGTGTTCTGAGGAAAGGCACCTTCAAGTCGAATCCTCATTTGTTAAGGGAACCCAATGGACTCCACCAGCACCCAGTGCCCATGGCTTCCAGTGATAGCAAAGAAAAGAGTGAAATAAATGAAGGCAAGGGTTGAGAACATACGATGCATCCAGAGAGAGATGAGATGTGCACAGGTTGAGAATCACCTCTGTTTAAAATCATGTCTGTCCCATTGATCTCAGAACCCAGACAGGTACAGTTTCCACAAGGCAAGAGCGTAAAGTAGTAAAAGGATTTGCATTGATGTTTCTGTGGAAAGGTACAGCTCCTGTCCTCTTTTGGAAACACCAAATGGGAACAAAGAACGAACTAGAAATTTTAAATCTTGGCTCTGCCACTTACTGGGTGTGTGACTTTGAACCTATTTCTTAACATCCTTTAGCTTTTTCTGGTATCTCAAATACAAGCTGACAGCACCTGCCTTAATTATTGGAGAGTTAAATATAAGAATGTCTGTGGTATTTGGCACGAAGTGGTGCTATGTCTTGGACAAAGGCCTCCTTCAGAGGTCTGTGTACCAATGACTTCATCCCCAAGGTTGGACAAGTCAGAGGTGCGGTGAGCCTTTAGGAGGTGGGTCTTTAGGGGAAGCCTTTCAAGGGCTCCATCTGTTTTTTTTTTCCTTCTCACCATTGCCACTTCCACCACTTTCCTGACAAGATGGACCTGTTTGGTCCCTCACTGAGCTTCAGAATGGTGTGTCAGAAATAACATTTATGTCTTAATGTTACCTCAAACATACTATTATGGAAAAAAGCTAACACAATAGTCAGTTGTCGAATTTCCTCCCAACTATATCACGGAGTCTTTAATGTCAGTGAATAACTCATGTGACATTGTCTACATGACACTGGTATTAATTCTATTTTCTATATATTTCTATTTGCTTTCTTTCATAGTTTTACATGGAACCATTTTCTTCTAGAAATTCATTAATTTTTCACTTTAAAACTTTTGTCTATGTGTACAGTGCATGTGTTTGTACATGCTCACGTGTGTGTATATTTAGGGGAGTGCAAATGTGCTCGTGCCAATGGATAACTGTGTGTCCTGTGTGAGTGTGTGTCCCAGCGTTTGATGTTTATTAAATATTCTAATTAATTAATCCATCCATTCATTCAATGATATCGCTTGTGGGCTTATGACATGCCAGTGTTACACTAGGAGTAAATATGAAGCCTAAGTTCTTGGGAGCTGCCGATTTTATTGAAGACAGCAGGTGAGAGAGCTGCCTTCGAGCTCTCTCACACAGTGAGATGTCCACAGTGAGAATTACGAGTCACTAGTAAACAGGAGGCCAGGGCTGTATCTTACTCAGCCCATGCTCCAGTCAGGAGCTCCGTCCAGTCCTTCACTGAATAAGTTAGCGAGTAGAGATGGCATCGGCATTCAGTAGATAAGGGAGCGTTTGGCGGGAGGCACGGTAAGCTGCACATTCCTGTCAGTGTATTCCTGTCAGAGCTCCGCTAAGAAGGTGCCTGTCTCCACTGAGAAGGGTGAAATCATTGTCATAGCGGTGTTCAGGCGCTGGACTATCAGACTTCTCCCCTCTGAGACCTGTGGCTGGCTATATCTCTGGGGCTTCCTATAGTGCTTATGTTTTCAGCTGGGATGACTGCCACAACAAGCACCAGAAAACAGCACTCACAGTAGCATGGACAGTAAGAACATGGCCGCTCGTCAGCAAGTCGTCAGAGAGAATCTGCGGGATTCACCTCATTCTGCCACTCTGTGGTCCCTAGCAGCGTCTCCTGGAAGCAACTCTCTCATGCTTCCCAAGTTAATCCCAGCTTTTAAGAGCAGGCACACTCTTGCCTAGCAGCAGAATAGAGCCCTTTTCTTTCCACATATCTCTCTTTGTGAAGACATCTTTTGGTAGACTTGGGCTTCCAGTCATTGTTCAAATTGCAGCACAGACCAGATCTAAATAACCTCGGATGAGAAGTACAGGCCCAGCATTTGGGCTGTTAGATTTCAACCAGGATTCCCTGGGCTAGAGGAAGGAGAGTGGGTGATGCAGGAGCCACCAGTGTCAGCTACACTCTGCCTGGTGCAGTAAGGGAGCCTGGGATTAGATTCTGATCCACTGTTGGATGGCTATGTGATCTTGCACATCTGCCTGCTCAAGCTGCCTTAACAAAATGCCATGGGCTGTGTTTTGAGAAACAGAAACTTAGTTTCCTGCATTTATGGATGCCAGAGTCCCAGACTGAGGTGCCATTTGGTTAGGGAGGGATGGAAGGAGAGGCAGAGGAAGGAAAGGGGCAAGAAGAGTCCTGTGCGTATGATCTCATTTAACTTAATCCCTTGATACTCCGAATACTGTTATACTGGTGGTGCTCAGTGTGCAGTTGGGGGACACGATTCAGCACAGCCTTGGGCAAGTTGCTACTTGAAGTTTATTTCCTTCTTGCACCCTAGTGTTAAAACAACATGCCTGATCAAACACGTCCAAAGGCTTTATGTACGTTACCTTTTGTTCTTCTCACTTCATGTTTTGAGATCAGAGGCTTCCTGCAGGGATGACTTTCCATTGTGTGTACTGATTCAACAGCCACATTCCCATAGACATGGGAAACCGAGGCATGTTCCATTCTGCCAGAGGGTTAAGACATTTTTCTCAACTTCAGTGCAGCTTGGTATTCTTACAAGACTATGATTATGATTATGGCTCTCCTATCTTTTTTTTTTCTTTTATAAACTAAAGTGTGCATGGGACACTGGAAAGCTGAAAGACGAAACAGGGGCTGGCTTCTTGCAGTTACAGGAGGCAGCCCCTACACATGGGTGACATTTGACTGGCAGAGGTTTCATTTTCTTCATTTGTCGAAGGATGGTAATGATGTCCTAATAAAAATATTGATAATAATATTTACTCCTCTTAACAATACTCATAGCTCATAAAATCACTGTGAAAAATAAACCAAGTTAATATATATGAGGCAAATAGACCAGTGCCAAACTTTGTTCATCATTATCACTGTCATCATTACTAGCATCCAAACAGCTATAAGGAACAGTATGAACTCAATCTTTGTATGTATTAGGATAAAATCCTGGGATAGTGAATTACTAGGTCAAAGGGCATTTGGCATTCCACTTCTTTGAGGTTCAATAATTTTAGATAAGCAATAATTAACCAAGTTGCTGAGACAGCTATACTTTTTGTGACTTAGATGCAGGGCAGACGGAGGTACTGTAATCCAGAGTTTTTGTGACTGACATTGCAGGCATGCTTGGAAACTCCTGTAACCCCTTCTGCACTTACATTCAGTTCTCTGCGTTGATGGACCTGGGAACCTTACTTCTGTTCGTTCTGCCCCTTAGTGGCCATTCATCATGGCACACCCTGTCAGGGAATGGCCCACAGCATTGTGACAGATAAACTTAGTGAATTACACATGCAAATCAGCCAAGGCTGATTGGGTTCCAGCTTCACTGAGTCACTACAGTCATTTTGACAAGTGACAAGGTTGATGGCTGCCTGGGGCTACTGGGTGCAGTGTTGGCATTTCAAAGGGGGGTTTGCTTGGGACTTCTGTGCTCTGCAAGCAGAGCAGGGTGGGGGGGACTCAGAAGGCAGCTCTTTGCGACAAAGGGGCATACTCAGAAAATGCAACCGTGTATTTCTTTCTTGTAGCCACTTGCACCCCAGAAAGCATAGCTGGAGGCAGTGGGATTCTACCTTTGTTCTGATTCCTCTATGATGCCCACGATGCCCTGTCTGGTACATGAACAGATAGGGGTGGCTGTGGAGAAACAGGGAAGGGAGCTTGTTTCCCCATGTACCTCCTTTTGTACGTGAGCTAAAGGACAGAGAATGAGCCCTGATTAAAAAGCAGGACGCTCGTGGAAAAGGAGAGGCAGGAGAAGTCAGATTCTGTCACACCTTCAACCTGTTAAACCAAACAGAACGGCAGAATGATTGAATGAGATTGGCGGGAAGAAGACATTTCAAAGACTGGGACTGGGTAATGACTGCATCACACAGAGCAATAGCACAACACGTCTCCAGAGTGTGGATGAAAGTACCTGACAGCAAGGTCTCCCAGGTCTTAATCCTGGACTTGACTAAACCACTTACCTCCAGCCCCAGGCAAGTTCCTTACACATTGAAAATCTGTTTCTTCCTTTTGAAAAACAGACCAAAGAGCATAAAGCTTGTTATAAAGTTGTTAAAAAGTCAATTGATCAATTAATTAAGCTGCTAGCAGGTGTGTAAGCTCATGTGCTTGTGTGGGTAAGATCACATGCAGGCATTTGAAGCCTGGAATCTATCATTAATCCACTTTTGTCTTGTTGGGTGTGACTTCTTAGCACACCCTAAAACATGGCTCCTCATGGTCTTCGAATGCAGCTTCTCTCTGTGACACAAAGCCCATTTGCAGGTAGCCTGAAGGTCAGGGTGTGCCATGTTCATTGACAGAGGCCATACAGACACCAAAGGCTGTTTGAAAATATAGGAAGTACTCCAGAGTGAATGTCTATTCGACCCCTTTCTACAGCATGCACACATTTTAGCAGGCTGACGGGCATGAAGAGCCATTTAATCCCTCTGTTGACAGGGTACAGTGAAGTTATCACCGGCTCTCACAGGAGCCCCACAGCTCTCTCAGTGACTTCGAACCTTGGTCTGAAAGGGACCAAACTCTGGTGAACATCTTTAAGACAGGTCTCATGTGTCTTAGCCAGTGACATGAAACTATGTGTAAGAGATGGCCGTGCTGCGCACAGCAGCTCCTCAGAGTTACTTAAATCTTACCATCTTGAGATGCTTCCCAGCTCTGTGATGGATGGCTTTGTGCTCGCTTATCCACTAAAGCATGCTAGCTATGATCCCTTTTCATAGTCCATGTGACAGGGGGTGTACTTTTCACGCTGCTCCTGGAAGCACAGATGTTGACTGTAGAAATGGGTCCCCTGTGCTCTGTGCCCAACTACACAAGTCACAGGGAAGTTGGATCTTTGCAAAGACCTAGATGAAGGCTTGCTTGCAGGTGGCACTATTTGGGAAATAATTTCAAGATGGAAGGAACACAAGAAAATCCAAGAATATGCCATTGTGATCTGGCTGGAATGAAGGTAAGGAGGAGGCATTTTTTGAGGACCCCGAAGGAGCTGTGTACACAACACCCCCACATTGTCTCTTAAGACACACAAAATGGGACAGTTTTCATCAACTCCCGTCTCCCAGTGCTCAAAAGTTTTCCCCAATGGATGTTGACACCCTTTCTCTTCCAGTTTTGTAGATGTGTCAGGATGCCTGGGACAGAGACAAAGAGCTACAAGCAACTGAGACACAGCAGTGATTTAAAGTTGCCAGGTACTACCCGGGCAGAGCTGGTACCTCATCAAGGGCTGCCTCAAGATGGATGTCCTTAGCTTAGTTTTGTTTTCATTAATAAAAATTTTTTAATATGACTGAATTTTGAGAAGGAGCAATACAAGACAGGGTTTATTTTGACTTAGAGTTCAAAAAGGGCCACAATCCACTGTGGCAGCAAAGGCATGATGGCAGGAACACGAGGCGTCTGGACACGTTGTGTCTACAGTCAGGAAGCAGAAAGCAGATAGGAATTAGGGCCGAGTTGTAAAATTTAAGGCCCACTCTCAGTGAGCCACTTCCTCCAGTGGGGTTTGGCCTCCTAATGCTCTCTAACCCTGCCCCTCACCCCTGGCCACGCTCCAAGATAATGCCTCCTGCTGGAGACCAAAAGTTCAAAGACAGAAGCCTGAAGGAGACTTGTCACATGCAAACAACCAGAGATGCTATAGACATAGTATAGACAGGCTAAGTCGTGAGTTTATTTAGCTCATAGTTCTGTTGGTAGGGAAGTCTAAAACAGGAAGCTGACCTCTAGAGAGGTCACCCTTGCGAGCTGAGGAAGTGGACATGAACAAGGGGAAAGTGAGGGCTGTGCTCAGCCTTTTGTCAGGACTCCACTCTCCAGATAACTAACCCACGCCCACAAAATGGCCTTGATCCATTTCTGACGGCAATCCTGTAACCTGGTCTCATTTTTGAAGCTCTCATGTTTCAATACTGCCACACTACCCACTGTTCTTTCCTTTCCTTTTTCCTCTTTTCCTCTCCTTCCCTTCCCTTCCCTTCCCTTCCCTTCCCTTCCCTTCCCTTCCCTTCCCTTCCCTTCCCTTCCCTTCCCTTCCCTTCCCTTCCCTTCCCTTCCCTTCCCTTTCCTTTTTCTGTTTTCCGTTTTCCTTTTTCCTTTCCTTCTTTCTTCATTTACTTTACATCCTACTCATAATCCTCTCCTTTCGGTCCTACCCTCCCTCCTCTTCCCTTATCCCCTCTGCCCTACTCCCCTCCCACTACCAACCAACCCCAGTACATCAAATTACATCAGGACTGATTGCATTCTCTTCCACTGAGGCTGGGCAAGGCAGCCCTGCCAGGGGGGAAATGATGAAAAAAGCAGGCAACAGAGTTGATGTCAGAGACAGCACCTGCTCCAGTCACTATGTTTCAATTCACAGTTTAAACAGAACGTTCAAACCACAACTTGTGGGAAGAAGTCCTTAGTTCGAGGTTGGTGAACATACCCTGAATAGCTCCACTTAAGTTGTCTTGGGCTGTGACCATTCTGTTTTGCATTTTCAGTTTGCTTATATAGGAACTTGGAATATTGAGTTAAGAATTTCTCACCTGGGCATTGTGCTAGCTGATGGCGCTATGAAGGGAATGACACAGTGCAGGCCATATGTTTCAACCTATGGTAGAGATGTGACCTATCAAAATGAAGGCTTTCACTGTCTATGACAGGAATGGGCAAGCACCATATTAGAAGTCACTGTCAGATCTTATGACATAGGAGGGAATGATGTATTCCTTCTGTGGTCTGGGAGAGGCAATACTTAAGCTGGGTGTTAAGGGTGAGCAAGTGCTGTAGTTAGTGACAGGGAGGAAGGGCATTGATAGAAGACAGGAAAGGAGAGTAGCTTTTCTGAGCATGCCCACAAACTCCCCATATTTCTATTATCTCTCTGGGATCCCTGCCTCAGTCTGATGCTTCAGCTGTTAGTTTTCTTTTTGATCACAAGAAATAGAGAATTATTTTGTGAGGGATGGTTGTCCCAGTAAAGGTCTGCTTACAATAGAGGGAACACACAGAAAGTTTCTCCATGGCGAGGGATTCAGTGAAACAGGTTCCTGGCTCCCGAACTCTCCCATGCTGCACTCCTATACCTTCCCATTTGGAACCTGGGAGTTGGAGCTAGTTTGTTCCCATCAAATGGATGTGATGCAGAAAGCCTGGATACTGCTGCTTTCTGTCTTTTTTGACAGCTGTCTTGAGCCCTGTGGATTATGGTAACTGCTCACCCTCCATACTTGCAAAAGGTCTTATATCTCTCTTTAGTTCCCTTCCTCCTGAAGGTAGGGTGCTCTTCTCATCTTCTTTCTTCTGGCTGGATTACCCTCTCCTGTCAGCAGTAGACATGCTTGTGCATGTATGTGTGTGCTGGGCTGGGTTGAGGGTTGTTTGAGAGGTGAGCGGGCTTTGTAGGGTGTTAATCACAGCAGATGAACAGCCTCATACTCCATTGAAGCCACATCCTGGACTCACCTTTCTTTCTGTGTGAGCCTGATATCTATTGTGTACCTATTGTAGGCCAGGTTTCAGGTCCCATTTCTAAAAACACTGACCTGTCAGCTCTATGAGAAACAAGCCATTCCTACTCTGTGAATGTGGAAACAAAATTCTAGGGCTAAGAAAGTTGCTTGACTTTCTATAATTTGTCAGTGGTGGGGCCACTGAGAACATAAAACATATCCAGTGATATGCAATTAAACTATTACTGGCTTGATCTATTACATAGCATGATCTATCTTGAACAGTGAGCCTGGTGGTTTAGGACAGAGAACAAAGTGTTTAACCCAAGAACTGAACTGCAGAGTTTGGATTTCAGAAGGGATTTGGGTTCAAATCTAGACTTTCATTTTCAGTATCCAACCAATCCTGAGTGAATTATTTAAATAATCCTCCTAGTGTAGAGATGGGAAGAGGAGGCATCCAGACATGTGGCGTATGCAGATATGTGGCACATGCAGAAGTGTGATGTGGCTTCTATTAATAGGGTAACCCCCCACGAGACACCACCCGACAAGGAGAGATGTGAGTCGCTGTCAGGCAGCGTGTTGGGGCTGGTATCAGTATTGTGGGCGTGGTGGGGACAACGGTGTCCACGCCTTCCAGATAAGCTTGTTGTCTGGCACCACAGAAGATGGATGTTGAGTATCATGACAGTGACGTTTCACTAGAAAACCCAAGGGATGACTGGAGATCCTGTCAAATCCAGCAACATGGCTGCTTTGGCAAGGGATCACATCCAAAGACCTAGGTCTGTATGATCCTGGCTGGAACACAGGCAGGCCCTTAGTACACACTTTTAATATCAAACAATGAAGGTAAGGTTAGTTTATAGAAGGAAGCAGCCATGTTTGAAAGTGACATCTAATTGAGGGACAAACACAGTGACAAATCAGAGAAGGTTTTGACAGAATGAGTCAGAGATAGGATATGCCCAACTCTCAGGAGAACAGGAAGGACAGAGAGGCTACTTAAGAGCAGGGAGAGAGAGAGAGAGAGAGAGAGAGAGAGAGAGAGAGAGAGAGAGGAGAAATTTCTTTTTACAGAGTTCTTACCAAGAGTTTATTTCTTTTTAAAACCAGGACAGTTTTACTGAGACAGGTTGCAGAAAGAACAGGCTAGACACAAGTGATGACAAATGAGCCAGAGAATGAGAAGGAGCCAGAAGACTAAAACATATTGCCTGAATTAGTTTGAGGCCAGGCAGAGCAATTTATTCAGAAGCCAAGAGAAGTCAGTTTGAATCAGTCAGCTTGGAGAAGCATTTAGACCAGAACAGCTGAGTTGTACCAGTCAGGGAGAGTTCAGAAAGAGCTAGAAAAGCTTGAGAATGGCTCTCATCTCACCCCCTCATCTGAGGAAATAAAAACAGTATTCACATTACCTAGTACCTTTGAGTAAACTTTTTCTAGGTAAGAGGGCCTGAGGAGAATCTGTTGTTTGTCACAGATTTTGTTGCTTGAATCTGGTGACACAGCAGTGGACTAGTCTGCCTAATTCATGGCTTGGAGTCCATACTAACATGTTTTATCTTTTTTTTTTTTTATTCTGTAGCTTCTGTTGGCCTTCAATATTATTACAATGCTTCTACTACCCTTTGATTATTATTGTTCTCCTTTTTGTTTTTTGATTTGTGCTGATTTTAAAAGATGAAAAGATAGAATTATAAACATTCTACTTGACTCTGCTGCTGCTGGGCCTGTGATGAGACAGAAGATCTATGTTGCAGGAGTGTGCCGCTGAGATTGCGGCTCACATGACTGGAAAGCAGAGGGGGAGGAGAGAAGATGAGCACAGGGACAAGGCACACTCTTCAAAGACCATGACCTACTTTCTCCTAATGGGCCTCGCCTCCATTTCCTTCTATCTATTAATTCCCTATGATTCAGTCCCCTCTCAGTTACACTATCTGTACACAAACCTCTTTACACACGAGACACTACATGTACAAACCATAACAGACTCATATGCTATATCAACTGTGTGAGAGAAGATCAAAATTCAAAATGGCAAACTATGGGTTCATCTGAGTGTATATCGCCTTTACTCCATTGTTAAGTCAAACAACAACAGCAGACTTAAGCTGAGCCATTGTAAGTCAAGCACTGTCTATAGACAGGCTTGGATGGCCATGTGTCCTTCAGTTGCCCCCTTACCATGTCATCAACCAGGTTTGATGACAGGCCTGTGCTGGGCAAAAGCCTGTGCCCTCAAGCGTACCTGGCAGGGCCAGGCTAGCCAAGCCAGCCCCCTTTTTTGTCCATCTCCTTTTGCTTAGCCCTGGTTTTCTCCAGATGGCTGAGGCTGTTTATAAAATGCTGTGTGACCTTGGACCTTTATCCTACTGTCTGTGGCATTTCCACTGACTTTTTCTCCTAAGCTTTTTGTGTGTGGAATTTATGTTTTAATCCCTTGAAGAGAAATCAGTTTATATAAAATAAAAAAAAATGTTTTTTCTTAGCTTTATTATTTTTCTTAAAACACAAAACTAAAAGCATAACAGGAGAATGTGTTTTTGAATGACTGGATAAGCGTGGCTTGATTGCATTATACACTTTCTCAGGATGGCAAAGTGTTAAATAGCTCATTAGCTTACAGATTTCTTGCATTTTCTACTATGATTTTGGTGTAATGATTTTTTTAAAGTGATGTTGCAGTTTAGATTTTTAATGTCTTTATTTTATGTGTGTGACTGTTGTGTCTCATGTATGTATGTGCACCATGTGTGTGCCTGGTCCTGCAGAGATCAGAAGGAAACATAGATCTTTGAGAACTGGAGTTAGAGGTGGCTGTGAGTCATCATGTGGGTGCTAGGAACCAAACTTGGGGCCTACACAAAGCAAAGAGTGCTCTAATTACTGAGCCGACTCTTCAGCTCCTGGTGCAATGAGTTTAAAAATGTTTCCACAACCTTTGTTAAAACAAGATGCTGCACTTTCTGTATTCCTGATAGCCAAAGAAAAAGCTCAGTCTAACATATACACACACCACACACACTCAAACATGCCACACACACAGCACACAACACACACAATGCTACACACACAACACAGAACATACAAGACAGAACATACCACATACATACATACACATGCAACACACACAACACAGAACATACAACACACAACAAGCACATACATACACTTTTCTGCATCTTTTGAATAACCTTAGCTACAGCACAAAAACAAAATGTTATTTAGTTTTTCTGTGAGTGGTATTATCAGTGAACTGAAAATCTGGAGAATATTTCTATTTTTTCATATGAAGTGAAAATATCCTCTAAAACAAATAATCATTCTATTCTGCATGAAGCTTTACACACTAACCTCACTTTCTCACTTCACTGAAACATTTTTTTATTAAATGGAGTTTGTATGTACACTCAGCCCGCCACTGCAGTTTGTACGCATGGCTCAGCCCACCACTGGACAGTTGGCAGTTTGAAAACATCATGTTTGCAGTTCACAGCTTTATTTTTTTTTTCTTTTGAACCGCCTTCAGCAGCAGTCAAAGGCCTTGATTTGCACTTCACTGATGAGGGGCCAGGGCACTGAAGGATTTAGCATTTCAAGCTCAGATTCAAGTCTACTGTGCTGGAATGGAATACAAAGCACAGCTCTGCACTCATTATCACTTAATTATACAGCCAGTTGGGTTTTCAAAGGCATTTTCCTCCCCAAAGCACAGTCTATACCTGGTAGTTTTGGAATGGCACTTTCACGTATATATTTAAATTTAAGCTTTCCTATTGCAAACTCAGAAACATTATCCGCCATGCTCTTCCCTAATGGTCTCCCGTGATTTGAGAGCATAGACCACTGTTTGTTTTTCCCTAAGTTGTTCTTAAATGTGAAACAGCAAGCATAATATTTGGCTTTTACAAATATCAGCCCAAGAGAAAGTTGACCAAACTCGGGGTATATTTTTCTGGTTTTGTATGGACTGTAGGTTTAAGAATTGTGGACAGAAAATCTGAGAACAATGAGTGTTGTGAGTCCAGACTAGAGCATTTTAGCCTCAGCACTGCTGGCGTTTGAGTTGGGTAGGTCTTTGTTGTCTCTGTGTGGCGGCCTGTGAAGAGGGGTCTGTCCTATGCATCTCTGGCCTCCACACACTAGATGGCAGCGTCACATACACTCCGCCTGTGGAGACAACAGAAAGCCTCTCCAGACACTGCCAAGTAGTTCTTGGGTGGTACAGGTGGTACCAGGTGGTCTGGAACTATGAGAAACCCAACTTGATTTGTAAATAATTGTGTTGAATGCCCTCTCCACACGTGTATTTGGCAACAGTTTGTCAGTGCCCGGCTCCTCGCACTGAAGTATTTATGATAGACTTAGGACAGGTTATTTGGATTTAGGTTTAATACTATTTCCACTGAAAGGCTTTGGTAGAGTTTTCCCTAGGAAAAACATCTTTCAGGTTCTGTCTGTGCCCTGCCCAGATACCACACAGATGAATGAACAATCCTTTAAAGTGGAGAAGTGAAGCCAAATTGTATCATTCCCCATTCCCAGACTCCTCCAGTGGAGCCCACGCAGAGTGAGAGCTAAGGTTGCTGCAAAGGCTGTGTGGCCCTGTGAGATATGACCCCCTTCCCAGCTCAGCCTCATCTCCTTGTCCCCTGTCTCTACCCATACTGTCTTGTGTGCTCTCACCCAGGCCTTTCCATTAACCCTTTGCCTTTCAGGAAAGCCTTTACTGGAAAGGGCATGGCCTCACTTCCATGCCACAGAATACATGTGCTCTGATTTTCTCTGCTGGAATGCGAGTCCACTTCAAGAGTGGTCACGGACCCTCACTCATGACAATGTCTCAGTGTGCAGAACACTACCCTGTCTAAGCTGCATTTAATTATTAACTATTCATCCAAGAATTGTGTATCTGTCAATAAATTCAGTGCAAATGGGTTTGGTTCTCAATCTTAGTTTCCTTCCTAGAGTCCTCTGGGTCCAGAAAGGAGCCACACTCCATCTTCAGAAAAAGATTCTATTCCTCCATCTCAGGGTGGAATACTATTTTATTTTGGTTGAAAGAGAGCCTAATAATCATGAAGCTAGTTTTATTGATCAGAACTTTTTCCATTGTAAGAGGCAAATAATCTCATATAATCCTAAGGGGGAGGTGTTTGTTCATAAAACGGAAATCTAGAGGCGCATTTGGTAGACATGGCTCCCCTCCTCCCTTCCCTTCCCTTTTCTTCCCCTCTTCTCTTCCCCTCTCCCTCCTTTCCTTTTTCCCTCTTTTTCTTTCTCTGTTCTTCTTCCTGTGGCTTTGACCTCTTTCCATATGGTGACGAGAAAATCCTCATAAAACTTCACATTTCAGTTATTAGGGTCCATGGAAATAACCTGACTCCAACTGGCCTGCCTGCAGCTGCAGGCCCTCTTCTCACCAGTCACCATGCCAGATCACATGCCTCATAGCATGTCTTGGTACCCAGAACACTGATATGTCTAGTGCACATTTATTAATCATTAAATAGTCATTAAAGGATTGCAAATTCTGTCAGTAAATTCCATACAAATGGGAAGCCACAAAGGTGGAGGGTCCCCCCCCCCAACATGACAATAGATCCTCACCTAAATGGGGGGAAATGGATGCTGGACAGATGGGGTGCTGGTGATCGAGAACCTATTATCAAATAGTTCATTCCCAGCCCAGTGTCCGTATCCTTACAAATGCCCAAGGTTTCATCAAAGGGCATGTGACATGGACCATTTTCCCTAAACTTAAAAGAAAACATGGGAAATCTAGTGGGAGGGAGAGAATCAAATTACCAAAACCCCCCAGGAGGATCTTTGTTTAAATAGGGGCCAAGGTCCCCTAGGAGTACTCCTAGATATCCTCTTTACTCCTTAACTGTTGTCTGAACAGCCTGTCTGCTTACCTCTAGGGCCTCAGCTTTGCAAACCTGACTAAGTGTTGGAGGAGAGCATTCAGCTTTCCAACAGAAATGACCCTAGAGCTGTGTCCTCGTAACACTGTCCAGCCTCTTCAAAGTAAACAAACTTACTGGGTAAGTGAATCTCCTTACCAAGGATGCTACTTCATTAGCCAACGCATGGCCCAAGGAAATGTCTCCACTTGACCTTATTCCCACCTGTAGATTTCAAGGTGAGATGATAGGCCAGAGGCCCTTTGAAGTAACTGAACACACTTTCTGTCTCTCCAGATTGTGTAGAAGTGCTGGAAGGGAAGAAGGACTGAGCAATGGAGAGAGTCAACATGAAGTATTTTCTGGTTTTAATTGAGGGTTAAAGGTTGTTTTTTATAGTGCAACTATGCTTTATTATACATCACTTTATCCTCATATACACACATGGATATGCATGTGTGTTATATGTCACATATAATTTTATTATGTAGCAGTGTATCAAAGCAGATATCATAACCAAACCTTCGGCAGAGTGCAAGGGAATCATATGAAAGAAGGGGAGTTAATATGACATGGAAAGGACAGGAACTCCACAAAGACCAAATTTATCTGGGCACAGGGTCTTTTCTGAGACTGACATTCAACCAAGGACCATGTATGGATATAACCTAGAACCTCTGCTCAGATGTAGCCTGTGGTAGCTCAGTAACCAATTGGTTTCCCAAAGTGAGGGGAACAGGGACTATTTCTGACAGGAACTCAATGGCAGGCTCTTTGACCTCCCCACCCACCAAGGGAGGAGCAGTCTTGCTAGGCCACCGAGGAGGACTTTGCAGCCAGTCCTGATGATACCTGATAAAACAGGGTCAGATGAAAGGGGAGGAGGTCCGCCCCAAGCAGTGGACTTGGAAAGGGGCAGGGAGGAGATGAGGGAGGGAGGGTGGGATTGGGAGGGAATGAGGGAGTGGGATACAGCTGGGATACACAGTTAATAAAATGTAACTAATAATAATATAAAAATAAAATAAAAAAAATTATTATATGTAATTATATCATATGGCTATTATAAATGACATTAATATACATTATAGTTATTAGATGATTTTGTACTATATAAGATATAAGCTTTAACCACATAATAAACATATACAATTTGTCTTGTTTTGCTTAGACTTTCCAGCAATTAGGGACTCCAATGTAAAATCATAATAAGAGCACATTTTACTCCTTTTTTTTTTGTGTGTGTGTACATGTGTGTATGAGTGCATGTGTGCATGAGCGTGTGGAAGCCAGAAGTCAGCTCTGGGTGTTGTTCAGCTTTGTGTGCACATGTGTATGTGTATGTGTGTTCTTGTATATGCTTGTACATGTACCTGTGAGGAGGCTGGGGCTTGATATTAAGGGACTTGCTCAGTTGTTCTTCACCTTACTTTTTTGGTCCAGGTTCTCTCATCCGACCTGGAGCTCACTGCTTTAGCTAGAGTGACTGGCCAGCAAACCCCAGTGGATCCTCTGGTTTCCTCCTTCTGGGTGCTGGGATTTTAGGTGTTTTTTATGTGGGTGTTGAGTATGGAACTCAGATCCTTATGCTTTATGTTGCAAGCCCTTTATGGCTGAACTGCCTCCCCAACGTTCATGTATTTTCTTTAAGTCTCTTTGAGATCTGAATTACACTGGAAAAGCTGGACCCAGTAAAATATACACCCTGATGAGTATAGAGGAAGATATTCTTCAATAGGTAAGATTGTCCTGCCAGCACGCTCCCATTTACCCCGCTTTATTCTCTTGTGAGTTTAAGGTGGTAGAAATTTGCCTGTGAGCCTTTTGAGAGTTAGGCCAACCATCCCCCTGGGCTTCGTGGGAAAAGGTTGATAATGAGAAGCTTCCTGTAGTATAGCAGCATAATGTATTTTCTTGATTAACTTGGGGACACCCAACAACACAAGATCCTTTAGTAAAACGAGGGCTGGACCTGATGTATACAGACAGAATATAAAAGAGGATTGCAGTGACTGGGATTAAGGATGGCACAGAATCTGGCTGTAGCCACTAATGAGGCAGAATACAAGCATATTGATTTTGCATTACCATTTTCTGTTCTGGAATGTCTGTGGTCTAATTTTTCTGGAGTCCACATTGCAAGAAGAAATGCACCCGAGACATAGTGATACTATAATTTCATCATTGCTCCTGAATGAAATGATTGCTGCAGAGGGACATAAAATTAGATCTTTATCGCAGAACTCCATGGGTTCAGCAAGTCTAAGGATCAGAGATGATAAAGGTGTGGGAATGCTCTCACGTGTGTGGGAGGGGAGGAGAGCCTCTCTCTGTTAAGACGCTTTGTGGGAATGCTCTCATGTGTGTGGGAGGGGAGAAGAGCGTCTCTCTGTTAAGATGTTTTGTATCCACACATGGGAGTGGCTCTGCAAGTCAGCTCAAAATGGGAGGTCAGGCTAAAATAAGAGTACCATTAAGGACAGAAGAGCCTGGCATGACTCTAGTAGTCATGACAGTAGTCAGCACTCACCCTGCTTCAGTCCCTGCTGAGCTGCCTCAGACTTGGAAAGCTCACATCAACTACTGGTTGCTTTCCTTTGGTTCCAGCATTTGCATTTCACTCAAGGATGCTCTTTCATTTGTGTGGAATACATTCTCAAGGCTGTCTGGAGGTGTTGAAGCTTGGCTCAGGGGCTAAAATTTATTATTATTATCATTAATTTGAAAGCAGTGGATTTGAGTAATTTCTAGGAAATGATTCATCCTTGGGAGTCTCAATTTCAGAAGGAGCAGGACACTTAACAGATTTATTCTGTGTCCCTCACCCCTGACTCTCCAGGGACAAACACTGTATGAGTGGAGCATCATGTCCCACATGAGAAGGGCTTTGAAGAAGCCCAGTGTGAGAGGACATTGCAAACGCAGCATTACACTACCAAGCATGAGGCAGGCATCATGTCACCCAGGAGTTTTTTTTTTTTAATTCAATAAAAACGTTTATTATTTCCATCACAAAATGGTTGCAGATACGAGCATTTAAAATGTCTTCCTCTATAGAGAATGTTATAGAAAATAAGCAGATGGCTCACAGCTGTTTTCTCATAAAGCAGGATAAGATTCTAGCCCTATATAGGTACTATGTAGTCAAAATTTCTTTTTGTTTTCTTTTTTAATTTTTATTTTTATATTAATTACAGTTTATTTACTTTGTATCCCAGCTGTAACCCCCTCCCTCATTCCCTCCCAGCCCCACCCTTCGTCCCTCACATCCTGCCATGCCCCTCCCCAAGTCCACTGATAATATTTCAACTTAGATGTTTTTAGTGTCTCAGATGGATCCAAAACCTAAACTCTCTGTCACCTCTTCCTCTGGTTGCTACAAGGTTGACAACTCCATGAGTATCACTAGTTTTCAACATGCTGCACAGAGAAAACAGACAGTTTAGTACTTTCCTCCAAATACATCCTCCACCCTCCATTCGTACTTATGCATAAGTCTTCTTGCCAGTGCTCATCCAGCCGCTTTATATTTCCAATTTCCTTCTTCCTTTTATTAACAATCACCGTTCAGAAACTATCCCATGATATAATGCCCTAAAAGAATACTGATTTCACTAGCTGGTGACTTAGAACTTTGTTCTCCATAGAGAAGTTCTATGACCTCAGCTGGCTGTACTTTTTTGTTTGTTTGTTTGTTTGTTTAGTTGATGCTAGAGGCTTATTTATCAAGAATCCTGACATAGGGATGTCTCTTTTACCCCCAGAAAGATACCTTAAGATTTTTTTTATATGTGATGTGGTAACATGAGCTATAAGAAGCAAGCATACATTACTATGACCTCAAGGTTTCTATGTTGTCTTAATACCACCAAGTTCAAGTGAACAATGTGAGTCATTCAGGCTCCAAAACAGGGGCTGGAAGGAAGCCTGGGATGCCCTGAAGCTGGAGCGACAGGCAGTTGTGAGCTGATCGCAGAGATGCTAGAGACCAATGTGTGTCCTCTGGAAGAGCAGGTGTGTTCTAACAACTAAGTAACCTCTCTAGCCTCTGTAGATACAATTTTAATAGATAATTCATACTATTAAAGTCACAAAATCACCCAGGAGTTTTAAACGATTAATACCATTTTCCAGGTGAGGAAGCTAGCAGGAAGGCCACGTAGTTGGTAAGTGGCTGAGCCAGGGCTTGAAACAGGTGCTGGGCCTCTGGCGTGTAGGCTGTTTGCCTGTTAGTGTTGTGCTGCCCTAAAGAAATCTGCAGTGCATGGGGGCAGATGAGTTTATAGGTAATGGCAGTTTCTGGAAAAATACAAAGTAAATGAAATAAATAAGTACCTAACAAACGGAGCGCTAGAACAGATTCTGTGAGATGAAAGTATCTCAGCTAGCCCCAGAGACAGTAAAGTGACGCTAAAGTACTGACAGCCTGAGGCTGACATAATTCTATTTTCAGTTCCTGGTTGTAGCTTTCCAATTTGTCTAGGGATATTTTAAGGAGCTTGTTTTTTGTTATAATTGTATTGTCTCTGATCTGACATATTTTCAAAGAATTTGCTTATTTATTCTCTCTCTCTCTCTCGTGTGTGTGTGTGTGTGTGTGTGTGTGTGTGTGTGTGTGGTTGCAGGTGGCTGTGTATAACATGTAAGTGTTATGCCAGGTTCACGGGACCCTCAGAGACCACCAGGAGACAATTCGATGCAATTGCAAGAGAGCTTTATTACGAGAGCGATCGAACTTGGGACCCAAGTCTCACTGGCGCAGCAGTAGAGAAGTGGGACCCCGAGCTCTGAGTGAACAGGATTTTTAAAGGGAAAGTCTGTGAGGCGGGGGTTCCCATGGCAGCAAGCAGGGGGCACATGCCTTGGTGTTACAGAATTGGGTGAAGTTTAGCAGGGTGGGGTGACCTTTTCTGAGGCACATAATCACAATGGCTAAGGCATATAATCACAGTGGCTATTTTTTTAAACCATATCTGAAACATTGGGGAGAATTTTCCCACCCGATTCTCAACCGATTCCCATTGATTATTGCGAGAGAGTTTGTCTCTATTTTCTATGAAGCATTTATTCTGTTATATTTCTTGGAGGCTGTTGCTAGGAGAGTTAACTTTGTTTTCTGCCAGGTGTACATTCTGTGATATTTCCTGGTACCTGAATTCAGCTCCCAGTCAAGATCTTTATTTCAAAATGGAGTTATATTCAGGCTATCTTAAGCTCTTCATAAGGATTTAGATTTTATACTGTAGGCAAGCAAGATCAGACAATTACCTAATCACAGCTCTTCCACATTCTGGACATCTACATTTGAAGTCTTTCTGACTCATGAACCATGCAAAATGAATTATTATTATTTTTTTGAGACAGGCTCATCTTGAACTCACGCCAGTCCTGACTCAGCCTCCAGAGCACTGGAATTACAAGTGGGAGCCATTATGCCCAGCTAAGACACGGTCTCTCTTTTACCCTTTTAGAGTAGAGGCTGTCCCTCCTTGATTGTTTCCTCTGGGGCAGAAGGAGAGGGGACACCGTTACGACAGCCTCAGGACAGAGTAAGGAGACAATTTATTTTGTTTCCATTGTGTGTCCTTCAACATTGATCTTCTTCAATAACTCCTCCTAAAGCCCATTTGCTAAGTACAGTTACTATCAATTTTCCCAAATAGGAGCTCCAAAATCCTGCATTCTCCTAGGATACCTTTCTCTCATGGATGATTCTCTAAGCATTCTAGATACAGTCTTGCAATTTTGCCAACTGCAAGGTACTTCACCTTGGTTAGTAAACCCAACTTTGGGACAACCTCATCTTTGAAATGTCATAGGGATATTTTCCCTCTCAGGTTTGAAGTAAGGATTAAATGACATGCTATGTACAGAGTGCCTAACAAATGCCTGCCTCCAATGGAGACTCAATCAATGTTTCTTTTCTGAACCTTTCTTTTTCTTGTGTGGTGTGTCTGTGTGTGTGTGTGTGTGTGTGTGTGAGTGTGTGTGTGTGTGTGTGTGTGTGTGTTTTGAGACAGGGTTTCTCTGCATAGCCTTGGCCTTTCTGGAATCACTTTGTAGCCCAGGCTAGTCTTGAACTCACAGAGATCTGCCTGCCTCCCCGTGTGTTTGGATTACAGGCATGCACCACTGTACCCAGCTTCCTGGACCTTTCTTACTGTTGAAAGACAGGAACATTCATTGAATGCTCTGCTATTTCCCTGTTATCTGAAGGATTGTTTGGTTTGATATAAGTGTAACCTTCTGCTAAGTGTCACCTTTAGGGATCTGTGTTCTCTCTAGCCCTGGAGAGCTGCTAGCATCCACTATTACTGGTGGCAATTACACTAATATGTATAGCATAGTGCCCCTCCCCTTTTAATTAGAGAATGTTCTTGCAGTAAAGTGGCACTGATTCCTATCTGATTAATATGGATAGCTTTTGCTTTGGTGTAATGCTGGTGATCTTATGAGAATTTCTCTGGCTTCATAGTTCCCTTTGATGCCTCTCTTCCATCATCTTCTTTGTGCGAATATACCTGTCTTTGGCTCATTCCAGAAGTGTTACAGATTCCTTAACCCACAACCTTCTGCCCTGATGCGTCTAAAACAAGAAGGACTTAAGATGGGCAAACATACTGTCTTTGGGTCACTATTGCTGTGATGAAACACCATGACTGAAGCAACTTGGGAAGGAAAGGGTTTATTTGGCTTATGCTTCCACATTACTTTCATCATTAGGGAGTCAGGACAGGAACTCAAACAGGGTGGGAAGGTGGAGGCCGGAGCTGATGGAGAGGCCCCGAAGAAGTGCTGCTTATTGCCTTGCTCTCCATGGCTTCCTCAGACTGCTTTTTTTCCTTAATTTTTATTTTTTCTTCACAATTTGTTCATTATATATCCGACTGAAGCTCCCTCTCTCAACTCCCCCAGCCTCACCCTCCCTCTTTCCCTCATCCACTTCCCCTAGTCCACTGAAAGGGGAGTTCTCCACTATTGCCATCTGCCCCTAGCTGGTTAAGTCTCATCAGGACTGCCTGGATCCTCATCCTCCATGGTCTGGCAAGGCTGCATCACCAGGGGCGATGGATCAAGAGCAGTCAACTGAGTTCTGAGCAGGGGGTCTAGTTCCTCTCCATGCATGGTCCTCCGTTGGTGCATCATCTCTGTTCATAGAACCCAGGACCACCAGCCCAGGGCTAGCACCACTCACTATGGGCTGGGCCCTTCTCAATTAACCACTAACTAAGAAAATGGCCTACAGATGGATCTCGTGGAGGCATGTTCTCAGATAAGTTCCCTCCTTTCAGATAACTCTAGCTTATGTCGAGTTCACATAAAAATAGCACCCACATGTAATTGTAAGTGAATACAGATGAATTTTATGACTTATGACTTCTAAGAAATCCTCTTGAGTGTTCACATTTTAAAGACTCTCAAAAGAGTCATGATGACACTGATCATCAACCAGCAGTAAAGTCCCTTTTCTGTTTTTACCTTTTATTTGTCCATCTTAGCAGCTTAAAATGTGTATTAGGACAGATTGCAAAGAAATTTCACATTTTTCATAAATTTTTGCAAATGTTGAAGTATGTTGGTCATGGTAAGAATCCCAATGGCACATGATTAAACACCATGACTATGTGTGTTATGTATGTCATTTTATAACAGTCATGTTACAGTGTTCAGAGTTCCAGTGGCTAAGCCTGGTACATATGTCAATCATTTTACCATGTCTAAACTTAAATGGAGGCAAAATTACCTTGCAGCAGATATGTACATAACTATATACATATGTACAGATGTATAAACATATATGTATATATACAGTGTATATATATAAATGTATATAGCTGATATATATAATATATATATATATATTATATATATCAGAGTCTAGCTTCAAAATCTCTTTGTTTTCCATCTCATAGCAACATTGTTGATCTCAACTCAGTCTTCTTCCTTTTGTTCTTGGGCAATTTCAGTAGCACTGTCTGTTTTGACTTCTTTCCATCCAAGTTTACTCTATCAAGTCTTTTAACATAGATGAGGACTCACTGCCCACGGCCTGGCATTCAGTGTTCCAAGGGACACACTGGGGGCCCAGAAGTGCCTATTTGATGAGGCTGTGGGCAGTAGACAAGGCATTATGTGCTATTTCTGCTTCACCTAGTATGTCTGTCTGGGCGGGTTGATTTTGTCATCTGGGAAGAGAGAATATGAGTTGAGGAATTGCTCATAGGCACCAGATTAGCCTATGGCCATGTCTGTGAGGGCACTTTCTTGACTAATGATTGATGTGTGAGAAACCATCCCTCTGTGGGCCATGTCACCTATGGGCTGGTGGTCCTGGGCTGTACAAAAAAGCAAACTGAGCAAGCCACGGAGAGCAAGGCAGCAAGCAGCACTCCCCCATGGCTTCGGCTTCAGTTTCTGCCTCCAGGTCTCTGCTTGAGTTCTTGTAGCCTGTGACCTACAAATCAAATAAATTCTTTCTTACCTGAATTAGCTTTGGCCAGTGTCTATCACAGCAACAGGAAAGCAAACCAGGACAGTAGCTCTGTGCTCATCATTTTTATTCTATTTTTTTTTTTCTCTACAAGATTTTGCTTAAAACACTTATCATTCTGTTTTGAAAAGTGTTGATCTTTCAGACAGAATCCTGTTCTTGGCTTGCTAGGTACCTCTCTCAACACATTTCCAAACCATCAGACAATCTTTCTTTTGTCCATGATCATGTTTTTCTCACAATGAATTGCTCACTTGTCGCTCAGATTCTTTTCTTCTTTCTTTCTTTCTTTCTTTCTTTCTTTCTTTCTTTCTTTCTTTCTTTCTTTCTTTTCTTGAGACAGGGTTTCTCTGTGTAGCCTTGACTGTCCTGGAACTCACTTTATAGACCAGGCTGGCCTCAAACACACATAGATCTGCCTGCCTCTGCTTCCCAAGAGCTGGAATTAAAGGCGTGTGCCACCACCATCTGACACTCTGATTCTTAAATTTGTACATCCTGGAATTTTATTTAGAATGTTATTTAAAAAAACTCTGCTTCAGAGGTATTAAGGTATATTTGACAAATGCAAACTCCATAAAGATAATGTATAAAGCAATGGAATACTTGTAATCTGAGCACCCATGAGGTAGAGACAGGGATTGTTTACCTCCAGGCTAACATGGGCTTAGAGAGTCCAAAGCCAGCCTGAGGCACAAGAGGAAGGAACTATCTTAGAAACTCAAGGTGTTAGTTATGTCTAGGTCATGAGACCCCCAAGAGACCACCAGGAACATGAGTCCGATACAAAACACACAGGGTCTTTATTCAAGCTCAAGCTTGGGTTGCAATGGGAGAGCAGGGCCCCAGCTCTAAGGGAACAGGGTTTTTGAAGGGATAAACCACAAGCAGGGGCTTCCAAGCCTTAGTGTTACATGACTGGACAAAAGGTAATAGGATGAAATGCACTTTGACCTAGTTGGTTAACAGCACCTGGCCAAACCACAGAGAGGAACAGCTTGCCAAGAGGAGCACTGCCACCCTGGGAACAACTTATGTTTTCTTAACTGACCCCATCTTTATCAGTGTGCCTCAGTTGCTGTGTCTAGCTGCAAGCTGCTGAGAACATTCTGTGTATTTTTTCTCAGATCTTAAGGGTGGGAACTAAGGTACTTCAGGGACAAGCTAACCTTGGATGGAGTCTGAGAAACAACATAGAGTTAGTTCTGCTAATTTAACCCTCTCATCCCCCCCCCCTACTTGTAACTATGGGGACAAATCTTGGAGTCCTTAGAGGCTCGACTCTTCAGTATTGAGTGGTCAATATTGGGACCTCATCACCGTTAACTGAATAGTTCCCAACCTCTGTCTAACAAAGGCAATCAAACTATTCAATATGCAGGGTCCGAGGATAAGCATGAGTAACAATATCAACAAGGGTCTGTTAAGGCAGATAACAAAGTAGTAAACCAAGGGGAAGCACTAAACCAAGATTCAAACCAGCCTTGGCTTGCTTTGTATTCTTTTTCACGGTTAGCCAGGTTTTCTCTAACCTTGGCCAAGGCAGACTATTATACCAGGATTTAAACCATCCTCTGGAATCCTCTCTTTCCAGTGTCTCTCCAGACTTTTTATTATTTTTTGCTGAGGATTTCCTAATCATTCCTGAGTGGTTTACATAAAAAACAACATTTCTCTCTAAGGGCTGCACACAGCCCACCCTGCTATAAAGACAACAGATCCAACAGATCCTTCTGTTCTGCTACTTCTGCCAGGGAATCAATATTCTTTCTAAATGGGTGATTGGGTTCTCAAGGCATTGAATATCTTTATCAATACCTGCCTTTAAGCTGTTATAATTCTGGCTTTGTACTTTGTATTTCTGCTGCAATATTAGTTCCTGCTCCAGCTAAGCAGGTCCCCAAGATAATAGCTAGAATCAGGGAGCCTCCTTTTAACTTAGCATCTCAGTTTTTAAGGTAGAATAAAAGATGATGAATCTCTCTCATTTGTAATTTCTTCAGGCTGACATTCAGGTAGAGATATTGAGGACCCAGGAAGGCTGAAAAGCTGGTCAAAGGCTAGGCAACAGGGCACCATCTAATTAGAGACCCAGTTGAAGAGACAGGGAGCCATCACATCAGCTGAACTGGTTTATTTCAGCTTTCAGCAAGTCCAGATTTCACCTTGCAGTCCATAGCTGATCCCTCAATGGGGTTTTCAGCAGATGAAAATCTGCTGAGGCAAATTCAGACTAGAGACAGAAGTTAAAATTTGTTTAGTAATTAGGGAAAGTGAGGAATCCCAATACCAGGGGAAAAACTGCACAGATAAGTGTAGCTCTTACCCTCACCAATGAGCTTTTTGCAGCTACTGGAGGCTATTGCAGAGATCCGCAACTGATCCAAGAGCAGTGAATAAATGAGTTGGGGTGTCCATCCCCAGTTGGTATGGTTTCAACATGTCACCTACACCTCAACATTGTGGAAGGTGATGTGGAAAGAACCTAAGAGTCAGAGGATCAGGACACCAGCTAAGTTAGTGTCCTCTAGACATGACAGGCATGTCACACCCATGAAATCTCAACAATGTGTTTGCCTAAGGATAATGATCCCAGTTGACAAGCCAACTAGGGGATAGGGGAAATTTTCCAATCCCTATGCCTAGATTGTAGAAGAGCTACAGGCTCTTAAGAAATAATTAGTTTCCTCCAGGGATAAGCCCTCTTGAGCAGCTATCCAAATGAAAGCAGTCAGCCCTAAACACATGTACATGAGAACAACACTAAATGGACTCAGTAGCTCGTGTGTAAATACACACATACATTTATGTACATTATATATGAGCATGGATAATTTTAGAAAAGGAAGTCATTAACTTGAGAGGGAGGGGTACATGGGAAGAACTGGAGGGGGAGATGACATAAATACAGTACTCATAAAAGTATCAAAAAATAATTTTGCAAATGCAAGAACTGGAGATGCATCTCAGCGGTAATACATTTACCTGGCCAATTGCATGCCATGTGGTTTTTAAAAATATTTTTGCAAAATGATGACGACAGTCAAGCTCATCAACATACCTATTACCCCGCAGTTACCTGTGTGCATGCTATTAGTTAATACATTCTACTCTTCAAACATAATCATATTTCAAGTATATTACACTGCATTCTCTCTCTCAGCAGCATCATGCTGTGTAGCCTTGGCTGGCCTGGAACTGCATGTGTAGACCAATCTGTCCTCAAGCTTGGAGCAACCTTCCTGCTTCTGCTTCTGCTTCCCTGATGCTGGGGTGAGCCGGCATGTCTAGAGAGAGGAAAAGAAGCTTTGTGTGCTCTGGTAAGCAGTGAGGGCCTCAGCGAAGAGAGGGATCTTTCTGTTCCTGCTGGCCATGAGGTTGGGGTTGGAGGTTTGGTGGTGGTGAAAAGCTCTATTGCAAAGCTATGGGACAGTGTCTGAGAGGTGAGGCAGCCCTGTGCCCCTGTGCCCCGTGTTACCTTTGATTGAGATAGAATAGTCAGACTCAGACTCGTCTCTTTCCGAAGAGGCAATGATGCCATATGTGGGCTTAATGTTAACTGTGGACTTGGCTGGGTCTGGACTCAACTAAGACAGTTAGTGTGACTATATGTGTGTGTGTTTGGGGGCATTTCCATGGAGAATTGACTGAGGGGAGGAGCTATCCATCCCCTCCCCAACCAAGTCCACAGGATCTTCTAGCAGCAGCCCAAATATAAATAAGACTGAGGGGAAACTTAGCGCTTCCCTTCTTGCTGATGAGTATGTCTGTCCTGTAGTATGCTGCCACTGCTGCCATCACAATCCAGCTTCCTTGGCCTTCCAGTGTGGACGGGAGATCAGCGACTTGCCAAGAACCTTTAAGCCCTCAGGGCTAGCTTGGGACTGCAGGGGTATCCAGCTTTGTGGACTGACCTTGGGTTGGACTACACACCCCCTATGAATAAGCCAATTGAATAAATCTCAATTATTGATAAATCAGCAATTATTGATCTTTCTCAAGTAAACTAGCTTGCTAGGTGCTCCACAGATATCGTCACTACACATATGTGATAGGTTATAGCTCTTATCAGGTAGAGAATCCTGATTCTATATATTTGAAAGTACTGTGCATATCAAAGAGAATGCTTGCTTCTCAGAATTCCACTTTATGAGTTCACAATTAAAAGTAGTTTGGTTACGTATAATTCTCTTTATCTCTTCAGCAGGTTTGTATATGTTTATAGTTCACCCTTTTAAATTATTAACAGTACCTTAGTGGGTCATCTGCTGTGGGGGTCAGGGAAAAGACATCCTTAGGACTGACATTTACTACAGTAACATCAAATTAAGAAAACTTAATCAAAATGGTGTTGCAGTGAAAAAATGGAGGACAAAAATTGTATTTGCTGATACACTTCAGTTGGATTTTAGTTAGAGAACATGAGCAAGGTCAATAACAAACTTCATGACAAGGAACAGAAGCTCTGCTAGAAAAGAAGAATGGAAGAAAACACAAGAGAAAATTTGAGGTAAATAGTTTAATAATTTTAATGCAAAGAATTGATTTGGGAAGGGATCAGTTTCTTTTTGGAAAACTGAACTCTAGGAAGTGGGTTTGAATCTCACCAAATTAAAGAACTTTGTGGCCAATGTGTGTGTGTGTTTGAGTGTGTGTGCATGTGTGGTTGTCCAGTATGTATACGGCAAAGCCACCAAGCAAACAGTGTGACAAACAAACCTTTGTTTGCTAGACCCTGGAATGAGGACTAAATAAGATGTAAGGTTCTTTTTTTTTTTTTTTTTTTTTTTGGCTCAAAGATCTTCAAAAGAAGGTGGGTTTTAAATATGGGTGAGGGGTGGGCCAGGGTTCAGCTTAGTGCTCTGTTAATGATGCTGAATATCTACTTTCTTTTGGCATTATTCTGTAGATAAATGTCCCATAATTGGCCAACTCGAAAATATCCTATGCAGTATGAGTTGGGAACAAGACTTAACTATTCCAATAGCTTCCCCTTCCTTATCTGTCTGATGCTAGCTTGCAAGTCGTGGCCTTCAGTCTGGAGCTGTGGAGGTTAAGTGATGAGATACAGCCTTGGTACTGGAGGTGTCTGATGACTGTGGACGCAGAAGTTGTGCGCCAGGGTTACCATATCCACACTGTAGCTAACCCCTTAGTTCCAGCACTTGGAAGGCAGGAAGAGGAGGATACCTGGGAATGTGAGGCCAGCTTGGGCTACAGAATGAGACAATGCTCCAAGAAAACAAAAAATTGCAGAAACAGAACAATGCTTGTATTGTGATTGTCTTTACCTTGGATTTTGTAGCTTCAGGGTCCTGGTTTACTGGGATGCCATGTCCACTTTGTAGCTGTATCGGTATTCTAACATTGAAAATGTATTTCCTGTGGTTGGCACCTGGTCTTTTATTAATTTATTTTATTTATATATTTATTACAATTTATTCACTTTGTATCCCCACTGCAGCCCCCTCCCCCATCTCCACCTAGTTCCACCCACCCTCCCTCTTCTCCCCCTATGCCCTTTCCCTAAGCCCCTGATAGAGGAGCACCTCTTCTCCTTCCATCTGACTTTAGCCAGGTCTCATCAAGGCTGGTGGCATCATCTTCCTCTGTGGCCTAGCAAGGCTGCACCTGCCGGGGAGGGGGGGTGATCAAAGAGCCTGCCACTGAGTTCACTTCAGAGACAGACCCTGTACTCCTTACTAGGGAACCCACTAGGAAACTGAGCAGTCAGCTGGCTTCCTCTGAACAGGGGGTCTAGGTCCTTTCCATTCATGGTCCTTAGTTGAAGTATCGGTCTCTGCAGGTGCCCCCTGGGCCCAGGTATTTTGGCTCTGTTGTTCTCCTTGTGGAGTTCATGTCCCCTCCAGGTCTTTCCATCTCCCTCTTCTTCCATAAGGATTCTGGTACTTTGCCTAAAGTTTGGCTATGACTCTCAGTATCTTCTTCTATACCCTAGTGGGTAGAGACTTTCAGAGGTCCTCTGTGGAAAGCTCCTGTTCTGTTCCTTGTCTTCTCCTACTTCCAATGTCTATCCTGTTTACCCTTCTAAAGGAGCATTAAGGGTCTTTCCTAGGGTTCTCCTTGTTTAGCTTCTTTAGGGCTATAGATTTTAGTATGTTTAACCTATATTATATGGCTAATATCCACTTTTATAAGTGAGTATATATCATATGTGTCTTTCTGCTTCTGGGTTACTTCACTCAGGATGATCTTTTCTAGTTTCCACCATTGGCCTGCAAATTTCATGTTTTCATTGTTTTTAATAGTTGAGTAATATTCCTTTGTGTGAATGTACCACACTTTCTGTATCCATTCCTCAACTGAGGGACATCTAGGTTTTTTTCCAGATTCTGGCTATTACGAATAGAGCTGCTATGAACATGGTTGAGCAAATGTCCTAACTGAATGGTGGGGCATCTTTTGGGTATTTGCCTAGGAGTGGTATAGCTGGATCTTGATGCAACATTATTCCTAATTTTCTAAGGAAGGGCCAGATTGATTTCCAAAGTTGTACGTGGTTACATTCCCACCAGCAATGGAGGAGGGTTCCCCTTTCTCCACATGCATCATCCCTTGAGTTTTTGATCTTAGCCATTCTGATGGGTGTAAGGTGAAATCTCAGGGTCATTTTGATTTGTCTTTCCCAAATGACTAAGGATGTTGAGCATTTCTTTAAGTGTTTCTCTGCCATTCGATATTCCTCTGTTGAGAATTCTGTTTAGCTCTGTGCCCCATTTTTTAATTGGATTACTTGGTTTGTTGGTGTTTAACTTCTTCAGTTCTTTATATATTCTGGATATTAGCCCTTTGTCAGATGTAGGGCTGGTGAAGATCTTTTCCCAGGCTGTTGTTTTGTCTGATGACAAATGTCCTTTGCTTTACAGAAGCTTTTCAGTTTCATAAGGTCTTATTTATTAATTGTTGATCTTAGAGCCTGTGCTGTTGGTGTTCTATTCAGGAAGTTGTCTCCTGTGCTAATGAGGTCAAGGCTCTTCCCCACTTTTTCTTCAAATAGATTTAGTGTGTCTGGTTTTATGTTGAGGTCTTTGGTCCTCTTGGACTTTAACTTTGTGCAGGGTGATAAATATGGATCTGTTTGCATTCTTCTACATGTAGACAGCCATGTGGTCTTAAGAGTCACTCATTTCAGTGAACTGCATTCTGGGTTGGAGCAGTGGGAGGTAGCCCTGTGGTGCCATTATTGTTCAAAGCCATCTTGACTCATGCCATAGCTTATTAGTTTACCTAAGTGCTTCTGGGAGGACCCACCCTGGGTCATTCATGCTCCAACTTTGCTTTTTGTTTTGTTTTGTGGTTGGTCCATAGCCTTGGCTGACCCGGAACTCAGAGATCCTTCTGCCTCATCCTTCTAAAATTTGGGATTATGGTTATGGGTCTTTATGCTTACTTTCAGCTTTAAGAGTACTTTTAACCCTCAGAAACAATACCTACTACACACACACACACACATTTACATACATATACACACACATTTACATACATATATATATACACACACACACACATGCTGACTTTTTCTTGGTTGTTTTTGTTTATGGAGATAGAGTTTCTCTGTGTAGCCCTGGCCATCCTGGAGCTCTGTAGACCAGGTTGGCCTTGTACTCAGAGATCTGCCTGCCTCTGCCTCTCAAATAGTGCTGGGATTCCTGTCTTTATAACTTTAAAAAATTATTTTAAATTATTAGGCACTACCTATAAACAAAATCTTAACTAGCTGTGGGAGTAGGTTCCTGTGTGGGTAATTCCCAAACTGGGGCAGCTCAGTTAGGATAGCCTCGGCTACACAGTGTGTCAGTGCTACGCTGGGCTCGTGAGTTTGAGGCCAGTACATGTTACCAAACAGAGGAAACCCTGTCTCAAAACTCCAATCACCGCCAAATTTGAAACTTAATAAAAAACAAACCTAACTTAGTCCTGCTTGGTTGCAGCCCATGTACACAGGGTTCATAGGTCTTTTTCCGCTCAGCTGCATAGGATCCCCAGGCAGATGTTAACTGCCTTTGTGGGTACAGCGAAATCCTTGACTGGCTGGAATAGAATTTCTTGAAAGTTTCTAAACTTTCAAGAAGTTTGAAACTGCCTCAGAGGCAGAGGGAAGTGGGCACTCTTCCCATCCAGTACCGCTCTGCCCCCTGCTGTTGGCCGCGGTGCCTTTATCCTTTTGGGATTCTAGGGAGAGGGGCCTGGATTAGTAGGGGCCTTCAGGAAAAAAAAAAAAAATCCCCCTTAACCCCCAGAACTACCTCCTTTGTGAAAAACCAACTCTTTGACAAAAGATCAGCAGGTGACGCTCATATTCCTAAGCTGAAGGCCTGTCCAAGGCTTGGTGCTGGGAGGTAGGGAGACCATCTGAGGAGAGACGTGGCCACTGTGACTTTGGTGACAGGGGCGGGGCGGGATCTACTTTCGATGCTGGCCCCATTGTGGTTGCTTGGAGACTGAGGGGCTCGCAGAACCGCGCTCGGATGTGCCTGTAGGAGTTGGACCCTGTGAGGCCAGCTCACTTGGAGAAGGCTGAGGCGAGCACAGGATAGAACCTCTGCAGCTTCAGGCAGACAGGTAGAAGAGGAAGTCGAGAATCTAGTTTCCTCGGCTAGGAGGTGGGTTGCCAGAGAGAGACACTGTGCTTTTGGCTTCTGTAATTCCAGCCACATGGGGCGGGGGTGGCCCTGCGGAGGGGCAGTTGGGCTGCAGAGGCCGATCGCCCCCGGTGGTCACATCCCCCCTCCACCCGGCTTGACCAGTTCCAGGGTAGAGGCGACAGAGCTGCTCCCAGCCCCCGCCCCTGCCGCCAGTACCCACACCAAGACGCACACGCTCCTTAATCTCCCCCCACCCCGCGCCCCCGGTTGCCCGGGCGACGGCCCAGACGAGCAGGTGATGCATTGACAGCGAGCAGATGGTCCCCCGTGGAGGCGAGCGCAGCCCACAATGCTCCCAGCGCCGCGAGTCCACCGCGCCCGCCCCCGCCCCGTGGCCAGCGCTGCCCGCATGCTAATAGAGGTCGGGGGAGGGGCCTGGGGCGGGGCCGGGAGCCCCGGGCACGCCTCCTTGCTCTTTGCAGTCGCTTCTCATTTTTTTCCTGAATAACCACTGCAAATCTCTCCCCACCCCAACCCCGCATCTGAAGAGTTCTCCTAACTCACAGCCAGCACGCTTCATCTTCTCTCCGAACTCTCTCCAAGTGGACCAAGGCTGACACCCTCCCTCTTTGCCTTTCTTCCGTTCTGTATAGTAGCATGCCCGTATTTGCTTCCTGCTGGCATTCCATGGTTGATCTGGGAAGACTAGAGGAATGGGTTTACCACAGCTCAGCCTTGATCCCTGCTTCTAGAACTGGCATTGGAATGGCAAAATGTGTAAAGACACCCGCCCCGGACCCGCCCACACCCCCATCCCCAGCGCTTCAAGGGCTTTTCAGGCTGCGGCTTCTGGGACTTTCCTTTCTGGAAGCTCAGAAATAAATCACTCTCTGGCGACTACTGTGCTGCCCCTCCCGGGAAGCCCTCCCATTCACACACCCTCCCCCCATTCACTGGACACCCCCTCCCTTCTGTATCCTATTCACCACCGTGTGGCAAATTGAGGCTATCTTATAGTAAGGCCATGAAAACTGTTAGGCGGTATTCACAATTTTAATACTAACTTCATAGCTGTCACATAAATTCATTGCCAGGCCTACTCCATAATGGCCACGAAATAACTTTAAGAGAAGGGGGTAAGTCTGACGACGGAGCCACGGCATCTTTCTTTGATTTGCAGGTGCTTTTTTTTTCCTCCCTTCTTTAAACCATTACTACAGTAACTGCAGATAGCTTTCTTTTTCTTTTCTGTCACACAGAGTGCTTTAAAAAAGCCATCCTTCTTTTCATTTTACAGTAGATAAAAAATGCCAAATGCCAATAAAGGCTTTTTTAAAAAAAAGCAACAGAAAAAGAGACTAGTTGAATAAAGGTGGGACAATACGGGGTCACAGAGCTGTCTAAACTAATGTCATAGTGCGGCTGTTGGGCGGCCATACAGAAAACTTCTTGTTTCTTGATTTTTATGGAGATTTGGTGTGTGGCATGAAGCGCTCTCTGAACCGGTTTAGAACAAGTGGGAAAGAAAGAGCTCACAATGAACTCCCCTCTGATGCTCTTTCTGCCCACAAGCACCTGTGATTTACAAAGAGGCATTTTGGAGGACAAAGAGAGGCCAGAGGGCCAGGCTATTGTTGGAAAATGATGCCTCATGTACCCAAGGCTGTATGAGAGAGTTGTTTTATTTTAAAACATGTCCTAGATCCTTGCTATGCAAACTTACAACCGTTAAAAAAAAAAAAAAAAAAAAGGGATTCTTCTAAGGGCTCTTAATGACTTTTTTCAAATGTTTTTTTCTCTTTCATTTGAGCCAGTGTTTTTTTTTTTTTCTACGTTTTTAAACTAGTGGAATTCACTAGAAGTCAAAGATAGTCAATTTGTAAAAAAACATCATAAGCAAGAAAGTTAGTGATCATTACCCAATAGGAATAAATGTTTAGAATGTTTAAAGAGTATATGCCACTTGTGTTTATCTGAAATATTGTGCCATTGTGTTTCTTTCCTTTGGAATGCTAATAATTTTATGTTTCTTTTCTTTGTCTATCTCTTTTTTCTATTTTTTGAGACAAGGTTTCTCTGTGTAGCCCCATTTGTCCTGGAATTTGCCATTTAGAGCAGGCTGGTCTTGAACTCACAGAGATCTCTCTGCCTCTACCTCCTGAGTGATGGAATCAAATCTGTGTAACACCACTTCCTGGCTTATCTTCCCTCAGTTTTATAGTTTTCTTCTTTCGTTTCTTTCTTTCCTTCCTTCCTCCCTCCCTCCCTTCCTTCCTTCCTCTCTTCCTCCCTCCCTCCCTTCCTTCCTTCCTTTTCCCATTTTGGCTTTTCCTCTCCTTCATCATTTCTTTCCCAATCAGAACTGCATTTAAAACCACGGAGCAATAACAGAGTTTTGAATTGGGTGAGATTCTCTTTTGTTTAGGATAACTGAAGGAGTCCAGAGCCAACTGTCACCTAGAGCCAGTAAAGAGGCAGGAACCAAGCAAACTGCCACATGTTTGTGCGAATCAGAAGATCTTTGAGCGTCTCAAGTCACTTTCAGGAGGCTGTGTTTGGGGGAAAATCATGAGGACGGAGTACTACAAAACAGAGCTAGAGAAGAACAAACTGAAATCAGGAAGGCCTTTCGTGGGGCATTGAGAAGGAAAGGCTTTTATCCTAAAAAGAAGTAGAGAGCGGCTGGCGATTTTGAGGGATTTTTTTTAAATGATTGGGCTTGCCATTTTAAGAAATCACCGCAGCTATGTGAAACATTTTCTTAGTTTGCACTGTGATGCTCCCACAGCATGCCACAGACACCAATGAATGGGAACTTGGTTAGCTTGTAGTTCTGAGGGCTAGCTTCAAGGCCTTGAGTTCTTCACACTGTGCTACCTTACACTAGGCAAGAATCGGCTAAAATAGAGAGAGGTAACAGCCTCACACTCTTTTGTAATGGGCACTGACCAGTTCCTGAGATGAGCGTTCTTATGAGCTGAATGGCAGAAGCAGACATGCAGCGATGGGTTAGAGAGCTGCTGAAGCTACCTTAGTTATCCAGACAAGGCATATGGTGATGTTAATGGAATAGGGAGAACGGATGTGGCCCTTGGATCTGCTCTAGAGTGAATCGATGAAACCTGATGAATGGGAATGTGTGGGAATGTAGAGACGTGAGCAGCAAGGGCAGCTCAGCGAGTGGTGCGCGCCCCAGAGAGGCTAGGTATGAACCAGCATGTGGTGTGCCAACCAAGGCTTCAGTTTCAGTGTGTTAATTTTGAGCTATTGTTGAGGGGCTAAATGGAGATGGAGGGTGTGGGGTCAAACAGCTGGCTTCTGTGGGGGTGGGGGTGGGGCAGGGGTAATTCTCTAGCTTTCCGGAGATCCATGGTTTGATGTGACATGAAGAGATTAACTAGGCCACTAAGATTTCCAACTTTTGCATAGGAACCAGAAACGCTTGATTCAATCTCATGAGATTAATCCACAGTAAGACTTGAGAAGCCAGGAGCTTGAAAAGGAACCATTAAGAGCCATAATGTAGAGATGGAGTGAACAAGTAGGAACCTATAAAATAGAGCAGACTTGGTGCTGGAGAGGTAGCTGAGAGTTCTACATCTGGATTTGCAGGCAGCAGGAAAAGAGACACTGGGCCTGGCTTGGGGTGGTTGGGGTAGATGGGGTGACTGGGGTAGATGGGGTGACTGGGGTGGATGGGGTGGATAGGGGTGACTGGGGTAGATGGGGTGACTGGGGTAGATGGGGGTGACTGGGGTGGGTGGGGTGACTGGGGTGGATAGGGGTGACTGGGGTAGATGGGGTGACTGGGGTAGATGGGGTGACTGGGGTGGATGGGGTGACTGGGGTGGATGGGGTGACTGGGGTAGATGGGGTGGATGGGGTGACTGGGGTGGATAGGGGTGACTGGGGTAGATGGGGTGACTGGGGTGGATAGGGGTGACTGGGGTGGATAGGGGTGACTGGGGTAGATGGGGTGACTGGGGTAGATGGGGTGACTGGGGTGGATAGGGGTGACTGGGGAGGATGGGGTGACTGGGGTAGATGGGGTGTCTGGGGTAGATGGGGGTGACTGGGGTGGATGGGGTGGATAGGGGTGACGGGTAGATGGGGTGACTGGGGTAGATGGGGTGTCTGGGGTAGATAGGGGTGACTGGGGTGGATGGGGTGGATAGGGGTGACTGGGGTAGATGGGGTGACTGGGGTGGATAGGGGTGACTGGGGTGGATGGGGTGACTGGGGTAGATGGGGTGACTGGGGTGGATGGGGTGACTGGGGTGGATAGGGGTGACTGGGGTGGATAGGGGTGACTGGGGTAGATGGGGTGACTGGGGTGGATGGGGTGGATGGGGTGACTGGGGTGGATGGGGTGACTGGGGTGGATGGGGTGACTGGGGTGGATAGGGGTGACTGGGGTGGATGGGGTGACTGGGGTGGATGGGGTGACTGGGGTGGATGGGGTGACTGGGGTGGATGGGGTGACTGGGGTGGATAGGGGTGACTGGGGTGGATGGGGTGACTGGGGTGGATGGGGTGACTGGGGTGGATAGGGGTGACTGGGGTGGATGGGGTGACTGGGGTGGATAGGGGTGACTGGGGTGGATAGGGGTGACTGGGGTGGATAGGGGTGACTGGGGTGGATAGGGGTGACTGGGGTGGATGGGGTGACTGGGGTGGATAGGGGTGACTGGGGTAGATGGAGTGACTGGGGTGGATGGGGTGACTGGGGTGGATAGGGGTGACTGGGGTGGATGGGGTGACTGGGGTGGATGGGGTGACTGGGGTGGATGGGGTGACTGGGGTGGATGGGGTGACTGGGGTGGATAGGGGTGACTGGGGTGGATAGGGGTGACTGGGGTGGATAGGGGTGACTGGGGTGGATGGGGTGACTGGGGTGGATAGGGGTGACTGGGGTAGATGGAGTGACTGGGGTGGATGGGGTGACTGGGGTGGATAGGGGTGACTGGGGTGGATGGGGTGACTGGGGTGGATGGGGTGACTGGGGTGGATGGGGTGACTGGGGTAGAGCACTTGCGAGTCATGCATAAGTACTTGATTCTCAGTGCTGCAAAAACCAACAACAATAATCGAACTCTTAATGTGTTAAGTAAACATGAGTTTTTTCATGTACTTATTCACTTTACATTCCTACCACAGCCCCTCCGTCCTATCCTCCCCACCTCTCCCTCCCACGTTCTTCTACCTTCCCCCTTTCTTCTCAGAAAAGGGGAGCCCCCACCTCATCACTAATGTGCCCCAGCAATCCGGTTGTGTCAGGACTAAGAACACCCTCTTCCACTGAGGCCCAACAAGGCCGCCCAGCTAGGGGAAGGTGATCCAAAAGCAGGCAACACAGTCCGTATCCGAGACAGCCCCCACTTTAATTGCTAGGGGATCCTCAAGAAGACCAAGCTTCCCACCTGCTACGTATATGCAGGGGACATAGGTCCACTAAATGCATGCTCTTTAAAGTTGGTGGTTCGGTCTCTGTGAGCCCCCATGGTCCTCAGTTAGTTGACTCTGTTGGTCTTCTTGTGGAGTTCTTGTCTATTCTGTGTCTCTCTATCCTTCCCCTAACTCTTTCACAAGACCCCCCAGCTCTGCCTAATATTTGGATGAGTGTTTCTGCATCTGTTTCCATCCACTGCTGGGTGGAGCCTCTCAGAGGACAGTTAAGCTAAGCTGCAAACATAGCAAGGGGTTGTTAATGGTGTCAGGGCTTGGCTCTCTCCCACGGGGTGGGTCTCAGGTTGGACCAGCCATTGTTTGGCCCTTCCTTCAATCTCTGCTCTGTCTTTATCTCTTCACACCTTGTAGGCAGGGAAAATTTTGGGTCAAAGGTTTTGTGGGTGGGTTGGTGTCCTGCTCCCGTCCCTGGAAGTCCTGCCTGGGTATAGGAGGCAGCCATTTCAGTCCCCACAACCTCCGATCCTAGGAGTCTCAGCTAGAGTCCTGCCATATCCTCCCAGGAACCCACCCCACTGAAGGTCTCCAGCTTGTCCTAGAGACACCCCACCCATTGGTTTCCCTGTTCTCTCTCTGCCCTCTCACCTTCCACCCCAGCTCTCCCCTAACCTGATACCCACCCTCATTCCCCTTACCATCCCCTCTCCCACCCAGTTCTCTCTCTTCAGCCACTCCCGATGTCTATTTTATTTCCCCTTCTGAGGAGGATTCAAGCACCCTCCCTTGGGCCCTCCTTCTTACTTAGCTTCTTTGGCTCTGTGGGTTTTCCTGTACTACATAGCTAATGTCCACTTATAAGTGAATATATACCATGTATGTGTGTGTCTGGGTCTTGGTTACCTCACTCAGGAAATTCCAAGATTTCTTTGTTTCTAATAGCTGAGTAGTATTCCGTTCTTTGTTGAGGGACATCTAGGTTCTTTCCAGGTTCTGGCTATTACAAATAAAGCTGCTATGAACATAGTTGAGAAGGTGTCCTTGTGGTATGGTGAAGCATGTTTTTGGTATATTCCGAGGAATGGTACAGCTGGGTCTTGAGGTAGAAGTATTCCCAATTTTCTAAGAAAGTGCCAGATTGATTTCCAAAGTAATTGTACCCACCCCCAGCAATGGAGGAGGGTTCCCCTTGCTCCACACCCTTATGAGCTTGTGCTGTCACTTGAGATTTTGATCTTATCTATTCTGATGGGTGTAAGATGGAATCTCAGAATCCTTTTGCTTTGCATTTCTATGATGCATAAATATGTTGAGCATTCCTTGAAGTCTTTCTCACCTATTAGAGATTTCTCTGATGAGAATTCTTGGTTTAGCTCTATATCCCATTTTTTAAATTGGGTTATTTGGTTTGTTTGTATTTAATTTCTTGAGTTCTTTACATATTTTGGATATTATCCTTCTGTCAGATATAGGGTTGGTGAAGATCTTTTCCCAATCTGTAGATTGTCATTTTGTTCTGACAACAGTGTTCTTTGCTTTATAGAAGCTTTTCAGTTTCACGTTGTTCCATTAACTGTTGATCTTAGAGCCTGTTGGTGTTCTGTTCAGGAAGTTGTCTTCTGTACCAATGAGTTCAAGGCTATTTCCCACTTTTTCTTCTATTAGGTTTAGTGTATCCAGTTGTATGTTGAGGTCTTTGATCTCCTTGGACTTGACTTTTGTGCAGGGTGATAAATATGGATCTGTTTGCATTTTTTCTACATGTAGACATGCAGTTAGACCAGCACTACTTGTTGAAGATACTTTTTTTTTTGTTGTATGGTTTTGGCTTCTTTGTCAAAAATCAAGTGTAGGTGTGTGGGTTTATTTCTGGGTTTTCACTTCAATTCCATTGAGCAACCCAGCTGTTTTTATGCCAATGTCATGCGGGGTTTTTTTTGTTGTTTGTTTTTATTACTATTGCTTTTTTGTACAACTTGAACTCAGGGATGGTGATATTTCCAGTTCTTTTATTGTACAGAATTGTTTTAGCAATTCTGGGTTTTTAATTTTTCCATATGAAGTTAAGGATTTCTCTTTTAAGGTCTATAAAGAACTGTGTTGGAATTTTGATGGGAATTGCATTGAGTCTGTAGATTGCTTTTTGGTAAGATGGTCATTTTGATATGTTAATCCTACTGATCCATGAGCATAGGAGATCTTTCCATCTTCTGATATCTTCTTCAGTTTCTTTCTTCAGAGACTTTAAGAGACTTTCCCTTGCTTATTTAGAGTTAAACCAAGATATTTTATATTGTTTTTGGCTATTGTGAAGAGTGTTGTTTTTCTAATTTCTTTCTCAGTCCATTTATCGTTTGTATAAAGGAGGGCTACTGATTTTTTTTTTCAGGTTAATTTTTATGCAGCCACTTTGCTGAAGGTGTTTATCAGCTTTAGGAGTTCTTGGTAGAGTTTTGGGGGTCGTTTGTGTATGCTTTCATATCATCTGCAAATAGAGATACTTTGACTTCTTCCTCTTCAATTTGTATCCCCTTGATCTCCTTTAATTGTCTTATTGCTCTACCTAGAACTTCAAATACTATGTTAAAGAGATATGGAGATGGAATTCCTTGCTAGAGCAATAAGACAGTTGAAGGAGATCAAGGGGATACAAATTGGAAAGGAAGTCAAATTATCACTATTTGCAGATGACATGATAGTGTATGTGAGTGACCCCAAAAACTCTACCAGGGAACTCCTACAGCTGATAAACACCTTCAGCAAAGTGGCCAGATACAAAATTAACTAAAAAAAAAAAAATCAGTAGCCCTCCTGTATACAAAAGACAAAAGGGCTGAGAAAGAAATTAGGGAAACAACACCCTTCACAATAGCGACAAAGGACATAAGGTACCTCGGAGTAACCTTAACCAAGGAAGTCAAAGACTTGTATGAAAAAAATTTCAAGTCTCTGAAGAAAGAATTAGAAGAAGATATCAGAAGATGGAAAGATCTCCCATGCTCAAGGCTTGGCAGGGTTAACATAGTAAAAATGGCCATCTTACCAAAAGCAATCTACAGATTCAATGCAATTCCCATCAAATTACCAACACAATTCTTTACAGACCTAGAAAGAAAAATTCTCAACTTCATATGGACTAACAAGAAACCCAGAATTGCTAAAACAATCCTCTACAATAAAAGATATTCTGGAGGTATCTCCATCCCTGATCTTAGGTTGTACTATAGAGCAACAGTTATAAAAACTGCATGGTATTGGCATAGAAACAGAATGGTGGATCAATGGAACTGAACAGAGGACCCAGAAATAAACCCACACACTTATGGACACCTGATCTTTGACAAAGACGCCAAAACCATACAATGGAAAAAAAGATAGCATCTTCAACAAATGGTGCTTGTCTAACTGGATGTCTACATGTAGAAAAATGAAAATAGATCCATACTTATCACCCTGAACAAAACTGAAGTCCAAGTGGATCAAAGACCTCAACATAAAACCAGACACATTAAATCGGCTAGAAAAAAAAGTGGGCAACACCCTAGACTCATTGGTACAGGAGAAAACTTCCTGAACAGAACACCAACAGCACAGGCTCTAAGAGCAACAATCAATAAATGGGACCTCATGAAACTGAAAAGCTTCTGTAAAGCAAAGGACACCATCATCAAAACAAAGCGACTGCCTATAGATTGGGAAAGAATCTTCACCAACCCTTTATCTGACAGAGGACTCATATCCAGTATATATACAGAACTAAAGAAGATGAAAAGCAGCAAACCAAGTAATCCAATTAAAAAATGGGGAACAGAGCTAAACAGAGAATTCTCAATAGAGGAATATCAAATGGCAGAGAAACACTTAAAGAAATGCTCAACTTCATTAGCTATTAGGGAAATGCAAATCAAAACAACCCTGAGATTTCACCTTACACCCATCAGAATGGCCAAGATCAAAAACTCAAGTGACAACACATGGGAATGTAAACTTGTACAACCACTCTGGAAATCAATCTGGCGCTTTCTCAGACAACTAGGAATAGCACTTCCCCAAGATCCAGCCATATCACTCCTAGGCATATATCCAAAAGAGGCTCAAGTACACAAAAAGGACATTTGCTCAACCATGTCTGTAGCAGCTTTATTTGTAATAGCCAGAAGCTGGAAACAACCCAGATGCCCCTCAACTGAAGAATGGATTGTGAAATTGTGGTACATCTATACAATGGAATATTACTCAGCAATGAAAAATAAGGAAATCATGAAATTTGCAGGTAAATGGTGGGAACTGGAAAGGATCATCCTGAGTGAGCTGTCCCAGAAGCAAAAAGACACACACGGTATATACTCACTCATATAGATATACAACATAGGACAAACCCACTAAAATTTGTGCATCTAAAGAAACTAAGCAAGAGAGAGGACCCTAACTAAAACGCTCAATCCCCATCCTGAAAGGCAAAGAGGATGGACATCAGAAGAAGTATAAAACAGGAAACAACCTAGGAACCTTCTACAGAGGGCTTCTGAAAGCCAGAAGAAGAAAACAGGAAACAAACTAGGAACCTACCACAGAGGGCCTCTGAAAGCCTTTGCCCTGCAGACTATCAAAGCAGACGCTGAGACTTATGGCCAACTGTTGGGTAATGTGCATGGAATCTTATCTAAGAAGTGGACAATAGTAAGAGCTGGAGAGGACAGGGTCTCCACAAGGAGAGCATTGGAACAAGAAAATTTGAACACAGGGAACTTCCCAGAGACTCATACTCCAACCAAGGACTATTCATGGAGATAACCTAGAACCCCTGCACAGATGTAGCCCATGGCAGTTCAGTGTCCAAGTGGGTTACATAGTAATGGAAAGAGGGACTGCCTCTGACATAATCTGATTGGCCTGCTCTTTGATCACCTCTCCCTGAGGGAGGAGCAGCCTTACCAGGCCACAGTAGAGGACAATGCAGCCACTTTTGATGTGAACTGATAGACTAAGATCAGAAAGGAGAGGAGAACCTCCCCTATCAGTGGACTTGGGGAGTGGCATGCATGCAGAAAGGGGAGGAAGGGTGGGATCGGGAGGGGAGGAGGGAGGGGCTTATGGGGGATACAAAATGAATAAAATGTAATTAATAAAAAATTTAAAAAAAGAGATATGGAGAAGAGTAGACAGTCTTGTCTTGTCCATGATTTTCGTGGATTTACTTTAAGTTTCTTTCTATTTAATTTGCTGTTGGCTATTGGCTTGCTGTATATCGCCTTCATTATGCTTATTATGTGCCTTGTATCCCTGATCTTGCCAATACTTTTATCATGAAGGGGTCCTGGATTTTGGTAAAGCCTTTTTCAGCATCTAGTGAGATGATCATGTGATTTTTTTTCTTTCAATTTGCTCATATAGTGGATTACATTGATGGATTTTTGTATGTATAATCCCTGCAACTTAGGGATAAAGTCTGCTTGCTCATGGTGGATGATGTTTTTGTTGAGTTCTCGGGTTCAGTTTGCAAGTACTTTATTGAGTATTTTCTTTTTAAATCAAAGTCCATGAGGAATATTGGTCTGAAATTTCCTTTCTTGGTTGAATCTTTGTGTGGTTTTAGGTATCAGGGTGAAAGTAGCTTGATAGAATGAATTTACTATGTCTCTTTTATTTCTCTTTTGTGGAATAGTTTCAGGAATATTGATCTTAATTCTTTAAAAATCTGGTAGAATTCTGCACTAAAACCATCTGGCCAGGGCTTTTGTTTTGGCTGGAGACTTTTACTGGCTTCTCCTATTTCCTGAGGGGTTACAGGACTGTGTTTATTGTTAGCCTGATCTTGATTTAACTTGATAGTTGAATCTATCAAGAAAATTATCCATTTCATTTAGATATTCCAGTTTTGTGGAGTACAGGCTTTTGAACTAAGACTTAATTATTGTTTGGATTGCCTCAGTGTCTGTTGTTATGTCTCTCTTTTCATTTCTGATTCTGTTGATTTGGATAGTGTCTCTCTGCCTTTTTGTTAGTTTGGCCAAGGGGTTCTCTATCTTGTTGATTTTCTCAAAGAACCAGCTTTTAGTTTCATAGTTTTTTTTTTTTGTATTGTTATTTTTGTTTCTAAGTCATTGATTTAAGCCCTGAGTTTGATTATTTCCTGCCATCTACTCCTCTTGAGTGTGTTTGAGTCTTTTTGTTCTAGAGCTTTCAATGTGCTTTTAAATTGCTAGTATGAGATCTCTCTAATTTTTTTTATGATGGCACTTAGTGCTATGAACTTTTTTCTTAGCACTGCTTTCATTGTGTCACGTAAGTTTGGGTATGTTGTGCTTTTATTTTCATTGAATTCTAGAAAGTCTTTAATTTGTTTATTTCTTCCCTGACCCAGTGGTCATTGAGTAGAGAGTTGTTCAGTTTCCATTAATGTGTGGGGTTCCATATGTGGTTTAATCTTTAGAATGGTTTCTTTATGAAAGTGTGTCCCCTTGCATTTGGGGCAAAGATGTCCAGAGTTGAGACATCATCATGGTGGAATTTTCCTTTGATGAATATGAAGTGTTTTTCCTCACTTCTTTTGATTACTTTTGGTTGAAAGTCCATTTTATTGGATATTAGAATGGCTACTCCTGCTTGTTTCTTGTTTATTTGCTTAGAAAACCCTTTTTTCTCCCCTTTACTCTCAGGTAATGTCTATCTTTGTTGCTGAGCTGTGTTTCTTGTATGCAGCAGAATGATGGATCCTGTTTCCTCATCCACTCTGTTAGCCTGTGTCTTTTTATTGGGGAATGGAGTCCATTGATGTTGAGAGACATTAATGACCAATGACCATCTGTGTTTCTTTTCTTCTTTCTTTCTTTCTTTCTTTCTTTCTTTCTTTCTTTCTTTCTTTCTTTCTTTCTTTCTTTCTTTCTCATACTGGTCATAGGCCCTTCCCTCCTCATCTTCCAGTCCAACTCTCCTACCTTCTTCCTTATCCCCTCCCCCATTCCTCAGAAAAGGACAGGGCTGAGTGTGTCCTCTTCCCCTGTGGCCTGGCAAGACTGTTCTTCCAGGTGGAAGGAATTTAAAAGCTGGCAAGAGAGTCTATGTCAGAGAGAGCCCCTGATTCCCTTACTGAGGAACCCACATGAGGCTTGAGCTGCCCATCAGCTATATCCTTGTAGGGGGCCTAAGTCCAGTCCATTTAAGGTCCTTGGTTAATACTTCAGTCTAAGCAGGCCTATTTTGGGCTTGGTGAGTTGCTTATGTTAGTCTTCTTGTGAAGCTCCTGTCATCTCCATGTCCTTTTCTCCTTCCTCCCACTTTTCCACTAGACTCCCTATGCCTCACCAAATGTTAGGTTGTGAGTCTCAGCATCTGTTTCAAGGTGTTGCTGGGTGGAGCCTCTCAGAGGACAACTCTGCTTGACTCCTGTCTAAAAGCATAGCAGAGTATCATTAATAGTGTCAGGGGTTGGTTTTCTCCCAGGGGTGGGGACCAGTGATTGTTGTTGGTGGTAGTGTCCGTGCATGTGTGTGTGTGTTTGTATGTATGTGTGTGTATGTCTCTTCTTTTGGTTTTGCTGGTATGGAGTTATTTATTTCCTGTGCTTTCTTAGATGTAGTGAACCTCTTTGTGTTGGAATTTTCCTTCTAGTGTCTTCTGTAGGGCTGTATTTGTGCCTAGATATTGTTTAAATTTGGTTTTTTAAATAGAGTATCTTGTTTTTTCTGTGTATGGTGATTAAAAGTTTTGCTGGGTATGGTAATCTGGGCTGACATCTTTGTTCTCTTAGAGTCTGCAAGACTTCTCTTTTGGAGGCTCTTCTTGCTTTTTGAGTCTCTGTTGAGGAGTTGGGTGCAGTTCTGATAGGTCTACCTTTATAGGTTACTTGACCTTATCCCTTGCAGCTGTTAATATTTTTTCTTTGTTGTTTACAGTTAGTGTTTTGATTTTTATGTAATGGGAAGGTTTTCTTTTCTGGTCCAATCTATTTGGTGTTTTGTAAGGTTCTTGTATGTTTATAAGCATCTCTTTCTTTAGTTTGGGGAAATTTTATTTTATGATCTTGTTGATTTTATTTTATTTTATGATTTTCTGGGCCTTGGAGCTGGGAGTCCTCTTCTTCTATTCTTATTATTCTTAGGTGTTGTCTTGTCACAGTGTCCCAGATTTCGCGGATGTTTGGTGTCAGGAGCTTTTTAGATTTAACATTTTCTTTCACTGATATATTAATTTCTTCAGTTGAATCTTCTATGCCTGACAGTCTCTTTCACTCTTGTTTTCTGTTGGTGGTGTTTGGGTCTGTAGTTCTTATTCTCTTTCCTAGGTTTTCTGTCCCCAGGATTCCCTTAGTTTGTGTTTTCTTGTTTCTATTTTCATTTTCAGATCTTGAATAGTTCATTCCCTTTACCTGCTTCGTTGTATTTTGCTGCATTCAAGGGATTTATTCATTTCCTCTTTTATAGCTTCTATCATCATAATAATATTGGATTTAAGGTCTTCTTCCTGTGCTTCAGGTGTGTTGGGGTATTTAGGACTTGCTGTAGTAGGATAGCTGTGCTCTGCTGGTGCCATTTTGCCCTGGCTCTTGTTGATTATGTTCTTACAGTGGCCTTTAGCCATCTGGTTGTCCCTGGTATTGGCTGAGTATTCCTGATGCCTGCAGGACTCTTTGGGGATGCAGGCAGAGCTATGGGCCTGGTATTGGAGCTCCAGGAGCATCAAGCTGCTGTCCTCTGCTGCTTGTGCTCCAGGTGGACTTGAACGTTCCCTGGGACCCTGCAGGTTACCTTAGGAAGGCAGGCAGAGCTGTGGTCCTGATGATGGAGCTCAGGGAACAGAGCACAGCTTACTGCTGCTCCAGAAAAAGGTGTTTTTAATTAATTCAAGTACATAAGAGACAAGTAATTTCCATTATACACAAACTCTTACCAGTGATTTGCAAAGTGAATATCCTAAACCATTTTATGTGACTAGCATAACCTTGATAATAATGCAAAGGGATAAAAGTGAAGGAAGGATGAATTTCACTCATGATCACTGAAAAAAATGAATATTGTGATATCAACACATTCCAGCACTAAAAAGTAAACATACTATGGCCATGAATGCTTGAGTAGCTTAATGTCACAAATTTTATTACCATAACATCACATTAACAAGTTAAAAATAAAAACATGATCATCTTATGACATGCAGAGAAAACACTGAACAGAATTCACCATCTGCTTCTGGTTTAAAATAAAAAGCAAGAATCTTTGTAAACTGTGAATAAATGGGAGTCTGTTCAAATTTATAAAGACATCTATGAAAGAATTTTTTCTATGAAAGAATTTTTTAAAAATATGGCAGATATTGTACCTGAGCATGGAAATACATAAATTCTTTTAAATATCAGAAGCAACAAAGAATATTTACCTTGTAGGCAGACTGAACCTAACATTACCTCCTGTTATTTTTTTGTGCTCCATTCTCTCCTTTTCGACTTATTCAACCCTTTATAGTCAGTTTCATATCTTGCTTTCTGTAATAGAAATATCTTAAGATTCAAGTCTCAGAACTACAAATACAAAATTATTTATTAAAAAATGAATAAGAGTAGAAAGCATAAGAAACTATTGGAGATAGTTAGGGCTTATCCTTTTTTTATATAATTTTTTATTTTTTATATTAATTACAGTTTATTTATTTGTGTCCCAGCTATAGCCCCCTCCTTCATTCCCTCCCAATCTCACCCTCCCTCCCTCATCTCTTCCTTGTCCCTCTCTAAGTCCTTTTAAGACTTTTTTTGTTTGTTTGTTTTTCCGAGAGATTTCTCTGTGTTTTGTAGATCAGGCTGGCCTCGAACTCAAAGAGATCTGCCTGCTTCTGCCTCCTGAACACTGGGATTAAAGGCATTCGCCACCACACCCAGACATTTTAATTGATCAGAGTATTTCCCAATTTCCCCAGGCCTCTGTCTACTGAGAATACTTTGCAAATCCTAGAATCTTTTAGAACCCATAGTGAGGGACACACAAGTATGGACTTACTGTATTTAGTGCAGAGTAAATCTGTATTTCGGGAAGAGCAGCCATGCATACCACCACAGCTCTTCACATATTGGAGATACAGGCTAACGCAGTATGGCAGAAAACTTAAAGCGTAGATATTTGAAAGGAAGAGGGAAGAACAGCTGTCAGTATTAGCACCATATACAACCATTCACATTAAAGATCTCCAACAATCTACGGACACACATATCAGCATTCCTGCGTGAGTATTAGCTAGTTTGCATTTAAGATTATGATGAGGTAAAGAACAGCTTTCTCCTCGAAGGGGGTAAGAAGTAGTTTAATCCGGAGCCAGATATGAGTGATCTTGGTCAGGGAACACAGTTGGTTACTTCAAATTTCATGTTTCAGTGACGCTTCTATAGTAACAGAATAAAGGAAGCCATAAATCAAGATAAACTTTTCAAACACACTGGTGGAAATATCAAAGCAGGGGGCTCATGCTATAAGCCTCATGCTGAGTGAAGGTATTCTCAGCCCTTGGGCTGGTCCACCCTCTCAGTCTATAAACACACACCAAGGGCTTACCTCATAGTCTTGGGTATGTGAGGTCACACACAGGAATTTTTGCTCACAAATGAATTTCTCTATCCTGGAAATGACTTGAAAAATACACACATCTGTGACTCCAGTATTGGGGATTCTGAGTTTGAGGCCCAACATAGCCACATACTTTGTCAAATTAAAAAAAAAAAAAAAACATTTTAGTGAAAAAAGGAAACAAAATCAGCAAACCCAGGCATTCCCTAGAAATGCATCTTATGTTCTGGAAAAGTATAACATGTTAATCAGAATTTATTGTTAAGAAAAAACATGCTTTAGATAGGATGATGTGTTGTAAGTATAAATGATAGTGTTTCTAAAGCTCATTGCACCATGTAACTGGTTCTTTCTCCATCTGTCGTTACAGGAGACTGACCCCATAGACGGATGCCTAGCGTGATTAGCGTGGAAGAATGGGAGAAGCATTCTAACTAGATATCAGACTCTTTACAGACAGCATGCAGGTAGTGTGTGAAAGACTCTTTCCTTTTTTTTTTTTTTTTTTTTTTTTGATTGGTGGGCTTGCTCCAGGTCAGCCATTCATCTTGATTTTTGAATCAATGCTAGTGGTCTCACAGTTTGAAACATCCCTAGTTTCTATTCATGTGGCTGCAATGATGTGTAAAATATGCACATGAGAGCATAACTGTGTATGCCTTCAGAAAATATGTATGTATGTATTTTTCACTCCAGCAAAACCTTATACTTCTATTAGGCAAACCTGGGAGGTTTAGCCCTCACTTTCTTTGACATTCTTTTGTGTATTGCTAAGGTGACCCCAGGCCATACTGGTTGGGATTGTGGGGTTAAAGCAGCTGCTGGTTTCCCTAAGTTATAGAAATGCATGTTTCAAACAGAAAGATCAAAACACCCCATCTATTGTCATGTAAAGACAGTGAGAATGTTGAAATAGTGACTTTATCATCCATCCCTCCCATAAAAAAAAAATCTCTGCAAACATGGTGGCTTAAATGACTTTTAGACTTGTAGGTCAAAAGTCCAACACATGTTATGGGTTAAAAAACTGGGATTAGCAGTTCTGGTCTTTCCTGGAGACTCTTCATTTCTTCGTCATTTCTGGCTTCTTGACCCTGCCTGATGTTGGCTCCTGCTGCTTTTCCTCATCATTAAAACCAACAGCCACAGGTTGAACTCCTCTCCGGCGGCCTTGCTCTGGCCTCTCTGCCTCACCCTTCAACAGTTAAGGACCCTTGAGCTCTTGCAGGATAATCCCTTCTCACTGTCCTTGACTAAATACAGTCAAAAAGTTCCTTTGGGCCAGTAAAGTACCACATTCAGACAGCAGGGGTTAGGACACAGGCACCTGGAGGGGTGCTAGGAGGGGAAGTGGACTTCATATCATCACTTCCTGCTTCCTCTGCTTGTTCTGCTCCGGCCATCTGGCTGCACCCTAAACTCTGTGCTCACTTGCTCTTCCTTGCTGCGGAATGGCTTACACTCTTACACAGTTCATATCTCTGCTCACAGGCCCTTCAATGAACCACGTGTCTAACATTAGTCCTATGCTCTAACCTCATACCGTCCGACATTTTTCTTCATAGAGCTTTTGTCTTCTGTGTCTCCCACTGAAGGTGAGGAGTGGGCCAGTTTTGCTTCTGTGTGCCACCCAGAAACTAGTAAAGTACCCAACATGTAGCATTAATGAATCAATGTAATTTTGCACCTTAACATGCTGTGTTCTTCAGCAAGCTAGACCACAACAAAGTTTTTTTTTTTTTTTTTCGAGACAGGGTTTCTTTGTGTAACCTTGGCTTCCTGGACTCACTTTATAGACCAGGCTGGGCTCAAACTCACAGAACTTTGCCTGCCTCTGCCTCCCTGAGTGCTGGGATTACAGGCATAAGCCACCATGCCTGGTTCAGAAAAGTATTTTGTAAAGATGAGCTACCACTCAGTACTAGAAAGATCTTTGAAAGTGCATGTTGTCTGGGCAGTGGTAGTGCATGCCTTTAATTCGAGCACTCTGGAGGCACAAGTAGGTAGGTCTTTGTGAGTTTAAGTCCAGCCTGGTCTACAGAGCAAGTTCCAGGACAGCCAAGGGTACACAGAGAAACAACAACAACAAAAAAATCATATAAAAAATTCTGTGTGTAAAATATCATATATCACATTTTTTGGTATTTTTATAATTTATTCACTTTATATCCCTATTGTATCCCCCTCCTTTGCCTTCTCCCAGTCTCACCTCCCTCCCTTTTCCCTCTATTCCCCTCCACAGAAAGGAGGTCCCTCCTCCCCTACCATCTGACCCCAGCCTATCAGGTCTCATCAGGACTACCTGTATCCTCTTCCTCTGTGGCCTGGCAAGGCTGCCCAGCCAGGGGGAAGTGATCAAAGAGGAGGCAACAGAGTCCATGTCAGAGATAGCTCCTGCTTCCCTTAGTAGGGGAATCCACATAGAGACCGAGCTACTTGTAGGCTACATCTGAGCCAGAGGTCTAGGTCCTCTCCATGCATGATCCTTGGTTGGAACATCAGTCTCCTTAGACCACCCTGGGTCCAGATTTGTTGGCTTTGTTGGTCTCCTTGTGGAGCAACTGTCCCTTCTGGGTCCTTCTATTTCTCCACTCTTCCACAAGACTCCCTGCACTTCACCCAGGTTTGGCTGTGAGTCTCAGCATCTGCTTTGATCTCCTCTTGGGTGGAGTCTTTCAGAGGGCATCCATGGTAGGCTCCATTCCTGTTCCCTCTCTTCATCCCCCCTAGGGTCCTCCTTGTTTTTCAGCTTTTTTAGATCTGTAGATTTTAGTATGGTTATCCTGTATTATATAGCTAATATCCACTTGTAAGTGAGTATATACCATATGTGTATTTCTGGTTCTAGGTTACCTCACTCAGGTTGATTTTTTCTAGTTCCATCCATTTGCCTGAAAATTGCATGGTTTCCTTGTTTTTAATAGCTGAATAGTATTCCTTTGTGTAAATGTACCACAATTTCTCTGGCTGTTATGAACATAGTTGAGTAAGTGTCCTTGTTGTATGGTGGAGCATCTTTTGGGTATGTGCCCATGGGCCCAGGAGTGGTATAACTGGGACTTGAGGTAATGCTAATTTCCAATTTTCTGAGAAAGCACCAGATTGATTTCCGAAGTGGTTGTACAAGTTTGCACCCCCACAAACAACGGAGGAGTGTTCCCTTATCTCCACATCATCAACAGCATGTGTTTTCACTTGAGTTTTTGAATATATCACATTTTTAAAAGCTGGGACACACATTCATGCTTTAACCAGTAGCTTCTCAGTGTCAGTTCCAAATACAGGAGGTTGAGGCTTTTCTTCTCGTAGTGTCTTATGTTGTGGGTTATTAATGTTTATTATTGATTTATCTTTTAGTTAAACAGTGGTTATTCCTAAATCAGCTGTATACCCAAATTGCCACACAGACCAGGATTTATTTAATTAACCTAGAGCACAATGCTGGGCAGTAGTTACTCCATCCTAAACCTCCAAACCTGCATAGTTTCCTCCCATTCAGATTTCCCACATAAAATTATACTTTCAGTCATTATACTTGCTTTTAGGTCCAGTTCATCTCTCCTTCTGGTTCCAATTCCTCTCCTGCTGATCTCTGCTCTCTGACCTCCCTCTCTCTTCTTTCTCCTCCTCTCCGAACCAGGATATCCCACCCTATTTTTTCCATTGCTCAGCATTGACTGGTTGTTTTATTGACAATACGGAGAACAATACAAGTTTACACAAACTTGAGACAGGTGATGCTTAAAATAAACATCATGATGCAATGTCCGGATTGAAACCAGAGAGTGGGGTAGAGAAATCAGCATTTGAATGAACGAGGGTAAATTGTATTCATTCCACAAGAACACATACCGACAGTTTTAGTTCTGGCCTTTGCTGTTTAGTGGACAAGAACTGAGCTGGTGTAAAGTGTTTGCCATGAGAAATATCACCTTGGTGGTTGAAAACCAAGGCTAAGCTGTCTCCAGACAGCGGTGTCTCATCCTGTGTGGGTTTGTAGTAGTCGTCTGCCTACTAATACAAGCAAAGCTTGCTGGAAGATCAGGTTTTATGTGAATTACTTTATATTATAGACTAAAATATCCATTTTAACTTATAAAGTCATTTTTGAAGATTATACTATGTGCCATTGTGTACCTTCTAAGAAAATAGAATAGTCTTAGTCAATAAAAAATATATATTAGTAATAAAAGGGATTATGTTACCCCAGTAGCCAGATTTAAGCTGACATTAGTCAGTGTTTGACTCACCTGAACTATTTAATATCTATCTATCTATCTATCTATCTATCTATCTATCTATCTATCATCTATTTATTTTGTTTTTTTGAGACAGGGTTTCTCTGTGTAGCCTTGGCTGTCCTGGGCTCACTTTGTAGATGTACTAAAAAAATTTGGCTATGTTTGGGAAATAGGAACTTACATGTTTTTCTTTCCAGAGTGTGCAGAACCAAGGACTTCTAACTTGTTTGGCTCAAAGAGTGTTTCTGTTGTGAGCACATCTGTTGTGTCAAACTAAATTCTTCAATAGCTTGTTCACTGCAGGGTGATGGCATCTCTCTTGCACATCTAGCCCCTTCCCCAACAACGTGCCCAGACAGTTTTACCCCATAACGATAGGAACAGTGACATGACCTGAATTTAGATTCTGGCCCTGAATCATTTGTGGGGATGACTCTTTTCGGTGAGAGGGACGCTAAATCAGAATCAGTCTGAAAAAAACATGTCATGTGCTGGTATTGTGGAACCTTTTTGAGCAACTGAGTTTGGGCCTCACATTTTTGTTGGTTGGGGGTTCCCTTTCGTCATCGTTGGCCCAGGTTACTTAGCAATGGCCAACTTAACTATGCGCCTACCATATTGTTCTCACGTTTGAGCGGAACATTGACAGATTAATAGGAAGAGTAAATAGCAACAAGCGCAGGGGCCCAGTGTGGGCAGCAGGATCGACTGCGCTAGACCTCGCTGTTTGCTCAGAGGACACTGGAGCAGAAGCCTGCTGGGTGAGGTGAATCAGGTCCCGGCATTTGTTTCTCATCTCTATAGAAAGTGATTGTCTTCTCAACGGAAGACGGCCTTTTCCGAATCTACACGGTTGCACTGACAAGGAGGAGGCATTTGCCATTCCAGGGTGCTGGCTGAATCCCACACAAATGAAAAGGCTGCACAAAAAACTTAAATGTACTGAATACCTCAGAGCATCTTTAGACTTAGGCTGAAGGAGAGAAAGTTTATCTTGAGGGTCTCTGAACCTCCACCCATTCACTGCCTACTCCTAATATTTGATGTTTAGAATTCTATGAAGTTTCAGAATGATCCAGCCACCTTCTCTCTTCCTGATCCATGAAGGTAGAGCCTTGGCTTAGGAGAAATCTATTTTGACTCAAATCTGTTCTCTGAATTTATGGGGATAAGGTGTATTAGAAACGAGAGGGAAAAAAAAATCTCCTGTGGTTAAAACTGAACTAGAAGTGGTGACTTCAATTAAAGCCAAAACTATTTCTGGCTGACAAGTTCTTCGCACATAGGTGATTTTACGTTTTAGCACTCATGTTGTTGTATACAGCACAGCTTATTTCTAATAAAAGACTCCAAAAGCTTTCGCACAGAGACTGATTGGGCATTCTTGGTCTGCCGGTCCCTGCCCCATTGTGTATGTGTGTACATGTACTTGTGTGCATAGATTTATAAATCATTTTTTTAGTCTACCAGACACTGTTCTTGAGCCGGCAGGCAAGAAGGGAATGGGGTGACATTTGTAACCTTTTGGTGGCTGCAATTCTGCTTTGCTGTGTCTGAACAAAGTCTTTTTTCTGACATCTGTCTTACTTTTGCTCCCTTTTCTGTTTGACTTACTGTTTTCTTCCTTTCCTTCTCTTCTTAGCACTCCAGGATAAAGAGCTGCACCAAAGCATTGTTTGTAGTGGAATTGGAAAACATGTAGCTCCCATAAGCTTCTCAACTGAAAACCAAACAAAAACACTGAGAATCATCTGTTTCTTCACCTATCAAATAGCACTGCACCAGTTGTACCCACCAGTTTACAGTGCGAGTCTGTAATTCAGCAGAGGTGTAGAATGTGGTTTTCTGCTGCCCCAGAGTGTCTGAACTGGGGTCAGTGGAGACTGCCTCCCTCAGGCCTGGCACCAGAGTTGGGTTGCTTCAAAGCTTGTGTTCATTTGACGCCACCAACCAGTGAATCTTCCAGCAGCCTTTTTATTTGGTGTGGACTTTTTCACAGTCTGGTGGCCTCAGGGTAGAGGACTCTCTCAGCTGGTGGCTGATGACCCCAAGAATAACTCTTCCCAGCAGATAAGGAGCAAGCTGCATTGCCTTTAATCACTTAGCACAGAGTTAGAATATGTCACTTAAAACATTCTATTGGTTCTGGCAACCAGAAGCCCACCCAGGTTCAAGGGAAGAGGACAAAGATCCTTTCCTTTTGAAGAATTCGAGGCCTTGTTCTACAGTTACAGTAGGGTTTGAGAGAGAAGAGACTTGAATGTGCTGGGTGACATCACAGAAAGTGCTTAAGCATGACCTCCTCCATCCGGGTCTCATCTTCAGCAAGACACAAACCTCCTCAGCAGCCACCTGTCTTTGATCTTAGTGCAAACCCTGCTTCCTAGTGCCATTTTTCTTTGTTTCTGAAAACAAGTTTATATTTCATGTTTCTTCCACTTCACAAGGTAAGACCAGAGAACTGCTGGATGGTAGACGCACCTGCCAGGGGACACATGAAGACTGAAATGTCAGTGAGGCAGAGCTGTTACCAAATCCCAGTTAAAAGCCTCTTCCACCTTTCCATTCCTTCCACATTTTACAACAGGTTTTAATCCCACCGAAGACCTCTAGGAACCCTGGAGTGAGTGAACAATAACAGACTTGGGGTTTAGTCCTGAGTTTATTTGAAGAGAGGACTAGGCAGATGATTTCACCTTTGGCTTATTATATTCTCCTTGAGGTCACTTAACATTTTCCAGTGGCCCATTTTTATGGCTTTGCTAATGGGATAAATATCTGAGCAGACTGAGCTATTCATAAATTAAAACAAGTGACTTTAGATGACATAATTGTGCTTGCCAAATGATCACAGATTAAACTTCGTATGTTGGTGGAAGTGTGCATAATGTGGAGTGCTGCTATGCTGCTGTTGAACACACTGGCTGTGGGCTCTTCTGAAGAGCCATCTGATTTTGTGCTGTATTGATGCACATCTTTGTCTGTTGATACCACTTCGAGAACCCCTCTTAAACGCATCATAAGACTATGAGGTCGCGAGCTCTGGGCAAGGATCTTTACTGCAATGCTATCTGCAGCTACCCAATAACGGAGCTACCTGCAATTTCCAATAGTAAAACATCCTGTGACCTACTCTATAGATGGACAATGAAAAGTTTGTATATAATTTACATGAATTAATTAAAATATGTAAAAAATTTAAAGTTTGCCTAGAGAAGAATAGACAGGGACTGACTGAAGATAATTCTGTACCCTTTGAGGAGGTATTTTCTTTCTTTTTAATTAAAAGGATTTATTTTTAATGTGTGTGTGTCTGTGCATGTCTCTTTGTTTATGTGTATATGTCCCCCTCCTGCATGTGTGTGTGTGTGTGTGCATATTCTGCAGGTGCCCATGGTGGCCAGAAGAGGTCACAGGATCCCCCTGGAGCTGGAGTTACAAAGTCTTCTTAAGAATAGCATGCTCTTGCAAATACTGAGCCATCCCTCCAGCCCACCTTCCTGCTTTTTAAAACTCTAATGTGCATTATGTGTATTGTCTTTAAGTCAGAAAAGGAAATGAATGGTATGCATAGTTGTCTTCCATAACATTTTCTTTCTTGTTAGTACCTTGTCCAAAAGGGGGCTTAGCAGATTAATGCCTTCCTGAACTCCACTTGCCCAAATACCAGTGGCTTCTGCTCTGTAGGAGCCTTTTCACCCCTTGATTCCAATAGGGAACCCACACTGAGGGCTGGATTTGAGGTTGCAGAGGAAGGATAAGGCTGAGAAGGACAAAGGCAGCCAGGAACCCCAGCCTGATCTTTGGATGGCTGTGGGAGCCTGCAGCCACAGGACAGCTCCAGGCCTCCATGTGGCCTCCTCCTTAAAGACCTCAAGTCCACAGGCTACTAACTGAATTTTAGTTGAGTAAACTGTCTTGCTTTGCAAGAACATCAACAAATTACCATAACAGTGCCGTCAGCCATAGCACAAGCATCAAAAGCTTATTTCACTGGGCTTTTCCTCTCAACTCAAGACTCACCTGTTGGCTTTACAAAAAGCATAAGCTGAATTTGGAATCTCATGGTACTTTGTCCTTAGGGTGCTTGATCTGACACCTTCCCTCATTTCCCACCCCCATAGGGTTGGTCCTGTATCCAAACCTGTCCAGGATTCCCCTGAAAGGCAATCAGGGTTGTGCAGGCAAACGTCGGGGAGTATTGCAAAGTGGTTTTCACATCTCAAACACAAAGAATGGAAGAGATTACCCTTTAGTTAAGAGTGAAACCAATTTGGATTTAAAATAGGGAGAACGCTTACCTTTAAAAGCTGATTCAGGGAAGGACCGCAGGCTACAGATTGTGGGTAATTGGCGTTGTGGCATTTACTCATTCAATTGCCATCCCATGTATGCCTTAGTGCTTGCAAATCTGGACAATAAATAGCTCTTTAAACTTACAGAGATGAAACGGTACAGTTGGCTCCTCTGAAGATCTAAAAAGGTTAGCTTTTTGTATTGTCTGTTTATTATATCCAATTATTGAAGGAATACTCAATAAAACCTGGAAGTTATAAACTTTGTTAAATAATGACAGCATTCAGCATAGCCATTTACTACTCTGAACTGATGCATTAGGGTTTATTCTCCTAATGCAATATGGTGCTTTTCAAGGCCCGTGCTATGAAAAATGACTTGTCTTTGTTAAACTTGGTGTTGTTGTAGATAATTTATATTTAGAAATAGATATACCTGCTTAGAAGTCATTTGGTGTCACATCAGAAAATAATCTAGTCTCCTTGGAGCCTTTGATAAGGCGAAGATTTTATCAGAGTTAAGTGTGTTCCTCTAGAACAAGGGTTTGGACAGAGATTCCTTACACAGTGGTAGGGATGTTTGCACAGTTTGGGCTTTCAGACATATTCCACCTCTACATGCGGTAGGTCTATGTGCATCTGTTGGTTCCTTGGCATCTCAAATCTTCACCCAGAGCTGTGCATTTTAGTATTATAATGAGCCCCAGGTTACCATCAGGTGCTCTGAAGTACCTCTGAGCCTGAATCGGTGAGGGCTCCATGTCTCCAGTTCTAGCTGGTTTCAGCAGGTAGAGGGGTTCTCTTTTCTTGGCCAACTGCTTTTCTTCATATGCTAGTTTTGTGGCCTTTATATAGGGCCTTCTGGACCTCACTTTACCATAGTTTTCTCCCTCACATATAGTGGAGTGCCCAAGATCAAGGGCTAAATATACAGAGAAAAAGAGAAACATTTTTGCCCTAAGATACAATGCGAACCCAAATTCAAATCTGCTAAAATCTCCAGGATATTGGCTTTTAGTAGTAGTTTAGGAAGTTACTAACTAGTAGATCCTGAAGTTCCCTGTTATTACAAAGCAAGTACTACTTTGAATTATATATGGCGTCGGGGCACCATGGTCTTGGTGAAGGCTTAGAGCTAGTCCTGTACTATCCAGTGAGGAACACTGGGTCCTAAGGCCCAAGAGGACCCAAGAGGCAATACAGTGGAGACTGTTAGGGGAGATGTGGATGAGAATCTCCTGGGAAGAGTGGACTTTGTGGGACAAAGAGTGAACCTCAAGTTGAACTACTTCCGGAAGTGCCCAGGAAGAAGCAGGGCCCCTGGTAGAAATTTAAAACCATTTGTCTCATGCCCCAGATATTGCGGGAGATTTCAATGGGCCCAGCTACTTATTTCATGTGTTTTGTGTTTACATGTGTGAACATACTCATTCAGGGCACATGTACGCATGTGCGTGCGTGTGGAGGCAGACAGAGGTCAACATTGAGTGTCTCTCAGCTGTTCTTTAGCTTTATTTTTGAGGTGATTTCCCTCACTGACTTGGGTAGGCCAGACTGGCCAGCAAGCCCCAGGCATATATCCATTTCTGCATCCCTGAAGAGCTTGGATACTTCCACACACTTAAAATGATTTATTTGTTGTTGGGGTCTCAGTGATTCGAACTCATGTTCATGCTTACACAGCAAACCCTTGGCTGCCTCAGCCATGTCCCCAGAAATCCAGCTGAGATTTTAATAGACTCATTAACTGTCCATTGCTATTTAATGCATTCTGCTCAAACAGCCTCAGGGAATAGCAAATACTCTCCTACAGTCTCTGAGGGGCTAGTAGTTGTTGGCTAGTACTACTGGCATCTGCAAACTAGTTTAGCATAAAGGATCCTCTCCCAGTCTTGGGGTCTTGTACAGAGCTGCTTGCGAATTCCAGTGTGAAAGAGAGGGAGAGGGAAGTGGGAGCTTATTTGCTTTTTCAACATAACCTAGTTTTGAAAGTTCCACACCATCACTTTTGCAGAGCTCATTCGGTAGAAGCGAGGTGCTCCTCTTAGCTTATGGTGAAGAGGAGGCTACACGAGGGCTACACCAGGAGGTGGATACCAGAAGGAGATCCTCAGGAAGTGTCCTGGAGGCTGATTACTGCCAAGCCTTCAGGACACACTCATGCCTGCTCAAGGCTTTTTGTTTGTTTGTCTTCTATATCCCTGTGGGCCTTGAACTTACTGTATAGCTAAGGCTCAACTTGAACTCCTGATCTTCCTGCTTTTGCTCCCTGAGGGCTGGTGTTTCAGGCTTGTGCTACCATGCCCTGCCTGATAAGGTTTAGGAACTCTCAGTTTCTGCAAGAAGACACTGGAACATTCCACAAACAGTGAGTGTATAAAGGAGCTTTGTTTAGAAGGAACTCTGTAAGTACTACAGGCTACCATAGGAATATTTTTGGGTTGGCTTTGAAGTTTTTTGTGGTAGCATCCCATTTTAAGAAATTTAGTTTTTTTATTCCATTTCATACCTAAATTGAGTATAACTATTAAATCTCATTACATACAATTCATCAATTACACACAAGTACTATAGTGTACTTGAACATTACATTTCCTATTTTATCTTACTGTATTCTGTTTTTTTTTTCTTATTCTCCCATTCCCTTCCCTTCCCTTCTGTTCCCTTCCGTTCCCTTCTGTTCCCTTCCGTTCCCTTCCCTTGCCTTCCCTTGCCTTCCCTTGCCTTCCCTTGCCTTCCCTTGCCTTCCCTTGCCTTCCCTTGCCTTGCCTTGCCTTGCCTTGCCTTCCCTTCCCTTCCCTTCCCTTCCCTTCTGTTCTTTTCCATTTCATCCCGTGCCATTCTGTTCCATCCTACTCTGTCCCACTCCATTCCATTCCATTTTATTCCACTCTGCTCCACTCTGCTCTACTTCATTTAAATAATCTGTAGTTCCATTCCTCCCAGGTGACTTCATAATGGCTCCCATGGTCACAACTATCAGATAAAAATGCTATTTAAAGAAGTTAAGGATCTGAAGAGTATAGGGTTAGATGAAGAGGGAGAAAGACCTAATCTTGATAATTCTGAGACTTAAGAATCCTGGCTAATTTCAATAATTAGTAGCTCTCGGTTTTGATGAACTCGCTGTGAGCAAGGCACCATGCTAAGTCTTTGTGTATAGCATTTTGTTTCCTGTCTGATTTTCACAATGACAAAATTAAATGCCATTCATTTACAGCTGGATATCAACTGATTTTCTTAATACAAAGGAAACCCAGACTCTTAGAACTTACCCACTTTGACTGATCTCCCAAAGATGGCAAGCAGTGTAATCAGAGCTCACACTTACCATCGGTGGCTCTAAGGACCCAACTCTTGGCTGCTGCCTTAATCTTGCCCCATAACTCTGCCTGGACCATAAGACATAAGAAAAAAGATACCAAAATAGCAAATTTAGGACAGTCTCTACAGGTGGCTTTTCAATGGGTAGTGGAGCGTGGAGTCTAAGATTTCTCCCATGTTATGTAGCTATAAAACCAACAGTGTTATTTCAGATGTGCAAGCAGTCTTGTACTTTCTTTTCCACCCACCTTTACTCCTGAAGCAGTATATAGGTCTGATTATCTCATAGGAAATAATGTGTTTCTCAAAGGAAGCAACCCAGAGTGGGTGTGCTGCTATACATTTAGGCTTTAAATAAAAAATATTAAAACTGATTTATTTTTATTTATATATATGGCTGTGTATTTGTGTAAGGTTATATGTACATGAGTACAGGTGCCCGTGGAAGCCGGAAGAGGGTGGGTATCTGAGTCCCCTGAATCTGGAGTTATAGGCAGTTGTGACCCCCTGGTGTGGTGCTGGGGACCGAAGTTTGTTCCTCTGCAAGAGCAGGTAAGTGCTCATAACCCCTGGGCATCTCTCCAGCCTCCATATAATCTTGTGTGCGGGTTTTCAGGACTCATTCTGGTTTGAGTTGGTAGAAGAGCCAGAAAGAGCTATAATTTATTATGTGTTGTGAAATTATGAGCTACTTCATCTTCTAAGCACAGGTAATATTTCTTCATCTGGGCTTAGGCTGTATTCTGCAATTTACCAAGAATGCAAGTACCTCTCTGCTTTCTAAATGATCTTTAGCCAGATTAACATTTGAATCCTAAATGAACTAAAACTACTTGGGTCTAGATTAAGCAAACAAGATTAGGAATAATTTTTTAGGAAAAACAATTAGGAAGAATTATTTTTCAAAGATCTTAAATTTGCACAGTACTTTGCAATTTTCATATCTTTCTTACACATAGACACACATACATACACAGACACATGGACACACACACACACACACACATACACACAGGCACATAAACAGACAGACAGACACACACACACACAAGAGTAGGGATTGAACCCAGGACCTTAGCCCATACTAAGGAAGAGCTCTACCTGTCTGAGCTATTCCATTGCCATCCACATGCATTTACTTTTGAATCTGAGGATAGTCCTGGGGGAAAAAGGGCTAGACGGCTTTGTAAACACCTTTTGTTTGTGGAAATGATGAGGCTGAAGGGTTCAAATGGAGGACAGGATGTGGACGAAGTCATCCACCTTACATCTCAGCTTTTTGGAGCGGGGAAGCAAAGCTCCAGCAAGCCGGGTCACTTGTCCGAGACTTCAGAGAATAACGCAGAGTAGAGAAAAGCCTTCATGTTCTTAGAATCCTACATCAGAACTCATCCTGCCACACCCTGCTGGCTCCAATTCTATCATTGGCGTCCACACATCTGTGAGTGCTACGAAAATTGTTTGTAATGCAGTGTGTGTGTGGAAGGCAGTCTCTGCAGATCTCTCTAATCAGGAATCCATTGTTCAACTTCATAGCATCCCTAAAATGTCTTGGCTTTCATCTCTAAGCCTGTGACTGTCCTCTGAAGCGGACAGTGAAGTGCAGTGGTGTGCTGTCAGGGGACTGGGAAGATTGTCATTCAGAGGAAGTAAGCCATGATGCATCCTGAGGGGAGTAGAGACTCGGCTTCCCGGCCTGGCCAAAGCGGCTAGATTACTTGCAGTCTTTTGCATTCTCTTCAAATGTATGTTTGAGCTGACATATTATGGTACGTCTGAGAATCTAAAGTAAAGCCTCACCATAAGTCAGTCAACGAGGCACACAACTTTGTTCTCATAAAGCATTGTATTACTTCACTGGAGTTAACAGAATGCAGCATTTTAATCAGCCTGTGGTGTCGCAAAGCCCACAGGAGCAGAGAATTGACTTAACGGTGTTAAGGTGACCTGTGATAGATCTTCAATAGACTGTAGATTATATGTGGAAAATTCCAGCTGGCCTCAGAAAGTGACTCCCTCACATGCCTCTGCCCCACCTGCCCGTGCTGAGCATGCTATCTTGTCAGAGGACCCAAGCCGAGCTCCAGCGACCCTGCATTCAACCAACACCCTCTCAAGGTTTTACAGGATGTGAATACCCATTCATGCTCACTTACACATGTAGTTAGTGATTGGCATACAGTCTATTTATAAATAGGTTGTTCATAACTCAAAATACATTTTCTCATAGAAAATGGATGCCTGAAAATATTTACCAAATGCCCAAAATGAGCTTCTTAAGCAGCTCTGTACGACAAGCATTTAACCAACTGAGCTGTCTCCAGGAACCTTTTAAAGCAACCCGGTCCCTTGCATTGCACAGAGGGCCATCTCTCCGTGCAGGGATTTAGAGTCAGCCCGAGATGGCAAGTTTTAGGCCTGATCAGCGCAGCCTGAGCAGAGATGGCTTGACAAGAGCCAAGCAGAGCCAAGCCAGTCTCCCTAGACATGGCCTCACGGTGGGCCTGAGAGGTAACGTTTCCGTGACTTCCCGTCAGTTTCCCTGTTTCTCTAGTTGTGAAGATGAGCTCAGAGGAAAGCAGATACTTCAGGAAGAAGTACTTAGGAATATAAAGTCAATCTGTGGACTGATGAGGGCTTTATGCAAAGCAGCCCAAGGGCCATCCTTGGTGAGAGACCAGTGCAGCAGGTCCATCGAGGCGGCCATTTGTGTGGTGCCAGCTGCAGAAGGTTCCTGAGGAGCAGAGACTAGGAAGCTCCCTTCTTTCCATCATTCTCTCCTCTCCTCTCTCCTTCCCACAGGGCTCAGAGTTTTCTCTTATCATTTTGTCCTACTGGAGGCCCTTCTGCTAAATTTCCCATCTAATCCGTCTTTGTTTTTATGCTTCTTGGAGGTTTTGAACTTTCTCAGAAGCCACTGTCATTGTAGTCCTTCAGTGTGAAGGTGACCTGCTCTAATCTCTGGGGAGATGGGGTCTACAACAGAGAAAAGTTTTGTAGTGAATTCCTCTAAAAGTTCTGTCTTTATCATCATCATCATCATCATCATTATTATTATTATTACTAAAAAAGAAACTGGCTGAGACAAACCAGTTTCAGAGTCTTTGGAGAGGACAAGGCTTTGCCCAAAGACCTTTGGCTTCCCGGACCTCCAAGGCTGAGACAAACCAGTTTCAGAGTGTGTGGAGAGGGCAAAGCTGCCTCACGTAGTTCCTTGGGTTCCCCGCTGCCGCTGCCCTGTCTTCATATAAAATGTCTCATAATTAAAAAGCGCAGACTCTATACTGACACTGGGCCTTTTGAGCAGAGGCTGTGGCTCCAACAGTAGTCATTATGCATGGATATACTGCTCAAATTAGATTTCTGTGGGCTTGGCTTTAACGGCCCTGTCTAGATATGTGATTAAGCTTTTGTTCTTTGTCTCAAGATGACTGGTCAGTGGAGTTGTATGGTTTTAATTTCATCACAAGTGCAGTTGGAGGAGAGGCAACAGAACCTTCTGCTTTCCTCTCTCTTGCTTAGTTACTGTGACCGCATTTCAATATTTCAGGTCTTGTTAAACAGCTGTTGTGATATGAAATTGTCTTATGAGAGGTTTTTGAGTTTACTGTGAAACTTCTAATTTAAAAGCCTGTGACACAAGGAGTACAAAGAGCGGATTTTTACTTGTGCCTTAATCGCCATTCCCAAAGGGCAGAGTATGCGGCAAGTGGAGGAAAACACAATTTAATATAAAATTGTAGATCCCTATCTGTGATCATCTGTTACTATGGCAACTGATTCAAATGCTGAAAAGACCAAAGTATTTAGGCAACTTAACTCCATGCTCCTGACAGTACGGAGACTAAGCCTATCTTAAAAACAACCACATGCAGATCCTGTCAGTGACCGAGCTGACAGCGCCTTGCTGTTGTGACAGCAGAGGCTTCACACAAAGGAATATAGTTCAGAAGCAACAGTTTCAGCCAGGAGAGCAGGCAGAGGCTGCAGCTCCTCACTGCTACAGGACAGTGGTTAACAAGGTGGGGCTTGTAGCTCCCCTGCTGAGTGAGTGCGAGCTCTCCTTTTCCACATCTCTAAACCACCTAGAAAGGGGCAGGCTACAGCTTGAAGACACAGCATAAAGAACGGAAAAGTGTAATTCCTAATAGAAGCACAACACCCACCCACCAGGGGCCTATTTTATCAACTATATTAAAAATTACCCCCCTCATTTGGGTAATGATATGGAAAATTAATCTTATCTGTATGTTCAGTTCGAATTATAAACGTCTAGATTTCTCACCTTATTAGCAGATGCTGATAAAAAGGTAGGTAGAAGATAAAGAAGCAAACAGATAAACACAAGCTTCCACAGTTTTTCAGTGTGTAAGCATATGAGAGTGTTTATATGTGTGTGCACATACGTGTGTGTTCATGCGTGTGCTCATGCACCTGTGTAAGCATGCATGTGGAGGCTGGAGGACAGCCTCCAGTGTCATCACAGAGACAGGGTCTCTTATTACTGAGCTCACCAACTATGTCAGACCAGGTAGCCACTGAGCCCTAAGGATGTGGCTGCCCCTGTGTTCCCAGAGATGAGATTAGAAGCTCACGTCAGCATACCTGGATCTTTAAGAGATAGAACTGAGTTTGGGAACTGAGTTTAGCTGCTTGCAAGGCAAATACTTTATGGAGTAAGTTATCTTCCCTGCCCGCAGCAGAGTTTCCATGTTTTTAAGACAACACAGCTCACAGTAGTTCTTTAGCTCATAGTTGTGTTCTAAGTTTGAGGAAAAACCACAGAAGCAAGAGGAGACATTAGACTGAGGTTCCTTCCCTCTGTGTTATATGTAGGCTTTTTAGGGTTCTGGGACATACATTTTCAGGATGGTGGTTGGGTCAAAAGTTTTTGTTCTTCTGATGAAATTTTCAAAGCAAATTCAATTATTCTTAAAAAATGAAAGTAAACAAAATGATAAGTCGTTGAACATGCGTGAGCCTTTACATTCTATGAAGCTCTTCTATTCTAGCGATCACAGTGTCCTGACATCAAGGAGACAAGGAAGTGCTGGACAAGTGGGAGACAAGGCTTGGAGGATCGCCTCCTTCCCATCTTTCTTGTTTGCAGTTCTAAATATTGACAGTAGGATATGTGGGGAATGTGCCAGCCTGAGACCAGCAGGGACTGTGTGGAACAGCCCGGGCGCCATTTCTTTCCTATTCTTTTCCTTCCTCCTTCTATGGATGAATATAACCTAGAGAGTTCAGTTTTCTGTGGTATAATGTGGAGTCTCCATTGCAGTGAGGTGTGGGACATTGATGGACAGCACTGGACCTCCACTAGGACACTTTCCTGGGCCCTGGAGGATCGGATTGCCATGAATCCCAGAATTCTTACTAATTTTAATCCTGAAATATAATATTTATTTTATTAATTAATTAACTTTACATCCCAACCACAGTTTCTTCTCCCTGCTCTCTTCCTAGTCCTCCCCTCCCCCCCTCCTTCCTTGTTCTCTTCAGAAAAGGGAAGGCCTCTCGTGGACATCAACCAGCCCTTGACAGAAGAAGCTGCAGTTAGACTAGGCACATCTTTTCCACTGACGCTAGAAGAGACAGCTCGGTAGGAGTATTGGGTCCCAAAGGCAGGCAACAGAGCCAGAGAGGCAAGAGCTCCTGCTCTTGGGAGTCCCACACAAATCAAGCCAAGCTACACAACTGTTACCTGTGCACAGAGGGCCTAGGCCAATCCCATGCATGCTCCCTGGTTAGTGGCTCAGTCTCTGTGAGCCCCTATGGGCCCAGGTTAGTTGATTCTGTAGCTTTAATTGTGCTGTCCTTGACCACTCTGGCTCCTTTAATCCCTCTTTTCCTTGTTCCACAGGATTATCTCTTCTCCAGGATTTTCCAGGCTCTTCCAAATGTTTGGCTGTGGGTCTCTTCTCTTCATTTATTTCCACTAGCTGTTGGGTGAAGTCTCTCCAGTGACAGTTGTTAGGCTCCTGACTTCAAGAATAGCAGAATATCATCAATAGGTCAGGAACCATGACAGAACAAGCGGGCAGAACCAATAATTACCAAGAACAGGGCACTGGGTGACCACTTCTGGAATAACAAAGCCTAAATGCAGCTGTCTTCCTTACGGCAGGGGGGGAGGGTTCCTGGCAACCTCCCTCGGTGAGGTTTCAGTTGCTGTCAAACACCGCTATGAGTGCACTGACAACTGGGATCCCCCATTCCTACATCAGAGGCTCGTATAATCTTCATACTGAAACGAGTTAAGGAAAAGACAAGAGTTGAAGATTATAGAGCATTTTAAAGAATTTTAAAGAATATTAGTATAAGAATAAGTAGAAGACCCAAAACATGAGCAAACTGACCTGAGAATGCCGGGTTTATGCAACAGTGCAATGGTGGCTGGATGATAGCATGTCAGTCTGAGCACTCTGATTCCAGAGTAGAAGGATCATGCAGATGAGGAACATTAAAGAGCCACCTCGCTGTCTACACAGCATGAATCCAAAGTAAAAGGATCATGCAGATCAGGGACATTAAGGAGCAACCTCACTGTCTGCAGAGCATGAATCCAATATTCTAAACGCAAATCTGCTAAGCCAAACCCATCATGTTAATATATATTTCAGGGAAGTGAGGGCGGCTCAGGGTGACAAAGCCAAGGAACTCACCAAATTAAAAGACTAAATCATAATTGTAAGGAATGTACTTCCTAGTAACCATGGTGGACCTGAAGCTGACATTGAGAACTGTGAAAGAAAGCTTTACAGTAAGAAAAAAAAAATAGAAAAAAGAAAAAAAGAGAGGAAGAGACATCCACAAAGGGAGTGAAAGGACACCTGGAAGAAAGAAAAACAAAACAACAGGTAAGACAAAAAGACTGAGGATACAGAGGAGTAAGATGAACACAGCTCTGCTTTGACGGTCTCTGGTTGGAAGGAAGCAGAGGCCCCTTCCAAAGTAGACCAGGCGATCTGGCAGGCCTATCCCAGGACAAGCCCACAGCCCTCACAGGCCCCAAACCCAGGTGTAGGTGTTGGTGAGACCCTGGCACCTTCAAGTGTGTCATGGGGAGAGAGAATCCCATTTGTTACTCTGGATGACCCAGGGGTCAGCGCTTGGATGCCACGTAGAGAGTGACACTGATGGCGAGGGAGACGGCTCAGTGGGCACAGTACTCACTAAGCAAGAGGAAGACCTTAGACTAGATTCCTAGGACCCGTGTAAAGTACTCACTAAGCAAGAGGAAGACCTTAGACCTGGATTCCATGGTGAGACGGGAGACGAATATTTGGAGAAGCCTGGAAGCCTGCAGCTAGACTGACACGTATACAGTGCTAAACAATAAAAGCCCTTGTCTCAAAGTGGAAGGTGAGAACCAGTATATGAGGCTGTTCTCTGACCTTCCACATTTGCGCCCCCCACAATGATAAAAAAATAATAATCACCTCCAAACTCAGCCGAAAGGTGAGCTGGCTGGCACAGGTGGGGAGGTACCTGGGGACAGATAACCTCGGCCTTGGTGGCCAGGAGCAGAAATAACACTAAGAGTGAGCTGAGGCTAGCAGGAGGGAAAAACCCAGAGCCTGTCTGTCCTTCATAGCTGTAGAACCCAAGAGCTCTGCGGGTCCGGAGAGGCCACGTTTTCCTCCAAAGGTGGTGAGTACCAAGGAAGTCTTGAAAGTACGAAGACAGAATTTCGGCCCATACCGATCTCACCATTGAGGTTGAAGACTCCCTTCCCACCCAGTTAAAAAGGCCCAAGGAGTACATCTAGGGAGGGGGAAGCCCCCCCCCGCCGCCAGCCCGCAGGCTGCAAAGCTAAGGCTGACCAGCAGAGGTCTCCGGTAGGCAGAAAAGGAAAACTGCCAAGACAAGACAGTTCTAGGGACTCGGAGCCTTGTGGAACAGAAGACTCAGCGATAGCCTAAACCACAGAAAGACCAGGAGCCCACAAGAGCAACTGACTGTCCCGTCTCCATTCCAGTAACTGCAGCCTCTAATTGGCTGCTCGCTGCCGCTTTTTTTCTTTATTATTAAAAAAAATTACTTTTCACTCCCCAGTGGTATATCCACCTAATTTTGTTTACATTTTGAAATTATTCGGCACTGTTTTTTCTTTTTTTGCTTTCTTTTTGCCCTGGAGTTTTGAGAAAACGACATTTAGTAGAATTTTGATTTACCTTATTGTTTAAGAATCTCCTTATATTTTCATTTAAAAATTCTTCTTTTTATCTAATTTAAAAACCCTTTTTACCACCAGGGGATAGTTTCTTTCCCTCCTTTTTAAATTTATCCAAATAATTTTTAATTTCATAGCACATTCTACAGTAGTTTGGCTACTTTTAGTTTTGTGGCCATTGATGATATATTAGAAAGCTGCACTTAATTTTAGGTTTGATACAGTTCCACTCAAATGTACATACATTAAAAAAATAAATAAAACTAGAAAATCATTCCAAAGTTTGGATGTGAGGAAAGGCCAAGCTACTCCTACCTGGAAATAAGTTCAGGAGAACTGCTTTGTCTAGTGTCAGGGTTGGTTACAAATGTAGCAATTAAAAGGTCATTATACAGTGAAGTAGCCAATGGAATGGACAACAAAGCCATAAGTATGGAACCCTGCTGTCTGGTAGAATTTGCATTATATAGCTGAACACATTAGAGGGACGGCATCACGTGTAAGCCGTGTAGGACAGTGGCCAACGTGAGGTGAGTAAACCTCAGGCGTGAGTTGGCTGTTTTGCACAATGTGATTGTTATTATTGGCAGACTCCATAGAATGACAAAGAAAGCTGACCTTTACCTCGTACCGTCGACTCAAATACGAATTACCGCCTACCAAAAGACATCAACATGATGTGGGAATCTGTTAATCTTGAGGAAGACAACATAGGACTTATAAAATGGCTTAGTCAATGAAGGCCCCAGGGTACCAAGCCTGGCGACTTGAGCTCAATCCCTTGGCTCAAATAGATGTAGTAAACAAGAGGAATTAGTTCTGTTTATTTAAACACACACACACACACACACACACACAAACAAACAAAACAACCAAACAAAAACCAATAGGGCTCTACAACGGAGAGGGAACAGAAAGAATCTAAGAAAAGTTGGCTGGCACCCAGTAAGCATATTAATAAAAAGATGGGTAAAGGCCTTGCAAATACTTGTTACCAAACAGCCTATGCTGATGGTGGCCAATGAGAATACGAGGACAATCATGTAGTCAAGAAATGCAGGTGAAATTTAAAATGAGAGATAAATAGGGACACCTCCCAGCAAATTAAGTAGAATGTTGGTCAGGATGTATAAATGGTATTATATGCTATATATAAATGTGTGCAGGTTTTTATGACCCATCGACCCCACTCCCAAATGCGAATCTTGGAAATCCTTGAACATATACACAAGGAGTTAATGTTCAAGAACACAGATGCATTGTTCAAAACAGCAAAACTGAGCAAACCTTCCACTGAGGACCGCAACGTGAGTCTGGGGATGTAATCCTGGGTAAAGTCCTATGCACTGGTTTTTCTGGTTGGCAAGATGGAGGAAAAGTTCTTAGAAAGTGGTTGCGCAGGTTGATGGATGTTGGCTACCATCGTGAAGTAGACATCTATCAGGACCCTGGCTCCGGGGCTCTGGCTGCAGCGGTGTCCATTCCTCCTGGGTCACTCCTCTACAGCATAAACCTGCTGCCTGCTGCTACTTAGGTTTAGCAGCAAGACACACAGTAAACTAATGACAGTCGACTTAGTGTTCAATAAAGCTAACCTCTCCTGCTTAGGTGTCTGAAAAAAAAGGCGCATGGTGCTCCGTAGCAGCTTATTCCAAACACAGCAGTTGCTGGCTGCTCACGCAGCCTGTGCACTCAACATCATACTTTCTTTTTCTCATCTTCACTCTGCAGTCCTCTTTGGTCATCAGCCCGTACATTCCTGTGAGCCCCTGTCCTACCTGCCATATTGTTCTCAGCACCCTGGACAAAGGCTATACCTCATAAGCTTAGAAAGCATTTGCTGCATGGATGGATGGTTGGATGGATGGATGGATGACTGGATGAATGATTGAGAAGGAGAGAGAAGTTTCTAAGACAATTTCCCTTCAAAAACAATTTACAAAGTTACATTTCTTTCCCATTTGAAGTGCTTATTGTTGCTTAACTCATTCTCTCTAATCGCAATGCAAGTGATTTGATTTGTTAAAAAATAATTCAGTCTGTATTAGAATGGGAATAAAATGTTTGTGCGAGGGAACCCAGGGAACTGTCTGCAGGAGGGAGGGCTGGCTCAGATCACAGCACAAGGAACAAGGGCACAATAATCTGGAACCCATTTGTCAGACTGAAATGTCCGTGAGAGCGTGTTCCAGGAGAACCACCTTGTCCTCAGCCTACTGAATGTCACGTGTGCCCAAAGCAGCAGCCTTTCCACCCCCACAGCTGTGCTCCTTGGTGCTTGAGGGAGCACAGACCATTGTCCACATTCTGCCATCCTCTGAGGCAGACCTCGCCAGCCACATCTCTGCTTTGTATGGAAATGGCCGCCGTGCAAACACAGTTGTTAGGGTTAGCAGCTAGCAGTATCCTCCTGGAAAAACCTAGAGAAATTTATACTACAGAGGTTTATAATAAAAATGACATAAAGTATTAATGTTGGAAGAGGCTAGGAAAAACACAAAACAGGATGGAAACAAGCATCTTGTGGAAATTTTAATAAAAGTTTAAAAAATTTTGTTATTTGTTTGTTTGTTTTTGTTTTTTTGAGACAGGGTTTCTCTGTGTAGTCTTGGCTGTCCTGGACTTGCTTTGTAGACCAGGATGGCCTAGAATTCATAGAAATCCACCTGCCTCTTCCTCCTTGAGTGCTGGTATTAAAGGTATACACCACCATGCCTGGCTGGTATTTTTTTTTTTAATTTATCAAGATTTTTGAGTTTTTATTTTTAAGAGAGAATTTTATTTAAAACAGAATCATGTTGCTGTCTTTTTCTTCACTTTTCCTGGTTTTACAATTGCTTATTTGAACAGTACAGGGGACAAGAGAGAAGGGTGCTTTCAGGCCCATTGGGGACAAGAGAGAAGGGCCCATTTGGGGATGGGGTTTGCTTTATAAGGTTTCCTTTCTTTTCTTTTCTTTTCTTTTCTTTTCTTTTCTTTTCTTTTCTTTTCCTTTCTTTTCTTTCTTTTCTTTTCTTTTTTCTTTCCTTCTTTCTTTCCTTCCTTCTTCCTTCTTTCTTTCTTTTCTTTTCTTCTTTCTTTCTTTCTTTCTTTCTTTCTTTCTTTCTTTCTTTCTTTTCTTTTTTGTTTTTTTGAGATAGGGTTTCTCTGTGTAGCCTTGGCTATCCCGGACTCTCTTTATAGACCAGGCTGGCCTTGAACTCAGAGACATCTGCCTGTTCCTGCCTCCCAAGTACTGGGATTACAGGTGTGCACCACTCACTGTGCCCGTTCATATGGTTTCCAGACGTCTGTGCCCCATCATAATTTCTGAGGACTCTCCCATGATGAAGTCCAATCACTTAGGACCAGCTGAAGCTTCCTTTCAGGTCTCTTCCTTGAAGGTCTCTGCTCCCAGCCTCTCAGACTGTTACTGCTACGTAACAAATACAAAGGTGTTGGGTTTAGAAATGGAAGGAAAGGTAGGGTTACATGAGGGGCAGGGTGAGGCCACAAGGTTTTGACTATGTGTAGAAAATATAACTTACCTTGAAATTGTTGTTCACTTTTCCCTTTTAATGATCAAGTTTCAGTCTGAACGTTTGGTATGTGGAGAAAAACATCACAAACTTCTGTAATATTTGGCTAAAAAGTTTGGTTGAATTAACAGTAACATTAAAGTGTGAGGCCTGGACTAGTAAAGGCGCTCGCTGCTAAGCCTGACAACCTGAGCTCGACTCTCAGGACTTCGGTGATAGAAGAGCTGAAAACTTAGGGTTTTCCTGTGACCTTCACATACATGCAGAGGCACATTCCATTTTCCACCCTCATAAATCAATATTAAAAACAGACAAACATGTAGAGGTTCAATAAGAAGCCTGTACAGATTCTTAGAGCATGTTTCCAAAGACTTGTCATGCCCTTGCTGCATTGTGTCAGGAGATGCGACATCTATCCAGACACCTTTCTGTATTTTAAGATTGGTTAGCATGTTTGGTTGGCATCAACCCAATCTTCACATGATAAATCCCCTCCCTCTGACTCATTGATGTCTTTAGGGTCTTTTAACATCAGTTTCTGCATTAATGGTTGCAAGATAACGGTCAGCACATTTGATCAATACTTCTGCAATAGTGATAGTATTTCTACAAAGAACTTTGTTATTAACTATCTGCTTATACTGAGACATGGAAAAAGAAGGATAGAGAATTTCTCAGGTTTGGGGGACAAGAATAATGTTAGGCGCTAGCATATCTACATTCTATTGCTAGGAGTTTTTAGTGTGGGAAATACAGCTGATACATAAACACCTACTATACTCTGTGAGATAAAGTCCGATTTGTAATCTAGTTGAGCCTTCCTTGCTTGAGGTGATTGTTATTGTTTCAATAGATTTTATATAAGGTATCTATCTGCTTGTGATAGCTCAAATGACAGAACATCAAATACCAGAAAATGGTCATTAAAAACTTGTGTGAGGGAATCCAGCTGTTGCTTGCTGGGCGCTTTGACTCTATCAGGCTGAGGAATGTGCTCCAGGGTGACTCATGAGCCTTGGTCTTGTTGTTACTGTCATTCTCTGCCCTGCTTTAAGTAGGAGAAACAGAGAAGCAAATGGTCAGAGTTGTCTTAACACATTAGAGCAGGATTTGAATCCAGAGTGTATGTCTCTGGATTCATAATACTTTTTTCTGCCCAAGACATTAGTAAGTGTTTTATAAATAGTCTTTATAAAAGATTTCCCATTAATGCAGCTTGATGAAGATAACATGGTCTCTAGATTAAAAAAAAACCTCTTCCCATCATTCCTTGTCCTGTGGTATTGGTCTTCTGATTCCTTGGGACCATAGTCTCACAATTCACAGGGCAGAGACATTTATTTTCCTTATTAGGAACACAGTGGCGGCTTGATGTGGACATCCTACCGCCATGTCTAAGCGATGAAATTCAGGATGACTATTAACTAGGTTGCTCTGTCTTGCCATCCTTAGGCATGTTTTCACAAGGAATAAAGGTCTGAAGGACAGTAGGAGGGTCGTAATGCTATTCCTTCCAAGCACACAGATCCAATCCAACGTGTAGCTTATTTAGCAGGGCCCTTGCACAGCATTTTATGTACTCGTGACGTAAAGGAACGGGAGGCACTGTGTGCAGGGCAGGCGCTAATCCTGCTGGAGATGTCCTCTCGGGATGCCTTTCGTCTTTTAGTATGAGGGATCGAGATAATCTCCCTTCACTCACCAGTCAAAGTGGCCCTAACGTCACCCCATGTACAAAATTAAGGCAAAGATATAAACGGCACAACTCATTAGTACTTTGCACTTACTTTGAAATCCAGCTTCAGGGACTAGAATAGAATAATTTTTTTTTTTTTTTATATTGAACAACAAAGACATTCCATGGTAGGTTGTTTGTAAATGTCTGCAGGTCTCTCTGGGGGTGTAATTCTCAACCTGTTATTAAAGAGGATGCTGAGACTTCATTTGGAGTTTTAAATTATCACAGTTCAGTTTTTTTTTTTTCTTTCTGAAACTCATTAAATTTTAACTAGATACACACTTTCTGTGTTCAACTGTGAGGAAAGATGTATTTGAAATATCTGTCAAGTGTGTTGTCGTTACAAAACCATGTCTAGTTTTAGGTCCTGGAACACGGATCTGCCTGGAGGAAGAACAGGGCACAGCAGCATGCAGGGGACGCTCATGTTCGGGCAGAGGAACCCAGAATCTTCTCAGGAGTTTCTTGGCACATTAATACTAGAAGACTGGTTTGAAAATTCCCCATTCAACTCTACTAAAGAGTTGTGGGGGGGATGAGGAAAGAAAAAAAACAAAAAACACTTATCTTAAAGATTCATGATTCAAGCGGCCAATGGAACCTGCAGTTTCCATAGTGCTGGGCCCTAGACTTCCCTTTAATGTAATTAAGCCTCAAGATTTATGAATACAACAGGCCAGAACTTGATCCGTGTTCGTTTTCAATTACTGCAGTGAAAGGGCTCTATCCAGATGTCTCTATTTATAGCATTCAAGCAGGCCGGGCCAGGGGCTGGGGAGGGAGGGGGTCCAAATTGTCAACTTGTTAATTCTTCACAGAGGGTACTCGGCTGAGGTCCTGGCTTTGACCCTGTGACAAAAGGCTAGAGGCCCTGGGGGCGAGGGCACCAATGCTTCCAGGGACAACACGGTGAGCCCCAGGGGTCACTCCCTCTGCTCTGTAGGTATTTGTGTAATAATGGGGTCCATTCCCTAGTTTTTTTTTTATTTCTGTTACAGTTCTGGGAACATCGAAAGGGGAAAAAAACCTGGCTCGAATGTAGATGTGAAAGACAAACATATATAATGAGAGCATCAGGTGTCCCTGGCAACAGTAACAGGATAAAACGCTACAGGGGAAACACAGTGTGCAGTGACCCACGTAATCGGGCCTATTTTGGGATCATTGTTTTATTTTTCTTTTGAAGGGTGTTGTGTCTTTTTTTTTTTTTTTTTTTTTTTAATGTTCCCAGGTCTGCAATTTAGTTTTGCCAGGATTATCAGGACCTGAGTGCCTTTTCTCTTGCCACAGTTACAGGCTTATTTCTTTTTGGAGCAGGTTTTCAGCCACCAGAAACCCACCTGCTAGGGAAGTCTAAAATAATTCCATTTTATTCCCTTTTATTTTATCTTTGAAAAAGATTTCTGTGCTTTCCAGGACCATTCTACAGGTTTCTCAGACATGTGCAAAGTGTTTTCTTACATGAATGTGGGTGTCTGCATGGAGATATCATTTTAAAAGGAAAATCCCAAACAAAAGGCTTAGAAATAAGAGCCCAGCGGGGAGGCAGACCCACTAATGAAACAGACCCCATCCTGTAAAAAGCCCCAAATCCTCCCCACGCTTTTTCTAGGGGCAGCATGTGTCTAGTGCATCATTTTATTTTCTAAACCCACAGCCCTGAGTTGTTACCTTGTAAACAAGAATGAACTAGAGTATTGCGTTTGTGAAGCAATAACTGGCCGTTATGTTAACGTGTGGCTCAGCCAGGGAATGGCTGGCCAGTTCGCTTCCATCTTAGAAGTACACTTCCAAAAGATACTGCAAACCTTTTTGGTTACTTCCTTTAAATCAGTTGGGGGATTTTTCTTTTTTGAGTCATGACCTTTACAGGACTCACATTTATTTCAATGAATTCAAACAGATTTGAATAGAACAAGGGGTGGTTCAAAAATAGAGCTTCCACCCAGATTTATTCCATTGTTGCCCTTCAGCATAACACCTCTCCTTCACTTCCTTTACGGCGCTATTTAATAATTCAGTAATCAAGTTAAAAAACTTCATTCTCCATAAATGTGTCCTTCTGGTTTCAATGAATATACTTTAGATACAAACATCATTTCTAAGCACTACGTCCCTCTGTTTTTTTTTTTTTTTAATGAATGTGTACCAGAAACAGAGGACAGGAGAGCAGGACTGAACTATGTCACGATTAGTCGCTCCTCCTGGAAGGCTGTTGTCTGAGAGTCTTGGCTACTAATCTGCAGAAACACTTGGTCTGGCTCATTTCTCAGCTGCACAGTGGCCTTTGGAACCATGCTGAAGCAAGGCTACTGTGGTGTTTTCCCGAGCTTTTCAAATTTTATATCGTTTTCTGGCTGCTTCTGGTTGGGTCTGGAATATTCATAGAGTCAATTTTGTTTTCTAAGTATTTTAAAATTTACACTTACTTGATCCTGTTTATCTCACTTTGATGATCTCCCCCCCATCTCTGTCACTCCTCACCAGCCCCTTGTGGGTTCCACTGCCCACTGTGGTCCCACAGCGGGCAAGGCTCTATGTGAGAGGCTGAAGCAAATGCTGATGAGCAACCAGGAACAGAGCAAGAGGCGCGACTGGAGCTCCTGCTTCTAGCCTGTCGTCTGCCTGTGTGCTTCCTGAGTGCTCACCCACACAGTCACACATCTTAACCAGTCTCAGAGTGGCCCTTGCCTCATGCTTCCTCAGCCATGATGGAGTGACATTCTCTCACACTGTGGACCAAAACAAACCCTTCTCCTGTAAGTCACTTCTTGTCAAGTATTTGGTCACAGTGATGAGTAAACAAACCCAATGTATATAGTATTTTAACATAATTTTATATAATTCATAATTATGGACAATTTTAAAATAAACTTTTTAAAATACAGACTAAATTTTATGGAGATTCTTTGTATAAAGTTCTTACGTGAGATACATAATTACAAATTAATATTAGGTTTTGAGTGCAGCTTGATAAGACATGCCATGGTATATGCCAGAGGGGATCCAGAGTGGAAATGACCAGAGAGTGATCTGTAGCTTATGGTCTCTAATAAGGTCAAAGGTCAAGCTAAAATAGTCAGGTTTAAAAAATGAACACACCTAGGTCCAAGGGGCTGGAATTTATGCTGAGCAGATTGGAGATGTTGGAAATACAGTCTGGGGGTTTCTGGGTAGAGGCCATCTGTAGAGTTGGGGTCACTGAGGTCTTATCATTGTCAGCAGCATGGTCCATAGTGGGTCAGAAGATTATCAAGCAGCCTTGGAAAGTTAGGGCTTTGTCTTCTCCAAGCTTCCTATGTCACACTCATGTCACCCATGTCCTGGCCTCTAGTTTAATTATCTAGTTTAATTCTGTGGTAAGGTCAAGACGATTCTTCTAAGTGGTGTTTTTTATGAAATTCCACCTTTTTTTTTTGTTTTAAAATAATGATTACCCATTGTCTCCCAGGTTGACTTCTAACTTCCTTTCTGGTCCATTACCATACAACAGTAGTAATACCATGTAGTCATCTGAAAACTTCATGCTTAAGGACTGTGTATGCAGCCAGGCATGCTGGCACACACATTTAATCCCAGCACTCGGGGAAGCAGAGTTTGGGGCCAATCTGGTTTACAAAGTGAGTTCAGGACAGCCAAACCTACACAGAGAAATCCTGTCTTTAAAACCAACCAACCAACCAACCAACCAACTAACCAATCAACCAACCAACCAACCAACCAACATAAACAACCAACCAACCAACCGACCAAACAACCAAACAAACAACCAAACAAACAAACAACCAACCAACCAACAGCTGTGCATACTTAAGTGCTTACCTTTGAAGTAAGTTCGTGGTTTTTGCTGGGTCAGTGGCCAATCCTGCTTCTCTCCAGCTGTTTTCTACCATGGCATTTCTTTCCTCCAACTGCTGTCCCGTCTCCAGACAGCCTGTAGAATGGATCCTCTTCCCCCTGTTGTTTGCATAGCTCCCTCTGCATAGTTTCAAATCCCCATTTATCTTCCATTCACACCCAAATTTGGGCTTTTTTTTTTTTTTGGAAGCCTGTAGGGTTGTTTATTCCTCCTTATTGTTTGTGACCCATCTGCTTAATTCTGTTTCCATGATGGGCTCAGACTAGCAGATATGGAAAAACTCCAGACTTTTGACAATGGTAAATATAGGCAGGGTGTGCAATATGGCTGCACAAAATATTGAGCAGATTTTATACTAAAAGTGAGCTTCATAACCATTTTATTTTAACATTTTTAATTAGAAATTTAAATTATTTTGAGAATTTCATATGAGTACTATACTGACATCATTTCTACCACTGCCCATTGCCTTTAGCGTTTCTTGTGTCCCCACTTCCTCTCAAATTTGTGACCTCCTCTTTAATTATTATCACTCTCTCTCTCTCTCTCTTTCTCTCATGGATGAATAAATATAATCTGCTGAACCCATTTAGTTTTGCTCATATGTATATGTGTTTAGAGCTTACCAGGTAGGATTAGATAACCTGTCAGTAGGCCTGTCCTTGGAGAAGATTGGTTCTCCCTCTCTCAGCAATTTTGTCTGTATCTCTTCATCTAGGGTTGGCCTCATGTGACTTTCCCCAGCCATGTTGGCATGTCACTCTAGCCACTTTTAGAGCATTGTTTCTAGCCTGCCCTTAGCTGATATTATATACACCAGTGCTTATTTCAGAAAACACACTGGTGTGACTCATGCCTGTTTCTGTAGCCTCCTGAGATCTGCCAATTGCTGGAGATCAGGGTGTCACTACATTTAGCTGTAGACAAGAATAGGCTGTGTGCTTAAGGACAAACAGCACCAGCTTGCTGGAGTATGGCTTTCATGGCCTGGCTTTGGACATTGGGAGACCTATGCTCATATACTGATGGCTCCAAAACCTATATTTTCCACAGATATAAAGATTACTGTATTGCAAACAATAACTATTGAGAAACTTTTTTCTTAGTTGATTAAAAGGGGATTTGTTTATATAGTTTTTAAAAATTGGATCTGGGTTGGCACTAATTAAAATACAATTTCATGTACACATATAAATAGCTCTTGGGTATAAGACAGAGGAACAAAGTTAACATCAAAATATCTTTATGAACAAAATTGGATTAGCCAAGAATAGTGCAGCTAATTTTTTCAGAATTTTGTTCAATTGTCAAGTGTGGAATGTAACTCTGTCTCTTGACTCTTATGCAACGACACCATTTATTTGTCCATCCAGCTATTTAATTGCTCACCTGTGCAACCATTTTTCTGTTCCTTTGTTATCTTCTTACCCAATAATCCTACAATTTTCCTATTCAATAAATCTTACATAAGTTCTATCCAGTACAAAGTTTTCTCCTTATTGAGAGGATTCTAAAAACAGATGAGGCTCTCTCTCTCTCTTCAAAGTACTCAGAAGCTTGACTTACTTAGTTCTTTGTTCTTTCTTTTTTAAATGTATATTGACCCATTTATTACAGGCTAGGCAAGTCTCAAACAGTAGAAGTTTCTGCTGGTCTTTGAGTTCCTCCAGTCTTCTGATGGCAGAAGGGGTGTGGTAGATCCAGGCCCACCAGCCAGTGTTTTCATGAAGGAACCACAGTGCCAGATGCCAACGGCTTGTCTCTTCATCTTGGTCTTGCCACAGAAAGAGCAAGTGTACTTGGTACGCTAGCTGATTTCAATCGTCTTCACCATTTTTCTGGAGGGAGGCACCATAGCAGCTCCCACATTTCCCTACAATCCCAACCTTCTTGGTTCATTTAGCCATGTCACTTGAACTGAAACCCAAGCCTTTGTTCTTATTTTAAAACAATAGATTTATTTACTTTTTATTTTATATGTATTGGTATTTTGTCTCCATGTATGTCTGTGCACTGCATGCATGCCATCTGCCTGCAGAGGCCAGAAGAAGGTGTCAGCTCTCCTTGAAGTGGAGCTATGCAATGTTTGTGAGCTGCCATGTGGATGCTGGGAATTGAACCTGAGTCTTTTGGAAAAGAAACTCTCTTAAGCGTTGAGCCATCTCTTCGACTCCTTTGTTGTTGTTGTTGTTGGTTTTTGCTTTTTGAAACAAGGTTTCACTGCATTGCCAAAGCTGGTCTTGCCTCAGCCTCCCGGTGCTAGAACTATTGGCATGGACTAACACACAGGTGCCTCTGTAAATGTAAATATGTCTTGGATCATTATGGTTAGGACCTAGAGTCAGATAAAGAAGACGATAATTGTAGAAAAACTTCAGCAGAGTATGAATGCCCCCCCCCCACTGGGAAAGCATGGAAAGTAGAGGTGACAGTGGGGCCTGTGAGAAAGGGGGAAAGAGCATGTAGAGGGGACAATGCTGGCTGAGGTTGAGAGGGTGGTTTGGATAAACGAGTAAACATCCTTCATGCCAATGTGAGGAGTTGTGAGATCCTTTGTGATTTCTGAGCAGGGAAGTAATATGAAGTCCAACTATCTTTTAGAAGGTCTATCCAGGTCTTTATCGAAGGCTGAATGAGGGAGTCAAGAGACAGGTCGCTACAAGCTAGTTATTCAGATTTGGGTCACTTCCAGCTCTCAGTCTGTTGCCATAGTGAAGCTAGGGGGCTTTCCAGTTAAAACTACTCAGTCCTGTTCATATTTCAGGGACAGGAAAGAGAAGTTGCATTCATATTGCTCTCATTTTTAGTTCCCAGTCAATGCTGACTTTCTCCTTAGTGTTGGAGAGATTAATTTACAAATCTGGGTTGTTCTTAAGCTGGTGCTTTAAATGGTGGCATGAAAAGACGGGTGGCAGATTGGTGGAGAGATATGGGTGTGTCTGAGTTTGAGAGCGGGAAAGGACAGGCCTCCTTTCTGAGTAAAATAACTGGAGCCTGAAATGAATCTGTTGCTTTTGTGCAGAGCAGTTGTCCTCTCTCTCATAGAACTAGCATGTAAATACATATTTAACCCAGTAAGCATTCTCTACAGCACAGTGCTCAGGGCGCAGAAAGGTAGAGCAGAAGTCACTTCAACTCTCAGAGGTCACCAACTTGAGCTTAAATACAATAATCCGAAGTAGAGAATGAAAGATCCTTTTCACAGGGTGGATCAGGTGTAGGGTTGCTGTGTCAGGGCTGCACACCCAACGTTGTGCTCTATAAGGCAAACCCCAAGTTAGCTGTTTCACATAGTCGTAAGCACATCATGTTATGGGAGCGAATTCACTCTGGGTTTGTGGGCAGGGCAGAGTGCTTTCTTCAGCTTCAGAAGTATCTTAGATCCATGAGACCGTCACTCCTGCAAAGCTCCATTGAAAACTAGGCCATTGGAGCCTCTCTGCAGCAATGTTGCCTGTCTGTCCCTAGGTCTCTAAGCTTCCAGGAAAAAACAAAGTCTATTTCCTCCTGTACCAAGCTCTGCCCATGTTACATGCTGCTCACTCTCCCTGACTCCCTGATGCACTAAACCTTTTCGTTTATGGAAGAGTCTGATATATTCTAAATGTTTTTATCAGCTCAACAGGTCAACTGAAAATATATTGGAAGCAGAGATATTTTTAAACATTTACATTGCTTTTCTCTAACATTCTGTATTCGTTTTTATATACATACATGATCCTGATTTAATATAAATTTTAATTAGAAGAGAACTGACGTCCTCGCACACACGCACCTTACACACTCAGTTGTCCAAAGGCCAGATGTACTCCAAGAAAAAGATCAAGTTGCCCCAGTGATAGCCTGTGAGGACGTGTGAATGCACTGGAGAGAAACCAGGAAGCCCGCACCAGGCAGAGGGGATTTCTCTTCTTGGAAACAGGGAGAAAAGAATAAAATTTGGCATTTACTCAGCGTGGCAGCTGTGCCTGTCTCCACAAGAAAACGCCATCAAGCAATTTGCGAATTCTTGTTATATAATTACTCCTCACTTAAGGTGACTATTGTGTTCTGTCCCTCATTATGAATATCTTGTGGTCTGATTTTTGGCACATTTAATCCTGCTCAAAACCAAATTAAACTCCTAAAGCATATGTTACTGTAAAGCCTGAGTCACAGGCTCCTGTGATATTTTGCAGAAGGTCGGCTGGAAAAATAAAATCTCAAAGCAAAGAGCTAAATCAACTCTTTGCTTATCATGTGTGAGAGGCTGAGCTGTTCTTTTGGAACAATGCGAGGAGTGAGCATCACATTTAAGGGACAATGATGTGGCCTCACCTCTTACTGGATTTGGCTGGATACAGGCCTTCTTGCTTGCCTAGAAAATCAGACAATAATGCCTTTGGCTAATCTCACTCTGTATAGGCTGTTTACTCCTGAGTGATGTTAGAAGTGGGAGCTGTCTTTCTCCCATCCCTTATTCTTAGCTGCCTTTGTGCAGAGCGGGGTCGCTGAGACTGTGGCATGCAGGCTAGACTAACAGGAGAGGATTCCATGTCCTGTGAAGAGCAAGCCACTAAGGCAGCTCTCAGTTCCAACTATTGGCTAACCCTGAGGTACAAGGTTAAAGGGGAAGGTCACTACTCCACCTCATTTGGTGGGGCATCCTTCATTCAGCTGGAAGGCCTTCGTTAACCCATCAGTCAGGGTCTGCACAAGCAGCCTAAGGCTTGAGCTGAACTTGGAGTTGCCTGGAGTCCCTTTGCACGGGGAAAGGAAGCAGACAGGTGAGCAGGTGGCAAGGAAGCAGACGTGAGCAGTGCCTCAGGGTGCTGTTCTTGCAGGCACCTTTCAGTCCACCTCCCACAACTGCTCCAAAAGAGCAAAGCTTTGGACATTGCTTCATTAAAAACAGTGACAGCAGCCAGGTGCAGGGGCGCATGCCTGTAATCCCAGCACCCAGGGAGACAGAGGCAGGCAGATCTCTGTGAGTTCCAGGACAGCCTGGTCTACCAAGCAAGTTCAGGACACCCAAGGCTACACAGAGAAACCCTGTCTCCATAAAACCAAAAAACCAAAAGCAAACAAATAAACAAAAAAAAAAACAAAAGAAAAAAAACAAACCAAAACAATAAAACAAACAAAAAACCCAAACAAACCAAGCTAAACAACAATCAAACTAACAGTGATCGGGGCAGGGTCACAGCATTCTTCAGGATCAGTTAATTACACCGGAACACTTGGGAGGCAGTAACAGTTTAAGGCCATGCCTTAGGAAACAAAGTCTTGGCCAGAGCTCCTCCCACCAGGCTGCGTGCACTGAGGGTGAATTGTGAATGTGAAATCTTCAAGCTCCCCAAAGATGGAAATGGTCATTTTTGCTAGGGCTTAAGCTGGCTCGTTGTTTCCTTCCTAGAAAGGCTTCGATCTACAGCCAAAAGCAGCTTGGAACTGGTGTCTATGGAGAGCTGAATTAGGGTAGACCTGTTGGTATGTTTCCACATTGACTGAGTTACTGTAACCTGCAATCTGCTGTAATGTTCTTATCATCTGGGAATGTGAGATTTTTAATTCTAGTAATGTCTTACAAATATCTCTCTTCTGTAGCCTCCCACCTTCTTGCCAGATTTTTTAAAATTTCCTTTTCTATCAGATGACTGTGAAGCTGTGCATAGTAGGTTGCGGAGGACATAAATTTTCAGAGAACATTTAAGAACTAAAGAGGACCTACTAGAGAGAAATCATCCCACAAGTATGGTTTTGCCCTGATAAAATACTCAGAAATATGGAAAGGAGGTGGGAGTTATTGAGGAATAGCCTCTCTGGGGGCTCTCTCTTATTTATGACACATTTGTGGACTAGGTGAGACTGTATGAAGGTTTGGTTGTGTCATTGTGTACTAACGTCAAAGATTTGACCAGAATCTGTAAGAAAAGGCTTATTTTTCCAAACACAAATACTTCAACTTAAAGTTTGAACATTTTTTCCCCTTAAATTATTATTATTATTATTATTATTATTATTATTATTTTACCCCTGCTCTCTTTTGATCTTCGTGAAATTTATGTAGGAGTCTTATTGAGCTGTCTAATTCTTTCAACAAAATACAGTGTTTATTGCCATTTTTGTGACTTTAGCATCATGGCACTAGTTACTAGCCATGTTCTCCTGTCTCCGAGAAACCAAGCACACACAGCATTTGTTACACTTCTGTGCAGTCAGAATGATGCAAGAATTATTTAATTCCACTACATTTTTGTGGATACCATTCACTGACCTTGGTTATTTCCCATTAGTAATTGTGTGTTTGGTTTTAATCTTTGTGCAAGATCGCTTTTTCCTCACATTGTTCAAAGAGTTTATTTCTAAGACACCATATTAATGATAATGTTCACCATACTCACACCACTACGAGTTTTAGAGTTTTACTTGCCATGGTTATGGTCTAACACCTACAACAAAGACTGTGATTAAATTTGTCAACATGTATAAAATGCTTAGTGCTGCTTGGAGATTAGGTAAGTGTGCTTTTGTTGTTCGATCCTAAAGGTCATGGAGTTGGCAGAGGCAGAAAGAGACAATGTAGAATATTAGATTCTTGAGTTTGGTCTGTTTTCTCCACAAACAACACATCTGCCCTGTAGCAAGGAAAGCCAAGTCCACTGTAGCCTCAAACACACACTCTGAGATGAGGGCTCATACAGCCTGCCCTGGTTTCAAACTCACAGTAACTAAGGATGATCCTCTTGAATCTCCTATTTTCTCCTCTCCACCTCCAAGCACTGGGACTGCAGGCCGCCCTCTTCCTCCTGTTGTATTCAGCGCAGGTTTCCTGCGTGCTCTCCTACATGCTAGCTAAGCTCTCTACCAACTGGGTTACATCCTCATCCAAAGCTCTGTTTGCTAGGAAGAAGCTGTCTTTCTGAAAAGTTATTACAGTTTGTATTATGCTGTGTGTTTGTATTATCGACAGACACACAGCATATATTTGCATTGCAGAACCATTGGTTGGTCATTGCTGTTTGGCTGAATTAATATACTTAGCATTCAAATGAGTAAAATTAAAACAACTTAGTCTTGGTGTTCAGTGTGTTTCTAGCATTGATTTTGAATGATAACATTTTACTTTTGCTTATCAAAGGTTAAAAATTTGGACTTAAAATGTTAGTCTGCAGAAAGAATTCAAGAACATGTGCTTTATCTTGGGGTGTCAGATGGTGTTTTGTTGCCTTGGTAACAAGTCTAGATGTGACATACACCTGAGTGTAAGTGTAGTCTACTTAATTAAGCTCAACAAACTCCAAGCACAGTAATTAGTGCTTGCTGCATTGGCCTCCCAGACTGTGAGCAGCAGGGTCCATATAAGGCTTTCTATGAATAGCAGTCACAGTGGAAGTGGGATATGGAACGGCAGCAATGTGTTTTTAAGTTACTCTATCTTTATTGCTTTCTGCCACCCCCAGCTGGTGTGTGTGTGTGTGTGTGTGTGTGTGTGTGTGTGTGTGCGTACTTGGCATAGCCTGTTTAGACTGATATAACAAAGTTATCAGACTGGGGAATATATAAATAATAGAAATTCATTGCTCACAGCAGCCCTTTATGTTTGAAGTTCAAGGTCAAGACACTGGATAATTCGGTGTTCTCAGAATATGCTACTTTATTGCTGTGTCCTTCCATGATAGAAGGGGCAAAATGTCCCCTCAGGACTTTATGAGGTCTTTAATCCCATTCATGAAGCCAAGTCCTATCCTGAAGGGCCAGCTTTTGATACCAACACACTGGTATTAGGAATGTCAGTGCATGAATTTAGGAAGGACAGAAGCACTAAGACTATAGTAATAATTGTTCATATCAATTTTTACTTTCAGATATTAACTTTGTATTTCTTAATATTTATTGATATCATGTTGAGCAAAGGGGATTGTTGTGGGAAGAATACATTGCTATAATTTTACATCACGAAGAGAACACTGAGTCCTTGTGTTTATCGCTTATTTTAAAGTTTTTGCCCAGTAAGAAGATTAAATAGGGAACAGAAAGAGGACTTGGTGGTTAAGAGTTCATACTACTCTTGCAGAGGATTCAAATTTGGATCTCAGCACTCATGTGAGGGGCTCTCAGCCATCTAGAACTCTAGCTCCATGGTAATCTGAAGCCTCTGGTCTCTGGGCATGTAGGCATACTTTCATACAGATACACACACACACAGACACACACACACAATAGCAATAAGTATTTAAAAAGGATTAAATATATCCCTATTAGCATATGATTATTAACAAAAGGCATAGATGGATTTTTAACTCTATGGTGCTGTGTGCTGCTCAATGAATGAGAGACGAGAAACAACTCAAATATGGTATTTGCAGGTTTTCTCAAAATAGTTAAATTCTATAATCAAAGTGACTGGACTGGGCTTGGAGATCTTGGTCCAAATCCACCTTATTTAGTAACTGTGTGTTTCTTGGGCCTGCCAATTCATCTGGTCATGTAGTCATTTATCAGTTTTCTTGTATGGGTAGAGACCACACTTCTTCTACAGGATGGTTGAGATGAGCATAGGAACTGTTGAGTCCATTTATTTCTCCTTCTGGTTTGGCTTTCAAAAGGATGAAGGTATATAAGTGTACAGTCTTCTACTTTGCACCCTTTTTTCTTATCAGAAAGGGCTGAGGCCAGCTGCATTCAACCCTAGACAAGAACCGTTCTGGAAGTAGCTTCCTGTTCCCACACACTCAGCAATCCTGTTCTGGCTGGAAATAGTCTGGCCTCTTAAATGTCCTCTTATAATTCCTTTTAAAGCATTGGCAACAAAAAGAAGATATACATTGTGTCGCTTCCCCATCCTCTCCGGAGCTTGCTGGAGGAATGAAAGCCATGCCATCCGCCTTGACGCCTTTCATGGAAAGCTTGGAAGGATTTCCAGGCAGTGGTTGCCTCAAAGATGATTCAGTTGTCTGACCTAACAGTCCCACTGGAAAAATGAAGTTACACGGAGCCACCAGTGACCTTAAGTCAGAGATAATGAATGTTTATGTTCTTTTCACAGGAGTAGGTGCTTGAGTGTATTACTTGAGTTCCTAATTTGGCTACAGAGCTAGAATAAAAAAATTGAGGCACTTGACCTCAACATTGAGTCTCTTTTTAGTTCTGCTTTCAATTTTTGCTTATGAGGATTGTAGCTAAATGGACGTAGGAAACAGCAAGTTTGAAATTTTTGTGCAAGTTCTAACTACAGATTGGATACAGTGAGGTGGAAATGTGACTGGAGATCCAAGCCTCAGCTGCGATGCTGAATTACATGAACTGTAATATGTCTACTGGCTCAAGATCCTTAGGTTCCTTTTTTTTATCATATAACTTAAGAATATAATTTTCTAAACATGAAATGTCTCAGGAAGTGAGTACCAGGCCTGGGATTCATTTGTAATTGGACATTTAAGACTTTAAATAACATTCAGTTTAATTAACATATCTTTGGTTTCCATGAAACATTTAGAACTCTGGTTATGGTCTTAAGTGCCCAGTATAATGGGAAAATTATGAAATTTGGAGAAAAGGAACCAAAAATATTTAGGATTTTCAAGTTACAGAGCTGATAAATGCCTGGCCAGGCCCCAAGATTACTTTCCGATAAAGAAGAAATCTTATTCATACACATCTATCTCTTCAAAAGCATCTAAGGTGAAGCTGACCATTGAAAATAGTTCCTGAATATGAGCTTTCAGGGGCACACATCTTTCCATTTTGACCACAATGAATGTTAAGCAGATTTTCAAGTGTGTGTGTGTGTGTGTGTGTGTGTGTGTGTGTGTGTGTGATGGCTATGGAAGTGATGTTCTTATTGAGCTCTGAAAGCCACAGTGTGCTTCTCTTGTGTTCCATCTTCCCCCTTGCAGCGCTCTAAGTCTAACTTCTGCCCATACTATTGTTCAGAAAAAAGTGGCCACATTGTGCTGATTGCTATTAGATTAAAGCAGAAAGACAGAGACACAAACGTGCAAACCCATCTTGCCAGCAGGGATACCACAATCTTTTATTTTGCATTTTGGGAGGGTCAGAAAGTCATGACAGGCATCTGACCCCTGATAACCCCTTTGATGCTTCTGTGTGCAGTTTTTTTTTTTGGGGGGGGGGTGAACTTAATTAAATACAATTGAATTTCCCTGCTAACATGGCCAGTGAAAGGACTCCTTTGAGATGGCTGGGTGTTTGCTGCTGAGGAACAAACAAAGATGCTTCTTTTGTTCCTCAAAGAAAAGTTAGCATATGTTAGTTAAGGATTTGTGATTTCTTTTGACCAGACTGGCTGGTTCCTGGAAATTCAATGACTCTTCTGAAATGGTAACCACATGATGAGATAGAATGCATGAGTCACAAACCCCCAGCCCCAAATTTCCTGCTCAGGCCCTTTATTGTAAGCTTGCTGTATGTAGCCACGCTGGAAATAATGATCGTGGATGACTTATAATGAAGTTGCTGATATTTGGCTGTACATAGTGTAATTTGTCCATTTCTTGGATTTTCTCTCAGCCAAAAGAAGGGGTATTGTAAAGGCATGTTTGTGCTGTTTGATAGAGAACTATTTAAACAGATGTTGGCAAAGAGTATTTGGTTTTTGATTCTGCATAGTTGACCATGGGCATCTAAAGTTGAATAAGCAGCCTGTCTTCCTTCTAATGCTTTAGTCAAAAGAAGCAGCAGTTACAAAAATGTCATTTAAGTAAAGTTCCTATTGTTTTTCTTGAGTTTCTGGAATCAGTGGCTGACAATTAGCAATCGAAGAATCAATTATAATCGTGATATGCACAGAGTTAAGTGATTCTAGTCAACCTGGAGCCTGTGTGTTTATGCAGAGGGGACTCAGGCTTACTTATTCTTAAGATGATTTTGTCTTCCTTGAAGAGAGGATTAGAATTGGGAACTGACTCTTGGATTTGAAGTTGACTGTTGTCAGTGTTAAGCCTCCCTCCTTACCTCCAAGGCTCCGACCCCTTTCTCTGTCTCTACGCTTTTCTGGGCCCCTCTAGTTATCTAGGGTGCTGTGGAGTGCGCCCTTGAACCTGACTCCCTGTCAGTTGCCCTGCCAGACTCCCTATCTCTTGCTCCACATTCACAGAGCGACTCCTAAATGTAGTGTGGACTGACACAGCCCATGTTTCCACTTCTCCATCTTTCTGGAATGTAGTTTTTACTGACCCAAGCCATGTCTTGTTAGAAGGCCATATATGCCAAGAGAGGGTGCCATGCTTTTATTTTTTGAAGTTCATTTAGAGCTCCACAGGGCTAACGGTAGCTCTGTGAATGCTTTCCTTGGCCCAGTTTCTGTCTTTCTTGGTTTTTGACTATACTTTTCAAAGTTAAGGTCTTCCAAAGGTAAAGGTGCTATAAGGAATAACTGAGAATAAAATTATAGTTACTTAAAAAGCCCAGTATTGACATCTTCTCTTCTCACAGGCTTCCTCAGCCTTCACAATCTAGACCTTCTGAGGAACTCATGTGACATACCAGGGCACCGTGAGAAGAATACGTGTCCTAGGTAGACTTATCTTGGAATCCCAGCCTCTCAGTAATTATAATGTCTTGGGATAGAGTGAAATTCTTTAGGTTTCATCTTTTTCATCTCCAAAATAAATCTTGATAAAAATATCAGACACCCAGGAGTACCTTAGATGAAGGCTAAGGGAGCTCTTTCAGGGACAGAGCTATTATTGTTATTCTCAGCAGCTAACACATGGTCGGAATGGTCTCCAGAGAAGACTTGCCAGCGCCTGTTCTCCACAACAGCCATTTTACTTCCTTTCTGCCCCTTAAATCTCTGTTTGCTTCTGTTTCCAAATTTATCTCAAGGGACGTATCCTTCAAGAAGTGGTCCTTGATTTTCCCTCGTGTTTCTCCTTTGTACGTCTCGGGGGAGGACTTCCTCGGGTACTCCATTCAGCCTTTCATCAGGGCCTTTGTCCTGCTGGCCTTGGAGCTTCTGGGAAGCACCATGAAGAGTGTGCACCATTTAACTTTACTCTGTGGGTGCTGAGCACACTACCGTGTGCATCAATACCTATCTTGATTGCAATAACCAGACAAATGGACAGAGACACCTTGGCCATAGCTGTGACAGCTGGAAAGCCCAGTCCTTGCTTACAGCATGTTTTCCTAGCGAGTGGGCACTGCTTAATTCCTGGTCTATCATACTTTCTAGCACTCTCATCAGAGAGGGGATTTATCTATTTCCAAGGCTTCAGTTATCTTTAGTCTTAATCTTTTCTATTTTGTTTATTATTTTTGAGATGGGTCTTGCTAAGTAGCCCTGGATGACCTCTTAGTGACTATCTATGCAGCACAGATTATTCTTGGCAATCCTCCTGCCTCTGCCTCCAAATTTTGGGATTATAGGTATGTTCCTCCATTCTTGGCATGTTATAATGTCTTTAAGACAATAAATGCTGTAGGAGTCAGAGGGTCTGTAATCACATCACCAGGAAGCTGGATACAAAAGCAGGGTCTGTGCATCTTAACCAGTGAGCCCCAGGTGACCTTGGCTGTACACTGAGATTAAGAACCGGCAGTCCATAACAGCTGCTCCAGGAAGAGTGGATCCCTGACCCTCCTGACATACGAATGCCACTGGCTAGGAAGACTCAGACACAGCTGCAGAGGTTATGAAGTGATGTGCTAGTATGCACTGAGGTGCCGCGTAAGTCAGGAAGCAATCTGCCAACCCAGAAAACTTCAAGTGAAACACTCCCTGTTAGGTTAGAGCTGACTAGGTGATCAAGCTCTTTAAAGGGGGTTCAAATGATTGAGAAATGAGTCTTTGAACTTAATATCTTGATTCTATGCCTAGAAATAAAAGGATTTTCTCATAACCAAACCTACAGCTTAAAGAAAAACCCTGGAGAGGACAGGGTCTCCACAAGGAGAGCAACAGAACAAGAAAATTTGAACACAGGGAACTTCCCAGAAACTCATACTCCAACCAAGGACTATTCATGGAGATAACCTAGAACCCCTGCACAGATGTAGCCCAGGGCAGTTCAGAGTCCAATTGGGTTACATAGTAATGGGAAGAGGGACTGCCTCTGACATAATCTGATTGGCCTGCTCTTTGATCACCTCCCTCTGGGGGGGGGGAGCAGCCTTACCAGGCCATAGTAGAGGACAATGCAGCCACTTTTGATATGAACTGACAGACTAAGATCAGAAAGGAGAGGAGAACCTCCCCTATTAGTGGACTTGGGGAGTGGCATGCAAGCAGAGGGAGGAGGGAGGGTGGGATTGGGAGGGGAGGAGGGAGGGGCTTATGGGGGGATGCAGAATGAATAAAGTGTAATTGATGAAAAATTAAAAAAAAAAAAAACCCAGCACCCACCATGGCAAGCATATCTTTTTATTTGGTGCAGTTCAATACCCTAACCAGGGTTTTCAAAAGCTATCTCCTGGTTTCTGCTTTCTATTCCAATCCCAGGGGGAAAGCAAGTATTTGCTTTTAGCATTGTTGACACCCAAGAACTTTGCAAATGTTTCCACAAGGCCAGCTGCCCTTTGTAGAGCCTCCTGGGAACTTTTCTTTTGGTTACTAACCCTCAAGTACATGCAAACCTTTGTTTGTGAAGATATTTGTCACATCTCATCTTTTAAAGGAGGGTGATCCAGACCTTGACTCAAGCTTGAAAATCTTTGTGTCTTTAGTCAGCCCTCTGGGATCATCTAAAGATTTCCTCTTGCAGCCTCATCATCTTATTGCTGTTCTAAGAAGAAACACACACACACACACACACACACACACACACACACACACACACACTATCCCTCTTTCCATTTCTTCACTAAATCTTAGAGGATTGAAAATTCTAAAAACTGTGATTTGCCATCTGAAAGCAAGTTTGTATGTAGCTCTGCAGGGGCACTTCTGATGATAAAATTTACATGGAATTTTGTGCTCCTTCCCTTTGCTTTAACCAGTTCAGTCATCTTTCCCTGAATTCCTTCCTTAAGGCCACCACAACACTTTATTCTCTTCCTCTTCTGATCCTTCTTTTTCTTTTCCTCCTCTCCTTGTCCTCCTCTTCCTTCTCGGTCTTCCTCCTTCTCTTCCTCCTCCCTCCTCCTTCATCTCTTCTTTTTTCCTCCTCTTCTTCTGAGCACTGGGATTAAATGCATGCACCACCACTGCCTGGCAGTATTGACTTCTGAAAAGAAGTTCTTGACTGTGTTTAATGACTGGATTTTTTAACCACACACTGTATTTAATAAAGGCCACATCAGCTGTAATCTGAAGAGAAAAGTTGTCAGTGGTAAAAACTTGTAACTGCAATAGAGTGTTGACCTGAGCTCCTGCCTTTAGGCTCAATTTTTACTGGTCACGCAGTGAATGACACATGTATGTCTGAGCATATATGTAAATAGAGCAAACCTTTGTTCTGTTGACACCTGTCTCCACAGTATTGACTCACACTGATGTTTTAAGATCTAAATTAAACAGGCTGAAGTATCCTTATTTTTGGTAACCTGCTTCTTTGCTAACATGTGGACTATGACTTCTTTTTATCAGACCTTTGCCCTCTGTTTGTCACTTATATTTTTGCCTTCTCTTTTATGTTTAAAGAAGCATGGGCTATTATTATTGTTGCTATTATTATTGTTATTATTATTCTGGGTGTTTTGGAGCAAAGCACCTTGCTTTCTATGGCAACTCCTGTGGCTTTCTAAATGCACTTGATTTAGATTTCAATGTGTAATTACTGCCAAACAAGTTAATTGCTTTATAAGTGTCCAGAATTCCCTGGTTTAATTTTGCTTTCATTTACCAACCTTCATCATACATCAGCCGCTCAACATAAACACAAATGATTGTTAATGAATGCCTAATGCCACATTCATTAGAAAATCAGGTTAATGAATGACAATGAACATCCCAGCTACTTTATTCTTTTCGAGCTCCTCCCCATCTTTGGCTTCCTGATTACAATAACCTTTTAGTTTGAAAATAAATTCTACCTACATCTGAAGGTTCAAGGAGAAGCTTTTCCAAGGAGTTGATAACCCTGATCTCTGCTGTTTCTTTTCTCTGGTAGATACCTCTAAAGTTATCAAATTGTAGATATCAAATATACACGGTCATTTACATATCAACTGTATGTCAACAAATCGACCTTTTTTTTTTTGTTGTTTTGATTTTTTGTTTCTTTTTTGTTTTGTTCCTTTCCTTTCTTTCCTTTTTCCTTTCCTTTCCTTTTTCCTTTCTTTTCTTTTTTATTTTCTTTCCTTTTCTTTCCTTCTTTCTTTTCTTTTCTTTTTTCAGACCAGAATGTACTTGGTTTCCAGGGGCCGATAGCTGCCACGGAGCCTTATTGTTTGGAAAGTACAACTCATAGGACTGCTCTGTGCATGTTCAGATGCTGCTCTGGACATCTTGGAGCTATTGTTTGCCCATCATGGTCTCTCTGAATGATGCTACCCAGTTGTGACCCTGACATGAGCAGAGCTTGAACAGTGGTACTGAAAAATCTCCATTGAAATCAGTGTCAGAGCAGTGTACGTTGGGTCCTGTGCACCTCACGCAAAGGTTACCTGGTGGGAAAACCCCAGATACATGAAAATACATGGTTAGAGTGAGTGTAGAGGTTTCACTGAAGAGGGGAACTGGGATGCATGCTTGGCACAGGCCTGCCTCTTCACCTGATGGTCCTTCATACAGAGTCTCTCCTTCCTGTACATATTGGGATGGTTTTCCAGGTCAAACCAGACATCTGGGTTTGGAAGCTGCGTATGTGTCCTGGTAACTCAACACAGAGTTAAGCTGTCAGCAAAGTTGTATTGTTCACTGTGTTGTGAGATCTGAAATAATTTCTTCACCCAGCATGCAAATGGTGGTAGTTTAGATTCCTTCCTGCTTCATGTTGCAACTCATTTGGGCATCCTAGGGAGGATCTCCTGCGTTCTTTAGTCCTGTTTGTAGTATATTTGTCACATAAAGAACTGACACCAGGGCTACCTTGTAAGATGTTGCTTGACTTGTGTGGGTTCATACTCATGCCTATACTTATGATACATACTAACGTTTTTAATTACATAATATATTCATATAATTTTATATATTACACTTTAAAATTCATGTAAATTATACTATATAAATTTTTAATAGATATAAATATAAAATATAACAATAATAAAATAATTACCATATTGTTAAAATATTATATATTTATGATCCTCAGTTTCAGGGCTCTGAAAATCTTTTTTACTCACTCATATATTTATTCTAGATTCCAGGAATTACTTTTCTGCCACCTTCATCTTAACCTTTTACTGCTCACATCCTTCAGTCTTGGTTTTGGGTTTCAGGAAGACCATCATTTCTTCTTCCCTTTGTGTTGAGTGGAAAGTCTGTTTCACAAGTCCACGTCATCTGCCACCTTTGAATCTGCGTGTACCTGTCTCTCTCCCCATAACGTTAAACTTTACTGCTTTTCCCTGCATGAGTCTTTGTAATGACCCCTGTTACAATCCTCATCACCTGGGGCTGGAGAGATGCTCAACTGTTAAGAGAACTTTGCAGAGGACCCAGGCTTAATCCCTGACACCCACACTGGGCCGCTTACAACTACTTATACCTTCCAGATAGACCTATATCTGATTCCAGGGAGTCAGATACCCTTTTCTTGCTTCTATGGGCACTTTCGTGCACATGGTACATGTACATACGCTTGGATACATACATCTACAGATAAAATTAAACCAATAATTAGAATCTTTAAGTCCTGATGAAAAGTGGAAGGGCCGCTGTATTTCAGATGCATACTTTTATCCTGGCCTTGGGCCTGGTGGGGCCCGCTCTTTAAGGTACCAAGATTAAGTTTAGCAAATACCGGGTAATAAGTCAGGGCCCTGGATACTGTGACTAACTAAAATGAAAACCATCAAATTGAAAACAAGAAGTCAGAAAACCAATCCTGATATAATCTTATTAAGGCTTGACATTTTCCGTAAAATGTCAAGGTTCTCTCCCACCATCAGGTCCTTGGGTCACCTTCTCCAGCTGCTCTGAGCAATTATGTAGCTATAGCACACTTGTTTTGAGCAGGTTTCTGCCATGTTAAGTCTGCATAACATACAGTTCCAAATTGACTTCTACCAAGTAGTCTGTCTTTCTTTCTTTCTTTCTTTCTTTCTTTCTTTCTTTCTTTCTTTCTTTCTTTCCCTTCTTCCTTCCTTTCTTCCTTCCTGTTTTTTTTTGTTTCTAGACAGGGTTTCTCTGTATAGCCTTGGCTGTCCTGGACTTGCTTTGTAGACCAGGCTGGCCTCAAACTCATAGAGATCCACCTGCCTCTACTCCCCAAATGCTGTGATTATAGGTGTGCGCCACCATGCCTGGCTTATTCATTTCATATTAATGTTCTTAGGTATATGGGCTGGCTTTGGTAGATCAGTTGGGGATGGCTCACGACTATGTGACATATGTCATAAGCTTAAGGAAAAGGGAATATATATATATAATTTTATATCATCCTATTAAATCTCAGGAGTCAACATTTTAAATCATGCATTTTTTTTTAAATTTAAACTTCTTACAGATGACTTCACCTGGATTCTAGAAGGTGGCAACTGCATTTGGAATTTTCCATGGTTCCCATGGCAGCTAGGCCAGTGTTTTGTTTGTTATCAGGTACTCGGAGTGTGAACAGCCATGTTAGGATGAATTAGCTTATGAGCTTCTTAAAAGTCACTTCTTAGTGGTTAAGGTGTCTGGATTGGGGCTAAAAGCCTTGTTTATTCTCTTCCAGAAGCCCTTTTGCTACATTCCTTTTGTGAGCAGTGCTACCCTGTGGGAGAGAGGCACATCTCAAAGAAGTGTGAGTACGCAGCGTCCCGTGGCCTAGGAACCTATACTGTCCTCTCTGCGCTTCATAGCTTGACATTGGACAGTTATTCCTTCATGATAACTGTAAATCATTTGTGTTTTAAGTTCTAAAATAAGGATTTTGAAAGGTACCTCCTGTAGAACCTTGAGTCTGAGACTCGTGTGCTATCTTTGTTCTGTGAGTATATAGCTATGTACACCAAGACTCATTTGATTAACAAGAATTGAAACTTGTGCCAGGTGCCTTTTCACTCACTGTATGTGTCACAACCGAGAGCATGATAATTTTGTCTTACAATAATCGATAAAAAAATAAATGGTTTCATACTGAAAAAGTCGTGCGCTGAAAAATTTGAACGCTGTGTGACTTTTTAGCAGTCTGCCTTTACTCCTGGGTTGCTAATGGCTGATGTGAATGTTTGTCCCTATTGATGCGCATTTGTGGCTCTCTGAGTGACTGCTGTGTGTGCCCAGAGATGGTCGCCATGGCTGGCAGGCCAGCTCCTTTGTCATGGAGCCATGGCAGCATCCCAGATTTAGCCCTATCTGAGCTTTGTTTAAAAGAGCAGGACTGTCTGAGAAAAAGAAGCTTTTCCATACGAAATACACATTGTCAGCCCTCCGTGTGTTTCCATGTCCTTCCTATTCGCCATGAAGGGAATTTCAATCTCTTCTGAAGAGGACCCTAGAGTTCAGTGACAGTGTCAGCAGCTAAGTCCTAAGGTAGATGACAGGTTTTAGGGGATGATTTCAAGATAATTTACCTTCTAGTCTTCCTTTCCAAATTTTAGTAGTTTCAGGCCAGCCAAGGCTACATGTTTGAGACCCTGTCTCAAACAAACAAATATGCAAACAAACTTACCATCTGACAACAATCAACTAACCATCCTATGGGACAAAGAAAAATTTGGAAAGAAGAAAGACAAAATCAAACAACAACAAAAACTCCATCACAGTTTGTGAATTTGACCCAAGTTGGTGCTTACTCAGAAGTAGGATACAATGACTGAAAATAGAATTCTAGTAGCAACCAGAGGTGTAAACTCACATTCTAAGATTAAAGAGAAAGGTCAGTGTAGAGAAGATGAAAACATGGCCTACTTAAAACACACAGTCAAAAACCACGACCTGATTTTCTGCTGATTCCTTCTGCGCTGGAGCAGAGGCCGAGTCTAAATAAGGCATGTGCAGTGTTCTGTTTCCGTAGCTGTTTCTCCATTTGAACTACGCTGTCGGCCTCATTAGACTTCAACTAATGGAGTCTATGGCTCAAAGGAGGGTTTTGTAGGGGAGGGAAAGGAATAGAAGGGTAAGGAAAGTAAGGGAAGGGGAAGGACATTTACACAGCCCACTTATTGAGGCCATTCTAGAGTGTGCCAAGACCCTTGGAAGACAAAACTCCCGAAAGGGGGTTCACAAGTCCTTCCACATGGAGGGCTGTGGTACACATGGCAGTCATCTGGCTCTCAAGCTCGCTGAAAGCTGACTCCTGGGCACTCCGTTTTCCTCTGGATTTTAGCGGTGTGTGTGTGTGTGTGTGTGTGTGTGTGTGTTAGTGGTAAAGTCCTGGCAGAAGCGAGGGTCTTGCTGTTTTCTGGGGTCTCTTTAGGGCAGGCCCACTCCTTCTTTTTGTTCTTTGTTCTTCCCTGTCTCTGTTTGTGCGGCTTTGTGCTTTGGAGGAATCACAGACAGTAAAGACTTTAAGATGTCTCTCTTTTATAGTTATATTGTATATCCTATGCTTTATTCCCTATTATATACCATATTTGAGGTATTCTGTATTTTATGTCAAATACTGTATAGTGCATAGCATATATTGAATAACATGTATCATATATGGGGCATTATCATAGATTACACATCAAATACCCTCTGGAGGATCCCTGCTTCTAAATGCAGGTTTTCAGTATCATGATTTTTACATTGTGTTCACTGATCACACACACACACGGTTGTTATAAAAGCATAAGTAAATAAAAAGAAAGCCTTACCTTTTAAGAAATCTGTGTCAGAAGTCAGGACAGATATCAAGTTTGTGTTTCTATTATAACATGATAAGCAAAATTTAAAACATGGATCAATTGAAATTCAAAATTCCTGTTGTTCCCAAAGAGCCCTCCAAGAGGGTTTTGTAGCTGTGGGTGGCTGAATTTTATTAAAAAGTCAAATGTCATAAATTATTATGAAGAGAAAAATAGCTCATGTAGCTCATTCTTTGAAGCTAGCAATGCTTAAAAGGAAACAAATTATAGATGATTATAATTTATAAAATATGTTAGATGGAGTGCTAGCAAATTCAAATTCAACAGCCCATAAAATAAAAATACACCATAATTAATTAAGATTAATTCTAATGATGCAAGATTATTTTAATATAAAAGAATAAAATTCAAAATACATAAAAATAAACCAAATGAGCTAAAACATTTTCATGGTCATTTACTTTAACATTAACTCATGGGAGGAAAATAAAACTGCTTAGAAAATTTGGAATGGATAAGAAATTCTTTTATTTAATTTTTTATACAATATGTTGTGATCATATTTTCTCCTCCCACAACTCCTTCCAGATCCTCCCTACCTTTATACAACCCAACGTATATTCTCTCTCAAAAAACAAACCAAACTAAGAATAAAAATACAACCAAAAAACAAAGACAAAAACAAAACAAGAAAACCCAAAAAGGAAATAAAAAGACCACAGACACACACACACACAAACACACACCACACACACACACACAAACACACACACACACAAACACACACACACAAACACACACACACAAACACACACATACCACCACCACCACCACCACCATCAGCAGCAGCAACAAGAACAACAACAATGACAAATACTACTATTACAACAACTACAAAACTATAACACAAAAACCCGGGGAGTCCATTTTGTGTTGGTTAGTTACTCCTGGGCATGAAGTCTTCCTAGGGCTGAGGTTTATATACCCAGTGACATCCCACTGGAGAAAACATCACTTTTCCAGAGGGTATCAACTACAAATAGCCTTTTGGTTATTGGGTGGGACTTAGGGTCCACTTCCCTCCTCAGTGCTGGATTTAGTCTGGTTGTGAACTTGTGCAGATCGATGCCAACCATCACAGTCGTTGTGGGTTCATGTGTGCATAAGCGCCATCATGTCTGGAAGATGTCGTTTCCGGGGATTCATCCTACAACGTAGAGCAGCAGGAACTCGACACACTGCAGAATGACTCTGGAGAACATTTAACAGTCTAACACAGCTGCAGATGGAATCCGCAATGTGTGACCCCACAGTCCTTGCCAGCACGTGAAATCAGAGTGAAGACAGCACAGATGCTGACTTTCTGAGGCATGAGCATTGTAAGGGACACTAAGAAGACACACGGGCCCACCAGCAGGAGAACGGCTAAATTCACGGTGGCATATGTAAGCACTGGAGTGCTGCAGCTGCTTCCAAGCAACTAGCGGAAGCTATCCACACCATCAAGGCTACACCAGAATGACTCACTGAAGAATGAACATGTCGGAGAATCAAGCCTGTGTTGTTTAGTATAGCTGTGTCCGCGGAGGGGATACGTTTATGCACTTTGGCATTTTATTCCGCTTTTACAGATACCTGAGACGTAGGAAAAGCAAACAGATGGTGGTAAAAATACATTCTGGGTCAAAGCTGGATTGTAGGATTTAGTGATGTTTTCAAAAACAGCAGACATCACACTCTGCAGTCACCCACAGGGTTCATTTTCACTGAAAGTTTGACGACTGCCATGGCTCTTGCCTTACATAGGCTGCTCCTCCCTCCCCCCTCCGCCTCCGGGACCATCTTTTCCTTCCCTGTCTGTTTTCATTCTGACCCCATTGTCCTGCTGGTCTGAGATGAACGAACCAGGAATGTTTGATGGATGTTTTCCTCGTGTTAGCCCCAGCTGTTGAGGATCAGTAGACGGGGTCTGTGCAGCACCCAGGAGCGACACACTCCTAAGCCAGTCCACGGGGAACGGCTCATCAGTGTGCATCCAATCTGAATCACAAAATCCTTGCAGTAGGAAAGAAAACTGAGTGCCCATATTCAATCTGCTAATGTCTATTTATGCATCACCGCCTTCAGTATCACATATATATATATATATATATACATATATATATCACTCTAAGTTATAACATACTTATAAATATATCATGAGGTACACATCTCACTGACTTGAAAATAAAATATAAATAAATGGATGAAAGCAGAAGTGGTCATATTCTTTCATATCTAACTATGATGTTTTCACGATTTTTTTTTTTTTTGGTGGTGCTGTGGGTCAAATCCAGGGCCTCATGTTTGCTGGCAAAGCATTCTACCACTGATTTGATACACTTTTTTTGTGGAATGGCGTGTGTGTTTGTGCACATAAACAACTTAAAGCAAACACGTATTTTAAAAAGCTGTAAAGATATCTGCTTTAAATGCTAGTTGAAATAAACAAATTCCAAAAAGAATATTCTGTATGTTCTGTAATCTAAAGAGAAAGATGTGGAGCTAGAGATTAGTGAGTCCTGCTCCTGCAAAGGACACGGGTTCAGTTCCCAGCACCGTGTCTCTAACTCCAGCTCTAGAGATTCAGTGCTCCCTTCTGGCCGCCACAGGCACTGCATGCACGTGGTGCACAGACATGCATGCATACACTATTTTTTATAAATTTATTTTTGTATTTTAATGTATACGAGTGCCCTATCTGCATGTACGTCTTCAAGCCAGATGAGGGCAACGGATCACATTATAGATGGTTGAGAGCCACCATGTGGTTGCTGGGAATTGAACTCAAGACCTCTGGAAGAGCAGACAGTGCTCTTAACCTCTGAGCCATCTCTCCAACCCCCACACACTAATTTTAAAAATAAGATGTATGTGAGTGTCATCATTAATAGTGACAGTGAAGTCATACTTTTATTAGTCTGCTTTACTAAACTCCAAATATTGTAGCAAATTTTATGACAACATATCTGACACAGTGACTCTTTTGCCCTGTCAAGGGGCAGATGAAGAGGAGTATTGTACTGAAGCAAAGAAGAAGAGGGTTGACTTAGTGGTGAAAAACCTCAACTGATTAATTCAACACATGTTGGCTCAGTGCCTCCATGTGCCAGAATATAAACTCCAAGTGATTTCAGGTGCCAAGTAGTAGCCCAACCTATGACCCACATGCAACATTCAAAACTTGCAGACAGACTGCGTGTTAGCAAGAGGAAGGTTCAGGAGGGGTGGCTAGCACAGGTTCAGTGCTGGTGGAATATGTGCTCTTCCACACCTGGAGTTCAACCGGACACTTGAAAATGACCTGTGCTGTGGGTGTTCTGAGGACTGTAAGGATCCAGGTAAATGTAGGGCAGATCATGGCCTAGAAAGGAGAGCCATTTCCCCAGCAACTGCAAAAGAGTCAGCTCTGGAGAGCAAGGCGCTTGAGCATCTTTTCTAAGGAAGTAATTTGAGAGGAGGCAAGTCTCAGTCTCAGGTGACCTGGTGCTGATCTTAGGCCACGTCTCCTCTGACTTCATCAAGGAATTAACTCTCACTGTGGCTGAGGTGGCCTAAGGACACCTTCATTATCAGATGTCAAAGAGTGAAAGAGAAAGGGAGAAACATTCATTCACCTTGGTAAAGCTAGCAATAATTATCAATAAGGAGCATGGTGTCGTACGGGAACAGTGCAGGGGGCCCAGGAGGCCGTGCTACTGATTTGCCTCATCTCCTCAGTCTAGAATGGTAGCACATAGGGCAGAGAAGTGTTGCTTGCCTGGGGAGGAAGCACAGACACGGAGTCTGGGATAGATGTCATTGCCTTTGGTTTCTTAACAGATAGGTGTTGTTAAGCTTGGTTTCCTAAGTGTTTCATTCATACAACGAGTGAGTTTTATCAAGTAGAAGAAGATATGTCAGTCATTGCTTTAGATGTATGGAAGCGAACAAAACAAAGGATTCTGATTTCATGGAGCCTTCAGTCCAGTATGGAAACTGGACAATAAATAGGTAGTTAAAATTGTAATAAGTAGTGTAAGGAAAAAGCAGGATGAAAGAATAAGGGCATTTCCCATTGCTGACAGTTTATTAAATGGGGCTGGTTCCCATTTTGAACAAGGGGCCATGGAGCTGACTTAATTGGTAAAGTACTTGCCATGTACATGCATGAAAATCTGAGTTCATATCTCTAGTACATACATAAAAAGCTGGTGTGGAGAGAGGCAGGAGAGCTCCTGAGGCTTGTGATTAGTGAGCTGCAGGATCAGTGTGAGGCTCTATCTCTGAAAATAAAGTAGAGAGGGATTAAGGAAGACTCTTGATAGTCTTACACACACACACACACACACACACACACACACACAAGCACAAACACACACGAGCAAATACATAGCATACACATAAAAGATTGAACAAAATACATTAAGGAGTTCACAATATAATTGGGAGGTTCAGAAAATCAGAGCCAGCAGCGGGACTCTAGGAGGAATGCTCCAATAACAGTAATCGGATGCCACCTGCTCCTGCCACTGCTTCCATTGTGGGATATCATACCTTGCCCTCCTGACACTCACAGCCAGGGACTCACAGATGGAAGAGACATACAAAGAACCTTTTAACCTTTCTCTGGAAATAAATAAAACAATTCCACTTTAATCTCCTTACATGAAAGTAGTAAGATATGAATGAATGTAGCTAAAGAAATGAAGCATTGTCATGACAAGATGGCGACGCCAGGAGAACACTCATCTGAGGAGCAGGACAACATTTCCAGTACAGTGACCAAGAGACTGAACTCTGGGCCCTAAAACAACAGCGATCTTGTTTTCCCAGATGAGAGGATACCCCATGGCATGGGAATCAGTCGGGTCCACTCTCAGGCCACCCAGCCAGAACCCGGAAGAGATCCAGGGTCGTGAAGACACTAGGTCCCCAGACCAGAGCCACAGTCGCAAGAAAACCCCACAGGGAAGGAAGGAAACGGTACTGACTTGGGTCACCCAGTCTTTCCCTGGAAAATGTCTCACAGACCAGTGGGTCTGTGCCACCATCACTGAACTGGGCTCCAGCCACAGGCATAGACAGCTGCTGCGCACCAGCTCTCTAGCTGTGTGCCCCAGGGCAACAGAGATTGGGAGTCACTGTCAGGAGAAATCCTCACAGGGAACGAAGCAAAGGGGATGGACTTAGGCCACCCAGTATATCCCTGGAATAGGTCCTGCAGACCAGCCCAACCCAGGGACCTGCTGTGCACCAGATAGCCTGCTGTTACCAGGAGAGCGGTACCCACCCGCCACAGATCACCGCTTGGGTACTGGGACATAAAGCCCCAACCTCAGACGTACAAAAGCCTGGAATCCCCGAGATCAACCCCCAAATACTGCTCCAAGGGGCAACCAGTTATCCCTAACAAAACTGACCAAACCATGGGACACACAGGATACAGCAGCAGATCACTAAATCTACAGCAAGAAAACCAGAAGCAGGGCAGCTGTCTTCAGGACTTCCCCGGGTGAGAGGAGAACCCTCTCGACTAACAAGGACCACAGTTACCACTCAGGTCTCTATTCCAGAGGTGAGCAGCGGCAACTCCTGAAAAACACCAGCCATCCAGTGACTATACCCAAAAAGCTGAGAAGGCTTCCTTTAGGAAAAACCATCTTCCTGCCAAGGGGATTCTCTCTACCACAAGATCCCCAGGAACCATCAGAAACTAACCCCAAACACCTAAGTTTGTCCAATGGGTAGAGGCCAGCGTAAAAGCTCAACCAAAAAAAGACAGAGCATTATGGCATCTCCAGAACCCAGTTTTCTAGGGGCAAGTAGCCCTGGACACCCCAGCATAACTGAAATCCAAGAAGATGACCTAACAACTATGCTCATGAAGAGGATAACAGAGGAAACAAATAAAATACGTAAAGACCTAGAGGAAGATAAACTCAAACAGATTATGGCCATCAGTAAAGAAATAGAGGAAGATAAAAACAAACAGATTATGGCCATCCGTAAAGAAATACAGGAAGTTGCAGCCAAACAGTTTGTGGCCTTTAAAGAGGAAATGCTTAAATCACTGAATGAAATAAAAGAAACAGAGGATTGTTCAAACAAACAGCTGAAAGAATTGATGGAAAAACAGGAAAATACAGTCAGACAGGTGAAGGAAATTAACAAAACAGCTCAAGATCTGAAGATAGAATTGGAAAAATTAAAGAAAACACAAATGGAGGAAATTGTGGAGAGAAAGAACTAGGGAAGAAAACAGTAACTACAGAGGTTAGCATAACCAATAGACTACAAGAGATGGAAGAAAGAATCTCAAGTGTGGAAGATACAATACAATAGATGTATCAAAGAAAATGTTAAATCTAAAAAATTCCTGACACAGACTGTCCAAGAAATTCAAGACAACATAAAAAGACAAAACCTAAGAATAATAGGAATAGAGGAAAAAAAGAAGATTCCCTTCTCCAAGGCCCAGAAAATATTTTCAACAAAACCATTGAAGAAAATTTCCTCAACTTAAAGGAGAGGCCAATAAGAATACAAGAGACTTACAGAACACCCAATAAATTAGATCAGAAAAGAAAATCCTCCTGCCACATAATAATCAAAACAGTAAGTATACAGAACAAAGAGCTGCAAGGGAAAAAGGCCAAGTAACATATAATGGCAAACTCATTAGAATCACACCTGACTTTTCAACAGAGACTATGAAAGCCAGAAGGACCTGGACGGATTTCATGCAGACCCTAAGAGAACACAGATGTCAGCCCAGGCTACTATACCCTGCAAAACTCTCAGTCCTCATAGACAGAGAAAACAAGATATTCAATGACAAAAACAAATTTCAACAATACCTACACACAAATCCAGTGTTACAGAAGACACTCGAAGGAAAAATACAACCCAAGAAAACTAGCTACTTTCAAGAAAACACAGGAAATAATTAACCTCACTACAGTAAAACAAAAAGCAACCAAGCACACAACCTTATGACCATAGCCAACATCAAAATCAAAGGATCTAACAGCCACTGGTCATTAATCTCTTTCAACACCAATGGACTCAACTCTCCAATAAAAAGACACAGACTAACAGAATGGATGCATAAACAAAACCCAGCAATCTGTTGCATACAAGAAACCCACCTAAGTCACAAAGATAGACATTACCTGAGGGTAAAGGGTTGGAAGATGGCTTTCCAAGCAAATGGACCCAAGAAGCAAACAGGAGTAGCCATTCTAATATCTGATAAAATAAACTTTCAACCAAAATTAATAAAAAGAGATGGGAAAGGACACTTCATACTCATCAAGGGAAAATTCCACCAGGAAGACATCACAGTCCTGAACCTCTATGCCCCAAATACAAGGGCACCCACATTTGTAAAATAAACATTGATAAAACTTAAACCATATATAGATCCCCATACATTAATAGTGGGAGACTTCAACACCCCACTCTCAACAAAGGACAGGTCAACAAAACAGAAATTAAACAAAGAAACAATGTCTCTGACAGAGATCATGAATCAAATGAACCTAACAGACATTTACAGAACCTTACACCCAAACACAAAAGAATTTACCTTCTTCTCAGCACCTCATGGAACCTTCTCCAAAATAGACCACATAGTCAGTCACAAAGCGAGCCTCGGTAGATACAAGAAGATTGAAATAATCTCTTGTATCCTGTATGATCACCAAGGAATAAAGCTGGACCTTAACAACAATAGAAATAGCAAAAAGCCTACACACACATGGAAACTGAACAACTTGCTACTAAATGATAGTTGGGTCAGGGAGGAAATAAAGAAAGAAATTAAAGTCTTCTTAGAACTCAATGAAAATGAAGACACAACATACCCAAACTTGTGGGACACACTGAAGGCAGTGCTAAGAGGAAACTTCATAGCACTAAGTGCCTTCAAGAAGAAATTTGAGACAGTACATTCAAGCAACTTAATGGCTCACCTAAAAACCCTAGAAAAAGAAGAAGCAGACACACCAAAGAAGAGTATATGGCTGGAAATAATCAAACTCAGGGCTGAAATCAATCAATTAGAAACAAATAAAACAATTCAAAGAATCAATGAAACCAAGAGCTGGTTCTTTGAGAAAATCAACAAGATAGACAAACCCTTAGCCAATTTAACTAAAAGGCAGAGACACCATCCAAATCAACAAAATCAGAAATGAAAAGGGGGACATAACTGAAGACACTGAGGAAATCCAAACAATCATTAGGACTTCAAAAGTCTGGTGCTTTCTCAGACAACTAGGAATAGTTCTTCCTCAAGATCCAGCCATACCACTCTTAGGCATATATCCAAAAGAGGCTCAAGTACACAAAAAGGACATTTGCTCAACCATGTTTGTAGCAGCTTTATTTGTAATAGCCAGAAGCTGGTACATCTATACAATGGAGTATTACTCATCAATGAAAAATAAGGAAATCATGAAATTTGCAGGTGGGACCTGGAAAGGATCATCCTGAGTGAGTTGTCCCAGAAGCAAAAAGACACACACGGTATATACTCACTCATGTAGACATACAACGTCAGACAAACCCACTAAAATCTATGCATCTAAAGAAACCAAGCAAGAGAGAGGACCCTAACTAAAATGTTCAATCCCCACCTGAAAGACAAAGAGGATGGACATCAGAAGAAAAAGAAAACAGGAAACAACCTAGAAACCTGCTACAGAGGGCTTCTGAAAGCCAGAAAAAGAAAACAGGAAACAACCTAGGAACCTTCTACAGAGGGCTTCTGAAAGCCAGAAGAAGAAAACAGGAAACAACCTAGGAACCTACCACAGAGGGCCTCTGAATGCCTCTTCCCTACAGACTATCAAAGCAGATGCTGAGCCTGATGGCCAACTGTTGGGCAGAGTGAATGGAATTTTATGTAAGAAGTGGGAAATAGTAAGAGCTGGAGAGTACAGGAACTCCACAAGGAGAGAAACAGAACAAGATAATTTGAACACAGGGAACTTTCTGAGACTCATACTCCAACCAAGGACTATTCATGGAGATAACCTAGAACCCCTGCACAGATGTAGCCCATGGCAGGTCAGTGTCCAAGTGGGTTACATAGTAATGGGAACAGGGACTGCCTCTGACATAAACTGATTGGCTTGCTCTTTGATCACCTCCTCCTGAGGCGGGGAGGCAGCCATACCAGGACACAGAAGATGACAATGCAGCCATTCCTGATGTGATCTGATAGACTAAGATCAGAAGGAAGGAGAGGGGGACCTCCTCTATCAGTGGCCTTGGGGAGGGCATGTGTGAAGAAGGGGGAGGGAGGATGGTACTGGGAGGGAAGGAGGGGGATAAAGGGAATAAACTGTAATTAATAAAATAAATAAATTTAATTATAAAAAATAAATAAAAATAATTAAAAAAGAAATGAAGTATTTAAACATTGAAAAGTACCTAGTAATGCCCATATTGAAATTATCCTAAGAAAATGGGAAGACTTCCCATGTTCATGGATCAAAAGATTTAAAAAGGCTGTTATGACATGATCTAAAGTGGCCTACAAATTCAATACATATCTAAGTCCCAACCCAGATTTTTTCCCAGAATTTTAAAATTCACATGAATTTCAAGACATCCTCAAATGTCAAAACAACCTTGAAGGCAAAATGGAAAATTTAGAGGCTTGAAAACATTTCATGAAGTTTCATTGATTTTAAAGTGAATCTAAGGCCATGATAATCAAAATAGTGTGGTATTGGCATATCAGCAGACATGGTGCAGTGTGGCATATCAGCAGCTATGGCATGCATAGTCTTGGCATATAAGCAGACGTAAAACAAGGGAAAGGCTTAGAGGGCCCAGGCATAAACACATGTGGCCAGTGGATTTTCAAAAAGGACATTAAGATGATTCAGTAGGGTAAGAACAGTATTTTAAATAATTTTTTCTAGGTTAAACTGGATATCCATCTACACTAAATTAAAATTACATACTTACTTTAACCGTTAATGATATTCAACTCAAAATAAAAGATTTAAGCATAATAGCTAAAATTATGAAACTTCTAGAAAGAAAGGAAATATTCATGGTCTTATGTTGGTTTCTCAAACATGACATCATGAAAACGGTCATGTAGGAAGAGAATTTGATGTTGCCAGTTCTCTGGACCTTGACTTTTGGAAGAGAAAGACCCATTTTTTTCCCTTTTTTTTTTTCTACTTCTTGTTTGGCTTCTTCACTTGCAGGGAAGATCCTACATCTCAGAATGGAGACCAGAGTCATGGCAGACCTGATAACAAAACGATATTTAGCACACAGTTGAGTCTCACTCTCCACTCCCTGGAGTAGGAGAGGTGACCTGCAGCATTCTCTTCTGCCTTGCTTGCCTCCAACCCAAACCCTGCTCTCTGCTGCTCAGCGATGGGAAGAGCCTGGTCCTCTCTGCGCTCAGCTTCCTTCACTGCAAGTCTGTCCCAGGCAAGCACATGCCCTGTTCCAGTGAGAGAGATCTGAAGTAGATGAGATACTCTCTCTGGCATGGCCGAGCTTCCAGATGAAGAACTAGCCTTCCTTTTAGGTGTGAAAGCCATCTTACGGCGAACTAGGCTTATTCTTGTTTATGATTAAACCTCTCTTTTCCAAGGGTTGGTCTATGCCCCACCTGTAAGTTTAACTACAAATGGTTCTGTCCTGCCTGTTACAGAAATGGCAATCAGGTCTTTGTTTCAAAAGGTTTTTCATAACCATCTTGCAATCCCACCTTTGTTTCAAAAGGTTTTATGGCCCCTGTGACTGTTTCATTCTGACTATGGCTACCGTGCAACCATGTCTTTGTTGTAAGAGGTCATGAGGACCAACTTATTTGTTCTGCTCCTGTAACCTCGCCTATTTTCCCCACCAAATCGCTCATTCTACCCCTGAGCTATAAAAGCCTTGTCTTCCTCACACCCAAAGGTGAGCTCTCAAACCCCACCTTCAGGGGAGGATGTACATGAATGAAAAAGCTTGCTTGCTTTAATTAATTTGGCCATAATAACTTGGGTCAGTGGTCTCTCCTCCCAGCCTTTGGATTAACACAGGCTGAGCTGCCCGGTAGAACTGCTGGCTCTTCTCTCTGGACAGAGTCTAGAGCTCCCCCTGGGGGTGGGGAGGCTGGGCTCATTCTCAAGGAGGGGGTGCGCAAGCAAGCACTATGTGAGGGTGCTTATCCACCATCCCAGCTTCTACCTAGCTTAGCAGGGGCATGGGGGTGGGTCCAGACTTTCCTGCTTCATGCAGAATGGGAGGGAGTAAAAGGAAAAAAATCCATACTGCGTCTCTTGACCGAGAGCACCCCAGGTTCTACCTGTTGTTCCAGAATGGTGACTGATGGGACACCCTCTTATACTCAAAAGTGTTCTTGAGTTATCCAAGCAGTATATGAGGCTCCACATCCTTCTCCACTTAGCAGGAAGACACTGACTATCTACTGTTCTTTCTGCTCTGCTTGAGATGTGGGAACAGGTTTGGGCTCTGACTGCAGGGTGGGACTATGGATTAATAGGGCCATTTGGCATGACTTCTACTTCTTGGAGGTAGAGGAGGTAACACATGAGGAGTTCTTCTAGATAATTCAGTTCTGATGCCTGAGATGCTGGCCTGGTCCTCATCTAGCACTAGTTGAAGTCAACACCTGATGGTCCAAGTGAGTATTCAGTCCTGTTTCCGAGACGGTTCACCTTGTAAAGGCTGCCCCAAACGAGTGCTGTGTGCTGTTTGAATTTGCTCTAAATCTTTTCAGCAGCTCAGCCTGCTCTGCAGGAGCCATACTCTGGGCAGTGCTAGCCCCTAGCATCACAGACTGTTGTGGGATGACGTGGTGTCTGGAGATCGAAGGCTCACATTTCAGGTAACTTAGGGAGACCACTGCTGGTAGATGGCTTGGAGTCCTTGAGCAAATCTAGCAGCCTCCTTTACCTGGATCAGGGAGTAGGGAGAGGAGGAATGAGTTTATGTTAGTAGCCAGAGATAGTCTGGGGTTCAGGGCAGACAGATATCCATCCACAAGCTGATTCTGTCCCATAGTAGAGTTTGCTACTGAGCTCTTTCTTGAATCCCAGTTACTGAGAAGTGGTGTGCTGAGGTCGCTGGCACCTGCTTTAGGTGGCCATGGTTCTCATGAGTGGACACTGAATAACGAGTTGAGAATGTTGCTTATGAAGACAGACTCAGACTCAATAATCTGAGTTCAAATCTCATCCTTCCTAGTTTCTTCCTGGTGTCTTTGGGAGAGATTGTCTTAATCAACTGCAAAATCATGTGATGAAAACATCAGTTTCATAAGGTGCAGTGTGAGGCCCCAGTGAGTTAGATGTGGCTCCAGCTATGTGCTGTCATGGGTGCTGGGGCTGTCATTACCTTATTTCATTGACACCCTCTCTAGTAGGATTCCCTTTTCTGGAGCTCATTCTTTTGACCCCAGTGATTGGCACCCTGCTGTCTTATTATTTGTTTGTTTATTTGGTAAGTAGACAAGTAAGTTCTTCTGAGAGCCTCTCTAAATTGATTATCAAATATTGGTTGTTAGTATGTGCAGATGGTCTTCAAGGCAAGCTTAATTTTTCTCTCAAGTTGATTAATATATTGATTGGGGTAGGGTCTTTCTGTGCAGCCCAGGTTAGCCTAAAACCGTTCTCTATTATCTAGAACAGCCTAGGTTGTTCTCTTGCTCCCACCTCCTGAGTGCTAGGATTAAGACTGTGCTCTATCATGCCTGCCTCAAAGTTTCCATGTTTTCTTTCAAATAAGAAACAGATAAATCACACTCAGCTAAATTTCATAGTAACATTTCTTTTTTTAAAAAGATTTAATCATTGTTAGGCAAGTGAAATTTAGAACTTTAGTAAACAAACATTGATCGTTCTTATAAAACCAGGCAGGAATTATCTAATAGAGGAGATGACACAGGACAATTTATTATAGCAATTTAAAAGCTTTATTGAACATAGGATGGATGGATGAGTGAGTGCTGGTCTACCTGAGCAGCTTTTATAGGCTACGAATGGGTTACTTATAACACTAGAATGAGCACATGTCAAGGAAGAATATATTTGGATTCACCACTCATCATAATTCTTGTTTAACAATATTATGAAGGGCTCATGATGAGTTGCAGGTGTTTAAACACAGCGCCAACAGATTTGACACGGCATTCAGTTCCAGGCGTATACATTTTTAAAGGCTCTATTCACTAGGGGGGACAATAAAACGCCACACAATGGTAAGAGTGTTTGCTAAAAACATGAAGTGACTGGTTAATTTTTTTCAAATGGGCTATTATATTCAGCACTAAGTGTTTCTTAACTTACTAGTCTTGATACATTATATATTTTGGAATGGAGAAAAAAATGTAGCAGCCGTGTGGAGAAAGCCCACCTCTCTGGAGCACGCATGCTCTCTCTGAGGGCTGGAGATGCCACTTGTTTTGCTGTGAGCAAGTTGCCTGCAGCTTTGACAGGCATTTTAGAGAAGATGCAGCCCAACCTCTTGATTCCTAAAAGAGGAACTCGAAGCTGTAATTTCCCAGTTTCCTCTGTGGAGCAGACTGAACTTGGGGTGTCCCCTAGATTTTGTCATTACAATCTTCCCACCGTGCTGCCACCTGTCAAATGTGGGGCTTTATATGAACTTTCAAGTTCACAGGTCTAGTTGCTAGGCATCGTCAAGAAGGTTCTGTGTTCTTCTACCTAGTTAGATATGACTGCCTGTCTTTCATCTCTGGCTGTCTAGTGCTTTCTTTACCGCATGCCTGTATGTTAATGCATCTTCAGTTTGCCTGGAACACCTGGGTAGCAGCAGGGAAGGGCAGGGGGAAACCCATGTCTGCTAAACATGTTGTGTACTTTGCATGCACAGACCTTTCTGTAAATTATCAAGCTTGCGAGATGCTCTAGAGAACGACAGGCAACACCAGATAAGATTAACTATCGTTAAAGGGGAAGGTGTGAAGGACGTGTGTGCCCGCAGCTTAGCGGAGAGCGGGGCACACAAATTGTATTGAGTCAAGAATGAATGAATGAATGAATGAATGAATGAAGGCTAGGATTTTAACATTGCTCTAGGTGGCTCCAAACTTCTGCTATTAGATGCTCTTTTGTATTTTCTTGGGTCAGGAATACATTCACTTCCTTTGGCCATCGCTTAGCATTGTAACCAACTGTTTATGTAACAAATGCATTTGCTAATAATGACATTTAACCTTAGGTTTTTGTTTTTATTTTATTTGTGTGTGCACGTGCGTGTGTGCTTGTGAGTGCTTGTGTGTTTAGATGTAGGTAACTACGGAGGAGGGAAGAGGGCAGTGGATCCCTTGGAATTGGACTTACAGGCCTTTATGAACTGCTAGGAACTGAACTCAGGTCCTCTGGAAGAACAGCAAGAGTTCTTAACTGATGAGCCATCTCTCCAGCCTAGCCCCTCTGAGGTTGTTTTGATTTTTAAGAACAGAAATGATGTACTTGGAAAATTAATCATTGAAGTTATCATTGGAAGCTTAAAGCAGCTATAATGCCTTAATATAATGCTACGAATAGAATACCACCCGAAGCCCTGCCGCCAGATCCAGCTCTCTCCACACTGTGGTGATTTTCCCTGGTTGTGAAATGTTCACGGACCCAGATGATTATTTAAATGATTTTCATGGATGTTGATTTTAGCTCAATGATGATATCTCATTATTGATAGTGATTCATCCTATTCTATATAAACAGTTTCTGAAGATTACTTTCTTCATATTACAGGAAAATTGAATTCCAAAGCAGTTAAGCAGAGACATCCTCTTCATAGAATGAACCTTGTTTACCTTGATTGTAGTTTATAGCCATAAACTCAGTTATATGCTTCTTCATTCATTGATCTACCCAGTTAAAAATATGTCAGTATAAAATATGTATATAATTATGTTATATTAATTGTAGTGAACTGTAGAGAGCTGCGGAATGCCGTGCCTTAAAGGTGGAGCTGGTTTCCGCCTTCCACCTTCCCGATGGTGAGTGCTCTCTGTCACGAACAACTCCACATTTGGCTAAGGCCGAAGATCTGGCTTGCTTCCATGTATGTGGACCTATCTGCATTGCCCACGAGGCACGCTGGGGTTGGCTACCCAGAGGCTATTTAAGCTGTGGGCTGGCTTTCCCCAGGGTCCGATGATTGTTCAAGGTTCCTGAATAAACTGCATTGAAAAAAAAATAAAATAAATACGTATATAGATATATTCACACACATCAACATATTAATACTTATTCGAAGAGATTCTAGGAGATACAAATCAGGGTTTATCAAGAAACATCTACAGTTTTTACATGGAGAGAGATACATGTATCAAGGTTTATTTGGCGAAACATTCTTTCTGATGATTAAAAAAAAAAAAAAAATCAGAGCCAGCCTCCACACTTGTCAGCAGGAGCATTCTTACTACTCTATCGTCCTATGCGCTTTAGTGAGTCAGAACACCGTAACTGCGGGAGCACGTCTGTAGGTAGAGGGAAGCTGGAGAGCAGTGTCGCGGTGTGAGCCGAGGCCGGGCAGAGCAGTGTCGCGGTGTGAGCTGAGGCCGGGCAGAGCAGTGTCGCGGTGTGAGCCAAGGCCGGGCAGGTGTGTGCTCGCAGTTGACCTTTCTACGGGTCTCTGAAGAATGAGATGCCTTTGTTGCTGGGATGCGCTAGTCACATTTGCCTCTTTATTAGGTTACTCAAGTGGTGGATACAGAGAAGAACTGAAAGAATTCTAGAAAGGTCAGTGGTTTGGGAATGGATAGGACCTGCTAATGTGCTAATGTGCAGGCAAGGTGGGAAGTGTGTGTGTGTGTGTGTGTGTGTGTATGAGAAATTAGAATAGATTGAGTTTTGAGGATCATTGGAGTAATAAGGATGATAGGAAGGGGCCCCACAAGAACAGACTCTGGAAAGCAAGGTGAAAGGTGAACAGTGTCAGGATGTCCAGTGTGACCTGTGTGAGGTGACTCTTCTTGCCTGACTTCCGTAAAACCTTGATTGCTTCCTAGCTGGCTTTTGGACCTCAGCTTAGTTGTGAGTGGCCCACCGATACTCATTAGGGTCATGCAGAAAAGGCTTCCCCTGGTTGTGCCGATGGCCTGTGTCTAGGAAGAGCACACATGCCATTCTAATACCAATGCATTAGAACACCAGGAAATCACTTGGGGACACGGCCAGTTATCCCTTGAGGGTGGTAAAAGCTACACCCGAGATGTATGGTTTAGGATTTTAGAATGATCAGTTACCACTTTCATAATTAAGAAATGAGGGCTGGAGAGATGGCTCAGCAGTTAAGAGCACTGGCTGTTCTTCCAGAGGACCCAGGTTCAATTCCCAGCACCCACATAGCAGCTTACAACTGTCTGTGACTCCACCTCCAGGGGATCCAAATCCTTACACAGGCATACATGCAGGCAAAACACGAACATGCTGAACATAAAAATAAATTAATTAAAGATAATTAAGAAATAAAATTATTAAGGTGATGTAATTTTTATTTCTCATAAGTTGATTAGCAACATGACTGGAAAGTGGAAAAGCTGTGTTGAAAAAGTAGTCACATGGTCTTGCTGGAACAATACAGTTCGTTTTGGAGACGTCTGCTCTGGTGCCTCATTTAAGTCACCATAGTATCACTGGAAAAGTCTTGGCAGGGAGATAGTACGCTGACCAAAGGGAGGCTTTAGCTATGTGCTGGAGCAGTTATTTCATCTCAGTAGTGCTTGGGAGAGCAGCAGAACGGACCTTTCCATTTTCAGGTTGCAGACTAGGTTCCTGGGCCTCCTTAAGGTCTGGAACATCAAAGACGTCTAAAGATCTCAGACAGTGCCATAGGTTAAGAAGTGTATATTTACACGAGATGGTCACTGTCACCATGCCCTGGAGGCTGCGTCCCAGGGGAAAATGCTCTCCTCACACAGGAAGGAGTAGGTAGGATGAACAAGGCAGGCAAACAAACAAAACAAAAGCCAAATCAAATCAAAATAATGAAGAATGGTCTTGGATCTTAGTTGCCAAGGTGTAACAGGATTGTTTGTTTGTTTATTTTTCCTTTGCATCAATTTAAATTCAAGAGACAGCAAAATACCAGACTGGCTGGTAATACTGGGTTAGGGGTATGGCAAAAATGACCTTCCCTGGACAAGCAGGGCAATGCTTTGAAATCCAGAACTCCAGGGGGCATGAGGGTGGCAGGAGATTTTCGTGATAAACTTTCCTTAGAACAAAATGCAGATCGGAATCATTTGCTGTCTGTAGACTTTGAGGGACCAAGTGGGGAGTTTTGAGCCAAAGATGCTCAGTGGCAGGCTCCCCCACACTTGTCAGTCAGATGACCCTCGGCTGTGTGAGGTACAGGAATGGTGTGCAGGCAGGCTTCCTTTCCAGGACAAAACTGGAAGAGTAGTTCTTTCAAAGAAAGCAAATGAATTTTTAGGGGAGGACCAGGAGGTGTGAGATGGAAATTGGTGTTGTTAAGTGATGTTCTTTCATTCCAATAGTCAGAAGAGTATATACTTCATCCCTTACAGCAAGCTTGCTCTCACAGTGGGAAGTCCTAAATTCTTTAAAAAGACAGAAGTGAATCAACTTAAGTTTTGTTCAGCATATCAGGGACTTGCAGAATTCAAGGGAAAAAAATTATACCAAAGAGAAGGACCAAGAAAATCCAATAGAGAGCACTGACATCATTTGGAAACCAGGAGAAAAATTTTACTCTAAGAAGATGTCTAATTAGCCGTCCGGGGATTCTGAGAAGAAGATACAGGCTGAGAACAGCTGTGTCCTTTAAAGAGTAGCAATCAGCAACCAGAGGGAGCTCATGGAATCAAGTATGTGATTGTTGGAAGTGATGATTTTAGTAGACAGTTGAAAGAAAGTTCTATAAAATCTGCCAAAATGGAAAGCAAATTGACAAAAATATGAAAATTTCAAGAGAAAAGTCACCTGGGATGAGTGGAAAAGGGACACGGTGGACATGACTGAGGAGAACTGTAGGGTGAACTTGGTTTGAAAGACCAATGCTCAGAGGCAGGATTAAAGGACAAGAAAATTAAGAAGGAACAGCAAAAGCACCCATGCCTTTACCCTGGAGTCTGATGAATAATTCCTGCCCGATTGACAAAACCTGCACTGAAGGTTGTCTTCGTAGGATCACTGCTCTAGTTAGACAATTTTTAAATATATATTTTGGTGATTTAATTTGTTTATATATTATTTGTATGAATGCACACATGTATGTGCCTATGTGAGTGTGTATGTGCATCTGTGTTCTAGAGGCCAGAGGGTCTCAGCATGGCCTCTATCACTCTCTCCCTATTTCTGTGAGACAGCTTCTCTCCTTGAACCTGGTGCTCCATGTTTTCCCAGCTAGGCTGGAAACCAGAAAGCCCCAACAATCCTCTTGTTACCTTCTCACTTGGAGCTGGGGATACAGGTGTGTATGGGACTCTGGGTGCTGAGATCCAAAATCTTTGGTGGTCTGGGTTTATTGACCCTTTCCCAGAGGCTGCACTTAAGATATCCTGCATATCAGATACTTATACTACAATTCACAACAGTAGCAAAATTATAGTTATGAAGTAGCAAGGACACTCATTTTATGGTTGGAGTAAACACAACATGAGGAAGTGTATTGAAAGGTTGCAGCATTAGGAAGTTTGAGGACCACTGGCATGAGGCCAAGGATCCTGGGAACACTTCCTTTCTGCTCCCTTTTTGCAGGTTTGTGCCTGCTACTATAAACCATTTTATCTGCTCTTGCTGCTTTAGTATCTCCATAAACTCAATCCTCATCAATGTCCTGGTTGTCTTACATGATTTCCACTTCCCAAGAAAACAGTTTATCAGTCAGTGTGAACATAATCAGAAGGGGGTGAAATAACCACACACAGCTTAAAGCACATTCCCTGTTCTAGCTGTTTCATGTAAATGGAAAGGAATCATTATTTTTAATTTTTTTTTGTTGAAAATATTCTTCTGTCATATAATACATCCTGACACACTTTATCCTCCCCCCCTGCTCCCAGATCCCTCTACTCTCCCTCCCCCCACTGCTCCCAGATCCCTCTACTCTCCCTCTCCCCCACATCCACACCCCCTGTTTCCTCTTCAGAAAAGAGCAGGCCTCCAAGAGGGAACCAAACAGAACAAAATAAGATAAACTAAGACAAGCCCTAAACCCTCATATCAAGGCAACCCAACAGGTGGAAAAGAGTCCAGAGAGTAGGCGAAAGAATCAAAGACATGCTGGCCCCCACTGCTAGGAGTCCCACAAAACACCAAGCTAACAGCCATAACATATATGCAAAGCACCTGGTGCAGACCCCTGCAGGCTCTTGGCTTGCCATGTCAGCCAGAGGGGACGGAGGAACCAAGAGAGCATGGCCCACTCAATCAGCTAAACAAGGCTCACGTGTGCTCACAAACACGGAAGCAGAATCATTAGTTCTTATTCAGAATAGAAAAAAAAAGACCATCCAAGATTTTGTCTGTTAAGTTAAATAACTAGTGAACCCAGTACCAAGTGAATTGCTGGCGTCTGCCATCAAGCAATTAGTTATACCATTAGATGGGGCTGTCAAATGTGTGTGTACTTAACAGCAGTTACCTGGACAGGCTATTCTAAATTATCTATGAATGCCATCCTTGAGGTGTCACAATTATTCAGCCAAGAGGGAGCATTTTTAACTCCTTTTAAGATGAGAAGACAGAGGCAAAGAGAAGAAGACTCAAGAAGTTTGACCAGGTAGATCCAGAATTTCACCCACGCTTTGGTCACAGCATACATTGCTTCTCTAACCTGGGAATACCTTATTTAGAAGTATTGTTGCCACCATTGTGTTTTGATATTGTCTTGCCTTTCTCCAAATCAAATCATCCACATCTCTAAGGTTCAGGAAATGATTTTTGGTCTTTTTTAGAAAATTATTTTCTGCATCTATTTTGACTTCTTAAATTTTGCCAGTCACATGCTCCCCGATGATTAACTCAGCATGCCTACCTCTATGTAGCACAGCAATTGATACTTCCTACAGTGCTTTCAGGCCCTGTTCTGCCTCAAGGACCAGGGGAAGGAGGCAGGGAACCCGGGGCATTGTTCCCACTGGACTTCTGCTCAGTGGAGAGTGTGGTAGTTGATTGATCGCTCACACCTGGGTGAGCAGTGTAACTCTCCTGAGACCCAGCACCTTCCCTTTGTTTCAGGATGCTGTGTGGGTGGAGGTTACCACAGCACAAACGGACTGAGTACAGATCATGCAGCACCAATTCTGAGAACTATGAATGATTTCATCTACCCATTAGAAATGTGAAAGACAAAGCTTGCTTTAATTGTGAGGGTAAGTCAAATGAAGAAGTCTAGAACTTAGGGTGGCGGAAGCTGGTTAGCGGAAGCTGGTTAGTGGAAGCTAGTTAGCGGCAGCTGGTTAGTAGAAGCTAGTTAGCCCCTCTGTCATTTTCATCGTATGTAAATGGAATAGATACAAGCCTGATTTTGCAAAGTTGTCATGGGGAGTTGAAATGAGTAATGTGTTTAGAATGATGGTCTCTATACAGCAAGCATGCAATAAAAGGTTAATGCTCCTGCTCCATGGTGACAGACAAGCAAAATATATTGCTCAAAAACAGCTGAAGAAATCATGCATCCCATTAAAGTAGCTGCTGAAAAGATTTCTTTCCATATAATCCTGGGCACATTTCACAACCTGATTTCATCCATCTTTTACCGTTAGTTTTGGCTTCATGTGCCAAATTTTGAGCACCTAGTTCAAATCATTTTTCTGTTCTGTATCTCCGGCCTTTCTTCTTTTTCATAGCTAGCATTCAGCACTGCAGGCACTTTCTTGTTTATGTCAGAGCTTTTCTGCTTTCACTGTTTACAGTAGAAAGCTTGACACTCAGCAATGGCATAAGCCTGAGAAATAACAGCATGTGGAAGAAAGCATCTTCCCTCCAGCTTAACATCTGTTTGTGCAATGCCCTTGTTAGGTAACTCCAAGTCCTATTAAGATTCTGCCTCATCTGCTCCTTATTTGTTAGAAATAATTTTCACCAGAGGAAATTGAGCAGAAAACCTTGCCAGTGTGTTCAACTTCTTGTCCTTTAAGAAATGATACTTTGAATTTAGAGGTTCAACTTTGCTGGGTAATGAAATTATCATGGTGGAACAAGGCATAGAAATAGTAAGTACGATAATTCTTCTTGCCCATTGTATGCTTTTGCTATTCATAAAGTTTTAGGGCCTTAGATATTAGATACACTTACGTAAGGCCTCATGAACGGTAATTATCTTTTGGCCAAAGAAAAAGCCCAAACGAATGCTAAGCTGCATTATCGCTTGGCTTCTGACATGAGCTGATAATCAGATTTTCTTGCTTAAATCCATGGTGCTTGAACAATGCTACCCACTGTCTGTGCTTCCCGATATTACCCTTAATTAGAAAGAACAGAAACACAAATCTGAATTATTTCAAAATCTGGTTTCCATGGTCAGTGCTTTGAAAGGCTTAACTTTATTATAAATAAACCTGGCTTTATTGGCTAATGAAATCTGAAATGTGAAGTCTGGGAGGTGGGGGTGTAGAGCTCTTATGTTTACACATCCAAATATCCAGTGCGGGCAAAGTGTTTTTTAATAAATCATTGGATAATTGAATCATGATTCCTTTGTTCAAGTACACTACAGACCTTACCACTGAACAGGACCTGAAAGGAACTGGAATTTATGCATTATTGAAAAGCAACAATATTTGTTGTATTGTTATATTTCAATGGCTATCAAGGAGATCTTGACCTACTTTACATATATTTTTCACTTTGGTCATTTTTGCTCCTTTTGAATATTGAGGCCCATGGTTATACATGTGTGATGCTCTGTCTCTGTGTGTATGTGCCTCCTCAGTGTTTGGGTCTCAAATATTCACAATGTGTCTGTGCATGTGTGTGTGTGTGCAGTATATAATAGCAGATGATCTGGCATAGATGGGAGATCAGTTGCATTTTATTTATGGTCTAGTAAAAAGAAAGCTAATAGCAAGCAAGGAAAGCTAACCCATCTGACAGACCAATTAATAGTGAATTGCAGATAGTAACTTTGTTACTGGAAGACACAGGGACAAACTCTTAGGACTGACAGCATGTATAAGGACCCCAAACACTGTTGAGAATTACAGTCACGTGTATCACAGATGTTTCACCAGTTCCTCTGTGGATAGTGAGGACCCGGTGTCTCTGGATACCTAATAGATCTCTGCTAATGTTTTAAAAAAGACTTTTCCCCACGTTGCAATCCTTGTCTTCTCCTTGTCAATGCTCATTGATATTTTCTGTTCAACTCATCCACTCCCTTTCCACCTCTGTGTTTGGTGATTTGTTCCAACAGAAAACATTCACAGCAGTAGGAATTGCCCTCTAGAATGCTCAGGAGCAGCTGAGGGTACTTAGAGAATCATGGATCCAGTGACTATTGGATGCAGAATTCCACGGGAGAATAGCAGTGATTAAGCTCAGCCTTGGGGTCTGAGCACTGTGCTATATTTTCCCACAAATCTGTGTAGCTCCTTTCAAACCATCTCTCTGTCTTTGCAGCTCCATATCATTGGCTGAGGGTCCAAAGCCCTTTATTCCCCAGTCACCAGTCCCAGGGTCAATGTTCCCAGGGTCCAGGCTCCTGTGATTTATGGGGTTCATCTTGGAGCCAGGTTTTTGCCTTGGGTAGTACTGGTGTGGTAAGAGGCATGGCCTTTACTTCTTCCATAGGGAACAGAAGAGATCAGTTGCCTAGGATCAGGAGGTGGCTTTTGAAATAGCTGGCTGGAAACTGTGATTTGGATAGGCTTCAGGAAACAGCCATCTACCTTAGACAGTGAGATGAATGAGGGTTGTATTGTCAGGCATTGTAGACTGTCCATAATTACCCATTTCCTCCTCTTATACACCAATGAGTTAATGGTGGAATAGAGACTTTTAATTGGCATGCTGCAAATTGGCTGCAGGTAGCTGATATGCTTGGTTAGCTCTCTCAGAGCCCTTTGGAGTCTGGGCTAGCCTGGTCATGTCAGATCAGTTGCTCTTAGCTTTGCAGAGCCTCCCTGTGTTGGCTCAGTGTTTCTTATAAAGACTGTGTGGTATGTACATATCTATATCTATATCTATCTATCTATATCTATATCTATCTATCTATATATGTATACCTATATATCTATATCTATATCTATCTATCTATATCTATCTATCTATGTATACCTATATATATCTATATAGATATATCTATATCCTCTCTATCTCTCTCTATATCTATATAGATATATAGATATACCTATATATGTATAGATGTATATATATCTCTCTATATATCCCTCAGTGATAATTATGAAGGAAGTGGATGATGGCTTTCAGAGAGGAGAGTGTGAGTGGTAGTATGCAGGAGGAGTGGGAGTGGGTTTGGAGGGGTAGATGTGATGAAAACACATTGTTATCTATACAGGAAATTTTCAAAATAAATAATTTTAAAAGGGAGAAAATAAATGAAAAAGTGAGTGACTAGTAAAGCCTTTTCAGGTTCCCCAGGGAAGTTTTTCACATGGGATAGACTGAAATACACAGAGAAGGGGAGTCCAGAGGAGCATGCAGAGAAAACACATCCAAACCGGACCCTGCTGTGCCCACACCCAGATGAAGGAAGAGGGTGATATATTCAAAACACAAGGCTGGATTTTGAAAGGAAGAGACCATAAAGCAAGAAATTCACTGGAGACGGACTATGTGCTAAGCTGCACGTGAGTGAGAGCGAAGCCTCTAGAAAGTAGAAAGAAAAACTTAAAAGACGATGGGAAGTGAGAGAGAGGGGTAGACTGGAAGGAGGAGAGGAACTGAGGGAGGGAGGAAGAGTGCACACACACACACACACACACACACACACACACAGAAACACACACAAACACACACGGAGAGAGACTATAAATTATTTCCACACAGAAAAGTAAAAGGTAAAAATTGTTCCTAAAAACTGCAAAACAGGAATTTCCAGGCCAAAAGGAGTGGTTGGAATGCCAGTCATAATGAAAGAAAACCCACACTAGAGTGCTTTATTGTGACACCAATTTCAATAGTGACAAAGAGATCTTAAGCGTTCTTGGAGATAAATAACAAAAGGATATACATAAAGCAAATATCACCCAGACAGATCACAAAAGAGCGTAAGTCAGAGTGGCATCAGACTGAGATGCCCAACATCAGAGAAAGTCACAAGTACTATGACTGTGCAATCTTTTAGCCCTAGAAAACACGCACGCTCGGGAGATGGCAGACATTATTTTATTGACATTCGGCCAGACACTGCTCTTAGCTATTTTAAGCTGTGGTAGGAAGTAATCTCCAAGAAAGGCTACCTTTAATTGACAGGAAAAGACGCAGAATTTCTTCACTTTGCTTGGTATTTTTGCCCTGGCCCAACTAACTATGAGAATTTAAGATTTATTCTGAAAAAAATTTACATATACTGTCAAGACTGTAAATAATTTGTGCAATGGTAATAATACATAAAGCTTTTAGCTTTAAAATATCTTATTACTAATAAATGTACTACAAATAATAGCAAATAGGAGTATAAATCAGAACTTAGAAAATTAAAAAGATATTTTGTCATCAATTTTTCACAATATGATAAATAATGTTTCATTAATGTGTGTCTTAATTGATTGTAAAGATTTTTGGGGAGCTTGTTTTCTATAAATCTACTTACGAGGACATGATTAAAATCCTTTGCTTTCAGCAACTTCATTTTCAGTATTGTAAATACTTTCTGATAATTTTTTATTTTCAGAAGGACTTTCTTCTCCTGCATCTGTGTTTAGGGTATGGGTTATAGATTCTGATGCCACTGGGCTAGGTTTCTGAGAAATTGTTTTGAAATATAAATTTTAATACACCTAGAATTGATTACTCTTACAGAGTAGTTTGAACTTTTAAAATTTACTTCTATCTCCTGTGTGTGGGTGTTACTTGCATGGATGCCTCCTGGACTCTGCCTGAATACCTGGTTTCCTTGCAGATCATCAGGCATTTGATCCCTTGAAACCAGAGTGACAAAGGCTTGTGAGCTGCCACATGGGTGCTGGGGATTGAATCAGAGTCCTCCGGAAAAGCACTCAAAAGCACTTTTGCTTGACCACCAAAAGTCTCTCAACCTCTCCAGCCTATAGAGCAGCTTTTAAATGAGGTGACTCTTTCTACGAAGTCATTTTACATGAATCTGGATTTCCTGCTACACAAGGGACATGGGGTTTGCTTGTTTCTCCTGAAGTTTCTTCTAACTTTGGGATGTTTTGAGAAGCTGAGAGCCACTGCAATAGGCATGCACTTACGAGTGTAGGTTTAGCTTTTTACTCCAGGGCTTACTACATATTTTGAAAACAACAAAGCATGCCTCTTGATTGTAGGTATATTGGTTATAGCAAACGTTGTCTCTTTAAATGGGGGAAGAAGTAGATTATTTAGAAAATTCATACCAAGGCAGAGCAAGTGCCAGCCTTAGCTGTTTTATAGGAACCCTTATCAGAACCATTCAGTTCTACCTAGATAAAGTGAACCTCCACGTATGTAGCTTGCCTTTTGAACTATCACCTCACACATACAGCCTACCAGGCCCCAGGAAGAACAAGTTTGTGAATGTGTCCATCCAGCCCACTCTGTCTTAGCTGAAGAGTGATAGAAAGTCTTGTTGCAGCAGCTGTGAAACTTGCACGCAAGATGTGACAAAACTTCATACTTTGCCATTGGTCCCGAACTACAACCTATCCAGGAGGATGAACTCCTCCATTCGGGAGGATGTGCTCAAATAGAAGTGCTCATTTTACCCAAACCAGCAAGATCAAAAATTGTGGTCTGGACTTCCAAAGTTGTGAAAGTAAAATGAAAGTGCACAAAAATGACAGAAGCTCTTCTCTGTGGTGGGAATAGACTTGCAGGCAGGTCACTGTTTTAGGTCCCTGGATTGGATTTCAGTTCCCTTTGGCCTCAGTCAGTGCGCAGAGGAACTCCCAACACCAGGAACACTAGACAGTGGACAGGGAGTGAGGCTTCTGCAGGAGCATGAACTCAGCTCTCTGTGTTCATGGTGTAAGTGTTTTCAGTGACAGGGAGTTCCCGTCAGGCTGTGGGTAATGACCAATAATCCGGGCAACAGCTTGTGACACCTGGAGTGGGTGGGGTGAGGAACAGATCCCTTTGACCAACTACTCAACAAGATGCAAACCATTTCTGGCACTGGGGTTTTACTGTTGGCATAAGACGTCTGGTTGGGGCATTCTCTCGCTCATTGTATGGCGTCATTGAAATTTCATATATTATATTGTATATATGTATATGTAATATATAATTACACACGTATGTGTAGTATGTTATACAGTATATACACATACATATGTATGAAACTTCTGCAGTCGTAGGTCTCCATATACTTTTTCGAAGGCTTTTAGTGTTAGTTGTATTTCTCGTTTCCTCCTTCACCCAGCTCTTCCTCCCCCTCATTTTCCCCTCCTATTCCAGTTTCCTCTTCATCGCTCCATAACATTACACATCCTACTGCCCTTTTCTCTGGAGATTCCCGCCACCCTCCACCCCCTTCCCATACTTGATCCCTGTGGTATTTCAGCTTGTAGCACACATACTGTAAAATCATTATTTATGTCATTATTGTTTATCTATTCTCAATTAAAGAATAATTGCAGATTTCTGCAACACAAGTTTAAAAACATCACCTTTCTGCCAAATAATAAGGCTTTTGCAGAAATCCCCACTTTTGCTTTTGCTCTGCAGGGGAAATGCATTTCCCATAATCCTAAGGGAGAACTCTGGGTGCAGGAGCTCCGATTTCCTATTTTGTCCTCCTGTGTCTTCTAATTATAGTTGCTGTAGGTGGCCGAAGGTGCCTGCTTCTCTTACATAATGCCAGGAGAGAAAGAAAATACGATTTTATTGGTTACTGTACTCAGAATGGATCCTCAAGCCGAGCAAGAAAGCCACAATGGGCTTGGCAAACAAACAATTGAAAGTACAGGTGTTGGGACTCTGCGCAGCCCCAAAATCAACATGACTTGGGAGGAGAGAGGGTTGGGAAACAAAGAAAGGTGCTTTTCATCCAGAGAAATTCATTTCTTTTCAATATTTGTGATCTGCAGCTGATAGTGCGTGAGGCCACTTGGCTTTATTTCCTGACAAAGGAGAGGGCTGCTGTTCTGAACAGACGCTTGAGCCGCCTGTGGCATGAGGTGCGCCATTTGTCAAGAAGATCAATATTGACTGTTCTTGTATCTTTGTGGTGAAAGTTTGCTCTTTCTTAAAAAAAAAAAGAAGTGGGGGTTTCTGCTTTCAAATATAGAGCACGTGCCGACTTCAAGCCCTGAATCGAGTGATCGCAACAGGTCTTCATAGAGAGGAGTCCCTTCCCAATGGTGAGATGCTCCTTTAAGGAGCCAGGGTTCATTTTTCTCATGACACTGGCAGCCTCATCTCCATTCATTCTTCATCATTTCAGTCCAATCCTAGCTCCACAAAACATACAAGTTGAATATAACAAGGTATTTCAATGTATGCTTTGAAATATCAATCAATTAGTTCAAATCAGTTCAATCCAACATAGACCAATAAAGCCTCCTGTGTCATGTAGCAGGAACTATGCCAAAGCACTGGGTGACTGAGATGAGGGGGCGTGGACTGTGTTAGCTTTCGATGCCTCAACTTCCCTAGTCTGAAGAGGAAGAGGCAGCAGTCTGGGTCCTCACCAGCTTCCTCTAGAGAGAGCATTGAACTCTTTACATAAAAAGTGCTCTACATTTTTTCACGTGAGTGTAGAATCACCATAAACTCTGCTGTGGTTCAGATCCTGATTGAGTAGATCTAGGTGGAGTGACAGAATCTCCTCATGTAACTGGCTTCTTGGTGGCGCTGCTGAGCATGTCCTAATAAGTTATTTGTTATTTGTAGATTTCTCTGGGTAGACTTTGTTTTTAAAGTCAGTGTATACTCCTGGACTCTGCCACAGACATTATATATCAGGATAAGCATACCTTATTTATGTTTTTTCTTTTAGAAAAAGGATATAAAAAGGAGAATTCTATAAAGGCAAACTTCAAACAAGGCTCTAAGTAGTTAAGCTAATGGGTATTAAAGGACTGTGGAGGAGGGAGGGGTCTGAGGGTCTTGAGAGGTGAGAGTCAGGGCTGAGCAGAGCAGAAGACTGGAAGAGAAACAGTCAGGGTGACCTTCCTGGATCTGTGTTTGCATTGCTGAATATGACAGTGATAAAAAGAGAAAGTAATATGATGGGCAGTGGAGAATGTAGGTTTTGGAGCCAGGTGGTGATGGCACATACCTTTAACCCTAGCATTGTGAAGACAGAGTTCAAGGCCAGCCTGGTCTACAGAGCAAGTTGCAGAACAGCCTGCACAGAGAAGCCCTGTCTTGAAAAACAAATCGAAAAACAAAAAACAAACAAAAAGGAATATAAGTTTGGAAAGAATAGATTTGGGACTTCCTTACAACAATCGCATCTGCAGCCTTGGAAAATTGTTTAGTTTTCCACTTTAAAGTGAGGATAATGATTGCTGTGAAGGTAGCCCTAGAAAAACAGAAACCAGGGAACAGACAGGACAACTCATCCTCGTTCATGCAGAGAGGAATGGAGGAATGAAATTGGGAAAGTCTAGTTTGATTTCTGTTGCTGCTACAGAAAATGTTCACTAACTCCTTCAATAAAACATATAAGGAGGATGCGTGTGTATGTGTCTGCACGGGTGTATATATGTGTGTGTGTTTGCATATGTGTGTATGTGTGTGAATATGTGCATGTGTGTATGTGTGCATGAGTGTGTGTGTGTGTGTATGTGCATGTGTATATGTGTGTGTTTTGTGGAGCTCCTGTCCCCTCCAGATCCTTTTATCCTTGTCCCCATTTTTCCATAACGCTCCCTATGCTCTGCTTGTTATTTGGCTGTGAGTCTCAGCTTCTGTTTCTATCTGTTGCTGGGTAGAGCCTCTCAGAGGAACGCTGTGCTGGGCAAACACAGCAGAGCATCATCGATAGTATCAGAGGTTGGCTCTCTCCCATGCGGTGGGTCTCAGGTTGGGCTAGGCACTGGTTGCACATTCCCTCAATCTCTGTTCTGTCTTTATCCCTGTACATCATGTAGGCAGGGTAAATTCTGGGTGGAAGTTTTTGTTTTCTCCTCCCTTCACAGGGAGTCCTGTCTGGTTAGAGGGTGGCCTCTCCAGTCTCCATGACCCCTGCCACCAGGGGTCTCAGCTAAACTCACCCTCATATCTTCCCAGGGGCCCACCCTGTTGCAGGCCTCCAGCTTGTCTAAGAGATGACCTGCTCATGGTTTCTCCTCTCTCTGCAAGCCCTCTGTCCTCCTGCCCCCACTCTCCCCATATCTGATCCCCACTCCTATTTCCTTCAAGGTTTCCTCTCTTATCCTGTTCCTTTTCTTCAACCACTTCTGCTTACTATTCTGTTTCTCCTCCTGAATGAAATGCAAGCCTCCTCCCATGGGCCCTCTTGGGTCTGTGAATTGTAGTATAGTTACAGGATTGTAACTTTTAAAGAATAAAGAGACAAAGAAGCCATTACAAAGTTACTCATTTAGTGAAGTAAGAATTGTAGGGGGCATGCCTTATTTTTGGAGACACAGAGCTAACACAGTTTTATTTTTCTCTTTTATCTCACAGCCTAGCCCTCGTTTTGAAAAAGCAGTTTTGCCCTGCTCCAGATATGTTAGTCATATGAAGAATTTTTCTACATTCCAAAATATGGATAAATTATATTTGCTGCCATTTTCAGGTAAATTAAACAAGCCCAATAAAGTTCATGGTTTCCAAAGAAACTATAGAACATATAGGCAAAAATCATAAGGTTTTTACACTTTAGCTACATTTCATCTTGGCAATGAAAGAGGCACTTCATTGGTTCATGAAGTTTGCAAATCCAGGGGGACACTGACCCCAGGCTTGGTTGGATCCATGGCTCATGGACAGTATTACGTTTAGTCCCACTGACATTACTGGTTTTATTTAACTGTTGCTTTTACTTTCAGAAAGGGTAGCAAATTGTAGCCAGAGGCATGTATGAGTCTTAGAGTGGATGATGGCACATATAAAACCTTGAGGCCAATCTCGGTGAGTTTGAGGCCAATCTGCTCTATATATTGAGTTCTAGTCTACCGATGGCTAGACAGTGAGACCTGTCTCAAAAACCGAAATGAATCAAAGGTAAAACCTTATTTCTTCCTGTATTTGTGTCTCTACATTATGTCTGGCAACTTTTAGACCCAAATCAGGGTGGCAAGAACCTGGGGAAATGAAGCATGTTATTTAGGTCACTGTGGAAACTGAACCTAAATTGTACCAAATGCGTGTGTGGAGAGCAGGGACAGAGAGGTAAAGAGAAAGAGAAGTGAGGGTAGGGAAGGTTTTCCAAACTAAGTTGACGTGAAGTAAGCTTTTACAAGAAAATGTTTTTTTGTTTTTGTTTTTTTTTTAATGAGGTCAACATGTTTTGTAGGTCTGTTCTTATCTTCCATGTTCTTTCACTACAGACTGTTATGGCAAGTTGGAATTATTGATAAATTCCATTTTGAGGGACATTTCGCTGACTTGAAAGGGAGATGAATTACATGACCAATTTGTTATCTAAGAAAAAGTAACAATTTTACAACAATCAACAATGCAGCTCATGGTTGTGCTTTGATGTGTGTGCTGTATTGTTTTATTAATTTTTAAGGCTAGAAAGTTTGTGTACATAGGCTGCCTCACTGCCTAAATCAGGGTTCAAGAGGTCAGCATTGGTTGTGAGGAAGACAAGGATTTTATAGAGCTCAGGAGGAAAGAAGCAAGGGTTCCAGGAGCAGAACATAACAGGCAGTCAGAACAAGGTAATCACAACAGTTAGTCATAGCAAGGTAGTCATGGGGGGTGCTCATATAACTGAAACAAAGACATGGTTGCCATTCCTGAGACAGGCAGGACAGAAACACTTGTAGTCAAGGTTAGAGGCGAGGCCTAGTCCAATCCTTGAGAAACAGATACCGTCACAAACAGGACTGAACCTAGTTTGTCTTTACTCTAAGATGGCTTTTAAATCTAAGCTGGAGGCAAGCTGGTTCTTCACTAGTTTCTTGCATATACTTGGATTCAGGGATGTTGAAAGGTTTGGTTTGTTTTATTATAGTTTCAATGTCCGGGATTGTATAATTTTGATGAGATCTTTATGCAAGGCTTTATATCTATAGATTCAACCAACTGCAGCTCAAAATGTGTTTATGCCTATGATAATCCCTCTATTTTAAGCATATGTAGATATTTTAGCTCTGTCATTATATGAAATGATATGCTTTAACAAGCATTTACACAGCATACACATTGTTATCAAGCACCGCAGGGACCCAGAGATGATTTAAGCTGCGTGAAGCCCTGTAGGCTATTTACAGGTGCTATGCCTTTTCACACAAGGGACATGGCATCAAGTTTTTGGTACTCATGGAAAAGGAGTTCAAGAACTAGTTGCCTTTAGACACTAAAAAACAATTGTACTATGGATTTTGTATTTCAGGGGTTCGGTAGCACGTATTAAGTTGGATTTTGATCTATCCCACTCCTGCTAGTATTGTACAAAGATTCCACTAGATATTTAGTCCCTTAGTTTCAGGCAATTGACGTAATTCATAAAAAGTAAATGATGGCATCTTCTTTTCAAAATACAAAGGAAGACCAAAACTGGCCACTGTATGTATCTGAAAACAAACAAACAAACAAAAAACTGTAGGATTTCATAATTCAGTATGAGGATCTTCGGAGCCGAGGTTATAGCTGAAACTGTTTGAAAGATGCCACACTTAAAATTATGTAGCTCTCAGTGCTTTAATATTCATTTAAGCTTGGTGGCCTGAAGTCTCCAGGTAAGCTGTGACTAAGTGGCACCAATGGTTGAGAGGACAGCTAGTTATCAGGATGCCCTAGAGCTGATACTCTTACTTGGTTCCACATAGCTTGTAGGACAAATGACAGCATCTTGGTTCTGAATGCTCTATCAGGATAGGGAGCTGACCTGGGCACTTGAAAGAGGGAAGACCCATAGTGAGGCCGGCTGGTGGGGAAGGAGGAGCCACTGCCTTTTCCTTTAAAACAAGGAATGATGTGATCCAGTTGTCTCTAATAGCAGTTAAAGACAATTGAAAGGCAAGACTGTAGGCAAGAAAACTACCCTGGAGGGTGTTTACAGTTATCAAGGGAAAAGATGATAAGAGAATGGTGTGTTTATGAAATTAGAGGGAGGACTGGCCAGGGTCAGTGTGTAGGAGGTGATGTTCACAGGGCATGATCGTGGACTAAAGATGAAGGTTGCGATCGAAGGCTGATGTGGGGGAGTGTTTACACAGCCATGAATTTACTCAGTATGCGATGGTTGAACACCCTTCAGGTAACTGGCATCAGACTAGTTTTTGGAAATACAGACATGAATAAGGCAGGTAAGATTCCTATTCTCTGGAAATGTACCTTTTAAGTAAGGTAAAAGTTAATAAGCAAACAAATTATCCAGGTTACAATAGATAATAATAAAAACTATGAAGAAAAATAGGTGAATTTTCTCATGCACCTTCATGATCAGACCCTGCCCAACTCTGCAGACAAACTGTCTATTTAATATATTGGTAGTCACCTCATTTCTAGGTTCTCTATCGACAGAATCATATGACATGTAATTTCCTAAGTCTAACTTTCTTCATTTAGTATAATGCCTTTCAGATCCATAGGGTTAGTGTTGGGTATTAGTGTATAGTATGGATTTACAATAACGGTTCAGTTATCAGATGAAAAATGTGGGTTTTTCTTTTTTTTTAATGAGAGGCTTTATTGATGTGCTTAAACTGTTTAGATCTTAATTATGATAATGATCACAGATCTGCATGTTTGGTGAGGCATATAGCTAGATGCTAATCAGTGAATTATACACTATGTAAATTTTACTTCAGTAAATCTCATATTGAAGCAGCTTCTACACAGTTTTTCAAAATACTGAAAGATAAGTTCAAAACTAAATAACAACAACAACAACAAAAAACCCAGATTAACTAGTGCAATCCAGGGAATACAGAAGGGTTGGAAGAAAATTGACATTTGTTCTGGAGAAAGGAAAGTGTTGTGTAGATTGAAATGAAAAGTAAAAGTGCTAAGGTTATGGCAATCTTTGTCAGTCACAAGGAAGAGTTTTGGATTTTGTCCTAAATTCCATTGGTGCATTGAAGTCACTGTTCCTCTTCCTACCTTGTGGTCTGTATACTTAATTGCAGCAAAAACAAATGAGAAAACGAGAAGGCTATTGTAGAAGGAATCTCTTATGTGCTGTATGGATGCAACACCTGTCAATTAAAAACCTATGGCCCGGAGCTTCGGCAGGATATAGTTGGGACTTCTGCCAGGCAGAAGGGATTCAGGGATAGTCAGGTGTACAAGATTCAGAGAGCAAGATGCAAAAAGGTACCTGAGCTCAGGTAACCAGCCACATACCAGAATGTAGATTAGTATAATGGGTTATTTTAAGTTGTGAGTTAGTCAGAGAAGAGCCTAGCTTTATGGCCTAGGTATTCACGTAATAGTTAATGAGTCTACTGAGTCTTTATTCTAGGAGCTTAAGGATGGGAGGAAAAAACCTTCCACAATATAATGGCGTCCTACTACAGGCTACAGAAAAAGTGCCAAAGGAACCACAGGGATGCACTGGCAATGAGGATGCAAGTGAGTGGAGGCGGAGATGGACCAGTTATACAGGGTAACAAAGGATAAATAACACTCAGTGTCTCCCACAGAAATGGTCTTAAGTTTTGGCTTGGTGTCTTGTAGATCAATTGTTCTTATCACTGAAATGGCTCCTCCTGGATGCTGTTTCTTAAATAACCCTAGTAATTACCACATCCCTTTCAGTTTCTATTCTTTTCAGGACTAGACTAGGCAAGCTGCCACAAAAATTGTAAAAATAGCCACAAAAACTTCATGGACTTCTTGATACATGCATCTTTAAAATGTATTTTTCCCATTCCTGCCATCAACAGGACGTTTTTCTCCACACATTGAACCCCAGCTTGCCTACTCTGCTAGTTTTGACTAATGAGACTCTAGATGGTACCACAGAGAAAGATAATTTAAGTGTGATTTGCTTTGTGGCTTGCTCTGACACTACTGGGAACCTTACCATTGTCCTAGAGTGAATCCAGGTGTCCTGATGAATGGTAAGAAACATGAGGTTGTCACTCAGCTGACAGCACGAGTGTGAATGAGCCTGATAGAGTGACAAGTTTGCCTATCATTTGAGTTGCCAGGGTGTTCACCCTCCAGTACTTACCTTTGGCTGAGATGACCCAGAGCATGACTATTCCTGTCAACCCTCAGAATCATGGGAACTTGTGTACTCGTGCGTGTGGTGTAAGTGTGTGTGCATACACATAAGCTATATTTAGCTAAGGTTTTGGGATGATTTATTTTCTTTAATTGACTAGTTAATTATAATTATGTGTATATATATATGTATATGTATATATAGAGAGACAAGAGGTCAGAGGTCAACCTCAGCTGTCAATTTTAAAAATAATTTATTTTTATTTCATGTGCATTGGCGTTTTGTCCACATGTCTGTCTGTGTGAGGGTGTCAGGTCCCCTGGAACTGGAGTTAGACAGTTTTGAGCTGCCATGTGGGTGCTGGGAATTGAACCTGGATCCTATATTTTATTGCGAGAAATGTCACGATATAGTTAAAGTTCCTGAGACAGTGACAAGACCTTATTTAATGTCCGGTAATTGTTAGCGTCACTGTTTCAACATTCAAATGTGGTCATGAACTTGAAAAGGAAGGAGAGGGTAGCTAGTGTCATGTAGGACAATTAAGAACTCTAACAGGGTGCTGAAGAGATGGCTCAGCAGTTAAGAGCACTGACTGCTCTTCCAGAGGACCTGGGTTCAATTCCTGGTACTCACCTGGGGGGTCACAACCATCTGCTACTCCAGTTGCAGGGGGTTTGATGCTCTCTGTAATTAATAAAGAAAAATTAAAAAAAAAAAGAACTCTAACAGGAACACATTTGTTTTAACTGCTAGGAAGTCCTGGTTCATAGCATACGGAGCCTAGGTTGGGGGGCTGACACTTGAAGAATATGGAGGAGATGAGGCCCGGGGCAGCACAGGCCTAGCTTAACTATTAGCTGTGTGACCCTGTGCAAGTTGCCTAATTTCTCTGCAATGTCCTCTGGCTTAAAGCAAGAGGAAGAGGAGCTGATTTGAAAACATTTGAAAAACATTTTTTAGACAGCCTGGATGGTTCGACTGCAGAATGCTGTAGAAAAGTTTTTTTTTTTTTTTGTTTTGTTTTGTTTTATTCAGATAAGACAGTTATCAACCAATCAAAATTTAGGACTTCCCATTGCTCATTTTCTTAGTGTCTTTTACATTAACACACGTGCGCACACGCGCACACACACACACACACACACACACAGATATAAATGCTAATAATAGTGTATTCAAGTGTGTGCTTGCATACACACAGAGACATACACAACATGAGCACATGAACCCAAAATACACTCTCCAGATATTCATGTGACAAGACTCTCAATAAGCTCATTCGGCCACAGACTGTGTTTTCACCAATGTCTACAAATTCCAGTGGGAGTCACACAAACAAATTCATCAAGGATGAGTGTCTCCAGTTAGGGAGATGGGGACTTCTGAAGGCTGTGGTCGCTGGCTGAGACTGATTCCTGTGGTACAGTTCAGTCGTGATAGGAAGCGCTTGCTTCCTATGAAGCTCCATGCTGAGCACTGAAGGCAGCCCTAAGACGAATCTGTGGATAAAGTGTAGGGTAGAGGCAAGCATAAAGTTTTTCTAAAAGGAGATCGCCAAAGCATCTGGCTTTCTGTTGAATTTGTATGGATTGACCTGGTGACCACAGAGTGTCACCTGAGGGACAGCATTCCAGCTGTTGGCCTCTGTCTACACAGTAGGGCTAGGACGCAGAGTGTGGAGAAAATGGGAAGACAGGAAGAGGAAAGTGAGAAGGAGAGCTGGGACTCTTAGCCTGGAGCCCTCGTACATCCTAGAGCTCAGATCCAAGCATGAACTGTCTGTACAGGTTTGAGGGAGCTTTTTTGTGTTTCTTGCGGAAGTCACCCTTCTGTAGACAGAGCACTAGTAACGGGCTCAGCAGAATTTATTCTCTACAAAAGCCTCATAATTCTTGGTAATCCCTCGGCTAAGGCCACAGTGATTTCCCAGAGAGGCCCCTGTTTTGCTCTTGTCATTCAGCTTTGTATCTGAGCTTGTTTATACACAAACATCGGAGTCATGTCATAACGGACAGAAGGCAATACAGCAAGACAATGCCTTTCTTGCCATCTTCCTTTCTCTGAAGATTTCTTGCTCTTTCTTTGGCACAACCAACAGCTTCCATTCTACTCCCTCAAGCTCATGAGAAAATGCTCAGATTCTTCTGGGGGCTCTTCGGGGTTGCTCACCCCAAAAGGGGTAGATCCCATCAGGATCTGAAATACCCTTCTCACCGCTTATCTCGCAGAAGAGCTTGGGGTAGGATTTGACATCCCACCTCTTGGGGTAAACCTACTTTTCATGGGTTGACAGACATCTGCATTTGGAGGACAGCTTCCAGATGTTCAGCTTTTGGGAGGAAATGATGCTAATACAAACCTCAGGGCTTAGGTCTGGGAAATTCAGGAAGTGTGTCCCAGAAAGGGAGGGGAGAAGGACATTGGTCAAAGCGCTTGTGCTGCGGGCTCCTCTTGTGAATGCCCTCTCTTCTTTGTGCCTTCCAGACTCCGAAGAGTGAAGCTCAACCACAAAGCAAGGATGGAGGCGCTGGCAAGTGAAAGCAGCAATGTTTTCTAATTCGTGTGGATCAAAACTACACAGGTTTTGATTCTGCAGCCTTCCTTAGTATGCTGGATTAATCACGTGGATTAATAACACAGTCGCCCTCACTCACTCCTGCCTCCCAGGCTTTGTGCTCTCCCTCTCCCTCCCCCTCCCCAGCTCCGGTTTTGAATTCTGTGAAACTCTGTGGGAACAGAAGGACTGGCATTTTGTGAGTAACAGGGCAGTCGGCCTGCTGGTGCACCCCTCCAAGGGTGATGTCTCTGAATTTCCTATGTAAAGCTCTTTGTTTGCGCCCGCGTGGTAACTAACCTCTAGGATTTGCAGATGATTTAGGATGTCTTCTGGGGCTGTGTTCTGTGCCATTTTGCTGAGCGAAAAGTAGCAATGTTGTAGCTCTTTACATTGGGAGTCCGAGCAGGGGCCGAGTGAGCCGCAAGGAGAGGTAGGTGAGGACTTGGCCAGGCAAGCCATGTTTGGCTAACTGTGTTTAACATGCTCCACTGTGCTAGGCTGAGACCTCTGCACTTCCTATTACAGCATTAGTAGACTGTGTCTAATAAAGCAGAAATAGTGCTGACGCTCACTGAACTCCTGTCCCAACCATCATTTTAATCCTCATAGAAACTCTAAAGGAAGTTGTATTATCATTCCTTCCATTTTTTGCTTTTCGATAAACTAACGGGGGCAGTCAGTCTCTCTTGGGGACTAGTTGAGGAAGCTTAGACTGGCGCCTCACTGGGACCTCGTGATCCTTCTTCCTACAGCCTATTTGCTTCGGCTTGGATCACGGTGTCCTTGAATATGACACAAAGCTTTGAGCCTGTGTTCTAATGTTTCCCAATACACTGTTTCTTCTTTAAAGAAATGAGGTCCCAGAGCAAAAGATTTCCTGTTTCAGCCCAGCATTGTCTTCTCCATGAGCTGGAGAACACTTATTTTCAAATTTATAGGGGAAAAAAAACGTAGAGGAAGAAATGGTTAGAGAACAAGAGAGCAGCTACCCATGGGAGAAAGGGCAAAGTTTTGAGGAGGAAAGGATGAGGCTTGGAGAGGTACTGATGAGCATTGCTGCGTCATACCATTTATCATTCACCAGCATCTGTTGGACACACTCTGCTGTTCTCTTTAGGTAGCAATAGCTCTCACAGCCTCCCGGGTCAGTTTCTTTACACTTGTTTGCAAACTAGGGTTCATGCAGTATTAGAAATGACAGGGAGACAGCTCTGGGTAGGCTCAGAAATCACTTATTTCTATGATTATACAATTAGGACTGTGTTCTGAAAAAATAATTTACATGCTTCAGTGAGAAAAACTGAGTAGGGGGCTGATCACTCACGGCATGACCCGGAAACACTACAAAAATAGTGATAGTCTTAACAAAAGTACTGGCAGTGTTAAAAAGGCAGGGTAAATGGCTATTAAAAAAAGTTCAGTATATATTTTAACATGATTATTTTTATTAAATATTATTACAATTAAAATATTTTTAATTTTATGTAATTATAATTAAAATATAATTTTAAATTTTGAGTGGTTAAATATAAGGAGATACATGGAGGATTCAGGCGTGTAAAGTTTGGAGGCATAAATATTTAGATTTCCTGTTATTTTTGGCAGAAATACGGTTTGACCTGAGCAGAAAAGGAAATGATATTGGTTGGGCATGTTCTATAGTTCTGTTCTTTGTAAGGTGGTGTGTCTGCATAATCACATTTACTTTCTATTTATATGTTAAAAAATGAAAAGTTTTTTCAAATATATCATGTGCTTTGAGCATATTCACCCCCCCTTTACCCTCATTAGTAATGCTCCCTTTCATTGTCCTACTCTGTTAGCCTTCTCCCTTTCTCTGCTTTCCCTTCTCATATCATACCATACCATATCATATCATATATGACATATGTGTGTATATATACTTGTGGATCTATAAAAATTCTAGGAGCAACAAGTAAGATAAAATATGTAGTGTTTTTCATCTGACTTTTTTTGACCTTTTGTAAGGTTTTATTATCTTTTTCCTATTAGTTATATTGGCAATACCATTCACTGGTCACGTTGTTCTTTCCCTCTGTCTAAAGGCATGCTTCCTTAGTTTTTGAGCTGTCTAAGAGATCAAAGCCAATGGTGATGATTCAGTTCTGTAAGCATAATGTGACAAGCACACATGCCAAGAGCAATAGTGGGATATAATGCAACCTCACCCAGGCATTAAATTTTGGTCTCACATTGGCATCCAAACAGGCACACTCATCTTTAACTTCTGTAGCAATAGAGCAACCATAGTGCATGGTTTTCCAGTAAAGGAATATCTATGATGGGATTTATAAGCTCTGCTCTGTATCCGCCAGTGTAGATATGAAAAGTGGCCCGTATACTGAGGTGTTTTGTTTAAGAACAGTGTGTAACATCAATCCACTTATCCACTGTAAGGTTCTCGATGTCTAGTGTAGTTTCTCTTAAGTGTCTACTATGTTTGAGCTTGCAAGTTTTAAGACTTAAGAAACCTCTGGGGGTCTAGAGAAATAGTTCAGTAGTTAAGTGCCTTTATTGCTTTTGCAGAAGGCCAGAGTTCTATTCTCAGCATCCTCATTGAGTGGCTTACAAAACTGCTTCTCTACCCCAGCTTCAGGGTATTTGCTCTAGTTTGCTTTCTGTTGCTGTAGTGAGCCACTGACCAAAACTGACTTGGGAAGCAAATAATTTATTTTATTTTATATCATCTTAGAGGGTTATAGTCCATCATCAAGAAAGCCAAAGTAGGAGATGACCCAGAGCTGGTCCTACCTACAGTAGGGAGGACCCTCCCACATCAATCATTTCCCAAGACAGTTCCCTGTGGGTGTGGCCACAGGACTCACTAATCAGGGATTCCTTAGTGGAGACTCCTTCATATGATCCAGAACTGTGTCAACTTGACAGGCTGTTAACCAGGACGCTTCACTTCTTTTCAGCTCTACATATGAACAGACTCCTGTTAAACCATGACCCTTTTCTTCCCCAAGATTTTATGTTAATTTTAGTATCATAATATTAAAAAATACAAGTATATGACTTAATTCAATTAATGGGATGTCTCCAGTTGCATCCATTGTCCAGAAAATGACATAACTACATTCTTATTTATGCCTGAATAAAAATCTATTGTGCCAAAATACATTTTCCTTCTCCATTCGCTTTCTGACAGATTTCTAGTTTGATCCTGTGACTTGGCTACTGTGAATAATTTTGAGGCAAACATTGGTGTGTGGTGTGTCTATGATATGTTGTCTTAGAGTCCTTCAGTATGTACCTGTGTCTCTGATATGTACCCGGGGGTGGTAGAGTTGGGTTATGTGGTAGTTTGTATTTTCCGCTGTTTTGAGGGACTTCCAGAGTGGTTCCATACTGGGGAGGCAACTTTATACCCACCAGCCGTGTTTGGAGCTCCCTTTCCTCCACATTTTATCTGCATTTATTGTCACTTTTCAATTCTAGCCATTCTGACAGGGAAGAGGTAGAATCATAATGTACTTTTAATTTTCATATCCCTCAATTCTAGAGATGTTGAGTATTTTTATAATTTTATTGGTCAATTGCACTTTCTGAAAAAATTCTGTTTATTTTATTAGTCACTTACTGTTTAGGTTTTTTTTTTTACTTCTTTACATGTTCAAGACATTAATCCTCAGTCATAGCTGTAAATTTTTTTTAATTCTTTTCATAAGCTGAAGAAAAACAGAATCATTTGCTTTGTCGTGCAGAAACTTTGGTGAATTCTTGGTGTTACTTCTGGAACCGTGAGAGTCCTTCAGGAAAAAAAAACCTTGCTTTTTCTATATCTTGACATATTTCTCCTAGAGGTGGTTCATATACTAAGATAGTGAGGAAAATTACGTGCGGAAAAAGTAGTTTTCAAACTATCACATTATATTAAATGATCTCTTATTTACTAATGTCAAATGAAGCAGATTGCTTAACAGAACATATATTGTAACAGTATTTGAAATATTTGCCATGGTTCAGCTGCTCCTAGAGTATGTTTCCAGGATGAAGTGGGTTTGCTTTCCTACATGGCATATTCTACAGCAAAACACTGTTACTACATGGTCAGCCAATGCTCGCTATTGAAAACTTCACATAAGGCAATGTTTATATGCTATCTCTGGTGGGCTGACATTTCTTTGAATATTGAAAGTAAGTAAAAGCAATAATAATGTTAAGTAATGTCTACTGAAAATTAAATAGTATCATGAACTCTGCTCTACTCTTGACATGTATCTATCTCATTTCCTTGTCATATACTCAAATAAACCTTTTAAATGAATTTTCCAGTTTGTGCTAGGCAGGTGAACGACAGGAAACAGCTCAAGACCACAACTTCTTCTTCTTCTTCTTCTTCTTCTTCTTCTTCTTCTTCTTCTTCTTCTTCTTCTTCTTCTTCTTCCTCTTCCTCTTCCTCTTCCTCTTCCTCTTCCTCTTCCTCTTCTTCTTCTCCTTCTTCTCCTTCTCCTTAGTAAATGCCTCTTCAGGTGTAGTATGCGGTTCCCCTCAGACTTTGATTTTAGGAAGAAGAGGTTAAACCTAGGAATGCTTCCGCAGTGGTAAACTTTCTCTGGGTCCTGCTGGGTTTTGGAAACCCATTGTCTTGTCAATGCTTTACAGTTAAAGAAAGACTTAGTGAAGCAGCGAGGTCAGCTCTGGGAGGTGGCAATCAAGTTGCTCCGTGTTTCTCATTAGTTGATTTTGAAACAAGTCCATTCTTCCCCCTTCCGCATCATTGAGACTTAGAAATTGACCTTGCACATTAGCAAAGTGCATTTTTGTTTTTATATTGTTTGAAACTTATCAGTACCTCATGAACTAGCCTTGGCTTTAGCCTGTAGCTGTGCAAAGATAAAATCTGATGTTCTAATAGACTTGACAAGACCATTAGCCTCGAGGGTCTGGTGTAGAGAGGGATCAGCTGAGGGCGGTTCACCCTGGTTAGGCTCGTCAGCACGGAAACATAGGCTCTCTGTAGGAGAGCCACAGGAAGCCACCCTGAGGATTCTGGAGCAGAATCAAATGTCTTGTTAATGACTAGCGGCTTGCTTCATTTCAAGATTGCTATAGTGTGGCTCAGATAGAATTGAGAAAAAGAGTGATGTGAACATCATTTATTTAAGGATTTGGCCTTTGACCAATGGATTAATTTTTTTGATGGAGGTAATTTCAAGGCAGCATAATAGTGAATCTGTGGTGTGGTTATTACTAATGACTGGGACAGAGGTTTATAATGAAGAAAATAAGCGGGGTAGGATGAAATCCAAAATATACTGTTTGAAGAGAAAAATAGCACTAAGACTTAAAGCCAAGACTTTCAAGGCCCGATCTGCACTTGAATAAGGGAAGTGCTTCCTTGGAGCAAGACCCCTCCAAGCTGAGAGTCCTAAGGACCTTTATGCTCCTTTATAGGAACACGAAGAAACAGAAGCTGTTGCAAATGTAATTCAAGGGAGCCAAGGCCCATCCTAGACCGGTAGCCAAACTTGGCAGTGTTGTTCACATGCTGCTGGTTTAGACTCACGGATACAAGAGTAAAGGGGCTATAGAACCTTCCTCTGTTGTTGCAGAGAGCCTCTGCAGTCAGGCATCGTGTGGCAGGGTAATCCTTACGTGAAGGCCCTGAGAGGGCCAGAGGCTATGAGAGGGAGGCATGAAGCTGCGAAAATAAACTTGGTTGTGTTGGAGACTTCAAGACATTGGAGATGCCAAAGTCATGAGATATCTGTCAGGGACAGCTGCAGGCAGGAAGTGGAACCGGCCTGAGAAAGAGGTGCCTATTTCGGTCAGCGAAGATGGTAGAGCAGAGCTACGCAGCCTCTTTGACACCACTTAGCTCCAGAATTTGCCCTCCTGGATTTACGTCTTGCTCTGGTTCAGTAGTTCCTCAGTATGCTCTCTTTCCTCCTCTTTAGAACACTAATATATACAATTAAGAGATTGCCTTGAGCGTGGCCCATGCCTGTAACCCCAGTACCCTGGGGCAAAGGCAGGCAGCTCTCTGTGAGTTCAAGGCCAGCCTGGCCTACAAAGTAAGTCTAGGACAGCTAAGGCTACACAGAGAAACTCTGTTTGGGAGGGGGTGGAGGAGGGGTTGCCTTGAGACACCAGAAGAAAACCCACAGAATAACTAACCTGAGCCCATGGGGGCTTAACAGGGACAGAACCACCAAGCAGGGAGCCTGTGTGGGACTGACCCAGACCCTCTGCACATTTCAGGTGTGTAGCTTGGTCTTTTTGTAGGCTCCTACAAGTGGGAACAGGAGCTGTCCTTGACCCTTTGGGACCCTTTCCCCCTACTGGGTTGTCTTGTGCAGCCTTCATAGGAGAGGAGGTGACTAGGCTTACTGCAACTTAATATGCACCTTGATATGGCTGATAACCATTTCTGAAGATAAATGGAGGAGAAGTGGATAGGGGGTGGGAGAAGGAGAAACATGGGAGAAGAGACTGGGAGAAAAGGAAGGAGGTAAACTGTGGTCAGGATGTAAAATAAATTAGAGAGAGAGAGAGAGAGAGAGAGAGAGAGAGAGAGAGAGAGAGACTGCCTTGAGTCTCAGAGGAGACTCTGGGCTTCTACACAGTGCTGAGACTAGAAGGGTGTGGGCACTTTTAGAGTTGGACTGCATGCATTTTGCAGTATGGTATGGTCATGAGCTTATGAGAGGCAGGGAGCAGACTAGGTGGTGTTTGGATTAAACTGTTCCCCCTAGGCTGTCTGAATACTTGGTCCCCAGTTAGCGGCACTGTTTTGGTTGGTTCAGTGTGTGTGGCCTTGCTGCAGGAAGTATGCAGTTGGCATTAAGGTGTTAAGGACTGGTGCTGTCTCTTTGTGCTCTCTCTTTGTGATTGCTATTGAAGAGATGAGCTCCCAGCTTACTGCAGCAGTCACCATGCCTGCCTGTGGCCATGCTTCTAAGCTGTGATGGACACGTATCCCTCTAGAGCATATGACCAAGTAAATGCTCTTTCCTCCAAGATGCTCTGGTCATGGTGTTTCATCAAAGCAATAGGAAAGCTCTCCGAGCAATCACTGCTGTCTTCTGTCACAGGTTAGCTCGCATTTTCCAGAAGTTTCTATTAGCAGAATGACATACTATCTACGTTCTTGTCAGGAGGTGAGAGACACTTGTTGATTCGTTTGTGTTCATAATTCACTGTTTCTCGGACGACTCACGATTCCACTGAATGGTTATGCCATCATGTGCTTGTTAAGTTCCATGTTTAGGGCCACTTGTGTTGTCTCCATTTGGGCTATGATAAATAAAGCTGATAGTTATTTCTGTTCCAAGTCATATGGATATGTGTTTTCATTTTGCTTTTATTGAAGGGTACAATAGTCAGATCAGGTGGTTTTAATTTGGGTATTGATTACAGTCATGTAAAGAATTTTTTCACATGATGATTTGATAGCCACATATCTTCTTTAGTGAATGTTTATTTTTTCCTATTGTTGAGTTTTGACAGTCCTTCATTGGGGAAATTAATTCTTTATCAAGTACTGTATATTTGCAATTACTGTCCCTGCTCTTGACCTTTTAATTGTTATTTATTTATTTATTTATTTATTGACAGTTTTTCTCTGTGCAGCGTTGGCTGTATGCCAGGCTGCCTTTGCCCCTCTGAGTGCTGGGATTAAAGGTGTGTGCCACCGCCTGGTTTGAGCTTGCTTTATTTATTTATTTTTTTCTGACACCATCTTTTAATTTTGTTTTTACCTGGCACTACTAACACTGAGTTTGCTGGCGCGCAGTTTTGTGCTTAATGCCAGGCAGATTTGTGGAGCCACGCTATACTCAGGGTGCAGAAGAGCTCCTTGCAGAAATTCCCACATAGTCTCCATCTTCTACTCATTTCTCTGGTCTGGTTTTGTTGTTGTTGTTTGTTTTTTTGTCATTGTGGTTTTAATCTTTTTCAGAATGTCGTACAAATAGAAGCACCCAGTCTGTGACCTTCTGCGAATAGCTTATTTCATCCTTCATGTTGAGATTCATCCAACTTCTTACTCACATCAATACTTCACTCCTTTGTAAAGCTGGGTTATATTCCACTTTTGTAATGCTTAGTCATTCGCCGAAGGGCATTTACACTGTTACTTCTTTCGTATCTTCCCTTCATTTTTACTTTTCCTGATAATCTTGGAGAGAGTTGATTCCCTGTTACATAGTTTATGGAATTTTGGGTTTTATCTTATATGTGTACGGCTTCATATATGCATGCACATGTATGTGCTGATGCATGACCATGTGTGTGGAGGCCAGGGGACAACTTTGAGAGTTGTTCCTCAGGGACCATCTTTTTCTTTCTCTTTCTATTTATCTATTTATTTGTTTGTTTATTTATTTATTTATTCGAGACAGGGTCTCTAATTGGTCTGAGGCCACTGACTGGGCCAGGCTGACTGGCCAGTGAGTTCCAGGGATAGTCTCTACATCCTCCTTGCTGGGCTTAAAGGCTGATACCACCTCAGCTGCCTCTTTGTATGGGTTGTGGGCATCAAGCTTGGATCCCATGGTCACATGTCAGGCACTTTCCTGAGAGAGTCATCTCTCTACCTTGGCTTCTCTCTTGGTCATTTCCTTGTTTCGGCCTGCCCGAGGCTTACTTTCTCTTAGATTTTCTAGTCTGGGAAGTTTGGAAGCTCTCATCAGTGTTTATCTACAGCACATTTCCCTGAGAACAAGGCACGTAGTCCCTTGTCCTAACCACATTTCATATGTTTGTTACTGACCACAAGCCAGTGTTCACTGCTGGCCTACCGTCCCATCCCTCTGCATGTTTCCTGGTAAAGAGAAAGAAAAGGATGGGATGACAGAACATTATCTTAAGGAGGAATAACTTATAGTGATGGCAGAAGAGGGCAAAAGTTCTGGTGGAAACATGACAGAACACAAACACTGTCCTGTGACAAATATCCAGGAAGGCCACAAGAGGCTGGTTGAGTCTTGAAAATGAAAGGGGGACAGAAAAAGGAGTGGGTGTATGGTACAGAGAGATTGAGGATGTGAAGGGGTTCCCTCTGGAAAACAGTCTTCATGAATGTGTTATCATAACAACTCCAGAAGCAGCGCAGGCCCAAGGAATAAGGAGGCATCCCTTCCATCTTGAATGTATGCTTTTAAATGGCGACCTGCCGGAGGTAGTATTTTAATCCTGACCATGCTATTTGTATGAGTGAGAATTTCAGGGTCAGTCAGTCATCCCAAGTAGAGACACAGAGACCTTTATCCCGTACCTCAGCCGTCTCTTATGGGAAGGAGGGCCCTGGCTGTCCTCACAGCCTTGACCCTCACTGTCACCTCCTGTTCACTCAACCAGCTCTTTTTGATTGGGATATGAAGGTGCTAGGGTGTGTGTAGATTGTGAGAGAATGTTCACCCAGAGAGATACCCACATGATAAGCCACATCTCGGGTTCAAATCCTTTGCCCACCAGACTTCCTATCTGCCTCTGGCCAGGGTCTCAGGCTTGTCCTTATCCCCTCGGCAGGCTGTGTCAAACCTGTAGACAGGAATGGGATTCCGCTGTGTGGAAAGGGACACCTACCTAGGCAGCACAGACAAAAGATCACTTTTGCAGGCGGTTGCTCCATAATTTCCAGTTGGCTTTACACTTTGGCTTTGGCTTCTCCTTGAATGTTTCTTGTCTGTGTGTTGATCTGACCAGCTCTTCTTTGACCAGCTTCTATCGAGCCCAACACAGTTTAGCTCTAACATGATAGTTTTAGCTGTGCCACAGAAGCATTTCTGTTAGGAGCAGCTTTATCAGCAAGGACACCACATTGCCACCCCATCCTTCCTTCTGTGGCTCTATCAAGAATCAAGTTGGAGGTGGAATGACACATTCTAGGGACCTGAGAATCCTTTTGCTTTGCCTCTGATTGAGAAACATTGCCACTTTGCTGCTAGTGACAGTGCTTGCCTTGTGGAGAGCCACTTTAAGGTCTTGGTATTTCTTTTCTTTTTTTCAAGACAGGGTTTTTCTATGTAGCCTTGGCTGTCCTGGACTGGCTTTGTATAATAGGTTGGCCTTGAACTCACAGAGATCTGCCTGCCTCTGCCTCCTGGAGTGCTGAAATCAAAGGTGTGTGCCACCACACTGGGCTCACTCTTTGTTTTTCTAATGATGTAAAAGTAAAAGTATTTTTAAAGGTAAGTATTTTCTGATTATATATGTGTATGTTTTTTAAAAGTTTTGCTCAAAAGCATTAGGAGAGAGGGGGTTGGAGTGATGGCTCAGTGTTCAAGAGGCCAGGGTTTGTTTTCCAGCATCCACATGGTAGCTTGCAATCATCTGTAACTCCTATTCCAGGGGATCTGTGCCCTTTTCTGCTCTCTGTGGGCACCAGGCATTCACTCACTTAATTTTATAAAATATAACTAGATCTTTAAAAATATTAGGGTAGTCAAGGACTCTTGGGTCCTAATGTAGTTATGTATATATATTAGAAATATATAATATATTTAAAAATATATACATATATATAGTCTGGGTACTGAGCTCCAGGTAGTGAGAAGAGAGTGCCGGAAACAGAAGCTGTCTATGCCCTGGGGCTTTAGATCCTAGAGGTACTAGTCTGAGTGTTAGAAATAAAAGAAATACAGAAAAGAAAAAAGAAAGAACTGTCATGTGTCTTACCCAATTCCCATTCTCTTGTAAGATTTTTCTCTGTCTCGTTAATGGCACCCTTCCTCTGATTTATTCTGGGAAAACATTTTTTTTTCAGCTACAGCTTGTGGGGAAAGGACCTTTGGAGGCTTATTATGTTTGGTATGATGGTCTGTAAATTAAAGATATTTGAGATCCACTGATCTATAGCTGGATTTCCTGGGACCTACATCAGGGAACACTTCAATTCTTTCTTGTTTCTCTCCCACTCAGGACTGACATCTCTGCATTTAGAGAATGTGAAGGCCAAGGTCAGAAAGCAGTCAGCACCACATGGGGGTGGGGTGGGCAGTGCTCCAAAGTAGACTGAGAAATAAAAAGTGGACACAAACATATTTTATCTTGAACCATGGAAGGGACATATGTGCTTTTTAAAAATTATGTGTTGATCTTTCATTAGCGGAATATGATTGAAAAATAGTGACATTTTGTGGATGACTGTGAACACTGTCTTTAAGGCAATGGGACACTGAGCACTCTTGGGGGCAGTGAACTCGTGGGGTTCTTTGATTTTTGTGCTTGAAGTGTTCTGTGTGTTTTCAGGTGGAGTGAGGAGGCTGAGGGTTTGTTTAGGGAGGCCAGCAGGGCATTCTGCTTGGCTACAGAGCATGTTGTGTTTCAATATTGTGTATCGATCCTCCTGCAGCTAAGTGGCAGAAAACATCCCATTTCCTAGCTCAAGGACTCTGATCTTCACATGGGTTGAATTCACCATGTTTAGAAAGGCAGGTAAAAGGAAGGCACTTAGTTCTGACAATCCATTTCCTGATGGGTTGCAGAATCTCAAAAATAAATAAAGGAAGGAAGGAAAGAAGGAAGAAAGAAGGAAGGAGAAAGGAAGGAAAGAAAGAAAGTAAAGAAAGAAAATATGGCTTATTCCTAAATGCTTTGGATGTTGTGACCTTGTTAAAGGGGAACAAAGCAAAAGTAGTGAGAGCTAGAAGCTGAAAGAGGAGAAGAAAAAGGAAAAAGGAAAGAGCATTCCTTGCTCGGGGAGTGTATAGGCATTCAGCACCCACCGCTCGTTAACGCACATATTGCTGAGGCTTGGCAAGGAAGAGGACATTTTTCTTGAGTAGGGTCGAAAAACTAATTATTCGCCATATGGTGGTTGGCTCAGCAGCAATCTCTGAAGCTGTGGAAGCAAAGAGAAGTTGGCTGAGTGATTTCTTTGGGCAGTTTGCACAGCTCCGACTCTCTTGACATATGCCATTCATGTGGCCCTTGGAGAACAGATGGGCCAGGCTGGGAATGCTGGGGAAGTCATGGCTGAGATCTAGTGGCAGCCCGTGCCTCTTTATCCTTCAGAATGACTCCAAGTCACATGGCATTGGAGAATAACAAGGAGGGGATTGTACTCTGAGGATTTCCCTGCCTTCTTTTTATAAAAGCACAGCGTAATTTTGACTGCCTTTTCGTATTTTGTTTATTAAAGGGATCAGGGGTTTAGATGAAAGAGATTCCTGGGTTGTGGGTAGGGTCTGGCCTATGGCAGTGACACTTGCTCATTGTCAGGAGGCAAAATGCTGGCAGTTTGATAAGGGATAAGAAAATAGAGTAGGTTTTAAATTAAAATTTAAATTACTCCTTGTTTGTTCTCCTCTTGCTTATAAATCTCACATAGGCAAGTTAAGATAAGCACTGGGTTTCGTTCAGGACCCTCAAAGCTCCTACAGAGAGCTCTTGGGAATTCTATTATTTATTTTCCTTCATCCATGGGTCTGATGCAGGAAAGCAGAAAGGAGTATGAACATTGTATGGGTACAGGCTGAGGACTTTGGGACTTTTCTTTTACATTGTTGGAAAGGAGGAGAATGAAAGGGGGTCAAAGTTGTCAATCAGAGGCGAAGTGGGCATTTCTGGGCATTGAGGGTTCATGTTCATCGAGCCAAATTTGTCCACACCATAAACTTGAATTTTAATGATGCAGCTGCACTTGAAGTTAGGGCACTGAAGTGACAGTCCAGGCAGGAACTCACACTGCTGGCATGTGGCTGGACTCACAGTATATATTCCACATCATTTGTGGCCTGTTGAATGGAAAATGGTTGAGGGATGACCTTGCAGAGACAGCCTCCTGGACCCAGGCCACAGTGATTCCCAGGCTGTGTGCTCATAAGAGCTCAGACGCTTGGGACCTGCAATAGAAGAGAGTTCTGGGTCTGATTTTATTCCCTTTTGCATTTTGGATTGCTGTCTCTGAAATTTTGATTTTCGCTAATAAGAAATTTATGAAAGAGGAAAGATTATTTGCATTCTTCATTTATTTTCTGTTTCCAAAGCTGGTTTTTGACATTTGAAACATCTACTGCACCTTCTGTGTTTTGAAAACAAGGCTTTGTTCTTTACAGAATGACTTTTCTAAAATTATTTTAATATACAATGATGTTTTTGCCTACCTGTATGTCTGAGGGTATCAGATCGCCTGGAACCAGCGTTACAGACAATGGTGAGCTGCTATGTGGGTGCTGGGAATTGAACCCTGGGTCCTCTGCAAGAGCAGCAGGTGCTCTTAACCTCTGAGCCATCTCTCCTGCCCATGTAGTATGGGTTTTACAGTTTCTTGTTATGTGAACCCTTGGAAGCCTGGCTCTGGGAACATAGTGATCTGCGAGGCAGACATTCTGTGAGAACCGAATGCGTTTTATCTTTGCACCCGGGAAGCAGGCAACACCAGCGCCACCATCTCCATCTGATTTCAAAGCCTTATGGGAATCATGGCATTGTAGGGCTTCCTCTCTGAGGAATCGCGGTGACATTAGGAGTTGCAGTGAAGGGACAGGGAGGCTTCTCAGATCACTGTCGGCCCCTGCCACTCTGAACTCAGACTGGGTAGCTTCATTTCTCACTCTGTGAGACTCCAAGCCACAATTGGCATTGTATGTGTCCACCTCCCGTCCCTTCCCTTCGAAGTGCCTCTGCACATCAGGCTTTGGATAGAGTGTTTTCCTAGACATTTCACCCACAGAACAGTGGATGTCCTGTCCGCCACTAGGCTCAGTAAATTTATCAGCCAAAGTCAAAACTGTATGTTTGGTTTTTCAGGGTATAAGTAGACTGGAATTCATATGTTGAGTTTCCTATATCTTAATTATATCAGTAAGTTCACATTTGGGGGAATGGACTGTTAAAAGTTGAACACTTCCATGAGGACAGCACAGTTGATCCCGTAGCACTGCCTTACAGGCACAGGCTTCACTGAAGACACAGCAGCACATTAGCTAGACATATTGTGCCATTAGAGTCCTACACATGTTTCCTGATGCAGGTGAGTGAAGAGCACACATGGAGTAACATAGGGCAACAACAGAGAGACTCACATGCCCTTGGAGCTTGTGTGCTCTCTTGAAGGTTTTCTTTTCTCCTTTCTTCTCTTCTCCCTCTCTCTTTCTCTTTCCCCTCTTTCTCTTCCCCACCCCCTCTCTCTTTCTCTTTTCTTCTTCCCATTCTGAAGACTGGACCTGAGATCTCATGTACACCAGGCAAGAATTTACCAACTGAACTATATCCCTTGCCATTTTTAATGCTTTTATTTGAGACAGTTTCTCTAAGTTGTGCAGGCTGATCCTGACTGTAGCCTGGACTTGAACTCCTGTTTCAGCATGTTTAGGGAGTGTAGAATTGCCATAGGATTCTGCTGTTGAGGAGTCCTAAAATGCTAAATCAGCAGTTTCCAGTAATTGTCTCCAGATTCCCACTTCAAAGTCACCCTGAACTTCCCTGTCAAGAAAGTGGCTTCAGACAATGATCTTACCATCCCTGACTTATGATCTCTTTAGGAATCAGTTCCACAGCCAGCGATCCAGACAGCCCATCTCTTACCTTCATAAGGATGACTGGGTTCTTGTTTCTTGTATTAACAGTACTTCTGTTTATAAATACTTCAATCCAATAAAAGGTTGGGAGTTTGTAGAAACCATCTGTGACTGAGATATTAGAATTGTTGAGCTCAAATGCTTTCTAAATTGATGGCCAGTGTTTAAGACAACCATGAGAATGCAATGATTTATGATGTGAGTATAGAGTATTCTCCTTATAGAGGAGCATTTAAGTTTATACTGAAATTAAATTTTCTTTGAAAATTTAAATTTTCAAATTTTAAGATACTTGGAGAATTGCACTAAATTTAAATCAAATTAAAGGCCTTGGAGCAATTGCTTTAAAAGCTTCTCTTTGTCAGTGGAATAGCTAACTGGCAAGTCAAATGCTAAGATCACAGTAAAGGACCAGTTTATAGCAGGAACATGGCATGTCTAACATATACATTCTCTTCTTTCATTTCTCTTTCTCATTTTTATTCTATCAAATCTTTGCTTTCATTGATATTTCATGCAATCATGTAATATACTTAGATCATCTTTAATCACCTATTTTAATATCTTTCTCCCTTTCCAACACTCCCCTCTTCCAGCTCCAAACCCTCCTTCTGCTTTCATGTATTTTCCCTCTGTTTTCTTTTCATTGTTTCATCTCTTTTCTTTTATTACTACTGTTGCTTATATACAAACATTTATATATATAAATACAACTTGCTCAGTCCAGTTAGCAGTGCTCATATATATATATGCTTTTAAGGGCTGACCTCTTGGTATTGGATAACAAATTAGAGCTGGCAGTCATTAATGGCTGAAAGTCCTTATCCATGGCTGGGGCCTTGTGAGAGTTCCCTCATCCTTGTTGGCACCCTAACTGGTATTGATATTGATTTATTAGATGATCATGTTGTTGAGATTCCATGGGTGCAGCTTCCCTGTTCCACATAGAAAACACAGGTCTCTGAGTAGACCTCTGGCTCTTGCACTCTTTCTGTCCCCTCCTCCTCCATGGTTCCTGAGTTTTAGGTGTAGGGGTTGTGCTGTAGCTGTTGGGCATCCCACAGTCAGTCATGTTCTGTATTTTGGCCAGTTGTGGCTTTCTGTAATGATCTTTATCTTTTGCAAAAAAAGGTTCTTTGAAGAGAGATTAGAGCAACATTTATCTGTGGTAGAAGAATTAGTATTTAGAACGCAATTAGAAATTATAATGTTTTATGAAAATGGCAGTAGTAGATTCTCCTCTGGGGTCCATGACCTCACCAGCCATGGGTAGTTGGCTAGGTTTGCAGTACAAAGCATAGTTTCCCTTTTATTGAGTATGCCTTGAGCCCAGTTAGATAGCTATCTCCAAGATATAAGTACCACTATTTCACCTTTGGAGATATCTTGCCGTACTGACCATTGTTGTGGCTTACACCCAGCACAGCCAGGTAGGATTGCTGATTGATTTTCCCCTTCAGAAGCTTGCATACTTCCAGTACTATCCTTTGGTTTCTTTTTGTTTGAACAGTTTTATCATCATGCTCTTATTTCTGCTTTTATGTATACTTTGGATTTCTTGCCTCCCAATTTCTGTTGACACTGTCTCAGCCTGTTGTCAGATGCTATAATAAATAGTTAAAACCAGGTAATTTGTGAAGAATAGGGGTTTGTTTTCAATGTATAATCCTAAATACTTGAAAGTTAAAGAGTATGACAGCAGCTTCTGATGAGGCTCTCCCCACTGAATCATAATCTACGGAGCCGGTGAAGGGCCCAAGACAGCCCAGTTCTTATTTTCACGTGAAAGAACTGGCTTATTTTACAAAAGAGTCAGTGTAGCTAGGCATTTTAATCCTAGTCTTGTTGTAAGGGTTCTGCAGTCCGATCTAGTCCGAAGCTATACCTGGTTTATGCTGAAGAGAGAGGGAGAGAAAGAGTTGGGGGAGAGAAGAGAGAAGAAAGAGTGTTTATTGTTTTAGTTTACTGTTTTATGTGCATGGCCCGTAGATATCTGAATTTACTCCTCTTCATCTTCATGTTCACCTTTATCAACAGCAGGACAAGACAAGCTACTTGAAGGTGAGACCAGACACTTTTTCTAGAAGCTCTCTTGAATGTTGCCACTGAGTTTCTTTGAATAGAGCGAGATGGATAGTTGTTTTCTTTATAGGTGGTAATACTGGGTCACAGAGAATTTCTTCTCAGTTCATCTGCAGTGGGTAGCCTGTGTTTATCAGAAGGTCTTCTCTTTCCATATTTAGCTCTGAGTCTGTGGTCATGAATGAGATGGAAGACTGTTTTAAAAAATATGCCTCTTCACATGGGAGAATCATATATCTGCGTGGCACTGACAGTAAGCCCAGCCATGAGACAAACACTGGCTACTGAAGTGTAACTAGAAGTGAATCACTTCTAAGTAGCAACGATGAAGGGGCACATTGTTTCCTTTCTGCTACACACAAGCAATGTCTCCCAAAAGAGCTTCTTCCGCAAGAGCCACAGATTGAAAAGCTCATGGGACAGCTTGCTGGTGAGCGTGAGTCATGGGTGATAATAATCACTTCATGTTTCCATTGACCATGACAATTTTAGTTGTCATAGCAGTGTAACCCAGCCTTGAACTGGCTGATGAACTTGGTTTAAAATCAGGTGCTTGATAATTTCCTATCACTGGTCAGATTTTGGAGTGAGCTGGGACCTTGTTGGATCTATATCTTCTAGAAAAGTCTGGTAAGAACTTATGGTAATAATAGATAATGCCTTCAATTGTCCTAACTTCTCTTCTCCTCCAGGACAAGTGAGGTCCTGCAGTATGGTAGAGGTGACATGCTGCCATAAAAATACAAATTATTATAGCCTTCTTGATCCCTGCCTGCCTATCTTTAGCCATGGGATCTCTGAGAGCCTTACCTTTTGTGAACCTCAGTATTTTCCATCTGTGAGATGGGAGCATTAGTATCATTGTGTATCTCAAAGCTGCTTTGAGATGCTTCTTTCTTATGAAAGCTTTTGTTACAACTATGAGTGACTGTTCACTTATCCTCATTTCTCTAAATGGAAGCCTTTTAGAATTCTAGAGACTGAGCTCCATTAATTAATTACTCCTAAAATAGTAGGACTAACAATAGTCATGATTCCATTCCTTGAATAGAATAACTATTAAAATGAATTGTTGGGTGAACTTTATAAGTTGCAAGTCCTATTTGAGAATGAATGATGCCTGGAGCAAAGGCCTTTTCAAGATGTAGTGGGTCCATTGGTGACAGGAAGCTGACTGCACTCTCACTGGGGCACGCTTAGTAGTTTTTGCCTGGTTAATGCTGTAGAATGTTGGCACTGCAGTCACTAGCCCTGTCATCCATCCAATTGAGAGAGAATGCAGGGATGTAGAATGAGACCAAAGCCTTCATATTCTTAGCCACTGGTAAAGTTGGGAGACTGAAAGCACCTGGTAAACCAGGAAGGCAGAAGTGTCAGAGAGTACAGGAAGGCTGTCTGCTGTGTAGAGATGACTGACGGTCATCAGCTGCTCTTTAAAGAGGAGCAAATACAGGAATAAAATATTAAGATTGCTGAGATTTTGACATTTGCCTGAGTGTATATAGGTAAAGTACAATAGACAGGAAGACGAGCCAGGGGCTGCTGGTGCACTCTTCTAGTCTCAGCACTCACAGGCAGAGGCAGCACATCTCTGAATTAGAGGCCAGCCTGGTCTTCAGAGTGAGGTTCAGGACAGCCAGGACTACAGAGAGAAACCCTGTCTCAACAAACAAAACAAAACAACCCTCCAAAACAAACAAACAAAATCCCAGCCCCCCAAACAAAAAGCCAACCAACCAAAACAACAACAAATAACAACTATAGCAAAACCAACAAAACCGACCACCCAACCAACCAAACAAACACAAAGCCAAAAGATGAGGAAGACATAGATACTTCTTACAAACCAGAGTCAAGTAAAGACAAGATTCCTATAATTCAAGATGATGCAGGTGGTGAGAATAGAGCCAGTGGGGAGTTAGGACAGAGAGATACAAAAAGCAAGTACTGTTGGGGAAAGAAGCCCAAGTATTTGGGAATAGCAGTGCTTGAAGGCATGTGGCTTCCTTGTCCTTCTCCAGGGAATCACGCTTGTCTTTTCTTGGTTTACTTTATTTTACATAGAGAACGCGTAGGCTGTAGGTTCTGCACTCCAGACGCCTGTGCCAGCTTCTTCCATTGCTGCGGCACTGAGCTTGTGTGCCTCGCTGCTCTCATACCATCGCACGGTGTCCTCCGCATCTCCTTTTCTCTTTAATCGGGATGAAATGTTGTTAAGGTAAAGAACCACAGCTGTCTTTGCACCACTGGTATTTGTCATAATGTCTGGAATGTGCTAGGTCTCCATACTTATTTTCAGCTTATAGACGGTAAGTGAGGTGTAACCCATTCCACTCTTGCCCATCATCCATGCTTACTGGAAATGGTTTGTTTCTAGAGAGAATCAGAGCTTTCTGATGGGTCCATCATTTGTTCTCAGTTCTGGCTTAAGGGCCACAGAGATTAGAGGGCTTTTTTCAGTTGAATATTTGAGTGTTCATGGGCCTCGTGTCCACCCTTCATACAGAGTTGTTTTCTCCAGATTGATCTCCTTAAGAGAAGCTTTCTGTGTGGCCAGCAATTTAACCTACTCTCAGAGACACTCAGAGCAGTGGGGCATGACTTGAGGTAAATGACCCCATTGCTCTTTGTGAAACATAGAGATTTCAGATATAACACAGGGAGAAGTGTGTTCTCAGCTGTTTTGGTGTAAGAATGGTGCACATAGCATAGTCAACATCCATCTGGAATTTGATTTAATTCTAGTTTTTTTTTCTATGTCAGACAAGCATATAAAGTCTAACAGGATTATCAAAGGGTCTGTTTATGGCGTAAACTTTCTATTAGGGCAGCTGACTATGAAAGAAGTAACCAAAAACAAAACAAAAGAGCACAAAACAACAAAAAATAAAACAACACAAAACAAACAGAAAACCACATAATAACATAGTAGCAGCGGTAAGTTGTGTGAAGAATTAAGGTAAGAACAGACCAATGTGACTAATGACATTTTAGAGACACGACCAAAGGCCTCTTTGAAGAGCTTGAGGGAGGAAAGAGGCCAATGTAAAGGTCTGGAGAGTGGCATGCTAGGCAGAGGACAGACAGCAGGGGCGTGAAACCTGAGTGGGAAGGCTGAGGCTGTTAGAAGAGGGTGGCGAGGCAGGTGAGCACAGCGGAGGGAACTGGGAAATAGTTCACCTCCTCAGATTGTTTGGGGGAACTAAATTAGCTAACACAATTCAATGCTTTGATTACTTCCTGCATGTACATCAAAGTGATTTATGAATTTGGCTTTTAGCATCACTCAGAATAATATGTTGTTTCTTGCCGTAGGGCACAGTTATTTGTTCATTGGGCTAATGTTTGCCCATCTTTTGTTTCGTCTACATCACTGTAGAAAGTACTTAACCATTCCTGTCAGGTTCTATCGGGCAAAACAAATGATAGGTCTAGCCCAGGTTAAAGAACAGGGAACATTCTATCTGAGAGGTTGGTAATGTTGCCTTGCACAGAACCTGTCACCAGAAACCTAGGACATGATTGTCAAATGTCCGTTAGAACACAACACACACTTTCTATTACTGACATCCACAAAGACTTTGCTCTAAGACAGGTCCAGTCTCTTATTATGGACCTCAGCTGTGAGTGTGTATGGGCTTGAGTGTGGGTGTGTGAGTGTGTGATTGCATGTGTGCATGTGTGTGTGCTTCTGTATATGTGTGTGAGTGTATGTGTGTGTGATTACATGTACATGTGTGTGTATGAATTTGTGTGTGTGTCAGTGTGTGTGTGTGCATGGGTGCATGTACAGTGCTGAGGATTCCAACCACAGTTTTGTGCATGTGAGGCCAGTGCTCTTCCGCTGAGTCATTGGTTCAGTCTTCAGCTTTGCTTTTGCAAGACTTGCCTTTTCTGTTCGGAATAATGGCTAACCTCTTGGCTCAGATCTGCTGCCTTCTGAGTGGCAAGGTTCCTTAACGCATTATGTCTGACGAGCATGTGCTAGGGGGTGTGGGAAGTCCCTGTTCCGGAGCAGACACACTTGCCTGTAAACAGCACTGATTCCTCAGTGGAGAAAGCTCCAGCTAGTCATCGGATCCATGCTGGGGCCAGGGGCTCCAGCTCTGCCACCATCAGATGCTTTTCATGCTGTCACCCTTGCTTTGCCACCATGATGTCACTCAAAAGGGAGTCCCTCCCTCTGCACATGAATAACGCCTTCTCTGCCAACACCAGTTCCAGCTGTGAACATGTAATTGGCCCGTCTATGGCCCCCAAAGGGTGGTCCCAAGGCCTAAATTTAATTTTCATGCATATTTGTCCTCTCCTTCTACTTTATGCAAACACTATTTTGTCGATAGTACAGATGCCAACTGTTTTGTTTAGATAATTGCTCCAAGTCAACCCTGGACTACAGGGAGGCCCCCTTTTCAGAAGGCACATTCTGGCTAACCAGATTATGGCTTCCTCTAGCATTTCCTTCAGGCTTTCCAGGATAAGTTCTGTAAACATTTGGTTTATTTTAAAACAGTTTGACACCAGTGTTAGGTTCCCTATTGCCTACATTGATTGGTTCATTTGGAAGAAGCAAAGAAATGAAGAAATGGGAACTCTGTAACCCACAGGTCATCTCACCTGGCTTCTTTTCCTTCCACGTGATTCTCTATTTTTCTTACTACAGTTATTTTGTCTCAGAATGGCTGGGGAAAATTGTGGCTGTAATAGGAAAGAGAGAGGACTTGGAAAACGAACACTTGTAAAACAAAGATCTTATTTTTATGAATATGAATAGTTTCTTTGAAGTGAGAAGGGGACATATGGAAAAGAAGAACATAAAACAGAACATTTTCAGATAGACAGTCCTCACATGCCACGATATAGTCCAGGAGTATTTAAGGTAACAGAAACCAGTGGCAGCTGTCTATTTTCATTCGTGCAGCTTCGGACTCAGCTCACAAAACAGTACTTTCCACGTTGTCTTGACTATTTCCTTTGTCTAGCTCCAGGTCTGGCTTGTTTGGATTTGTGGGGGTGGGGTGTATGAGTTAAATTAATGAGTTATTAAGACTTGCATATTTTATCAGTTGTCTCTTATCGGAGTTGAATATGATCGTGGGTCAGTATCTTGTCTACTCAACTGGGCCCTCATGAGAACTAAGTATAGTTTCACAGCCCTCTAGTGCTTAGGCCCAGTGATATTGTTCATAACTGAAACAAGTTAAAGGCAGAAATGATAGATGATATTAAAATGCCATTGGCTGAAAACTCAGTTGAGATATTTGCACCCTGAATTATACCAAATAGTATATAGACATAGAAAGAGTATATTGACATAGAAAGAGTCAAGCAGACATTTTTCTGTTTTTTTGCTATCAGTGGAGACACCAAATAAGTTTTGTGATGTAGGACTTTTATAGATAAAATGCATCTCAATATACTTTGTGTGTCATAGAAAATGAGGTTAATATTTAACTCACTAAATATGAATCTAAGGCAGGTTGAATGACTACATTATAATATGTTCTATGCCAGACTTATCAAAAGAGTAGTGTTTCTTTAATACCCTGGCCTGGGGTGTATCTTGGCAGCTTTGGACACTGTCTTTGTCTTGTCTTGATTTTCATTTTAACTTGGGTTTTGAAAATGAAATAAAAATATCAGTGCAAACACATACCTCCCTTAATGGATTTTTTCTTTTACATATTCCCCTGAGTGTCTGTAATCTATGTGCGAGCATCAGGAATTGTATTCTCACTGCTCTGCTTGGGCTGTAACTGTGCTACTGTCTTGACATCAGTTTCTTCATCTTTTGTCTGATCAACTGACTTCATTTTTTTTTTCTGTTGCTAAACTGTACTTTTTTTTTTTTGGCTGCATCTATGGGGTGTTTGGTTTTGTGTAGACACAGTGGCACTGAAAGTTGCCCCCTAATTCAATAATTCACCATGAAGACTGGTTTTTATTCTCATTGTGCTGAACAGGCATCTAATCAACCATTAATTTCCTTTTTGCTGGATGAACAGAATAACTATTTCTGTCTTCCTTTCTGATGAGAAACAGAGGCAGAGAGGGTAGGGGCTGCTCTAAATGAGAAGGGTGGATTATAGGATTCAACTACAAGGGGAGGGGTAGAATAGAAAAGGGTCAGAATTTAAGGAGTGGGGCCCAGGGTGTTAATGAATATGTGCCTGTGGACTGTGAAATCACATTTTGTGTATCTTATGCTGAGCCTGGAAAATTGGGCAACTTTAAATAAGTTACACTTTATTTCTCCAAGCCCACTTCTTCACTGCCTGCAGACTGCGGCAGACAAAGTGGAACTGAGCACTGGTTGTGCAGGTTAACAGCAAATATGTGATTACCTGTCATCCTCACCTGGGGCCTTTCCATCATCACTTTTTTTTTAAGAATTGGTAATGTTATTTATTCATCTTTAAAATTTTCATGTATTTATTTATTTTAACATTTTTTATTATTATTAATTACACTTTATTCATTTTGTACCCCCCATAAGCCCCTCCCTCCTCCCCTCCCGTTCCCACCTTTCCTCCCCTTTCTGCATGCATGCTCCTCCCCAAGTCCACTGATAGGGGAGGTCCTCCTCTCCTTCCTTCTGATCTTAGTCTATCAGTTCACATCAAAAGTGGCTGCATTGTCCTCTACTGTGGCCTGGTAAGGCTGCTCCCCCCCAGGGGGAGGTGATCAAAGAGCAGGCCAATCAGATTATGTCAGAGGCAGTCCCTGTTCCCATTACTATGGAACCCACTTGGAAACTGAACTGCCATGGGCTACATCTGTGCAGGGGTTCTAGGTTATCTCCATGAATAGTCCTTGGTTGGAGTATGAGTCTCTGGGAAGTTCCCTGTGTTCAAATTTTCTTGTTCTGTTGCTCTCCTTGTGGAGACCCTGTCCTCTCCAGCTCTTGCTATTCCCAGTTCTTACATAAAATTCCATTCACTCTGCCCAACAGTTGGCCATCAGGCTCAGCATCTGCTTTGATAGTCTGCAGGGCAGAGGCTTTCAGAGGCCCTCTGTGGCAGGTTACTAGATTATTTCCTGTTTTCTTCTTCTGGCTTTCAGAAGCCCTCTGTAGTAGGTTCCTAGGTTGTTTCCTGTTTTCTTCTTCTTCTGATGTCCATCCTCTTTGCCTTTTAGGATGGGGATTGAGCGTTTTAGTTAGGGTCCTCTCTTTTGCTTAGTTTGTTTAGATGTACCGATTTTAGTGGGTTTATCCTATGTTGTATGTTTATATGAGTGAGTATATACTGTGTGTGTCTTTTTGCTTCTGGGACAACTCACTCAGGATGATCCTTTCCAGGTCCCACCATTTACCTGCAAATTTCATGATTTCCTTATTTTTCATTGCTGAGTAATACTCCATTGTATAGATGTACCACAATTTCACAATCCATTCTTCAGTTGAGGGGCATCTGGGCTGTTTCCAGCTTCTGGCTATTACAAATAAAGCTGCTACAAACATGGTTGAGCAAATATCCTTTTTGTGTACTTGAGCCTCTTTTGGATATATGCCTAGGAGTGGTATGGCTGGATCTTGGGGAAGCGCTATTCCTAGTTGTCTGAGAAAGCGCCAGATTGATTTCCAGAGTGGTTGTACAAGTTTACATTCCCACCAGCAGTGGAGAAGGGTTCCCCTTTCTCCACAACCTCTCCAGCATGTGTTGTCACTTGAGTTTTTGATCTTGGCCATTCTGATGGGTGTAAGGTGAAATCTCAGGGTTGTTTTGATTTGCATTTCCCTAATGGCTAATGAGGTTGAGCATTTCTTTAAATGTTTCTCTGCTATTCTATATTCCTCTACAGAGAGCTCTATGTTTACCTCTGTTACCCATTTTTTTTAAGTGGATTACTTGTTTTGCTGCTTTTCAGCTTCTTTAGTTCTTTATATATACTGGATATGAGTCCTCTGTCAGATAAAGGGTTGGTGAAGATTCTTTCCCAATCTGTAGTCGCTTTGTTTTGATGACAGTATCCTTTGCTTTACAGAAGCTTTTCAGTTTCATGAGGTCCCATTTATTGATTGTTGCTTTTAGAGCCTGTGCTGTTGGTGTTCTGTTCAGGAAGTTATCTCCTGTACCAATGAATTCTAGGGTATTCCCAACTTTTTTTCTAGCCAATTTAATGTGTCTGGTTTTATGTTGATGTCTTTGATCCACTTGGACTTCAGTTTTGTTCAGGGTGATAAGTATGGATCTATTTTCATTTTTCTACATGTAGACATCCAGTTGGACCAGCACCATTTGTTGAAGATGCTTTTTTTTCATTGTATGGTTTTGGAATCTTTGTCAAAAATCAGGTGTCCATAAGTGTGTGGGTATATTTCTGGGTCTTCTGTTCGGTTCCATTGATCCACCATTCTGTTTCTATGCCAGTACCATGCAGTTTTTATAACTGTTGCTCTATAGTACAACTTAAGATCAGGGATGGAGATACCTCCAGAAGATCTTTTATTGCAGAGGATTGTTTTAGCAATTCGTGGTTTCTTGTTATTCCATACGAAGTTGAGAATTTTTCTTCCCAGGTCTGTAAAGAATTGTGTTGGCAATTTGATGGAAATTGCATTAAATCTGTAGATTGCTTTTGGTAAGATGGCCATTTTTACTATGTTAATCCTGCCAAGCCATGAGCATGGGAGATCTTTCCATCTTCTCATATCTTCTTCTAATTCTTTCTTCAGAGACTTGAAATTTTTTTCATACAAGTCTTTGACTTGCTTGGTTAGGGTTACACCAAGGTACTTTATGTCATTTGTGGCTATTGTGAAGGGTGTTGTTTCCCTAATATCTTTCTCAGCCCTTTTGCCTATTGTATACAGGAGTGCTACTGATTTTTTTGAGTTAATTTTGTATCCGGCCACTTTGCTGAAGGTGTTTATCAGCTGTAGGAGTTCCCTGGTAGAGTTTTTGAGGTCACTCACATATACTATCATATCATCTGCAAATAGTGATAATTTGACTTCTTCTTTTCCAATCTGTCTCCCCTTGATCTCCTTTAACTGTCTTATTGCTCTAGCAAGGTCTTCCAGCACTATGTTGAAGAGATATGGAGAGAGTGGGCAGCCTTGTCTTGTCCCTGATTTTAGTGGGATTGCTGTAAGTTTCTTTCTGTTTAGTTTGATGTTGGCTATAGGCTTGCTGTATATTGCCTTTACTATGTTTAGATATGTGCCTTGTATCCCTGATCTCTCTAATACTTTAAACATGAATGGATGTTGGATTTTGTCAAATGCTTTTTCAGCATCTAGGAAGATTATCATGTGTTTTTTTTTTCTTTCAGTTTGTTAATATAGTGGATCACATTGATGGATTTCCGTATATTGAACCATTCCTGCATACCTGGGATGAAGCCTACTTAGTCATAATGGATGATATCTTTGATGTGTTCTTGGATTCGGTTTGCAAGTATTTTGTTAAGTATTTTTGCATCAATGTTCATGAGGGAGATTGGCCTGAAATTCTCTTTCTTTGTTGAGTCTTTGTGAGGTTTAGATACCAAGGTGACTGTGGCTTCATAGAATGAGTTTGGTAATGTTTCTTCTGTTTCTATTTTGTGGAATAGTTTGAAGAGAATTGGTGTTAGCTCTTATTTGAAGGTCTGGTAGAATTCTGCGCTGAAGCGATCTGGTCCTGGGGTTTTTTTTTTGGATGGGAGACTTTTGATGACCGCTTCTATTTCTTTGGGGGATATAGGACTATTTAGTTGATTTACCTGGTCCTGATTCAGCTTTGGTAAGTCAAATCGATCAAGAAAATTGTCCATTTCATTTAGATTTTCAAATTTTGTGGCATATAGACTTTTGAAGTAAGTCCTAATGATTGTTTGGATTTCCTCAGTGTCTGTAGTTATGTCCCCCTTTTCATGTCTGATTTTGTTGATTTGGGTGGTGTCTCTCTGCCTTTTAGTTAGCTTGGCTAAGGGTTTGTCTATCTTGTTGATTTTCTCAAAGAACCAGCTCTTGGTTTCATTGATTCTTTGAATTGTTTTATTTGTTTCCAATTGATTGATTTCAGCCCTGAGTTTCATTATTTCCAGCTGTCTACTCCTTCTTGGTGTGTCTGCTTCTTCTTTTCTAGGGTTTTTAAGTGAGCCATTAAGTTGCTTGAATGAGCTGTCTCAAATTTCTTCTTGAAGGCACTTAGTGCTATGAACTTTCCTCTTAGCTTTCATCATGTCCCACAAGTTTGGGTATGTTGTGTCTTCATTTTCATTGATTTCTAGAAAGACTTTAGTTTCTTTATTTCTTCCCTGACCCAGCTGTCATTTAGTATCAAATTGTTCAGTTTCCATGTGTGTGTAGGCTTTTTGCTATTTCTGTTATTGTTGAGGTCCAGCTTTAGTCCATGGTGATCAGACAAGATACAAGGGATTATTTCAATCTTCTTGTATCTGTTGAGGCTTGCTTTGTGACCAACTATATGGTCTATTTTGGAGAAGGTTCCATGAGGTGCTGAGAAGAAGGTAAATTCTTTTGTGTTTGGGTGTAAGGTTCTGTAAATGTCTGTTAGGTCCATTTGATTCATGACCTCTGTCAGAGACATTGTTTCTTCATTTAATTTCTGTTTTGTTGACCTGTCCTTTGTTGAGAGTGGGGTGTTGAAGTCTCCCACTATTAATGTACGGGGATCTATATGTGGTTTAAATTTTATCAATGTTTCTTTCACAAATGTGGGTGCTCTTGTATTTGGGGCATAGATTTTCAGGATTGTGATGTCTTCCTGGTGGAATTTTCCTTTGATGAGTATGAAGTGTCCTTCCCCATCTCTTTTTATTAATTTTGGTTGAAAGTCTATTTTATCAGATATTACAATGGCTACTCCTGCTTGCTTCTAGGGTCTGTTTGCTTGGAAAGTCATCTTCCAACCCTTTACCCTCAGGTAATGTCTATCTTTGTGCCTTAGGTGTGTTTCTTGTATGCAACAGATTGCTGGGTTTTTTTTATGTATCCATTTTGTTAATCTGTGTCTTTTTATTGGAGAGTTGTGTCCATTGATGTTGAGAAAGATTAATGACCAGTGGCTGTTAGATTCCTTGATTTTGATGTTGGCTGTGGTCATTAGGTTATGTGCTTGTTTGCTTTTTGTTTTACTATAGTAAGGTTAATTATTTCCTGTGTTTTCTTGAAAGAATCTAATTTTTTGGGGTTGTATTTTCCCTTCCAGTGTCTTCTGTAACACTGGATTTTTGTGTAGGTATTGTTGAAATTTGGTTTTGTCATTGAATATCTTGTTTTCTCTGTCTATGAGGACTGATAGCTTTGCAGGGTATAGTAGCCTGGGCTGACATCTGTGTTCTCTTAGGGTCTGCACGATATCAGTCCAGGCTCTTCTGGCTTTCATAGTCTCTGTTGAAAAGTCAGGTGTGATTCTAATGGGTTTGCCATTATATGTTACTTGGCCTTTTTCCCTTGCAGCTTTTAGTATTTTTTCTTTTTTCTGTATATTTACTGTTTTGATTATTATGTGGCGGGAGGATATTCTTTTCTGGTCAAATTTGTTGGGTGTTCTCTAGGCCTCATGTATTCTTATTGGCCTCTCCTTTAAGTTGGGGAAATTTTCTTCAATGATTTTGTTGAAAATATTTTCTGGACCTTGGAGAAGGGAGTCTTCTTTTTCCTCTATACCTATTATTCTTAGGGTTTGTCTTTTCATATTGTCTTGGATTTCTTGGACGGTCTGTGTCAGGAATTTTTTGGATTTAACATTTTCTTTGACAGATACATCGATTTCTTCCATTGTATCTTCTACACCTGAGATTCTTTCTTCTATCTCTTGTAGTCTGTTGGTTATGCTTACCTCTGTAGTTCCTGTTTTCTTCCCTAGATTCTTCCTTTCCATTATTTCTTCCATTTGTGTTTTCTTTAATTTTTCCAATTCTATCTTCAGGTCTTGAGTTGTTTTGTTTACTTCCTTCACTTGTCTGATTGTACTTTCCTGTTTTTCTTTTAGTTTCTTCAACTCTGCTTCTTTTATTTCATTCAGTGCTTTAAGCATTTCCTTTCTATAGGCCATAAACTGTTTGGCTGCAGCTTCCTCTATTTCTTTACGGATGGCAATATTCTGTTTGAGTTTATCTTCCTCTATGTCTTTATGTATCTTATTTGTTTCCTCTTTTATTGTCTTCTTGAGCATAGTTGTTAGGTCATCTTCTTGGATTTCAGTTATGCTGGGGTGTCCAGGGCTACTTGCCCCTGGGTAACTGGGTTCTGGAGATGCCATATTGCTCTGTCTTTTGTTGAGCTTTTATGCTGGCCTCTACCCATTGTGCTATCTTAGGTGTTTGGGGTTATTTTCTGGTGGTTTCTGGGGATCCTGTGGTGGAGAGAATCCCCTTTGCAGAAAGCTGGTTTTTCCTGAAGGATGTCTTCTCAGCTTTTTGGGTATAGCCCCTGGATGGCTGGTGTTTTTTCAGGAGTTGCTCACCTCAGGGATAGAGACCTGAGTGGTAACTGTGGTCTTTGTTAGTCGAGAGGGTTCTCCTCTCACCCAGGGAAGTCCTGAAGACAGCTGCCCTGTTTCTGGGTTTCTTGCTGTAAATTTAATGATCAGCTGCTGTGACTCAGTTGGACATCTGGCGCGCAGCAACTGTTTGTGCCTGTGTCTGGAGCACAGTTGAGTGATGGTGGCTGGGCCCCGCCGGTCTGCTAGACTTTTTCCAGGGAAGGATTGGGTGATTTAAGTCAGTACAGTTTCCTTCCTTCCCTGTGGATTCTCTGGAGACAGGGACTCCCAGTCTCTTTTTTTGCCCTGGTGCGCACTGCTCAGTCTCCGCCAGCTGGCTGGCCTCAGAAAATGCCTGTGTCTGGAGCACACCTTAGTGATGGTGGCTCAGTCTCCGCCAGCTGTCTGGTGCGCAAAAACTGCCTTTGTCTGTCTTTCTGGCCTTTGGGATCCTGGCCGTCTGCCTAAACTGGGTAATTTTCCTGAGACCTTTTTGGGGTGGGGGTGTCGGCTAAGTGCTCTGAGATCAGACCAGCTGTTTCCCTCACTGTGTGTTTGCACCGGACAGTGAAACTCATTTGCTGGTGCCCTGGTGCCCACAGTTCTATCTGAGGCGGCAAATCAGGCGTGCAGGCAGGGCCCTATGCCGGTGCCTGGGTCCCTGGCTTTGGCTCTGGGCTGGCTCCTGGGGCGCCCGTGGAACCCGAGTCTTTTCCAGGGGATGTCTGGGTGACCTAAGGTCGATCCCAATCATTTCCTTCACCGTGGGGTTATCTCTTGACTGAAAATTCCAGTCTCTGATAGTGTGGTGCGCACGGTTCAGTCTGGGACCATGACCAGAGACACTGGCTTGTGGCTCTGGGCTGGGGCTGGGGCTGGCGGCCGGCAGCCAAATGTCTGGTGGAACCGGGATCTCTTCTGAGGTTTAGCCAGGTGAGTTAAAAGTTGATTGAATCCCCCACCGTGGGGTATCCTCTCACCTGGGAAACACAATCACTGTGTTTTATGGCTGCGAGTTCTGGTTGCTGGCCACTGTGCTGATCCTGCTGTGCTGCTGGTCAGAATGAGAGTCCTCCCGGCGCTGCCATCTTGCCCCACCTCTCATCAGTCTTTTTTAATTCAACAAGATATAATGATGCATGGAGTCACATCTATCAGGATGGAAAGCCTTCATAGTTTATCAAGCATGCTTCCCAGCACTTCCCAGCAAACGCACTGATGAGCTTAATGACATCTCACAAGAAGACGTCTGTGGACATGAGATGAAGCTCACTAATACATGTGGCAAAACAGATGCAGCAATAAGGGCTAGTTTTATTAAAAATATTTTGCTTTGACACCATGGAGTAAATCTGAATGACATTAATGAAAGGGAAAGGGTGGTGCATACATGTAAGATAGATGGACTTGGAATAAAGTGGGCCTTGGGGAAGATCTGACCCATAGTCTTCTGAACATCTAAGATTCAGTGTTTCTTGTTACTACTGCATGCCATTACTCTCCTCATTGCAGTCCCTTCAATATAGACCTAAAATCGGCTCCAGTGGCTCTCTGAGCATATTTCCAGCATCAAACTTTATTTAAGACTAAAATGTGGTCTTTGAGGCCCTAAGATCAAAAGTCCATGGAAGGAATCTGATCGGCCAAGTGTGGCTTAGTTACCAAAACCTGAACCTATTCATTATGACCAAAGCCTGGGATAGCATCTTGGAGACTCTTCCTCCTTATAGCTAGAAAAGAGAAATATCTAAGAATAAGAAGGCTTCCATTTCAAACCTTTCAAATTGTAGGATCGTAGATCTTGGAGGGGGAGAGGAAGAATGAAATGATCATAGTGTAGTTTAAGGAATTGTTATAATTTTCTTAAGGTAATTGCTTGGCCTCTTAGAATGGTTGTTTGTATGTTCACACATTTACTTACAAACTACTTATACAAGAATTCATAGAGTGCAACATGCTAGGCAGGCACACTGCTAGATTCAGAAAACAGTAAAGATTAATATCCTTTCTTTTAGTGAGTTGCTTTTTTTAATTAACAAAAGTAATAGTCATTGAAGACTTTTGGTTATAATGTGTCCTATAAAGTTTTTCCAAAGAGCCACGTGGAAGACAATAAAATGGATGTGAGCATGAACAGAAGGTTCATGCTGCACAAAAGGCTGGTGCTTACTTCTGGCCTTGAAGGGAAAATCTGTTATATATATATATATATATATATATATATATATATATATATATATAGTGTGTGTGTGTGTGTGTCTACATGAATATATGCACACACATATATAGCAGGGACAGACTTTTTTAAAATATATAGCTTTCATAGAAAGTGTGTCTTTCTTGTGGTTGCTGCCTCTCCTTTCCTCCCATTTTCTGTCAGAAGAAAACTTGCTGGGGTCAGTTCTTTCCTTCTACCTTGTGGGAACAGAGAGCTTAGATGTGTAGGCAAATAAATGCCTTTACCTGAAAATGATCTTCTCCCTGTCCTCTACCAAAGGTCTTGTTCTGCAAGAATGGAGCATGAGTCAGTGAGGACTTAATGCCTTTTTTTTTGCAGAATAATAAATGCTAACTGCTACAGTGCTGATTTCGCTCTTTCTGAGCTTGAGAATTTCTGTTATTTTATGGTAACATATTGCATGTCAAGTCAAGTGTGAGGGTACACACCTCAGCACTTGGGAGGTTGAGGCAGGAGGATGGAAATTTTGAGGCTATATAAAGAGACACTGCCTAAAAATAAAATAAAAAAGAAAGGAAGAAAAGAAGAAATACATTTTAAGTCAAAAAGTGCTCAACTCAGACTTGGATCTCATTTTCACTTTGAAAATTGCCATTTATACACAAGTGTTTCTAGAGCATCCACAGTGATAAAATAAACATTCTGCTTCTCTCCTTTTGGGTGAGTATGAAAGACAAGATTATCCACAAGCACTTCTAAATGTTGAGAGTTATAATAAAACAAATCTAGGGAACTGTGAGAACACACAGCAACAGGATCCAAATGGGAAAAAAATATCCCAAAGAGGATTAGGATAGTTAGAGAAGAAAGGACTGAGGAGAACATTCCAGATGGAAAGTGATGCCTTCTCCATGGAACTGAAGAGGACTTGACTCTCCTACTTTTCTCTGTCTTCCTTCCTGACCCTCCCATGATGACAGCCAGAGGGAGCACAGTTGTCCATTCCTATTCACTCATCTTTCTGGTTCTTGCATGTTTTACCCCAGATTTTTTAAAAGAGGCAATACATTTTTATTTTTAAGCAATAATATTTAGTAGCCATCATCTCATATTTCTGCTCTTAAACAGAGAACATTTTCTAACCAAGATTGACAAGAACGAGGATGCATCTTTCACTTTTCTACGTAGTATTTAAATGCTTGGGACACCACTGAGCTCCACCAGTTCTGCCTTGGGGGTTCACTTTGTTTAACATTTAACTAAAAATGACAGTGTTGTCAATGAGGCAAGGCCTTGAGTCTCTTCTTCCAATTGTATTGAGTCCAAATCTTACTGATTTTACGTGGACCCATTGGTATTTACCAATAAGAAGACTATTCAAGATTCTGAGATGTGGTTTCTTTTTAGTGCAAAAAGTTATGCCTTTTAGAAACAGATGCCATTTGGCATAATGATTTCATGTTCTTAAATTGGCATTTTAATTGAGCTGCCTGTTTACTTAAATCCCCTGTGTCCCCAAGGTATATTCTTCAAATACTCTCACCAATAATGTCTGTTGCCACTTCAAATAAGCAGAAAGCATGTGTAAAGAGATGATCATCACTCAAGATCATTTGCCTCGTTAATGTCAGCTGTCAGCCCATTACATTTATTTAGACAAGAGTAGGTTTAGACAGAACATATAAAGTTCTCTTTCTCAGCTGTGAAATATGATGGATGTGCCATACTGATGACCTTTACAGAAGGCCACATGTTAATATTCAGGACCTCCCTTTTGTTGGACTTGAACAATGGCTGTCATTAAGAAGGCTTGGCTTGCCAATATGCCCTCTGTTAGGATGCTGGACCACTCCTGATTGGTCACCAGGAAGTGTCATGTGCCTTTGATGGAAATGACATGGAAGATGTATGGTCAAAGTGCTGTGCTCAGCACCACTGCTGTGCAGAGGAGAAAACTACCATGACCCAAATAGCCCCACACTCAAACAATGTCGCACCAACCAAAGACAACGTATTGGGAAGAAAAATGCTTGTAAGCTGCATGGGTTGGAAGATGTATTGGCCAAGTGGCCATAGGGCAATCTTTGAACTATTGAAATCTTTAGAAATATTGTTTGCTTCTGAAACAATACTTACAAACCTAATTAATCAAGCATAGATGGTTTATTTTCAGGCCTTCCATGGTATGTTACTTTAATGTAAGAATAGTGTCGGTTGGGTTCTTTTTGCCATTTCACGGAGGCATGCAAGAACTCAGCATGGAGATTCATCTTCATACAAGTTGTAGCTCTAAATTTCAAAATAATATCTATATAGATCTTTGGTGAAGCCATCGACAAAGGCTGGGGTTGGAGGTAGCCTGAATTCCTTTTTCAATTGTTTCTGGCTCCATGTGTGATGTTTCCCTCTATCTTCCTTCTCACTTTATTCATCAGGTTCATATATTCACGAAACCAATTAAGAAACATCTCAGTTGAATTCTGTAACTTTAGTAGAAGACACTATGTTTTCATTATAGTTAAATGCAATGAAGAGCTGTTTTTCTGGACCATTCAATGCCGTGATTTTCAATGTTTATAAACACCTCTCCCTGTTTTCCAGTGTGGTTGGTTCTGTGTGTTGGAAGGCTGACTACAACGCTGCACATGCTTCTGCAGACAAAATGAGAGCTACGAAAACAGTTTCACAGAGATCTGAGCACTGTTCAAAGTGACAGGCAGAAGCACTGGCCTTTGTAAATCAAGCCAGTTATGACTGAAGTTAAGTCAATCATTAAGATGAAAGAACCATTCAAGTACTTCCTTGCATACAAAACAGTGCTTGACCAGACTGGAATTGTGTGAGGTCAGTCCCTGAAGTGATCTCAGCTCCTGGTTGTTCATTTCGTGGCCGACTACCAACACTTTGGATTACCTAAGTGTTCTTGCCTAAGTTTGGATTACCTACCTTGTTCTTTTGGGCTCTGCCACTATGCTCCAGCTGGTTGAAAACAGAATAGAAGTGAGAGGAGGGATCAAAAGTCAGTCCATAATTATACACATGCAGACTATTCCAGTGAAAGATTTTGTAGGAGAGATGGTTGAGTTTGTTCTTTATTAGGGAAATATAAAGTAAAATTGCAGTGCAAATGCCATCATTCACCAAGATGGCAATAAATAAATAATGCTGACTATAAGCAACTGCAAATACGGACAGGGTGTGGAACAGTAGGAAGTTGAGTAGACTTCTGGTGGGAGTGTAAGTTGATAAAACATTTAGGATGAAATAGGTACTCTATAATAAGGTAAGAGATAAGCACACTACTTGCATGCTAGATGCCACTCCTATACTCATAATGCTTATAAGAGAATGAATGGACAAACTGTGGATTTCCATATAATAAAATATGGTGAGTTTGATATTATTTTTGTAGGCTGTGATGTATGAAAGTGCCCTTTCTTCCTGTGTGTGTGTGTGAGTGTGTGTCTGTGCACACTGGTGAACTCATCCGAGAAGAAGGAGGCTGGATGTTGATGTTCGTGTGTTTTCTTTGATTATGTCTCCATTATATGTTTTGAGGCATGGTCTTTCCCTGAACCTGGAACTCATTGTTTCTGCTAGATTGTTTCTGATGGCCAGAAACAAGCACGTGTCTCTTCCTGTCAGTCTGGGGTTGTGGGAACACCATGCCTTGTGTTTTCCATGGGAGCGAGGGATATAAACTCAGGTTTTCATGTTTGCACAGCAAGCACTTTACTTGGTAAGTCATTTTCTCAGTCCATATTTTTGACAGAAGAAATATTGCCAAACTTATTCTATGAGGCACAGTCTCCCTGATACCTAAACCACACAAAGACTCAGAAAAGGAAGAGAATTTCAGACCAATTTTCCTTACCCCAAATTTAAAGACTTGGGTCTTGCTTTCAGATCAGCTGGTGATATGACCAAGATGCTTATTTTTTGTCACCTTCAGTTTCTTAGTAAGATTAGTAAAGTTTAGTGAGGCTCAAGTGAGATTGTTGGCATGGAAACAAGTAAAATGCAAAGGAACACACAAGTTATAAGGACTATATATGCTGGATTCTGAGAGTGTCTAGATGTAGAAAGACTTGAGGAGAAAGATGGCACTGACTTTTGAGCTTATTTTCATGATTATTTCACTGAATAAAACTGATAATAGCCCTTGGAAACCCACATAATTTATACAGATCAAGGATTGTCCATACTATTTATATGCTTTAACCACAAAGGACCCTCATAGCAAACCCCTCTGACTGGGTTTGCCAGATTGGGCAAGACCTGAATCATATATTATAAAACATGTCCAGTATGTTGCTGTCTAATATATACCCAGGGTTGAGAACCATTGGATTAGACTTAGGTGTGTAACCTACCGGACTTCATGCCACAGGCCATGGAATTTGGCTTAAATTTTGTCACCATCTAGGAAGGAAAAGTAAGGAACATATTAAAAGCCACTAAAGATTGTGAAAGAACTTTGAGTAGTTGCTCTGTTTATTTAAGTCCTTGACAACTGGTAGTTCTGTTAGCCCAGGTGACTTGGCAGTGGTATCATAGAAGATACTAGAAATGGAGTCAAGACTCTGTGAAACTAACATAATCTAGTTTGATAGGCTCAACTTCATTTTACTGTAAATCAACTAATAAGTTTTGTCTTAAAATCATTTTTTTTATTGGCCTGTATAAATGTTCATCATTAGGATAGTATCTAACCTATGGTAGATGCTTAAAAATATTGTTAAATAACTAAATAAATAACCACAATGACAACCCATTTTAATGTCATAATAATGCCTTTGTTTCCTGTCCATAGAATCCTTAATATGTTACAAATGAAAAGTTACTTGCTCTTCTGATAAGCAGTGGAGTATCTGATGCAAAGGTGTGAAAAATTAGTCCCCCAAAGTCTTTACACAGAGTTGGATGTTGAAGGTGGCTATTCTCAGATGACATTTAAATTCTCTTGATCCCTAGCTTCTTAGATGTGAAGGGTAATTGGATGTATTTGAAGTGCTTTGGACCTTCCATCCTAGTCACAATATTTGAATAACCAAACAAACCAAATATTTGGACTGAATACTATTGGTTATAGTGGTTTTCATTTTTCTTTTGGACCAAGAGATCTGAAACTACAAGTTAGAAAGATCCTAAATGTTTCTCTGCACTTTGAAAAGGCTAATTTTTGTTCCACTATGTCAAACTGTGGGGTTCAAGGTGAAATAACAAAACAATGAAAAATGAAAATCAGACATTTAAGTTAATGTGATGGAGGTAGAGCAGATATCTAGATCTAAGACTTGCTGTGGAAAGAGATACAACTGCATTCCCATTGAACCAAGCTGAATATTTATAAAATCATGTTCTAGGGAAAAGACGTTATAGGAGGAAGTAAGTGAATGTTATTACTCATAGGTCTGGCTCTGTGACAAAGACAGAAACTGGTGGCTTGTGCTTTTTTAGAGAGCAGTTGTGTCATGTGTATTCTACACTACATAATTAGAAGACTAAAAAGATCAACATTTATAAATCAGAAGTTTTTACATTCTTAAAATTTCTTCTCTCTAAAATGTCTGCTGTTGCTTAACTCTTTCTTTTTGGCAATTAAAGGATTGGAAGGTCTTGGGTCCCTTCAGAGGGGACAGATACTCTAAGAATAACCCCACTTTACTTGGATCTCAGAGTGTTCTCTATGATTATCGCTCAGAGTACCAGGTTGTCGTTTTGGCAGAGTGTGGCAGTCAGCATGGCCAGTGTGCTCTGAGCCACCTGTGACTCAGCTTGCAGAGCTTACTCCTGGCACTCTGGCCCAGCTTCTCCACAGGGAAGAACACAAGTCTTCCCTCCCAGCTCTCCCCTTCCCGTACCACAGCTACCGTACTTGGGGTTTTTCTCCTTTCTTTCTCCAAAATCCTTTGTTTTGGGGTAAAAGCTTGATTAGTAAGTACTTTGGGATAACATGTATAAATCTGAGCTATAATGTATGTAATAGTTTTGTGGTTTTTATAGGAAATTTCACAAACTGGGCAGGTTAAAACAAGAGACTTTATTTTCTCCATCTGGAGAGCAAGACTGAAAAAGCATTGCCCGAAGTTTCTAAGGGAGAATTTGTTGAGTTTGTTTAGCTTTTGGTAGCAATACTTGACATTTCTTTACTAGTTGGAGCATCTCTTCAATCTTTTCTCTACCATCTGTGGTGTTCATCTATATCTGTGTCTCTGTGGCTCTTCTTATAAGGACAATAGTCATATTGAATTAAAGATTACCCCAACTTATTTTTTATCTGTAAAAACCCATTTCCAAATAAGGGCAGATTCACAGCTACTGAAGTTCAAGGCTTGAATAAATCTTCTAAAGGACACAATGGACTCCATAAATAACTAGGCCATTTGGTCATACTACCACAGGCTCAATGACTTTCTGTAAGTTTCCCCTCAGTTCTCAAAACTATATTGCTTAGCATCGAACCCAAGCAGATTCTTAAGCCCTGGAAATGTCTCTTTCCTTACACTACCTCTCCCATTAAAGATTTCATTTTCTGTCACTGTGTTGTGAAAGGACATTTAACTAAATATATCTGTAGTGGAATGCTAAACTATTTTAACTCTCTAAATTTTAATTTTGTCTAATTAAAGATCCATAGAAGTTACAGCATTTGAACTGCTGATTTTGGTTTATGTTCTTCAAATTTTGTTGTTTTCAATGTGTGCTTTATATCTTTATATTTTAGAGTTATTCTTTGATGTAATCTCAATGTAGTAGAGTTGATGTTTAATATTAATTTCTACATGCCAACTGTACTTCATTATGTACACTATATAATCTGTTCTTTATAATATTCTTGAGGTAGGTGCAATTCTCCAAATTTTATGAATGAGAAACCGAGGCTGTATAAAATTAAAGAGAAATTTTCCAGGTTCCTGAGCCATGAATTGCATAAAGCCATGTTCACACCCAGGTACAGGTTGTCGCACTTTCACTGACCTTCACTACTGTTCTAAAATGACAGTAACATATCTTAAAAAGTAGCCAACATTTATATTTTTATTTACACAAAATACAGAATCACAAGAAGATTGAATCTGGTAATTAATTAGATTAAAACAAATAAGCTTTGTCAATTCTCTTACCCCTCCCATCACTTCTCAACCCTAAAAAGACTTAATTGCTTTCTATCTGTTATCATACAATCACTCACAGATGCATGCATGTGTGCACAGACATATACATGTACGCACATGGGCACGCATACACACATGCACACACACACCACACACACACCTATACTCTCCATCAATTTGCAAACTCTACAGACTACTTTTTTGCTTTGTTTTATTTTCTTTCTTCCATTTATAACTCACCCCTTTCTTTTGCCTAACAGGTCAGAGTAGCTTATCTATTCCTTCACGCCATCTTCTTGTCTTTTCCAAACCACTATTGTCTGTGTCAGGGAAAGGTGGTATTGCCTTAGCTGTGTCTTTGGCCATCTTTGACTGTTGGAGACACTCAAATTTATTCTTCTCCTTGGCCTGGACTTGCTGAGCAGTCTTGGATGACTGGCCATTGAGCCCCAGAGATCTACCCATATCTGATTCCACAACATTGGGATAACAAATGTGCCATATGTATGTATGTGTGTGTATGTATGTATATATGTATATATATATGTGTGTATATACATGAACACATACATATATATACATAAATGTGTATATATATAATTTTGAGCACCTCCCTCGTCCTCTAATGTAGCTTTAAGCAATGTGTTTTTCATCTTGCAAGTGCATCAAACAAGTGTCCTGACCACTGGGCTTGCACTGTGGATTGAGCCTGGGCTGCAGTTCTAACTCTGCTAATTAATATTTACGTCATTTTGGATCAACTCCCTTATCTAAGCATATGTTGCTTTCTTGGGCTATTGTAAGAAACATTTTGTGACTGCAAAATGGGTGGCTTAAAACAACAGAACTTTATTCTTCTCATTCTGGAGGCTAGAAGTCCCAAATCAAGGTGTCTGCCTGGGTCTGCTTCTTCTGAAAGCTCTAGAGAAGTGTTACCTCTTTCTTCTAATAGACCCCTGAGTTCTTTGGCTCCTAATCCTGTCCCTGCCTTTACTGGGTTTCACCTCTATCTGTACCTCCATATGGCATATGTGCTCATATGTCTCAGCCTTCTAATATATCCAAAATGAACCTTAATTTATCATGACTTCATCTTTAATTATATTTTAAAAACCTTATTCTCTAGTAAGATCACATGTGCAAATATTGAAGGTCACACATGCAGGTATTGCAAATCAGAACTTCAACACAGATTTGGGGGGAAGGCACTTATATATGCTTTGAGCTAGTGTTCTGACTATAAAATGGAGACAATACTCTCAGCTCGCCGTGGATCTTGCAAAGATTAAGTGACAGTCATGTTCAGGACCTCATACAGTATTGGCTACATACCCCAAACATAACCATTCACGGCCCTTTATGTTTCTCTCTACACTACTCCCATCATTTTTGTTCTCCCATATAGCTACCCCAGTTTCTGTCATGGTCATTTATATATGTTTGCTCAGGTGTGAAACAGAAAACACACACAAGTCCATATATAGCTTGATCCACTCTCCCTTCCATTAATCTAGAAGATGGTTTTGAAGTGACTCTTTCAAACTAATGTTATTTCCCTTTTACAGAATTTGCAGGGTTTCATAATCCACTGACAAGTAAAAGACTACTTTACCCTCACCAGTACATAATTCCCAATACCCCTGCGAGCACACTTTCTTTGGATGAAGACATTTGTGGAGAAGCCTGCCCTTGCTTGTCACCATCCAGTGCAGTGGATGAGGAGGGCCTGTTCTTTTCTGTCAAAGAAGAACTACAGAAAAAATCTAGAAGACCATTCAGGCAGGTCTGGGTCAGCCCATTTGTGAAAATGCAAGCTGCAAATAAGGCTCTTAAAAAATCATACTCAGTGAATACCATTTCTCTGGAAGCTGAAGGAAGACATATACAACTTCAGAACCATCCCCTGAGCAAGTCCAAAAGAGATCCTGGTAGGTGTCACTCTGTGGTTTCTAACCTTTCTTTTCTCAACTTGTCACTTTCCGGTTTTAACTTCGATAGAAACAAAACCACTTTTTTTTTTTTTTTTTTTTTTTTTTTTTTTTTTTTTTTTACTCAGTGGTGAGCCATAGTCTAGAAGTGTGCTAAGCACTGTGACAGTTAGGCCTTAGAGTACTTGTTGACACCTGTGACATTTGAGGAGACATCAGGTGTGTACTGATGACAAATCGTTGAGATTCAGGTGTGGCGGCAGACAGTGACAGCAGACATCTTTCTTGCCTACATACATACTAAGCTGTTACCACACGCTAGAGTCTATGCTGAGCCTTTTATTCAATTTACAAAATGAACACATAACACGTAGACAGTTAATCTCCCCGTTCTACAAATAAAGAAGCTGTTGAAGTGAATTAAGAAGGGTAATATGTGTGCAAATTAAATGTTTCGGCTTCAGTGGCCATTATCGGAGAAATTATTAAACATACAGAACAGAGGGCAGGTAATAGCTCAGTGGCTCAGGAGTTTGAAGACCCGAGTTTGAACCCCTGGAACCCGTCTAAGCTGGCCGTGCAAACACTTGTCTGTAAGTGCTTCAGCAGCTGGAATGGGAGGTGGCAGAGCCATGAGAACCCCTGGGAGTTCATAGTTTAGCCAACCCCACATATGCAGCGGTGAAAAACCAACCAGCCAACCAAACAAAACAGAGGCTGTCTCAAACCAGGAGAAAGGTGAGGCGGAAACCCTCAAGCAGGTCCTCCACACACGTGCACAAGTCTATGCTCGCATGCTCATGCGTGTTTACACATGCAAACATAGACTGTGCACACAGACTCGCAAGCACACACATACGTGCACTCACATGCGTATGTGCACACACACACACAAAGATTTTTAAAAATATACAACTAAGGAAATAAAACGTAAGGAAAGGGTTTTGGAACTGGAGCTCTCGAGTCAAGTCTCCACCCCCTGCAGCGTCAGTTCTGCAGCCGCCGTTCCCTGGGCGCTCTTTGGGCCTTCTCTTCTCAGTCATAACTCAAGGGTAATTATCCTTAGGAAGGTTCCTTAAGGAGCGGTCCCCCAGCACCGCAGAGACTCTGTGACGCCTGTGGTGTGTGTGGTGCCGATGTTCAAACCGGAGAGGAGACGTGAGGAAAGCACTGGGAAGGAACACAGAGGAGGAGGGATCGGGGCGATGCTGTGCAGCTGTCTTGTGGCAGAATCTTTTATTTTTATTTTTGGTGGTGGTGGTGGGGGGGGAGACTGCACTCCAGATGCTAAGACGGGTAATGTAAGATGGTTTGCGCATACGAGTCTGGGATTCTTTCATTTCTAGGATGCTGGACCCAAGGATGGGATGCGGATTATGCGAGTTGGCTAACACTTTAAAAAAGCGTGTGTGTGTGTGTGTGTGTGTGTGTGTGTGTGTGTGTGTGTGCGTGCGCGTGCGCATGCACGCACATGAACATGCATGCACATGAGTATGTGTGTGACGGCCAGCGAACAACTTCAAATTTCACCTCTAGGAGTCTTCTTCTTTTTGAGACAGGGTCCGTTGGTCTGGTTCTCATTCACTAGGTTAGACGGGCTGGCCCGAGCCTCGCGGGGACGCTGCCATCTCCACCTCGCTAACTGCGGGACGGCGGGCACCTGCTCCCATACCGGGGCTGTGCTTGTGAGGCAGCGTTGACGAACTGAGCCATCTCTCCAGCCCCGTTAGCTTCCTCCGAGTGTTGCTCTGTGTAGGAATGTACCAATGTGAGCACACACCCTCAGTTTTAGTCTCTAGGACCCCTCTGTGGAGTTAAAACAGAAGCGGAGGCCTGTTGGGCTTCTGGTGTTGCAGGGCTGGAGCCAGGACTCACGCCTCTCCCTCTGGCTCCAGGTCAGAGCACCCTTGCGCGGAGAGGCTGACAGGGAAATGACGGTCTTGCCCACGCAGAATGTCCTCAGGGCTTAACCCTTCGTCACAGTCCTCCTGCACATATTTAACCCACTAAATTTTCCATATTTAAGTCTTTAGTGAAGTGTGACACCGTTGGTCTTTCCTAAGCTCCTTCCTTGCTTTATTTTTCTCTTACAATTTATCAACAAATTAAGATTTCTAAACTTACTTGTAAGAATTCATGAGTCTTTTTCCTTCACTTTCCTCTCCTTCTCCTCTCACAAAGAGAATATAAGCTGTATAAGTGCAGAGATATCACTTGCCTCATTCTCTTCTGTATTTTTAATGTTTTGAATGCTCCTGGCCACTTACCAGGTTCCTGAGTGTCAGCCAATGAATAAATGAATGAACAAATTCAATTTCCTCAGCAATCGAGTGACATAGCTCCTAAAAGCTCCATGTTTCCGGTGAGAACCAGGACGCTTAGGCCAGCTGATGTTCCAGGGTTGGACTCTGAAGGCCTGGACTGTGGTTAGACCCTCACACGGGTCCTGTTGCTTGCCGAATGCATCATCGTGGTTACTGGTGTTTCAAAAGAAAGAATGCTCATTTTTCAGTGTAAGAGAGGACACCGTACTCTGCCTATGTCATGTCCTGTTACGGTAAATTCCAGAGTTTCAGTAGATTTTTCATGCACTAAATATGGCCGATAATTAAATGGCTCAGCTGCTAGCCTGGAAGTCCATACTAATGTCTTCTTAGTCATTTACATCACTCTGGACTTGAAAGTTGTCACTCACTTAGACGTTTAGAAATGATGTTCCATTTTTATGTTCAGGAATAATTCTCACTTTGGATGAGTGAGATTCACGAGGCTGCTGTGTTGTTCGTTTGTCAGGTGTATTAAGCACACGGGAGGAGACTCTCAGTAGGCACACAGCAATGTGGTGGGAAATGAAGTTCATTCCCTGGAGATATATTGGCTATCTGACATCCTGTGTTAGGAAGACACTACTAAGCAGTCTAATTTTACACATTTTTGAACTTGAAAATAATTCTGTGGGTTGTTTAAAATATTCTAGGAATATTCCTTTTACTGAAAAGACCATTAGAGACTTGCAGAGAATAATTTAAAATTATCTCAATTTATTACTAAAGGAATCTTCTTTCAATGTATATAGGTCAATGTGTAGAATTTCTCAAATAAAAACTGTAAGACGGTACACATAAAAATGCAGGTAGCACATAGAGCGATGGAAGTACGGTTGAGCAAAGAGGAGAAATTAACCTGACATTAACGTCAGTGGGAGAGACTCAGCTTCAGGATCACCTAGTTTTCATTTTCATCTGGTTTTACAATTTCTAATAAAATCACTGAAGCAACTAGCTTTTTGAATATTTTTTTCAGATGATTGGTTGCCAGCCTGAGCAGGCCGTTGATCCTTTCTAGCACATCTAACATGATTCAGTAACTTTTCTCTTTACAAAGTTCTCAGATAAGAAGACGCCGTCCCGCGTTAGTCACCAACGTCTTCTGTCTTCTCTCGGGAGATTTGAACAGGTTCCTGTGAAACACTGTTCTTGTGCTCCAGATCCTCTTTCCAGCGCCGGCAGAGGAAGAGTCAGCATCTGGGCTGTTACGGGTGGTCAGGGATTTTCTCTTCTCTCCATCCCAGCTGCTGCCTTGCATCCTTGTCCGGGCTAGAGTTCTGCTACCGCTCTGCTTTGCCTTCCAGGTCGTGTGTCGAGACCTTTCACGGCCATTGGTCTCTGCAGGAGGGCCAGCCAGAACGCCTCCTACCAGCAAACCAGCTCTAAGACTTCCTCCTCGCAAACTAAGCAGCAGGACAAGGAGACAGCCTCGGGGCCGCCGACAAACACGGATTTCCTAACCGTGTGCGGAAGTTCATTAACAAGAGGCTCGGGTGCCGCATCACCAGAGAGGATCCCCAGGAATCTTCATCTCCCCACAGAATGGAGGTCAAAGGCAGCTCTCTTCTTCCATACCCGTTCCCGTGCGGCCAAAGAGCCCCTGCCTCTGCTCGTGGGTTCTCCTACCCGTTTGTTTTCCTCCCCGGCCCCGCGCCCACCCCAGCGTTTCCATACGACTTGTTCACAGACTGTGAGGCCAGTGGTGAATGCTCATTTACAATGACTGCTGAGAAGGGATTGTTCTGCGAGCGCTGCCCATCTTCCAATCAGTGCCTGCCCAGAACAACAGAAAGGGCCTCAGATGTATTGGTTTCCACAGAACCATTGTTAGGCTTTGTGAAGCATTTTTGAACCTAATAAATAATGTCAAAAGTCTCTATCGAAGTAAAAAAAAATGTTCTTTTTGAAGGATTTGTAATAGTTTTTTTGTTCTGCAGTGTCTCCCACTGCTACAAAGAACTTGCGCAGGACAATGAGGACCAGGCGCACCGCGTGCCACTTTGCAGAGGGGCCTGCTGGGTTCTGAAGGTCGGGCTTTTGTTTTGCTATTACAGGTAAAGGGTTTCACTTGCCAGCTTTGGCTTAGGGCTAACATATTTTCTATGGGCCTTTAGGATTTCTACAGAGACATTTGGAAAACGTAATCTGATGCTTGTAATTTAATAGCTAACATGAAATTTGATTATTCCTGAAGTGCCTAGGGAAACTTCTTCAGGCTATATGAAGGGTTTTGTATCAGAAACATGAATCCAGATACTAGCTAGTGGCTTTGAATACTTAGAAGTAAGTTTAATGTTTTTTGTTCTTGTTGTTGTTTTGTTTTGATTTGATTTGTTTTAAAAGAGAAGATTCCAAAGTTTCTGACTTGTAATAGAAAAGTCTGACAAGTTAAGGAATATACTGTCAAATTGGTCATCCTAAACAACACATTTAAAACATTTAAACTGTTTTTGGGCAACTTAACAGACTCACATGACTGCTCTTCATCACAGTATTGTGTCTGATAGCCTTCTCAGTGATTTTATGGGACAACATTTGTTTCATGTCCATGGAGAAATGGGAACCAGTGTGATCAAGACTGCAGTCTGTCTGCAGTCTTGCAGTTTCCCCAGAGGCTTGAACTGGGTATGTTCGATGTATGAAGGTTATAAAGATTAACCACATTAATATTTTCATTCAGCTCAATGTGAGTGTGCATGCCTATGTACAGGTAGCAGTAGGCCTACACTTGAGACATGACACTTCCTGTTTAATTCTCAAGTCTCGGATTTTGTTTTTAAAGGTTTATTTATTTTTATCTTACATGTATGCCTACATGTTTGCCTACATTTGTGCCTGTTACACAGGGAGATCAGAAGAAGACATGGGATCCCCTCGAACTGGAACTGTGGGTGTTGTGGTTTGCCATGTGGGAACTGAACCCAGGTCCTCTGCAAGAGCAGCTGGTGCTTTCTACTGCTGCTCTGTCTCTTCCGTCTCAGAATTTCAATGAAAATGAAGAGCTGCTGTAAGAAAACAGCATTACATTTAGGAACCTACTTTTATTTCTTGAAGTAGCAGTATTTTTTTGTGAGTAGAAAACTTTAGAAAGAGTGTCATATCCAAACTCTAAAGCATTCTGGTTAATGCAGTTTAAATATGTAATGCTTTTGTTATTACTCATTATTAGCATGGTGCATTATGAAAGAATGTACAGGTCTTCAATGCTAATTGAGTGTTCTGGGCATCTGCCCATCAAATTCCATGTGATAATCCAAAATCCAAATTCCCACCTTTTGGATGGGGAGCAGTGTGTAGATGAACTGATGTCTTTTTTGTAGAGTTCAGTTTCTGGGGTATTCTAACATGTGATTCAGTTATGAGTTAGCACACAGTGTTTTCAGAGCAGGAGAACATTGCCTGAGGAGATTAAAAAACAACTAATTAAAATTCATAATAATTGATGCTAAACAGAAACTAGATTTGACATGGTAGATGAATTCCCTACCTATAGAAGGGCAAATAAGTGAATTTATCTAAAAACTCAGTGCAGAAAAAGCAGTTCTGTCCAGAAGTGAGAAAAAGAATACAGACAACAAATGCAAGCATGTATGCATTACAGTCCGAAGCGACTTTCCAATTCTGTTTCATGGAATACCAGAACCAGAAAGATGTGAGATGGATACTCTGTGGCCCAACTCTATGAGGACTGGCTCGCTGTGATCCTTTTTAGAGGCCACACTAACCTATCAGACACTAGATATATTTCACAATGAAAATTCAATAAATGATTTAACTCAGTGCACCTCATTTTTATTTATCAGGGACCCATTGAATGTGGACATGCATTTTTGTTTGTTTTGAGACAGGGTTTCTCTACATACTCCTGGCTGTCCTGCAACTCACTATGTAAACCGGCTGTCCTCAGACTCACAGAGCTCCTCCTGCCTCTGCCTCCAAAGTTTGCCCAGCATGTATGTACATTTTTAAAACAGTATAAATTAATATCTGGTAACACTAGTGTTCTGGGAAACACATATGAAACAGTATTTGAGAAAACATTGCTGACAACTCTAAGCATAGTTTAAGGTAAGGACTCGTTTTCAAATAAATATGTTTGAAATCAGAGACTGCCAAGCAACCCTTTAAGAACCTATTTTTGCTTGAATAGTGAATTAGATGTGTCTGGCTATTTTCTGTTTTTCAGCACATGCATTTGAGAGAAAACTTAGTTGGTCCAACTCTGAACATACTTATTTTCTCTCTGATGGATGAGACACATTTCTAATTTTGACTGTAACAGGCATTGGGTTTTTATGCCAAAACTAATACTAGAATTTAGATACTAGAACAAAGATAAATGTACAGAGCTATTTCCCATTATTTTGGAAAACAGTGTTGAACTATACTATACATTCATAATGGAAATTCATAATGTACAACTAAGGCAGTGAGGACAAGAATAAGGTCTTCTATACTTTGGCAAATTGTTTTATAGGTTCAGAATCACAGCTTGCTCTTCTTTCTATAGGGATATGTGATTTCACATATTATAAGTGTCTTATAATGAATATAAAATTTCTTCTTCATGGAAAAATAATTATCTGAAAACTATGTTTAAAAGTGTGATATCGATAGCCATGAAGTACTGGTGCTTTAGGGGAAGAAGATATTTGAGAGAGACTTTGATGGAGAATGTTCATAAATCAGGAATCATTTTGTAATATATAAAATAAATAATTAAAAAAGAAAAACTTAGTGAGCTGTTTTAAGTACTTGGTATTCATTACTAATTCATTTATTCTTTACAATGACTTCATGATGTTTCTACTGTCTCCATTTCACAGATAAGAAAGCTTTATTTCTAATTATAACAATTATATACATATATAAGAAACAACCTCAAACCTATATTATAAATCCATTCTATATATATTATTAAAGCTAGCATATGTTTGGGGTATATGTACACTCTACTAGTGTCTATAATTCAAATTATAGGTAAATGTAGGCATTCCCTACATCCTCCAACCTTCAGAGAACATAGTGGGGAGAAGGAGATCATACATGTGGGCTGACAACATGTGATGCGTTCCAGAGCAAAGCAGGCTCAGGGGTTCTTAGCAGTCAGACCTTTGAAACGACAGTAACTCTGTGAATGACGGCTTAGAAGATAAGGGGAGCTTATAGAATCTGGAGTTTATGCACCATTTTCCAAGATTACTGAAGGTGACCAGCACCAAACTCTTGAAGGTGACAGAAGAGGACATTATAGAAGGCACACGTGTGTTCTGTAATTGTGACTGGAGGTTGGCACTACTTCCTCCATTTGGCCCAAGTTTCCACACTGTTAAACTGGGGTGACCTGTATTGTTGGCTGCAAAGGATAATTTGAAGATGAAATGTGCTACTAAACCAATCTTGCATCTTGAAAAGTAGTGTGCAAATTATTCTGCACTGATATATAAATAATGTCAATAACAACTAGCATTTCTATGATGGCTGGTTGTGCTGGGCCAGTACATGGTGCTTGTGGCTCTATCTGCTTTCTGTTACACACTGCTTCTGAATATCATACTGTCATGTTCCTCTCTGAGTATTTTTAAGGTACTATCTTAGTTAGGGTTTCTATTGCTATGCTGGGAATACCATGGCCAAAAAGCAAGTTGGGGAGGAAAGCATTTATTTGGCTTATACTTCCAGGTCATAGTCTATCATTGGAGAAGTCAGGACAGGAACTCAAGAAGGGCTGGAACTTGGAGGCAGAAGCTGATGCAGAGGCCAAGCTTACTGACTTGCTTCCCCTGACTTGCTCAGCCTGCTTTCGTATAGAACTCAGGACCACCACCACAGGGATGGTACCACCCACAATGGCTGAGCCCTCCCTCATTGATCACTAATTGAGAAATTGCCTTATGGCTGGACCTCATGGATGCAGTTCCTCAAATGAAGCACCATTTTCTTTGATTACTCTAGCTTGTGCAAAATTGACACAAAAAACCCCAGCCAGTACAGATATGGTATTATTATCCTTCATCACAGAACCGGGAGAGCAGCAGTAGGAGACTATTTACCAGCCAGGGTATGGTCTCTGATTGCTACCTTTACCCATGCTCACAATCACTACACCACAATATCCTGTGTAAAGTGAGTTCCATATTTCATAACATGGACAATTTATCTGTTTACTTTGAACTTTCAAAGCGTTTATTTAACTATTTCTTTTAAGAAGAGGGGGCAGTCCTGCAGTGTGGTCCAGGCTAGCCAGAACTAATGTTTTTTGGGTGTCAGACTCTTGAGTGTTGAATTTGCAGGTTGCTGTGTCTGGCTGAACCTTCAGTTTAGAAAAGTTCATCCCCAGGTGTGATATTTAAGGCTAATTCTCTATAAAAGATTATGAGATTTCACACAGAGGAGGAAGAATAAAGCAATTTAAAAAAGTTTTGTCTGCACCTATGTCTGTGCACTGCATGCAGCATATACAGAGGTCAGAAGAGAACACTGGATCTTGGGGAACCAGAGTTACAGACAATTGTTAACTACCTCAAGTGTACTGAGAACCACACCTAGGTCCTCTGTAAGAACAAATCCATCTCCAGCCCAAATTAATGCTAGTTGTAACTATAAATGTATATTGAAGATTCGAAGTAATGAAGGGCCCAGAAGAGAGTTTGTTGTTAGGGAAGGATGACGCTAGGAAAACTACTTTAGAATTCTTAAGGTGTGCACCATCTCTTTTACATGGTCCAAAGTCTTTGTGAAATATCACCTTCATCAACTCTCTTACACTTTCCAAGTTCCTTTTTGCCCTATGACTAGGCCCTGGCTCCTTACTCTCCCCAATCCCCCCAACAGGATTTTCCCTCCTCAGAGAATCAGTCTGATTTTGTACCTCAGTAACTCCAGAATCAACAAATCTACAAGAGATAGTTGGTGAAGTGTTGGTTGATCACTTACTATTTTCTGAAGTCCTGGTAACAGCTTTGCCCATGGAGCCAATCACCCAGCAGTAATTGATTTCATCTGGTTCCAGGAGCTGGGCTAAAAGAGAAACAATCCTTTTCCTCAACAAGCTAGACCAAGTATGAGAATTAGTTCTTTCATTCTATAAAACTGATTGAATACCTACTGTGTATTAGGGTTTTTTGTTTGTTTGTTTGTTTGTTTTATGTAGCAGTGAAAAACCATTTTGGCCAAGTAAGTCTCAACGATGAGCCTTAGTTATGTTCATGCTACTAGAGTGAAAGAGAGGAGAGTCTAAAATTCATCAACAATTTAAAGGTCACTTGTCAGTTATGAACCAAAGTAAACTGTCTCTTTATCTCAGCTATGTATTTCGATTACAGCATTACCTTTTCACCCTGCTGTATGGTGTCAAACAGGACTGATTAGCGACCATAACACAAGGTATAGTTTGTGGGCAAAACACCACCCCAAATCCCAAACTCTACTCCCAGTTTACTGCAAGATTCTGAAAGGAGGATTTTGAACTTTTATAGTGAATTAGATACAGTGGAGACTTGGGTCATTTGCGCTTGAATAATTACAGAAGGCTTCCAGTGGTAGAGTTTAATTAATTTTGAAGAGGAAGTTATTTGGGGTACATGCAAATTAGTCTGAAGAGTAGGATGTACCAGCCAGGGCCAACTAATGTTTGTGGATTTAGAGGTATATACTTTTATTTTTTAACTTTTTATTCTTTGTGGGTTTCACATCATGCACCTCAGTCCTACTCATTTCCCTATCCCTTTTTTTATCTGCCCTTTGCCCTTGCAAACCCCCCCAAAAAGATAAAACACACACACACACACACACACACACACACACACACACACACACCAAAAACCAAAGCATAGAAAACATCTTACCCCACAGTATACTCCTCTGTCCACACATCTTCACTTGCATTGTTCATTGTAACGATATATTGATCTGGTTTGAGATCTCTGGCTTCTGTGACACCATCAATATTGGAACCTCATTGGGACTCCTCCCACTTATCCTCTTCTTGCCCTGTGTTGTGGAGAACCTGAGTGTTGGATCATCAGGACTGGCCCTTTTACACTTTCCCAACTGTTCGGAGATCATATAGATTTTGGAGTGGGCCAAAATCCGTACCAGGTCCTGTTCTCCAGCACTGTTCTGGCTAGGCCACCCAGAACTGCCATCAGCAGGAGGTAGAATCAGCTCTCCTGCTCTCACACTCTGGGCTGGCTCACCCATGCCTTGGTCATCAGGTCCAGCTCCACTGTGTTGCTCAGGCAAAGTGCAGGGGCAGTTCTCTAGAGCACTATAGCCAATGAGGGAAGCTCTCCTGCCTCCACCCCCTCGGGGGCCAGCTCTCCTGGCTACCACAGGTGAGAAGGCAAGGGGGCAGGGCATCATTCCTGTATACTACCTTATAGCAGATGAGTAGTGGGCCAGCTTTCTCTCACTCTTACCCTCAGGGCTGGCTTACCTGTGTTCCCTCAACCAGGGCCATCACTACTTGCTGCCCAGGTAAGGTACAGGGCATAATCTACTGAGTGCTGCGGTCAGTGAGGAGCAGAGACAACTCACCCACTCTCTGGACCTCAGGGCCAGCTCTCCTGATTGCCTTAGGTGGTGAGGGCAAGGCTGGGAAAGGCAACTGCCATGACCAGGGACATCACCATGGTCCTAGTGGTAATACAAGCCACAGACACCAACACCGACCCCTGTATAGTGTGGACCCAGAAATGGCCGTCAGTGTCAGCTCAGGCTGAGGCCCCAGGTGGCTGAGCTGGCCACTCATAACAGGTTACTCCTGTCCACTTTTGAGTCTCCAGTTCCATCTCTCCTCCTAATTCTCAAGCTGCTCCACTTTTCTTTCTCTCCCATCTGACGACCACATACACACACATTGTAGTGGCTCCTGCTGCAGGCTGGCCACGTGGCTGGAGGGCCCCTGGGTGACAGCCTCATCCCTGCTGTGCAGTCTGGCAAGCAGGTATTGACAGCCTGCCTGTGCCATGCACTGGAAAGCAGGTCTGTGGTGGCATGGTGGTCTGCAGTTCTCTGTCTGTCTTCCTCCTCCCATTCTGTGCTGTGCTGCCTGGATTTGATTTGATTTGATTTTTATGAATCCTAGGGCTAGAACAGCTTTGGCCACCAACCCAGGCATCAAGCTAGGAAGAACAAAGGACTTCCATCTGGTCCGCGCCTGACTGACACAAGAACACTACCAAGGTGTCTCTGCCCATCGCTAGGGGGTAGGGAGGTATGCACATTCCTTAAGGGAAAAGAATGCCAAAGTATGAAGAATATTTGCAAACTTTCATTCTCACTGGGAGCTTTGTAAATCCATTTCTGAGCAAGAACAAAGGCATGTTTTTTTTTTTTGTTTGTTTGTTTGTTTTAAATAAACGTGTTGTCACCTGGGGGGTGGGAAAAAGAGAGGGGTTGGGATCCTATGGCACTGCTCATGTGCTTTATTGTTTGTTTTTGTAATTTTGAAAATTAATAACCAAAGCAAGCAATCTTTAAAAGTAAATGGAGGCATAGTACGGCTAGTTTTCGGTAAATATTCCAAATACATTTTTAAAGAATGAATCTAGCTGTGGACTTAACCCATATCACTGAGAACGAAACAAAGAAGAACAAATCCAACTGTGTCATTTGGAAGGAATGGCCTAGTCTTCTCATGTTTGTTTCTTTAGCTAGTTAATTGTGGCTTAAGTTTAACACTCTGACAGTCATGAATGCAACAGAGAGGAGGGACTGCATTTCATTGTGAACCTTGGGTTACTTAGGGGTAGACCTTTATATTTCAGGAGATGAAGTTGAATTTAAAAATATTTAGGTGAATACATTGCAATTAAAGTGCAATTTCAGTCTTGACTATTATAGCACATTTCAGTATTCTTTTAGAAAGTTTTTTTTTTCCAAATATTTTACAAACTCATGAAAGTAATTCTGATAGTCATTGTGTATCAGGCTCTTAAGCTGTGCCAAGCACTATTTTAATTCTTTTATTGTAATGCCACTGCTCCTTTCCAGCCTTAATTTTTTCTTTATAATCCTTCAAAGATTTTCTCTGTATGGGTGTTTGCCTGAATACATGTCTGTGCATCACATGTGTGCCTACTACCCAAGGAGGGTGTCAGGTCCCTTGGAATGAAGCTTCAGATGGTTGTAAGCTGCCATGTGAGTGCTAGGACTTGAAGCCAGGTTCTCTGGAAGAGCAGCCCACGATCCTAACTGCCAACTCAACTCTCCAGCCCCATCTCACTTATTTCCAAGGCTGAGAAGAAACTTCTAAAGGCAGATGGCCATCTGAGAATGTAAAGTTCGGAAGCACATATGCACGATAAGTGATTTCACCAATTTCAAAACTCAATCATTTCAGTTTTATTGTGAGAGAAGTTCACTTTGAAGGCCAGGGTTATCTCTCCCCTCCACCCCCTTTGATAGGGAGAGACTGAGAGTAAAGAGGTTAGGTTACTTGTCCAAGTCATGCGTGAGGCATAAGGCAGAGGCAGGCTGTCCATCTCCTCAGCTCCATCTCCTCAGCTGCATCCAGTGTCAGCTGGCCTCCGGTCTCTAACTTTTCTAGAAATGGCACACATGTAAGAACTACGGTTTACGAGCACTGTCCACCTGCTGCTTATAAATCATAAATCGTCCAGTTAAATGACGCACACGTTTTCTGAAGCCAGAAACCTAACTGTTAGAGGCAAGGTTTCACAGCTAGGCTAGTCTGGATCTCAGGGTGTAGCCCATAGCGACATGAATTTGCAGCAATCCCTCTGTGTCAACCTCCCAAGTACTGAAATTAGCACTGTGTCTGGTCAGAAAATACAATTATTGATGACATAAATGCCTACATGGAGTGACCATTTCTTACATTTTTTTTTTAAATTTACATTTTTCATATTGCCCTGACTTGCGCTTGTCTCTTAATACAGAGTTTCTCTGGGTGTTTGGAATAGCAGAAGATACCCCTAGACTGTCTGTTAACTGACGCTCTTGCCCTTTAACGCTTCTTCGGGGTGAACTCAGAAATCGGCATTGCGCCTTAGTTCCCTCCCCACAACCTCTAGGTTAAAGCTGAATTCTTTGAGATTGAGATTGTGTGTGTGTGTGTGTGTGCGTGACTTCAACAATGTTCTCTTCACATGTCCATGCATAGGGTCAACAATTGCTTGTTGACCCATTTTAACCTCTTTTGAGCGTCATCTTCAAAGTGTAACTGTCCTTGACAATGAAAGAGACCTTCCTATTGTCAGTCCTTCCAGGCAATCTTTAGCATGGAGCTCAATGGCTTTCAGATGGAGGGGTTGGCAAGAGGAAGGGGACAAAGTAAGCTGTTGTTCCTGAGTGACTTTTCTGAAGTTTCCCCTTTCTCTCTGAGAAAGGAGCATTTCTATAGAAGATGACAGACATTTTGACAGGTGCAATATGCTTTGAACTGTTGTGTCCGATAATTCTTTTGTCTTGGCTTTCCCCAGCAGAATGGTACATCTTAGGATGCTGATATGCATATTGTTTGCTTTTCATTTAGTGTGGTGAAGCCTTCCTGCTTGCCTTTCTCCACCTCTCTCTTTAGGTCTTTTGCACGCATGTCACTAACCCAGATGGCAAGGCCAGCAAGAGTGCAGGCCCCCCCCCCAACTACTCTGCTTCATCTCCTTTTTAAAAAAATGGAAATCACTTTCTTCATAGTTTCCTCATTATTCTTTTTAAGTGAAATAAAAGAGAAGTTACCTGAAGTTATGAAAAGGGCAAAAATTCTATATGGCCCCATTGCCAAATGGTCACAATTACTTATTTGCATACTGGAGCATATCTTTTCCAACATTTTCCTTGGCATATCCACACAAATATGTCTTTATAAAAATAAACTCATACTACACATATTGTTTCTTAAATTTATTTTTTCTCCATCACAATGAACTGTGGTAAACACATTTTATATAGCTTTGTTTTATACTCATCACACTTATGATGTAAATTCCTGATTATGGAGTTTGCTTCTTAAAATAAAATTGGTAACTTTTCTCCTGGTCCAAACCAACATTTAAGCATTTTATCTAATGTGCTTTCTTATTTGTAGAAATTAAGAAATGGTGATGTTACTTAGAAAACAGTCTGACCCATGATTCTACCCAGAGATTCTAAATGAAATCATCTTTGTTTTGACTTAGATAAATTCAATCTACACAGAGTTTTTATGCTTTTGTGTAAACGTGGACAACTTTTTAATCTGAAAAAACTAGAGGACTTCTCTTTGGGAACTATAATTGTGGGCTCTGAGCCCCCAATTATAACAGCATAGTTCATGTCTGAGATGGTACAATCATAATGTGTTAATATTGCTTAATTCCTTTTTCTGGTTGGCATTTTGCATGTTTCTATTAAATGTGGTTATTGCCCAACAAGCTGTGTTCTAAGAACAGCTGGGCACTCTGACAGGGGCAGTCAGAGTAGACACGGGGACCATGTTTCCAATGTAAAGGAAATAAAAATAGCTCTACTCTTCCTGAAGCGATGCTATTTATCTTTTTGGCTACTTTTTCCCCCTGCTGTTACATAGTACTAAGAAAATTCTAGAGTCTGCAAAAGAATGAAATAATAGGGAGTTTTGGATTAGGATCTTATGGGAGAAAATAGCTCGAGGAGGTGTTGAGACGTTTATCTACCTTTGAAAGCCTCCTTAATGCCACAACTGGGAGGGAAGTCAAGGCAGAGCTGGACCTTTTACGAGTCTGACATAGATTTGTAGAGGATGTGAACAGAAAATTGTGCACAGTGTAAAACAATAAACTATCTGTGGCTTGTACTGAAAAAAAAAAGATTAAATTTGAATGTTTATTGAAAACGACAGGTAAAAGGCCCAGTTTTGAAATGAGGGCACATTGGAACTACATATGGAAAAAAGTCAAGTTTGTGTCCAATTTGCTTCCTGAGAGGTTCATTTTCAACATGTCCTGTTTTCTTGGTGACAGCTTCCATACCTTCCCCTCATCTCTGGTGCTCTGTCTTCAGGTTTCTATTCTGCTTTACTCAGAAAGTCTCCATAGGCTGAAGGGAAACCTCAAGAAGATAAAAAACAACAACGTAGATTATGACTGCTCCTAAATTACAAAGTCACATATGCTGTGACGCAAGCTGGGAGACATTGGGGGAGGGGCTGTGGGTCATGTGGTCGGGTGACCTCTATCTGGGCTTCGTGACTCTGCCTAGTAACAATTGATTAATGGTGTGTGGTAACTTAAAGAGCAGATCCCATCGGCTCCCCTGAGTTTGGAGACTTCCTTATTATCTTGGGCCTTTCACTGCTGCCCTTAGGAAATTTTACTCACAAATTAGGTTGAACAAAGTCTTCTCAAAGAAAATTATTTTCGGTATTTGGCCATCGGGGAGCAGAAGGCTCAGTCGTCATTCGTTGCATTGAGAAAGGGGAGAGGGCAAGTGACCATTAAAGAGCTGGGCTGCGTCTAGGGCATCCTACCTAGGGCTAGGTTTTCAGAAAAGGCCACCTAACAAAAGCTCTCACTTGACTGACAGGTTGGCCTCATTCCCCGCCCCCCTCCTGCCTGAGGTGAGGGGTTGGGGGAAGGGAGGAGTTTTGAGGTTTGGCGTCTCATGAGCTCTGTTTGTGACAGTGCCATGCCTCTCTGAACTCTGTTGCCTTCTGTGAGAGGACACCCCGTTTCTTTGGAGTAGCTATGTGTGGGTGTAAATTACGCTTTCACCTCTGTATTTCCTTGCTCATAGAGCAGCTGTGTAGATCTGTCTGCATTGGTTGGACATGACCGCCTCTCTACTTGTGAGATATAAACAGAGTAGTGGCAGAGCCAGGCGTGTCTACCAGTCCCTGTCTACCTTCTAGTAGCAGGAACAACCTCCTAAAGGGGGGGTGTGTGATTGGTGCTGGGGTCCACTGATGGGGGCGAATTAAATCATGATGATCACAACAGATCTTTTATATGAAAGAGGTTTAGTAGATAGATATGAAGAGAGGGAGAGAAGGGAGAGCAGGACATGATGGGGGAAAGAGAGAGAGGGGTGCTCCGACAGAGAAAGGGGAGAGGGCCAAGAGAGGCCAAGAGGAGAGACCAAGAGAGGGGAGCAAGAGAGAAAGGACCAAGAGAGAGACCACATGGCCACCTGGCCAGCGACACGATGACATCATAATTTGCTAGGCAACCCAGGAGCAGGTTTGGTTCCAAAATCCTAGCATCCACCACTTTGCCTCAGTAGTAAGATTGCTACTGGATGGCGTTTGCCAACACCACATCCGGCTTCTTTGTTTCCAAACAGGATCAAACTCAGTTCCTATCTCCAGGAGCTTAGGCCATTGGAGCAATGTGGGGGGGCTGCACTTCATCATTGTTGTTCTGGGAAGCCCTACTGGGTGCCCTGGGAGGGGAACAACATTCAGGGGAGATTACTTCATCATTTGTCCTTGGCAAGATTCTGTCCCTCCAACTTCTTTCTCACCCAAGCCTCACCAAAGTGGCCACCAACTATTTGTGCTGCCTTTCTGCTTTTAGTAATTAGAAGGGTCTTTCAAAAACCACATTTTGTTTTGGTTCTGAACATTGTTTCAAGTCACTCAAGCTCTTTGAGCCAGTGGCTCTCAACCTGTGGGTTGAGGCCCCACAGGGGTCTCACATATCAGATATTCTATGTTATGACTCAGTAATAAAGTAATAGTAAGGAAGTAGCAGCAGAATGATTTTATGGTCTTGTGGTTGGGCTCGCCACAGCATAAGGAGTAGTACCAAAGGGCTGCAGCACTACGAAAGCTGAGAACTACTCAGAGTCTGAACTTCTGCTCTGAAAGAAGGAAGCCTATCCCCGAGCTCTCCCATTTGTGCAGTCACGTAGGAAACATTTTCTGTGTAGTTGTAATATGTCAAGGGAGCAGGGAGAAGGGTCTTGAGCCAAGACATTATCTATTGCCTTAGGATTTGTGCTAATGATTGGGAGACACACAACACAAGAAGAATAGCAGGAGAAAAAACATGGACTTATTCAGGAGGTACACAGAAAACAAAGGCCAAGAAGAAGAATGTGTCAGCGTGATCCCTGGCTGGTTCAAGACACTGGGGAGAAAGCAAATGGCTATGCTTAGGGCTGGTGTGTTCGGACAGAGCCCGAGCTGCGCGAGCCCAGGCAGAGATGAGCTTGTACAACCTAGCAGAGGTCAGTTGTGAGGACTGTGAGGCCTTACTAAAGGTTTTTATGTCCTTTTGACTGTAATGAAAAGCACGGGGGATTTTAATTCTTTAGACTTATACCATGAATTCAGAAAACAGGGTAGACTGGAATAGAAGCAGGAAGTTGGTTTGGAAGCTACGCAGCTGCAGGCCAGGGAAATGGGGTGGCATCTTGCAGTAAGACATCAGTTGTAGAAATGGGCAAGAGCATCCCCTTCCACGCCCTCACCCCTGTCATTAAAACTGTGTGTAGAGTTTCTGCAGCATTTGAGAGTGCTATCCGTGTGGCCCGTGTGGTTCCATGCAAAGGCACAGGACAAAATTTTTGGAAACTCTTTGTGTTCCAGAAGGCAGTGTGCAGCATCTTCCTATATCAAGTAAAACAGAATGTGGTCTAGAATGAAACATCATGTATGTTACATTTAAAGGCAAGGCAACATTTAAGAGACATTTCATCTTGGACTGGGCTCTTCTGAGCTGACTCTACTGACTTCCCTGTGTGTGTGTATGTGTACACATGTATGTTGTGTGCATGTCATTTGCCTTTGGTAATAGCATTTGTGTGGATAATTGCAAAATCCTGGTAAGGTATTTCTTTCTCTCACCCATAGAGTTTCCTATCTTTTAATAAATATGTTTTGAAAAACCCAAAGGTTTTCTTAACTGAAAATACTCCTTTAATGGGATAGTACAGACCAGTGGGGCAAGGCTCTTGAGTAGTGGAAGGGAGCTCACATGATGACTAAACTGTACATCTGTTACATATGTGCAGGGGCCGAGTTCCAGCCCATGCATGCTCTTTGGTTGGGGTTCAGTCTCTGTGAGCCCTCATGAGCCCAGATTAGTTTACTCTGTAGGTATTCTTGTGGAGTCCTTGATCCCTCCAGGTCCCTCTGTCCATCCCTCCACTCTTCCACAAGACTCCCCAAGTCCCACCTATTGTTTGGCTGTGGGTCTCTGCATCTGTTTCCATCAGCTGCTGGCTGAAGCCTCTCAGAAAACAGTTATGCTAGGTTCCTGTCTGCAAGTATAGCAGAGTGTCATTGACAGTATCAGAGGTTGGCTCTCTCCTGTGGGATGGGTCTCAAGTTGGGCCAGTCATTGGTTAGCTATTCCCTCTTGAGACTTCTAGCTGATAAAAAGGATTAATCCATTTGAACATATCAAGTATCATATGCACTTAATCCTCATTACAACCCAGGAGGATAGGCTTCTTTTAAGATGAACCCAGAGATCCATGTCTCATTTGGGAAGTGCAGAGGAGCCTGACTTCAGAATGCTGGGTAACCCAGTAGGAAGAAAAGGGTCCCAAGACCAAGTGAAAGAGCCAGAGACACCCCCACTCCCACTATCAGGAGTCCCACAAAAAACACCAAGCCAACAACTATAACACATAGCAGAGGACCTAGTGCAGACCCACGAAGGCTCTGCAATTCTTTCCTTAGCCTCTGAGCTCCCGTGAGCTCTGCTTAGTTGTCTCCATTTGCCTGTGCTCTTCCAGAATCTTCAACCCATCTGCCACCCACGATTGCTTCTCCCCTTCTTTTGTGGGGTTCATTCCAAGGGGAGGAGTCGATGGAGGCCTCCAACCTTGGCGCTCTTTCTCTCTCTCTGCGTGTTTAGCTGTGGGTCTTTGCATCAGCTGCCATTAGCCGCCAGAGGCAGCCTTCCTGATGATGCTGGAGTATGGCAAAGCACTGTATCATTAAGAAGCATTTTACCCATTTCTTTCTTATTTAGTCAGTTGTGTTTGGTTCTCCGCTCTGTCCCTGTGCTATCCAGCCTCCAGTCGCTGGTCATTCAGGCATTGGCTTCCTCTCTTGGCAGGGGCCTCAGAATGGACCAGTCATTGGTTGGCTGCTCCCTCACGTTCTGCTCCTCCATTGCTGCAGCACATCTTGCAGGCAGTACAGGTTGTAGGTTGAAGGTTTTGTGGCTGGGCTGATGTCCCAGGCCCACTACTGGAACCTCAGAGGGCCACGCTTAGGAGGGTGTTTCTTTAGCTTGGAGAAGCACCAGAATGTCTACAGTGGGGCTATTAAAATGTTCTTGCTGCTTTCCATTCTTGGTCTTAAATCTTTATAGCTGGAATGACCGGTGACAGTGGATACAAGTTATGTATTCAACTTGACAGCCTTTAAGCCAAAAAACTGGGAGTTGGAGGAACCAGAGCTTCCCTTTCCTAGATGAACAGACAGTCTGGGAGACTGAGGCGATGCTGTAGGACGACAGCTGGGGTGGAGTGGCTTAGACCGTGGCCTCTAACAGTAAGGAAATAGATAGAATATACTAAATATTCAACTCTGGAGGTAACATTGCCATTCATATTACTTTATGGTTATGCTGGCTTAAAACATAAACTTGATGACCCCAGATGGAAGAGACTGTTCCTTCTTCCCTTATCAAATGGGCTTGGGAAGGCTCCTAGTCATGCATCTATGGGTCAGTGGAGGCTCTAGGCTTATATGGTGATTTTTGTTCCCAGATGGTTGCACACTGAGTCACACCAGCAAAAACAAAACAGGAATGACTAAATCCTAACAGGTACACATCACCATGAAAAAATGGGAGGAAAATAACCTGTGTGAAAATGTTCCTCTACCTACGTCTGGCAGGAACACACAGGTGCTATAAAAATAAACTAGAACAAATGGGGAAACTTGGCTTTGGGCATGAGTGGAAGGAGCTGACTGAGGGGATGTAGAGAGCTTGGCCAGGTACTGAGGACACAGACTTGGGTGACAAGAAGAGGCAGACGCAGGTCACTTGCAGCTCACTTGCTAGTCAGGAGACCTGAGCATCTCAGATCACCTTGCTGCTAACTAGCTGTGTGTCCTATGGGTTGGGTCACTTGCCCTTCCTAGGACCTAGTTTTCTTCTAGGTGAGGGAGAACTGTTCCATTCTCTAAGTTTTCTTTAGATTCAGAAACTAGCATTCTACCTGATCCCGATCTTGCACTATTTTCTGTGGGGTCATATCTTAAGGTAAGCAGAAGGGCATCATACTTTTTTGACTGTGGTGGGGCATTGGAAACCAGCCTTATCTTCACTTGCAATGTATTAGCAGAAGATAAGTTTTCAGAACTGCTTTCACCTCAGGTACCTGGACCTCATGATTGTCATATTCTCAGGTTCTGGGTGTGGAGAACCATTACTTTATGAGTGGGCCAAATGATCCTTTTGGGGTGTGAAATTGCTCTGGCATGGTTTACTTAGTGGGGCTACTGAGAAAGTTAAAAGATTCAGCAAGTGCCTGGCATGTCATAAGAACTAGGTGTTTGTCACTGGATCTAGAATATTTTTAAAGGCTTGTGCATTAAAGTCTGTTTCCCTAGCGCATGCAGTTTTAGGGTGATGCTAGAACATTTAAGAGGTGGAAGCTGGTGCGAGGCACCCACGTTTTTGGGGGGCTGCTTTCTAAAGGTATTGTGGGTCCCTCGTATTGCCCTTACCTAACTCTTTTGGTTCCCTGTTCTGAAGTGAAGGCCTTCCCCCCTCCCCCCTCCCCCATGCATGTGTTTGTAGGGGTATGCTAGCTCGCCACAAGCTCAAAATCAAACGAGGTAACCATCCGTGGACCGAACCCCTCAAAGTCACAGGCAACAGCCACCCTTCATCTTTACACACCGGCTAGATTTGAGATTTGTCATAGGAAGTTGGTTAGTACAGTACTGTCATTATTCTAAACGTTGCCCCCCGGGCAAGGCGACTAAGCATTGCCTTTCATGTCACTCACTCTCTCAGAATGCTGGAGACCTAGAAATAACATCGCCACGTCTAAGGTGTGGCCGGGGATACTGTGTTTCTCCTCCCCAAACACTTACTCCATGATCGTCCTTCAAGCAGTACTTTAAAACCTTTATTTTTATTTCATGTGCTTGTATGTTCTGCCTGCATGTGTCTTTGCGCCACGTACATGCAGTGGCCATAGAGACTGGGAGAGGGTGTTGGATCCCTTGGGACTGCAGTTATGGACGTTTGTGAACGGCTGTTTGGGTGCTGGGAAACGGCTCTGGGTCCTGTGGAAGAGCAACCTGTGCTCTTAACAGCGGAGCCACCATTGCTCAGGCGGCGTTTTTTAAAGATCGTTTAGTCATCCTGTTTTCATTCTCCCTCCATAGTCTCACCTCCTTGATCTTCACACTTGGCAGTGGTCTAGCCAACTAATTAAAAAGTGTAAATCTTTCACATCACAGATGACAGAGTTAAACTGCCCAAGATGACAGACTTAGGGGAAGAGCTGCAGTGACCTGGCCTGGATGTACCTGGCAATCAGGGCCTGGGTTGCTCGTTATGGTGGGACATGGCTGCCGCTGGGCGCGATCCAGGCCTTTTGAGATAATTACTAAAGGAAATGAGCGTGGGGCACAAACACACCGCTGAAATGCACAGCCTGGAAATGAGTACCAGTCATGGAGAGGACTGAGAGTCATCAGCAGGCCCCAGTTCCATGGTATCGTTAACGTCATCATCAGCAGCATGTCACACACACATTCCCACACACACACACATGCTCCCACCCACCCAATCATCCATACATACACAAACACTCACACAATGCTCCCACACACACACACACACACACACACACACACACACACACCAGGTTTCTTTATTCCACTTTCATTCATTGTGCAGAATGTAATTTCAATTATATCCACCCCATATTACATTCTTTTGTCCCCACTCCACGTCTTCCCTCTCTTTTCCTAACTAGTTCCCCTTCTATTTTCATATTGTATGTGTGTGTGTGTGTATGAGTGTGTGCATGAGTGTGTGAGTGTGTATGAGTTTGTGTGTGTATGAATGCGTGTGAGTGTGTGAGGGTGTAGGTATATAAGGGGAGTGTGTACGTGGGTGTGTGAGAGTGTGCGTTTATGAGCGTGTGAGTTTATGTATGAATGTGTGTGTGTCTATGAGTGTGTATGTATGAATGTGTGTATGAGTGCATGTGAGTGTGTGTATAAGTGTTGCATGAGTGTGTGTGTTTGCCCATGTCCGTGTGTGCTTAGTCTTAGTCTTCAAGTATTCCTAACTTGTCATTGTTCTAGAACTCATGTTCCCCTAGCAGTGTGTAAGCTCCGTCACAGTGCTGAGGGCTTCAAGCCTTGCCCTATGTCAGCTGCTGTCCTGCATCTGTTCGTGTAAAGAAGGTGCAGTGATCATGAGGACTGTCTCTACCCGCTGCGTCTCCCCAGAGACGACAGTCCAGTGTGTGTTGTATGATTGTTACTGTCACATACGGCGGGCAGCCCCTCACTGACAGAGAAGACAGCATGTGCGCAGCTCTGGAGCACAGGCACCCTCCCCGATCACACTAACCCACAGCATCAGAACACGATGCTACCGCTCCTTTTGGGAGCTGTGAGAACACCTTGTGGTGTTCCGGAACTGCTGCTCTGTCACCCACAAAGCAAGTAATCAAATTCCACATCTGGATTCTCCAGGCCCTGTGTTTCAGCTTGGCTTTCGAGAAGGGCCAGAACCAGGCACGTCTGGTGCTGTAGGTAACCAAAGAAAGCCAACATGCTCTGTGAACAGGCCACACCCCCTTGTTTATTATTCTGGCACATTTAAAATCCCTCCCCCCATTTTAAACGCCTAGATGTTTTTAAATCATTAAAACAAACCAAAATAGTATTGAAGTCTAACTAAGGTTTCCTTTCTTTTTCTCCCCCTCCCATTCTTTCTGTTCTGCCCTTTCCCTTTTCTTCCTTTTTCCTCCCTCCCTTCCTCCCTTCCTCCCTCCCTCCGTCCCTCCCTCCCTCCCTCCCTCCCTCCCTCCCTCCCTCCCTCCCTCCCTTCCTTCCTTCCTTCCTTCCTTCCTTCTTCTTCCCTCTCTTTCTCTCTTCCTCCCTTGCTTCCTCCCTTTCTTCCCTGTCTGCCCCTCCCCCATTCCTTCCATCTAAGAGAAATACTCCCCATCCCTTTGTGACTGGTCAACTCCTAGTGACACTCCTCAACCCATCTCAGAGTGAACTTCTCTAGAAAGCATAACTTGGCCCTTTTTTGTGACATTCTCCTATCGTTTAAGTCATATGTCTTTGCAATGCCAATCACATTGCATTATAAATACTTACTGCCAAGTACAAATTCCCTGTATAACCTCCATGCTCGAAATACATCTGGGACAGAATAACCTGCAAATTTTTTAGACTCATGTCCAATATCCTTTGTGCTGTAAGCCCGGGAACTTTTCTAGTTTCATATTCTGCCACCCGCCCATCCATCCTGAGTCCCAGAAACCCAGCTATCTGCCCCTCTAGCTCCCTTTCTCTGAGTTACTAGAATGTGTGCCCTCTCCGCCCTTTGCCAGTTCAGATGCCACACTCCCAGGAGCCTGAGCTCCCAGCCCCATAGGCATACTTCTCACGCCTCCCAATGTCCTAGGTGAGTCTTTCTCCTTTGCCTCTCCTCCATTTGCTCATGAATTCGAGTCTCGGTTCTGTTCTAAGCACCCCGCCGAGTGTGAAGCAATATTTAGTTGTTGCAGTCAAGATGAGGAGGGCAGCCTTTGCCACGGAATGAGCATGAAACCGTAGTTTATAATCTTTGGCCTGTAAGCAGGAAATCCCAACAGGATAGAGTCCTAAAGCGACTTGTCATCATTGCCAGTGTTGCTGTTGTTGTCTTATTCTTCAAAGCTTTAGGATGTGAAACACAGTACAGAGAGGTGTACCTCTAGCCAGTGCAATTGGTGTGGGCCACGTGCCTCCTGCGACTGTGGCCCAGGTGCTCCAGCACTCCTCTTTGCTTTATGTCATTTGTCTGCCTTGGTCATTTTGGTTCCATCAAGCTCCTCCTCAGCTCTGAAGTTTCATCTGAACTCTGCAGCTGTGATGTAATCTGGAGCTGGTGCACGGCTCTTTCCAACAGCACTTCATTTTGCAGGTTACAAAAATGAACGTAGACTCTTAGTACACCCCAAGGATAACGAAGAAACGAGGTAAATACCTCTAAAGTCGCACTTCAGATTCTTCCTTCTTCATTTCTAGTTATTCCCTCTCTTTATCCCTGGCAGCCCTGCATTTCCACACCCCTGGTCACCAGCACCAAATGGTAATTTATCATCTTTCTTGGCAGGCTTCCTACTTCATCCTGCACCTGCCTTCTTGAAAGAAAACAAGACATCAGATACTTATTCAAATAATGGAATAGCTGATCAACCGGGTCTCCACACAATAGAGGGTTATCCATGTTAAAAGAACAACGTTTTCATGCTTTCTCTGTGACATATGCATCCTTTCTCTTAAGATTTATGAACCCATAACTATTGGTATTGTTAATATAATCAAACCTTTACAGCCTCACTCTAAAGCTTAAACTTATTGTCAATTGGCTGCTGGAGGGGAGTCAATCAGTTTCATAAGTGCTTAAACACCTGCACTCCATTTGACTCGGGGGAGAGAAAAATCAATACAGAGTCCTCATTTTTCTCGAGGTAGAATGCAACCAAACATTGCTTACAAGTTTAGGAGAACTTGTAATTCAAGGAGTCATGTTGAAGAGACTGTGAATTTAATCTTGAAGTCTTCAAGAAAAGTTTATTCTTTCTTTCCATCCCTCCCCTGATTCTAAATAAAGACTAGACTGCTAAAGAAAGCAGAGCAGAACAAAGCAGAATTTGCCGATACTGCTCTGGGTTACGTCCTGCAGGCTGTGAGAGTGTTTCTCTTGGCATTATTCCCTAAACAATACACTGCTATTTACATAGCTTTTTCACTAGGTATTATTATTAATTTAGACACCACCCCTATAAACTTCTGTTGCTGGTTCTGCTTCTTTCTGTGCCTATTATGGTCCTCGCAAACATGGTGAACATTGCTAAGACCTGCCAGACTTTCTGCAAGAAATATGGCAAGTACCAGCTCCACAAAGTGACAAAGTACAAAAAGGGCAAGGACTCTTAGTATGCCCAGGGAAAGAGGGGTTATGACAGGAAACAGTGTGGCTTAGTGGGCACCCTAAGCCCATTTTCTTCAAAATGGCTGAAACTATTGAGAAGGTTTTGCTGAGGCTTGAGTGTACTGAGCCCAGCTACACACCTAAGGGGATGCAGGCTGTTCAGAGATGAGAGCATTTTGAATTGGGGAATGACAAGCAGAGGAAGGGTCAAGTACCCCAGTTCCAAGCTGTTTTTCTTGTGAAGACAATAGCAGGAGGAGCCTTTACTCACCTCAGAAAAATTTAGACGCGATGTAAAGAATGCGGTAAGCTTGCTGGAGCTGGAGTTCGAGTACTGAACTACTTCATAAAAGAGGTTTGAGGACTTGCAGCTTTTAGTATTCTCCTGGGGGTCCTGGAACACATTTTCTGATGACACAGAGGGGGGATTGTATACACGCAACATATATGTATATGTATGTACAGGAATGCACCAACACACACTTTCTTCTCAGTACTTTGCTGTGACACTCACCCACAATATTTAGTGTCCATAGAAGAGGGTCTGGCCTGCACCAAGTATTTTATCAATTTAATATGTGGTTTTTTTCTTTTCATATAAGTTTTCACAATGTAATCAGTCTGGCCTCAAAGCCTCAGAGATCCACCTGCCTGTGGTCTCCTGAGAGCTGGGATTAAATGCCTGCACCACCTTGCCTGGCTCAATCCACGCTTTTCAAGTGTTAGAATCTTTCTTTTCATTCGCTACCATAAAGCCCGTGCCTGCTTTTGCAGCTCTGTTCCCTCAGAACCAGACACAATGTTGGTGAATGACAAAACTTTGTCTGTTTGACTTGAGCATGAGACAGCTTCCTGGAAGTGATGGCTTTATACGGAAGAGTAGAGGGCAGGCAGGACTTCCACAGGTTGGTGAAGCCTGGGCTGGTGATGAGGCTGAAGAGGACGATGGCTGTGAGCAGATGTCTCTGAAACCAGCGGGGGAGAGAAATACTCCCACTGCTGAGAGTTTTTCTGGATTTGGAGGGGTTCATAATTAGCATATACCTTTCTAGCAGTTAGGATTTCTTTGCAGTTAAATTGTGGAGCAAAGTAATTGCCAGGGCTAGGGTAATAACTGTCTGACCTTTCTTGGAATTTTCTCCAATACCCTCTCAGGTTATTTTTCTACTTTTTACACCTGGTGTACTGTTTGATAGTATGACACCTGGTGACTAGAATTTTTTAGCTTTCCACCTGCTCACAAAATATGTTATTTATTTTGTCTAAAAATAATCTACCTTAAAAAAAAGGCGTAGAACAGAAAAGAACCTAATTAAAAAGTTTAAATAGTCAAACGAAGCAAGAAGCATCTGAGGTTAGCCAGGCCACCATCTGGATTTTAGCTTTTGTACATCTTCACATCTTGGATGGACGTGGGTGAGGAGTTTTTGCTTTTGTCATGACCAAACTGGCACTCCTTTGATTTGCTCCCATACCCTTCTCTTCAGAATTGACAGCCACAGGGGACACAAAGATGGAAAGGAAAACGCCGAGAAGGTGCTGACTAGACCAGGTAACCCCGGAGATGGTCCCTGGGCTGCATCTGGCGACAGGACTCAGCACACAGTCCCACAATGACAGGCACTGGTCACACTTCGTGCCAGCCACTTGCATAAAGGCACACATGTATACAACCGATCTTACATAGTTCGCATTCTGTGACTTTCTATTCCATTGTAGTTATCCGACTTTTAGAATGTTGATGGCCTTTAAAAATAAAGATTCAGCTTTTTTTCCCCAATTAGTTATCAAGGTTTGATATTAAAGGGACCATAAGGACACCCTTATGTAATGCGTTTGGAAGCATTTGCCGAGGTTAGCAAAGAAGGCATCCTCCCAGAGAAGAGGCATGACTCCCACATGGGATAACATTCATAAGCTGTCTGAGGAGAGATCACAGTCTTTGCTTTTTAAAGCTGCCTAGTTCTCGGGTCAATTACACTGTGAGGAGGGTCCTCTCACAAATAGGCAAGTGAAAGATATCTTTCGAAAGGTGATCTTGACTGACTGGTAAAAGGAAATATCCAGGCAGGGTTGTCATCGCTATATAGGCCAAAGCAAACCAAACAAACTGAAGGACTTTCCACAGACGGGCACTGGGCACGGACTGCTTTTCCTGCAGCAGATGCTGGTGGCTGCTTTCTTCTCTCCTTGACATTTCCCAGGTCCACCCGCTGGTAGTCTCACTTTCTTCATACCATTGGAACAAATCTGATGACGTCACTAGGCTTTCACCTTGGCTTTGTCATCTTACAGTGACATGAGTGCCAACTCCCATTCCTCACCCAGGGGGAGGGTTATTTATTCATTATTTTTAGAGCATCAAGTAAGATATTGGTTGTGAAACTATGACATAAAATTTTGAGTCAGTACTGAAAATTTATTTTATTATGAAATTCTTATTCTATTACAGTGAAACATGGAACGTTGCCAACCTGGCATTTTTGCAGAAGGTAATCAGTTGGGATGTCTATGCAAGACTGGTCATTGTGGATTATGTATCAGAGCAGGGCTCAGAGGCTCTGCTCTTCTGAGGCACTGGCAGCATTTGACTGATGCAATGGAGAGAGGTGTGGTATTCTTCAGTGGTATAGCTCGTAGTTAGTTGTCCGTGCTCAAGTAATCACCTACCTGCACCCCGACAAACAGTCTTAATTAGATTCAGTGGGTCAACAACAACAACCATAACAAAAGACAAGAAAGCAGGAGGGGAACTAGCTTGAAAGTAGAAAGAGGTGATCAGGAGTGGAAGAGAAATAAGGTTGGGTAATGGTGGATGAATATGATCATAACAAGAGGAAACCATGTTAAATGCAACTGCCTTTCAGCCACAAGATGGCTGAATAATAGGATTAAGGTTATTAGTAAAGACCACTAGTCAGCTACCTAATGACTGTTTACAAAGGAACTCTGTGCGTCAGACTGTGGGGGGCGCTACTTCCTGCAGTGGTGCAGTCACTGGCAAGTTGTCCAGGCTCCCGGAAATAACCCACTCATGCTCATGCAGACAGTCTCAGTTAAACCCACTGGTGGCTGTTTAGCTTGGCTACTTGCTAGGCGAACTTTAAACAAAAGTATATTCTCAAGAAAACATTCTTTTACTACGTATTCATTCATGCTTATTTTACAAGACTGGACAGCAGAAAATATTTTTATATATTTTTTAAAAGGACAAAAATCAAGATCATTAGTAATTGCATTATTCAGAAATAATGAGTTAAAGTTTTAGTTTATTTTCCTAAGAACACATTAATGCACTCCTGAAACTTCATTATTCAGAAGGTGAATTGGACTGCACCAAATATACCTTGCAAGTCCTTAATGTCATGCCTTGTGTATGATATTTTGATGTCTGATTTATACAACTGTTAAAAGGGCCTGTTTTGTTTGTTTTTATCATGTAGCTGTCTCATAATCTCCGACTGAATATTTTGGTGACAAACCTTCAATTAGCTGTCCTATTCACAGATCTCAGCATGCATCTCTTATTGTGTCTAGAAATCTCCTAAAGTAAAACTGATGAATTAAAGGGTACAAGTGCTAAGTTTCTTGACTGTGATTACAAAGCTTTAAAACACACATTTATTAAAGTAGCTTTATCATGACAAACTCATGACAAAGCACAACTTCCCGGTACAGTAAATGAGAAGCTCAGAAGATTTTCATATTCGTAAACATATTTTGAAAATGCTTTGATTAGCTCATGAGTGGAGAAGTTTTGGTACCAAAGTCACTATATCTGGGTATTAATTCTAATTCTATTACTACTCAGCTATTTTCTTACTCTTGCAAACTTAGTTTTGCAAACTCACTTTTGAAAATCCTTGCAAAATTTCCTCATCTCTAAAATTGGCAGAGTAAATTAGATACGCCAAATCTTCTTCTTGCTTTAAAAGTCTGTATTTTTATTCTTCATCATTAAAAAATACTTTTTGACAAATATAATGTATTTTTAAATATTATAATCTTAATAAGTATTTATTCTTTTTAAAAAATTTCATACAATGTATTTAGATCATATACCTTCTCCTCCCAGGTCCCTCTTACCCCTTATCCATCCTATTTTATCACCTTCTTCACTTCAAAGTAAAAACAAAAGTAAAGTAAAACAAAACCCCAATATGACAAAACAAAACAAAACAAAACAAAACAAAAACTGAACCAAAAAGCTCACAAAAATAGAACCCTAAATCCATGGGGTCCAGTTTGTGCAGGCCAACTATTACTTGCTGGGGTGCCTGCCCTGAGGTGTGGTTGATACCCAGTGACACTCCTCTGGGGAAAGAAAACCCTGATTTTTACTTTCCCAGCAGGCATCTATTGCAAATAGCTCCTGGGTTAGGGGAAGGGCCCTGTATCCACCCCCTCTGGTGCTTCTGTGTGCCGCCGGAGACTCTATGGGCTCATGTGTACATCATTCCTGATGTTTCTAGAACACCCTGTTTCCCTGGGCTCATCGATCACCTCTGGCTCTTACCATCTTTCTATCCTCTGCACAGATCCTTGAGCCTCTAGGGAGGAGTTTTGGGACCACATTCCTCCAAAGTCTCTCATTCTCTGACTTTGTCCAGTTGTGGGTCTCTGTGTTAATTCCCATCTACTGCAAGAAAAAGCTTCTTTGATGAGGGGTGAGCAGCACACTGATCTACTGGCATAGCAATGCATCATTAGAAACCACTTTATTGGTATACTTCTTTAGCAGATGTAGCTTTCCCTGGAAACACGATCTGTCCACTCTGATGGTTCTTGGCCCCTTAAGTGGTGTTAAGTATGGGTTATATCTCATGTAAATCCAATAAAACATGGTTGGCTATTCCCACAACATTTGTGCCAGTATGAATGAGTATATCAGGAAGGTCACTGTTGTAGGTAATAGGGTTTGTGCAAGGGAAATATTGATGATTGCTTTTCTCCTCTAATAGCATGCCATGTGCTTTCTGGTACCACGAGTGCTTGTCAAAGTACCCCCTCTCCTTCCCCATGTTTGATGAGAGGTAAGTGGCTTCTTCAGCAACAGGTTGTAGGGAAAAACCAGTAGTTTTGGCAATAGCCTGTGATGTTTGGGTAGGGTCTATAGGGCTCCTATGATCAACACTCAACAAGCTTTAACCTATTCCTGGCAACGGAGGCTTTACTTGGCGGCATACGATGTATAGTTAGGGCTTTGTCTAGTTCTTTCTTGTTGCCCACTTTAGCCTTTCCTTCTATCCTGTCTCCATTACTTGGTGACTCCTGCTGACTCAAAGACCCACTCTTTACCAGCGATCCACAGTGGCCACATTAGGCTGACACTCAGGGAGGCTGCCTTTGTTGTTCATTCAGTCTTCTGTCTGGTCTCTCCAGACTTACTCCTATTGTGGCTTAATAAGTATTTATTGAGGAAAGGGAAATATTTGGTATGCAAAGTGTATGCCACTCATAGAATCATTTACTGAGTGTCTTCCCTGGGTAATAACTTGTGTTAAGTTTTATGGATTACAGAAATATGAACAAGGAATAATGTCTGTTTTCAGAGCTTTTTACAAATGAGAAACCATAGGTGAATTCTGGTAGTAGGAGCTTATAAATACATAAGAATTGTAGTAACTGACCTTAAGATAATTATAATCTCACAAATAGACAATCTGTGAACCCAGATGAAAGAGAACAGAAAGGGGGCAAAGAAAAACCTAAAGATGTGTATAATATCACTAAGAATATCAGAATGGCAGTGGTGCAATTATCTGAAATTTAAAATCTTAAAATAAAGATATAAGAAGAAATAGTAACATATTTTCAGGATAACCATTAAGGACACAGAGCCAGAATATGGTACTCACCTTAAGATGGAAAATATGCCTTTAAAATATGATCCAAGGTAGCAAAACACACGTTTCTGATTATTAGACATGGCTTAAGAACAAGCTAAGCAAAAGCAGATAATGCTTATGGATGGTATGTTTAATTCCAGTTTCATACTCTGCCAAAGCTCCAAAGATCTCTCATTCAGCGAGGCTCACATGCTGTTCAGCAAATTAATCTTTTGAATATTTTAATCTGACTTCTTTTGATTTGCTCTTCTTGTTCTTGATTTTTAATTTGCTAGGTCACTTTGTACTTTTTGCCAGTGCTCAGCATATCCTAATTTTCCCAAGGAACACTCGAGTACAAAACCATTACTTAAGATCCAGCCTTAAAGCCCTTGACTTAGGAGGCTGCCTGGCAGGCCATGGCAGCAGAGCTGAGACAAAGCCGCTGTATCTGGTTGCCTGGGCTGGTCGACTTGCCTTGCATATGTGAAGATATTAGGTTCCTGGCCAGTTAATTAAAAAGAGCTTCTTCGTGTGTCAACAATGCAGGGCCGAGTCCATACACAGGGCACTGCTTCTCCTGTTTCAGGAAGCAGCAATCTCCAGGTTTCACACACTTTTAAAATCTGTTTTCTGAAAGGGCTTACTTGTCACCTGTACACTTCTTGCTAATAAAATAAATTTTACCCTAAAAATAAAATTGATTTCATCTGAAAATGTATTTTCAAAAAACATGACTGGTTGCTTTTCACGAATTCATGTTCTCTTTGCTCTGGTGTGAAGGTGACAAGGTCTCAGGTCAGGGCCACGGAAACATTTTGTAGAGACATAGAGCAGGAAGGAGCTGAGGCCACTCTGTCTCATAGATATAAATGCAAGTCTGAGCTCCATTTTACCATCTTCTCTAAACCTCACTGTGCTCAACACAAAACAGGGGTGTAGTTGCACCTGCCTTTGTAATTGTAGTTAGATTTGGCCACAAAAATCATATGAGTCACAGACAAGCTCCAGCAGCTATTTTTATTATTGTTATTTTAATCTGTTTTGAAGAGGAAGGGTACATGTGAATTTTTGCAGTGCTTTTGTTTCTGTCATTGCATTTTGCTCTTAATTGAAGACAGACGCATCTCTCACAATGAGTTGTGGACAAATGATAGCTCTACAATTGACATTTCCTATCTGCTTTGACATTTTCTCCGCTTTATCACTATGTATGTATACATACATATCCAAAGAAAAGCCTGTATAAAAATTGAGCACCCCAATTTCATATCATTTTATTTGTATGAAGTCAAGACCACAGACGGGCTCCTTGAGACTAGGTCTTGTTATGATCCAGTCCCAGCTCAGAGTCTGAGAACAGTGAAACCTGAGCCTTGGAAAAAAATAACGATTTCAGACTGAAGCAATATTTAAGGAAATAACTATAACTCAAGGTTCAAACATTAAGGTATGTGGTACTGTTTCTAGGTTCTAGTCAGTTTACCTACACACCTGTTCTTGTCCCAAGGCCGCATTCTTAATTCTTACAACTTTCTAATGGGTTTTGTATGGTGAGAATGCCACCTAGCTAAAAATAAATTTTCTTGGTCTGTTGATCCCTTATGTAAATTCTTGGATCAGCTTGTTGGTAGGGTTTGAATTGGAATTATGTAGAGTTTATAGATTAGTTGAGGAGAATGAAGTTGGAAATTGCCTAGGCTTCATGTTGAGACCCTGTATCAGACTTTAAAAAATGGAGTTGCTTGTGCCAACCCTTCCAAAATAACTCTAAACCAAGAGGTTATGAGAAAAAGGTTCTTAAGCATGGTAATCTGACATCAACTGAGTGTGTTCTAACTCTGAATCCTACTTGTTTTCTCTTTGTGGTGTTTGTTTCAAACACAGGCATATTACACCATGAAAGTGAGTATTAAAGCAGAGACTGTGGAAGGTAGCTGGCCTGCTTGGCAGGAATGGGTCTATTCTAGGCATGATTGTTCCTATTTCTTTGACTATCAGATTATGGGAACAATGGAACCCAAGAGACTAGAATTTCCTTGGGAATTCCTTTTTTTAAATTTATTTTTCATTTATTACAATTTATTCACTTTGTATCCCAGCTGTAACCCCCTCTCTCATCCCCTCCAAATTCTGCCCTCCCTCTTCTTCCTCCTCCCTCCCTCTTCTCTTCCTATGCCCCTCCCCCAGTCCCCTGATAGGGGAGGTCCTCCTCCCCTTCAATCTGACCCTACCCTATCAGGTCTCATTAGCACTGGCTGCACTGTGTTCCTCTGTGGCCTGATAAGGCTGCCACCCCCCTCATGGGGAGGTGATCAAAGAGCAGGTGACTGGGACCCCACTTAGAGACTGAGCCGCCATGGGCTACATCTGTGCAGGGCTTGTAGGCTATCTCCATGCATGGTCCTTGTATCAGTCTCAGAAAAGTCCTTTGCACCCGGATTTTTTTGGTTCTGTTGCTCTCCTTGTGGAGCTCCTGTCCCATCCAGGTCTTTCTATCTCCCCCTTCTTTCATAAGATTCCCTGCACTCTGCCCAAAGTTTATCTATGAATCTCAACATCTGCTTTAATACCCTGCTGGGTAGAGTCTTTCTGAGGCCCTCTGTGGTAGGCTCCTGTCCTGTTCCCTGTTTTTTCCCTCTTCCAATGTCTATCCTATTTGCCTTTCTGAGTGAGGATTGATCATCTTACACAGGGTCCTCCTTCTTGCTTCTTTAGATGTACAGATTTCAGTGCGTTTATCCTATCTTATATGTCTAATATCCACTTATAAATGAGTATATACCATGTGTATCTTTCTGCACAAGAACATTTGCTCAACCATGTTCGTAGCAGCTTTATTCGTAATAACCAGAAGCAGGAGACAACCCAGATGTCCCTCAATGAAGGAATAGATACAGAAATTGTGGTACATTTACACAATGGAATACTACTCAGCAATTAAAAACAAGGAAATCATGAAATTTGCAGGCAAATGATGGAACTAGAAAGATCATCCTGAGTGAGGTATTGGTTGGAAGAAGCTAAGACCAAAGACTTGGAGGTAGTTAGAGGAGGGCAGTATAGACAGTGAAGGGATCTACAGCCAGGCTCCTTGTAGCTTGGACCCTTGTCTCCTGGAGAACTGTTTATGAGTTGTCAGATGACCTTGCAGGAGACTTGAGCTCAGATAGTGGTCTAAAGACCACATCTTGTATAGCCTGCTTAGCTGCACATACATCTCAGCTTCTATTTAAACAAAGGATAGACTTGGGTGTCACTTGATCTGTGTATCTTTGCAGTATGGACAGACTGAATAATTTCTCTTTTTTTGCTTTTTGTTATTTAAAAGTTTTACTGGTTCTTTGATCTTTCTATTTTTAAACTTCTATTGCTTGGGGATTTCATGAACACATGCAATGCTATGATCAAGGTCACTCTTACTTTCTCCCCTCCAATTCATCCCCTATCTCCCCACCTCCAATTTTATTCTTTCTCTACCAATTTCTTGTGTTCTAAAAAACAAAACAAAACAAAACAAAACAAAAAAACCAAGTGCACTCAGTGCTGTGAGTATGCACTTGTGTGTAAGGCCATCCACTGGAGTATGTGGTCTCTCAAGGAACGTATCCCTGGAGACAACAGGCTCTTCTTATCCAAACAGTCCTCAGTTACCAACAGCCACTCATGGTGTGGTGATAGGCCATGTCTGCTTCCCATGTCCACGCTTGCATTTTGTCTGACTTGCTCTCGAACACATATTGTGCTTTTACAGCCTCTGGGAGTGTGTGCAGCTGCTTTCTTGTGTCCAGAAAATATGCATGTTCCATGGCTCCTGCTCTTGCCATCTTCCCCCACCCTTCTGAAATGACCCCTAAACCTTGGGAGGAGGAGATGTGATAGAAAAGTCTTATTTAGAGAAGAACACCCCACAGTCCCTTAGTCTCTATAATTTAATCTAATGTCTCGCACACATTGCTTGTATTTGTCCTGAAGATCAAGTTCATCTTGAAGCAATTATTTTGGATTTTAAATTATTCTCTCATACATTACGTCTAAACTGCTATTTTCCCCCTTCCACTACCTCAGCTCCCTCCTTCTTCCCAAGCTCTGCCACACCTCTGTTTCCCTTCAAAAAACAGTGGGCCTCCCAGGGATACATTGATGCCAGTTTAAAACGTATTTTGGGCACCTGATTGTATGGTTTGTATGGAAATTAAAGTTATATTCCTACAAAACCTCCAACAGCACCACACTATTCCAGAATAAAACTGAACAGCATCATTAACATATTTAGAAGACTGTCTAAGCTAAGGTTTTCATATTCTCTATAACTGACTTTGCAGATTACAAGAACATCTAAAATGTTACCAGCATTAAGGACTCACGTAACACTGTTACAGCGAGCGCCTCCTGAGAAGAATACCTCTGGAGAAGCAAAGTGAATAAGGATTAATTAAGACTAGATCAGTGGAGGGATGGGTAAGGTGGGACAGTAGAATGTAGCAGATGAAGGTGCGGAGTACTTGACGTCACAAGCTGAATGGGAAGAGCTGTCATATATCAAAAATCTGAAGCAAGCTATGTATACATAGGTGCAGGACCATTCAGTTTAAAATCGTAAGTATGTTGAAGAGTCTTCATCATCAAGTCAATATTATAGCAATGCTCTCAGCTAGCACAATTGTGTGTGGAATAAATATATATCATCATTCATTCATATATATTTATATATTTTATACATGATTTCTCTCTTTTTCTTTCTCTTCTTTATCACACACACACACACACACACACACACACACACACACGAATGATGGTCTAAGACATGAGGGCCCAAGAAATGCTGCAAGATTTTTAAATCAGCAAAGATTGCAGAAGACCATGGCTATAAGGTAAATGCCCAAAAACAATGTGTTTCCATAGATCAACAGTGCTTTTTTTTTTTTAACTCTACGTATTTTTCAAATGTGTGTCAGACTTATTTTAGCTCATGGGTTTCAAAGCATTGGCTAGCTGGAAGGTGAGGCAGAACATTATGGCAGAAGGAGTGTGTGTCAGAGAAGTCTGAGTTCAGCAACGTGGACAGGAAACAAAACCAGGGGAACAGGCCAGCACCAAAGGCACCACCTCAATGAGGTAGTTCTGCCACCTAGGCTTCAGTTTATAGTTGTTAGGCATCTCCCAAGAATCCCATCATGTCACAAGCCTATCAATTAGTCCTTCCATCAGTTTGAACCCTCATAATTCAATCACTTCCACTAGCCCCGCCCCTTCCCCAGCACCACACTCGGAACCAAGCCTCTAATGTATGAGATCTTAGGGTCATTTCCTATCCCAACCACAACAGATTCTCAAAGCGCATAAATAGAAGAAGAAAATTAAGAAAATGTTAAATTTGAGCAAATAAGAACAACACTTTGAAAGACAACTTTGTGTTAAATAAGGAAATTCCCGTAGATCAGCATCTCCTCACAACCAGCGTGACTTCCTTTTGCTGTTTGGAGACTCTTGAACAATAATTCATGGGCACTCTCTGTTTCCCCTGTTGTCCTGAGCTGACAGCATCTTGCATGTCTCTGTCTACAGTGATCAGCTTCTAGGGGTATGCAGAGCTTTAAGATATACCACTTGAACTTATATTGGGACCTCAATTTGTGGAGATGGTTGAACGTCTCTCCAGTTCTTTCAAAGCCATTTTAAACAACACAAGGCAGAACCAGTATGGAAGAGAGAGCTGGAAAAGCATGTCCTGGTATCCCAATTTGACCTCCCAAATAGGTCACTGCTGGAGCCAGCCCCATCTCGCCTTTATGAGCTGATAAACTTCTTTGCATTTTTATCTTGACCTAACCAGTCTTATCTGACATGTCAGAAAATGAGTACGCTAGATTTCTTTTTATAGAATTAAGTATACATATTCACAGATACCCTTCATTCCTCAAAAGTGGCAAAAATTTCCATTTCTATCAAACAAAATCACGACTCCAAACATACAGAAACTGATGTTCCTCTATGTTAGAGGGAGTAAAATGACTTTCTTTGACTAGCAAGCAGCCCTCCTGAGTCAATGTTGACATATGTAACTCTTCCCTGGAAGGTTAGAAAATCTAAGGGTTGAATGGTTTGCTTACTCACCCTAGCTTTTGTTTCCTAACGAATGGGTAATATTAGTCTTTCAGCATGATAACATAAAGCAGGCTGATTTGCATCCCTTCGCATTGTCGGCCCGTGTGTTTGAGTTTGTTCTCCTATTTAATATGGTCTGTACAGAAACTGGGTAGTCCCTGTTTGCTCAGCAGCCTCTTGTGAGTGTCTGCTTCCCTCCTGGATTGAAATGGACCCAGGAAAACAGAGATGGGGCTAGTGTGAGAACAGAAGGCTTTCCCAGTTAGAATGATTTTTTACTCCATATAAGACTCCCTTCACCTGTACTAAGATTCTGACACTCACGTTCCCAGACAGTCATTATCCTTCACCAATCATGGTATTGCAATATTCCCCCTTTCTGATATTCATACTTAAACAACACTGATAATCACTCTCAAGCCCTGAAGAATCATAACGTGAAGAGCAGGAATACTCTTTATGCTTTCCCTGCAGGGTTGTTAGAGGCAGCCAAGAAAGCTTAAGAAAGGAAAATAGCTCCATGGCAGAGCCCTGCCAAGCATGCGCAAAGCCTGGAATCTGAGCCCTGGTATTGCAAATGTGTATTCAAAAATTTAATTTGATGAACATTCACAGGTCTGTGAGGCCCACGAGCTTCTGATTCCAACCCACTCCTTTCACTCTGTGCTTACCTCAGGAGATATTTTTTTTTCATTTTATCTTATATGTGAATTGGTGTTCTGCCTGCATGTATGTCTGTGTGAAGATATATGTCTGTACGTGGATACTAGAGACACAGAGTGTAGTGAGCTGCCCTGTGGGTGCTGGGAATTGAACCCTGGTCCTTTAGAAGAGCAGCCAGTTTTCTTAACCACTGAGCCATCTCCCCAGGCTGTCTGTGATTATCTCATCAGAATCTGAGGTGTAAAGCATGGGTAAGGTCTGAAGAAAGGACGACCATGGTGACAAAGAGCATGGCATGGAGACCGAGTTAGCTGAGCCGAGCTTTCTCTCTGATCCCTTTCTGCACAGCCTTGCTCTCATTAACCAGTTCTTCTCACGCTTTGGTGTCCCCTCCCGTAGAGACACAGTAACAGTGACAGCTGGTAGGATTGTTGGGAGGAAAGAGTGACAATCAGGTGAAAAGGTGAGGCACAGTGCTGGACCCCACTGAGAACCTAATAGGCATCTGGGTCTTGAGAATTCTTATTAAATCTCGCTTTAATAGTTGTTTTATATATCATAAGACTATACATTTTTAAAAAAAATAAGGCTTAACTTTACAGAGATAAAATATGAATGGAATAAAAATAAATTATTGAGAACATGGAGATATAGAATACGGTAATAGTGTTAATTCCATACTTATAAAGTTAGCTGTGATAACTTAAAAACAAGACATTTATTAGTAAATAATATGGGCTAAGAAATTGTATGATTAGAAGATTTTATGTTTTCTCATACCTGTAATAATGAGCTCTGTGCCCATAATAAATAAGGGAGACTTTTAAGACATAATCCAAATAGTTACTTTAAGCTCTGCATTTTCAGTCTCCTGTGCTTTCTCTCCCCGGTACTTAAAGCCTCCATCTGTTGGGCACAGAGGGGATTGTTTATCCTGACTATATGAACGGATAATCCCTCTCTCAGGTCTACATCTTTAAAGAGATATTACATTTATGTATGGTTGAACTACTTTTATGACTTCATGTCCAGTATTTGAGTGTCTAGGCTCTGAGGGTTATTTTCACCCTGCAGGCAAACAGTGGCATCCTTGGAAAAACCCTGTTTAATTACATTCGATCACATATGGCACAGAGTCATATGGCATAAGATCATGTGAATACATCTTGGTATTCTTCCAAATCCTTTAAATTCATCCCCTTTATCAAAGAATTAATTGCAAAAGAAATATACTAATGTATGGTAAATGTTTATCCAGTAGGACTTCCCTTCATAAAAATGCCCTTGGTTTGCAGGCTGGTATCATAAAAGAAACGGGCTAATAAAGTTTAATTGATGGGAGAGCTGATAAAATCAGCCACACGGCATCTCTTTTCTTCGCCTTGTTTTCTTGTTATTGTTTGTTTTTATGCTTAATGTTTATTTGTTTACTTAAAATATATTCACATAATTTCTCCCCTTCCTTTCCTCTCTCCAACCTTTCCCATATTTCCCATTTGTTCTCTTTCAAATTCATGGTCTCCTTTTCTTTAATTGTTTTACATATATATATATATATATATATAGTTTATATATTCAATTGCTTATTGTATGTATTCTTAAGTCTACAAATACAACCTGCGCATTCCATGTACTGTTACTTGTGGGCTTTCTGAGCCAAGCACTTGGCATTAGATAATGTATTGGGGCCCTCCTCTCTAGAGAAGACTATTGCTCTCATTCTCAGCATTCCTTAGTTCTTTGTCTAATGTGGGGCCCTGTGAGACTTACTCTTCCATGTTAGCATGTCTGTTGGCCTTGTCTTTGTTCAGATCTTAAGTAGACATATTTTTGAGGCTTCATGGGTGTAGCTTTTCGGATATTTCTGAGACGAAATCTCACAAAAAAAAAGCTTCCTGTTTCTCTGGCTCTCACAGTTTTTTTCTGTCCCCTCTTCCATGATGCTCCCTAAGCCAGCACAGTAGTTCTGTTATAGATGTATCATTTGGGATTGGGCGCCACATGATCAGTTCATGTCTACATTTTGACTAGTTGTGGTTTCCTCTGTAGGTTTCTTTCTGATGCAAAGAGGAGTTTCTTTGATGAGGGGTGCAAGGTTCACTTATCTGTGGGTATAAGTATTTAGAATAAAGTTTACAATTATGATGGCTTAGTAATGTGGCAGTTGTAGGCTCTCTGCCAATACTCATGACTTTTTTTTGGCCCCAGGTGGTTGGCTATATTTCAGAACCAAGCCTGATTTCCCTCTTGCTGAGCAGGCATTAAGTCCAATCAGAGAACTGTTGGTTACCTCCAAGATATTCATGGCACTATCATACCCTTAGGGTTATTTTTCCATGGTGGTTATTGCAGTTCATAAGCTTCATAAGTGGGCTAGACCATTGGTTTCTTCCTTCCCTTGGAAGATTGCATGGCACTTTCTGGAACCATGAAGGCTAGTCGTCAGAGGGGAGGCTTTCGTATCAGATGCCTCAGGTTCTGTGTACTTGGGGAGTGGTGTCTTCAGCTACAGGGATCACCTTCCAGCCTTGGGAGATAACCAAGGGCAATGATTTGGGAGCCTGTAATGATTTGGGAATCTCTTCAACAACCCTGATCAACAACTCAAGAGAGGGCTTCCTATGCCCTGCACTGAGATTTTCATTGTATGGTTGGTGGCTCTTGTGGAAAGATTGTCAGCATAGGTGGGAAATTTTCATTTAAAGTGTATATGTATATTATACATACAGATTTATGTAATTTAAAGTAAATAGATAGTAATATGATTTATTATGGCTTTTCAAACACCTTTACTATTGTTTTGACTTCTTGTTATTGACTTTCCTTGCCTCCATAATTAAGGTCTTCTCCATCCATTTTACAATCTTCCCTTCAAGTCACTTGTACTTTTTTATCTTTCTATGAATTACTCCCATGTTTTGGCTTTTTGTATTAATTTATTTTGGTTGGCTTTGACTGAATCTGTAATTTGGGGCCAAGTTGAGCAATTTTAGGATCACTTTTACTTTGATTAAAAATATTCTTGTTACTGGGAAGCTGAGGTCCTCATTGGAGGAACCCTTTTGGGTTTACATCAACTAACTCTTCTGTCAGGCTGGGAATTGGGGATTGTACCTGCTATGGGAACAGAACATCCAAGTCTAAAAGATCCTGGTGGCTAAATGGCTTCTTTGTTGATATGATCCACTGGAAATGTGGGGTACAAAGACAGATGTGGGGTACAAAGATTCATATTTTCACTTTCCTTGTCCTATATTCCTAGACTTTACCTTTTCTATATGTTAAAATTGACCCTTGGTGCTTTAAGCAATGTCTGGCCATATCCCACTAGAGTACAATTGAGTGGAAAATGGGGATGACCTATGGGACTGACTTTTCAGAATCTCCCAGAGTAATTTGAATGGCAGCCAGTGTTGAGAGCCCCTGCACTAGAGAACCATTTTCTTCCCAATAAAACACACATTCATTTTTTTTTTTGCCTCACTTTCAGGCAACACCATGAGTTACAGCCACGCTTCTCACAAAACACAGGTGTCTTTACTTTGCCTTCTGTAGCCAGAAAAACAAGACTGAAACATTTTATAAAACCAAGTTGAGTGACCAAAAACAATTACCTGTATGTTGTTAAGCTCATTATAAATTTTGCCTACAAAAAAAATGAATTTTATACTTGTGAAATCATTTAATTTGTTAATATAATATTGAGTACAATATGGTAACTATTAAAGCATTTTAATGCTTTGAAGAAGATTTGAAAAACCTGAACAAAACTGGGGTTCACTTCCCCCTGGGCAAATTATATCTCATATAAATTACATCGTTGATTGCAATGAGATATTCTGAGTGTTTTTTGAATATCAGGGTATGTACAGCATGAAGGAATTTCTTAGCTACTTATCTTTTGGATTCTTTATTTTCTTTTTTAAAAATTGTTCATTAATTACACGTTATTTACTTTGTATCCCCCCTGTGGTTCCCTCCCTCCTCCCTCCTCCCGTCCCAATCCCCCCTTTTTCTACCCTCTGCATGCATGCCCCTCCCCAAGTCCACTGATAGGGGAGGTCTTCTTTTCCTTCCTTCTGACCTTAGTCAATTAGGTCTCATCAGGAGTGGCTGCATTGTCTTCTTCTGTGGCCTGGTAATGCTGCTTCCCCCTCAGGGGGAGGTAATTAAAGAACAGGCCAATCAGTTCATGTCAGAGACAGTCCCTGTTCCTATTACAATGGAACCCACTTGGATACTGAACTGCCATGGACTACATCTGTGCAGGGGTCTTAGGTTATCTCCATGCATAGTCCTTGGTTGGAATATCAGTCTCAGGAAAGACCACTGTGCTCAGATTTTTTGGTTCTGTTGCTCTCCTTGTGGAGTTCCTGTCTTCTCCAGATCTTACTGTTTCCTACTTCTTTCATAAGATTCCCTGCACTCTGCCCAAAGGTTGCCCATAAGTCTCAGCATCTGCATTGATAGTCTGCAAAGCAGCACCTTTTAGAGGTCCTCTGTGTCAGGCTCCTGACTTGTTCCCTCTTTACTCCTTCTTCTGATGTCCACCCTCTTTGCCTTTGTGGAGAAGGATTGAGCATTTTAGCAAGAGTCCTCCCTCTTGATTAGTTTCCTTAGGTGTACAGATTTTAGTAGGTTTATCCTATATCATATGTCTATATGAGTGAGTATATACCTTGTGCATCTTTCTGCTTCTGGGAGAGGACTAATATCCAGTATATATAAAGAACTAAAAAAGTTAAACAGCAAAAAAATCAAGTAATCCAATTAAAAAATGGAGTACAGAGCTAAACAGAAAATTCTCAATAGAGGAATAGAGAACGGCAGAGAAACACTTAAAGAAATGCTCAACTTCATTAGCCATCAGGGAAATGCAAATCAAAATGACCCTAAGATTTCACCTTACACCCATCAGAATGGCCAAGATCAAAAACTCAAGAGACAACATATGCTAGAGAGGTTGTGGAGAAAGGGGAACCCTCCTCCACTGCTGGTGGAAATGTAAACTTGTACAACCACTCTGGAAATCAATCTGGCGCTTTCTCAGACAACTAGGAATAGCGCTTCCTCAAGATCCAGCCATACTACTCCTAGGCATATACCCAAAAGAGGCTCAAGTACACAATAAGGACATTTGCTCAACCATGTTTGTAGCAGCCTTATTTGTAATAGTCAGAAGCTGGAAACAGCCTAGAGGCCCCTCAGTGGAGGAATGGATGCACAAATTGTGGTACATCTACACAATGGAATATTACTCAGCAATAAAAAACAAGGAAACCATGAAATTTGTAGGTAGGATCTGGATTCCTTATTTTCTAAGTTTTTAATTTCAAAAACTCTGACTACTAACATTTATCATAATATTTAATGATTCCCCCATGGAAGTCCAGAAGGTTTGATTATGATTTTGTGATAGACAAGCAGAGTAAAAGTTATCAAGGCCGTAACTATGATGGAGATCATAATTTTCGTCATAGGCAAGTGCCACCCAAGCTGGAGTTAGAACTTTTATTAATAAATTTTCTTTGATTTGTGTTAGGAAAACCTATTGTAGGTTCTATCATTGTAAGCCATTGAAATATAAATCACCAAGCGAATGAAATGTAATTAATGTAAAAAAATTAAAATTTAATTAAAAAAGAAATATAAACCACCGCATGTATAATACTTGTACAACTCTGAACAGTAACTGATTTTCCCACCGTGACCATTAGAATACATTTTTTGTGTCTCCTGAACCTACTCAGACCTCGGACACCACCACTGCTAGTTCTAGAACTGACGCAGGATGTTCCAACGAGGGGGTTAAGGCTTCTCATAATATTTCCTATAAGCCCACACCTGTTTGTCTATATCCCCCATTTCTATTCATTATTAGCCAGATAGAGCCAAGTAATTGTGGTGATGATACTTGCTTTTTTGCCCAATGCTGGAATGCTAGTAAATTTAGCTATGCCCTGGTTACTCGCATGCCTCGCTGGGTGCCTGTGCCCGTTGATGCCCCTCATGCTATGACTCTCTTCAGACAGAAAAGGGATCTTGGAACTACAGCCACCATTGTTACTACCATCTCATTGGTGGCTGTTGGAGCTACCACCGGGGCATTAGCCATGAGTCATACTGGGCAGACTGCTCAGACCCTGAACAATCATTCAGCCAATGTAGCTCATGCCTTAGTTGTACATAAAGGAATTAATGCTCAACTAAAAGGAAGCTTGATGGTGTTCAATCAGAGGATTGACCTCGTGCAGGAGCAAATTGATACCCTATGGCAAATCGCTCAACTTGGCTGTCAATGAAAATATGCTGGACTTTGAGTCACTAGCATATAACATGAGAATTTTTCCTGTGCTGCAAATCTGTCTAAACAATTGTCGAGCTATATTTTAGGTAATTGGACTGGAGAATTTGATACTACGATGGAGCAGCTGAGAGTGGCCATTGTCACAGTAAATTCTACCAGAGTGGACGCAGGACTAGCCACAGGATTATCATCATGGATTGCTGCAGCCATGAATCATCTGAAGGAATAGGCGGGCATGGGAGCGTTAGCAGGCCTTCTGGTGTTGGTCTCCTTGGTTTGCCTGTGGTATATATGCAAGATTAGAGTCTCACAACAGTGTGATGCAGCCTTGATCATTCAGGCCTTTACAGCCATTGAAGCAGGACATTCTCCCCAAGCATGGTTGGCTACCATAAAAAGCTAAAATGTTACGCTCAGGATGCGAGGCTAAGCACTGCACTCAGGGTTAGCCGCTTTGGACCCAGAGAAGAGCATGTCTGGTTGCATGCGGGTTGATGCTCCAGGTCCCGCCTCTGAGAAAAAGGTATCGGACGGGTCTGATGCTCTTTGGGTGGATGACACCTAAACGAACATCTGTACAAAGTCCCAATTTATTTCTAATATCAGAGATCAGACCTCTACTCTTGCCTGATGCGTCTAAAACAAAAAGGGGGAACTGTAGAGAGCTTCGGAATGCTATGCCTTAAAGATGGAGCTGGTTTCCGCCTTCCACCTTCCCGATGGTGAGTGCTCTCTGTCACGAACAATTCCACATTTGGCTAAGGCTGAGGATCTGGCTTGCTTCCATGTATGTGGACCTATCTGCATTGCCCCCGTGGCACGCCTGGGTTGGCTACCCAGAGGCTATTTAAGCTGTGGGCTGGCTTTCCCCAGGGTCTGAGGATTGTTCAAGGTTCCTGAATAAACTGCATTGAAAAAAAAATACATTTTTTGTTTCTTTTAAAACATACATTTAATCACACCATCCAAGTAGATAGATTTCTGTTCCTGTTCTGAATGTTAGGGTGACAGTGTCCTGTGAGCATACAGCTGACGGTTTGTTTGTTTGTTTGTTTTTCAGATAGTTACTACAATAAAATGATTCTTCAAGGACCAGACGTTTAGTGTTTGATAATCTTAAGCATATTTTTGAGCAAAAAGAAAGACATAATTTTAAAACTGTAATAAATGACATTTTTGAGAGAGCACAAAGTGTCATAATCTGGTAAGAACAGTGAAAAACAGTGCTTCACAGCCGAATCAAAAATTTCCATGCAGTTTACTACCATTTTTTAACAAAGATATTGCTTGTAGAAACCACAACCGAGCTATCATTCTAAGAGTTTCTGTTTTAAAAGTCAAGACTGCCTGGAAGTTGCGGATAATGCTTTTATATCACATCTGAAAGGAACTAGATTCAGGTCAAGCACAAATGCAATCTAGAGAGTTCTCAGAGTCTCCGTTCGTAGAGCAGGTGGGCCTCAGCTGCGTTCCGGTGTTGAATGTGTAACATCCATGAGAAGGTCAACAATTAGTTCCTCTGTTGGCTGCTTGAAGCTGGAGGTTGGAAAGACTGATTCATTGGTTCCACGAACCAGCCAAAGCCATGAGGGACCTGTAAGAGGCAAAGCATGGGGAAAGGCTCCCCTAAGGTTTTCGTTTGTCTTTGAAAGAGCTTTCCAAGTCAGTTAGGATTCAGCTAAGTAAATGTGCCTTCGCTGAACGCGTAGGACAGTTTGTAACCCCGAGAAGGCTGTGTTTGCAGCCCCGTGCCTCACTCTGATAGGGTCTTTGGCAAATACACATTAAATAAATCAGGATATAATTTTAAGGCTGGGAAGGCCTTTAGAGGTAATTTGGTCTTATGATGATTTTAAAGACAGGAAAAAAAAGACCCTCAGAGAAGAAAGTGACCAGCCGAAGGGCATTCTAGCCTCAAGATCAAAGCCCTGGCTCTGACCCAGATTTCCTCACACGTGTCGCGGAGCTCTTTGCTTTCTACCTTCGAAAGGTAAATAGAGACGCCTGCCAGATCTTTTTCAAATTACCCATGGAGAGTGGTCTGGACGGCAGGTGCAGCCACCGGACATGGGTGCAGAGCGGTTCAGTTGTAGTTACCTTTGGATGTTTGCTTTCTGAACAAGAGGGGCCAGCTCCATTAGTTGAGTGCTTACCCACTAAAGCGGGATCTAAGTAAATGAAGTGGCTTCTTAATGCTGCTTGCTGTCACACAGAGGCGGAGGAGGAAGCCAGGGACCAGGCAGGAGGGCCCGGAAGAGGGACCTAGGGAGAGGTTTTTCGGAAACAACAGTTCCTTCTCATCGGTGTCCTAATGCCATTGTGAACTGTAAGACAAAGCCCTTTTATAATCTTTGTCAATAGGTATGCTGTGTTTTGAGGGTGTAGGTTAGGAGAAAACATCAGATATTTCCACTTATTTTACGGATAGTTTTTCTGCGTGTCTTTTTGCAACAATTGAAGGATGTAAGAGCATTGCTACTCATCAGGAATTGTTACATCAGTCATTTATTCCTTTTCAAATCTGCTCAACAATGAGTGTGTCATACCTACAATGTTTTAAATATTAATAATTTAAAATTTAGAGCCATAAATGTTATAGTCTTGGGAGGGGAAATAAAAAAAAAAAAACAACTCCCATTTTATCTAAAGTGTTTCTTGCACCAAAGAACATGTGGCAATGGCTTGGTAATGGAACAGTATGGACACATTTTGGTAAATGTTGCAAAGGTACAGGGCAGTGAATCTTAGAGTAGGACCTTACTAGCATTCTTGCTCACCTGAGACCGGGAAACAATGATTGTGGCATTAAACGAAAGCACCACTAAACTCACAGATCGGTGCCTAGCCCAACTGTCATCAGACAGGCTTCTCCCAGCAACTCACGAAAACATATGCAAAGACCCACAGTGGAACATTAGGTGGAGCTCGGTGGTCCTGTGGAAGAGGGAGAGCAAGGACTGTAGCAGCCAGAGGGGTCAAGAACACCACCAGAAAAATCACAGAATCAGCTCTTCTGTGTTCATAGTGCTCACAGAGTTGGAACTGACAACCACAGGGCCTGTGTGGGACCGAGGCCTCTGCACAGCTGTGCAGCTTGGTCTTCATGTGGGACTCACAGCAGTGCGAGCAGGAGTGGTTTCTGACTCTGTTACCTGCTGTTAGGACTCCTTCCCCCTCCCAGGTTGCCTTGTCTAGCCTTAAAAGGAGAGGAGGTGCCTAGGCTCACTGCAACTTGATATGGCTGAAATCCAAGAGAGGCCTGCCCTTTTCTGAAGAGAGAGGAGTGGATCAGGGGAGGGAGGGGAGGCTGGGAGGAGAAGAGGGAGGGGAACCTGGGGCCAGGGTAGAAAATTCTATATATTTACATATCTATGCATATATACACATATACTTATACACACATATCACTGTAGACCTAACCCAATCACTGTTGTGCCTTGTGGGCACATCGTTACTCTGGTACTGGTTATGAGTAACTGTAACTATTCTAGCTGTGAAGCTTGTAGGTACAGGTTATAAACTCTGATACCAAACAGGCTAAATGCTAATCCCCACCACCTTGACTTGGTAGCACATATCTTCCCTTCCTGGCTTGGTTTCCTTGAATAGCAATGGTGGCATTATAAACTGTTTAGAGCTTATATGGAGCTCAGGTGCCCTGTCTGTTTTTCTCGGTTGTCTCTGGCTGGAATTCGCAAAGATTAATTTGTTCCTGTACAATAATGTTTGTAGGCATTTTCAAGATCTTCTGCCCTCTTCACCAAGTTGTTCCAAGTTCTAAAGAAGGTTTGCATATTAAGGACTTAATAGCACTTAAGAGCACTCAGGAAACACTGACCTTTATAAGGGTATAATAGTAATAATAATCAGTACTGTTGTTATAGTAACGTCTTACGTAGTGGTATTAGGTAGCTGTGAATATGAAGAATTTCCATAAGTGTGTTTTTTCATGTGATGGAAATTCCTTAATGGTTTGTGGTTGCATGTCCTCACAGTGTTGCAGTAGCTGAAAATATAGCCTCCTTCTTACTTTTCCCTATTTATTTCTACAGTTCTTTCAAGTGGAGAGTTCATCTACAGTACAGTCGGAAGTTTAGGAGTTCTGTCTCCAGTTCCCCTCTCCACTCTGGCTATAAGGCAAGCCTGCACAATCTGTGCCTTTGATGCCTCCTCCCTTTTCCTTAGGCTAACACAGTTTAGGGGAAGATGGAGAAATCTATATTTTAGTACCTGCTTCTTGTGAATCCTCTCCCAAGGAGACTATCTTGCCTAGTCTAATAGCTAGTAAAACCAAAGGTAGATAGTAGACTGCTTATTCCAAACTAAGCTTGGAATAAGAGGAGACGTATAGGCAAGCAGAATATCACATAGTTGGAACCATAAAGGGAATTTTCAGTTTATAATAAGCAGAAGCTGAGGGCTAATTCTGAGAAAGGCACCAAGGGCATTTGAAGCCAACATGTGAGCTAATGGAATGCACATACAAAAGATGCATGAGATGACTAGTAGGAAGAGGAAGGCATCTTGAGAAGGGAGAGAGAAGAGAGTGGGAGATTGGAGAAAGGCAAGAAGTCAAAGTTACGGTTAATTCTAAGAGGCACCTGGAATCCTGATCAGCTTAGGTTCTTTCTTTAATGGCAAAAATTCCCAAAGATGTTTATGCTAGCACCAACGATCGCAACACTGGGTACTATTTTGTTAGAATGCTGTATGCTCTAGACACCACCATAGCTGTTTTCTGGTTTAGTTCAATCGTTTTCACAAATCCACAAAGATGTTTTCCCCTCGTCCAGTTTTGTGGAGAGCCCGTAAGTAGCCTCAAAGACTCCCACCCTCCCCCATGTGTGCTCAGTCTCACCCAAAATACAGAGACAGTGAGGACAAGAATGTACTCAGCCACATTCTTGGGTACAAGGTTAGTAGCCCATTCTCATTTCCCCACAAATAGTCAGAGCCCAAGCCTGTAGTGTTAGGAGTAATTGTCAGTTGGGATTTCTTATCCTTTTGGATCCCAGACCCTTTTGGAACTGACTCCTACAGCCTTCTGTAGGCCATGTTTCTGGCAATTATGTATCTTTTAGCCTCATCCTGACCAATCTGAACTTCGGGCTCTTCACTCATGCTGCACCCCTGGATGAAGGGCACGTGCTCTGCAGGGGATGGATGGAGCACTGGGAACCAGCTTAGCATCCTGACCGTCAGGATAAAGAATGCCTCCCGGGGTCCAGCTCATCAGTATTCGTCACTGAGCTCCCACACCCTCCATATTGCGTGCACACCACCGAACTGCTCTTTAGTCTAGCATTACTCAAAGCCTGTGAACCACCCCAGGGGACTCTTGCTGCCATGCAGATTCTGATATGGTGCTTAGCTTCTGCAATTCTAGGGAGATCACAGGTGATGCCAAAGCTGTTTGTCCATAGACAAGATGGAGCAGAAAAATTCTAAAGGGGATCTTTGTATCTAAACAACCAGATGGTACTCTAAGCTTTGACGGCCACTCATCTACATTACAAACACTGACCTGGATTGTTTTTGATGTGAAAGCAAGCAGATGTACAAAAACAAACGGATCCAAAGGTGTTCCTATAGAATTTTATTTATGAAAACAAGCAGTGGTCACATTTGGATCATGCCTTTGTCTACTCTTTCAACAGTTAGAGCCACAGTCCACTGTGTCCCTACTGCACTGTCTTGATGGCACTTAGAGACCTAATAAATGTTTTCCCTGTGACTACATTCTTTGCATGTGACTTTGCATATTTCCTCTTTAGATTATGGCATTTATTTATGCTTTGCTTCAATCTATGGGTTTTCCTTCTAAATTGCTTTGGCTAGTATAACAGAGCAGAAGTAATCTTGTGCCAGTTATGAAGCTCAGGCTTCAAGAGGCCTTCCTCCCATCTGCTTTCTTAGATGTCTCCTCCAGAGGAACAAGCCTGCATTTATCAGTGAAGGATGAGGAAGTGCAATGAAGGGAGCCAACATATCCCAGCAACTGCAGGAAGAGATGTTGGCAGATGCCTGGAAGAGTCCAGCCAAGACCAGAATTGCCAAGCTGAACTCCATCTCAGCTGCCAAATATTAGCGTCATGAGAATATGGAATAATTTTTATTTCATGCTACAGAATTTAGGTTGGTTTGTTAAGCAGTCAAAGCTAACTGATACACCTGCTACATGATAATCATTATAAAGACTCTTCTGAACTAACTCAGGAATTCCACATCATGTGTAATTTATAAATAAGCAGCTAAGGTTCAGCTAGGAAACTTCCACACTGCAGCATAGGAGGTAGATGACAGCTGGGATTCTAACTCACTTCAAATGTTGGGCTCTTACCACTGTTCTGACATTGTCACCTTGGTTTGAATCTCTTTTCTTGTTCTGAACTTACACACACACACACACACACACACACACACTGTCAGACAGACAGACACACACACCCCTTCAAATTTACACATGCCTTCACAGAGCATTTGAACTATCTAGCAGTTCTAGATAGTTCTAGATTAGAAAAAAACCTTAACTGCAGCTTCTAGACTTTTTAAAGAGTGTGTTTCTCTCAGTTCAGCCAACATGGGCTCCATTTTAAAGCACACACAATTTAGCCCCAGTGAGTCGATTCACAGTCTGACAAGCTCTGTAGCAATACTGCCACGTCTACTGGTTTAGAACTTTAAGTGTCTGGTTCCTCCTCGAAAGAGACACTGGCATCCTTTCCCATAACGTCTAGGCCTTAGAGACATGCCTCTCAGCCCAGGGCATGTGGCTGGGTCTTTTCCTAAGCATATGTTTTTGTCTTACAGATTTAGTGAAGGGTTGATTTCCCCTCTTCCTGGACAAGGACAAACTTCACGAGATTGGTGACTTAATTCACAATACAAAAGCATGAAAGCACTCCTTAAATTAAGTCTTCACACACAAAAAAGGAAAAATAGGAAAAAACAAAGAACAAAAAGACAGGTTCATTCATAGTACTAGAGCACTTTATCCCTTAAAAAAAAGAATTGAAGTTTACTAATTCTCGCTAATGATAGGGGAGGCTCTTTGTAGAGGAACCAATTTCACTGATTACTGAATCATATAAAATATTCTGAGGAAGAAATGAAACCTTGGCCTTTAAAGACCCTCTGTGACTCTTGCTGAGCAATAGGCAGCCACAGCCACTCTAATTGGGGGAACGATCAGGTTTACAGTTTAGTGAGGTGAGATAATCCCAAATACCATCAGACTGCAAATCTACATTTCAGCCATCAAAGAAGACACCTCAATGCACTGAGCTCAGAGTGCGTGTATTCAGAGGTGTGCTTGTGTCTTTTAAGCTATTGGAAGAACAAGATTTCCAGTTGAAAGAACTTGCTCACCTAGAAAAATCTGACCCAGGAATTTATGATCTCAAACATGTTCAGAACCTCTATGTTATAATAATATTTTGACATACGAAGTCAAAACCAGCTGTGTACTTAGAATATGTACAAGATCCTCCATTGACATAACAGACTACAGGATTCTAAAAAGCAACAGCTAATTAGGAGGCTTAAATGTGTTTGTTTGTAGACAAAGAAAAATGACAAAGTGCTTGGAAAACAGGAGTTCCTAATTGCAGAGCATTTCAGTAATCGATATGGGGGTGGGGAAGGTCTTATATTTGACCGGAAATATTTCTTTATTCAACCTACAAGCCTTTTTTTAAGCAATTTTTTTTTCATGTAAGGTACCATCAGAGTTGACTTGATGATCAGTGACTTATCGTTTTTCTGACTTGAACACCTCTCTTGGTATCTTTACCTTTAACAAGCTTAAATCCCCATATTGGAGGAAAGGGGATGAGCCTAGCAACAAGGAGAATGAGACCTGACTGTGGCAACGCCTGCCTTGAGTCTGAGCTCAACTGTCAAACTGATCCAAGTGGTTTAAGGGCAGCAGCCCTGGAACATTCGGGCCTTCAGTTATATCACAACTAGCGTAGCACTGTCAGAGTATTTATGGAAATCTATTCTTGCTCCATAATTAGTTTGTTCTGACCTAGAACATTCATTATATCCAGGCAGATATGTTCAAAGTGATTCTTAATTAGTGAAATTAAAGCTACAAGTGACCCTGCATTTGAACACAGAAATTTAAGCATTCTTTCAGCACTGACGTATAGTATAGGGTCCTTCCTCTGGCAGCACTGCAGAATGACAGAGATTAACTTCAGAACTTCAAGGTATGTGATAATTCAGTAGGAGAAAGATATGTATTCACAAAAAAGTCACATGAAATGCAAAGTATGACCATTTGCAACTGAGAAATAAAATAAATCCTATCAATGTTCAGAGAAGGGAGGAATCTGGCCAGACTCTTAAAAGAAGAATAAAGTTTACTTTTATGTACCTGAAATGTGGAAATATGTCTGAGAGAAGGATTTAATGCAAACAAAGGTAAACTAGACCTTTGTTTTGGAGAACAAAACAAGTCTGAGGTATAGCAATGTTATTGTGAACAACTTTGGAATTTAAACTAAGTATGAGCCTTGCGATCTGTGATCCCGTGGGCCACAAAGATGTAGGAGGGGTGTGCTGGGCAGTTTGGCTTTGTTAACGTTGTCAAGGAAAAGGTGGCTAACATACAAAAGCTTTTGACAGTCCTCACTGGACACAGCACTCTAATCACAACCCATTAGCATGACAAATCTCTCTAGAACAGTGTCATACAAGATAATGATGCTATGAAGAAGAGTCAGCAGAAGAACTGCATTGGCAGGATTGGTCCATCGGCATAGGTGGAACACTAGCTGTCCCACAAAGGAGGCCCATATAGATTACTGCATCTCTACAACTTCACATTCTTGGAATAGAACATTTTGGGAGTCAGTAAAAAAGATACTTCATCATCTGTGGTAGAGGAGGTAGGGGTGACTACGTGGGCCCTCTTATTACCTGGTGGATACATGTATCGTAGGTTTGTACAAACTCAAGAATACACGATATCAGGGTGAACCCTCTTGTAAACTTGGCTTTAGGTGAAAATGATATATTGGTTAAGATTCATCAGTTATTAAGAATGCAGAACTCTTCATGCTGCATTGATATTGGGTAAAGTAATGCATGTTTGGGGGCAAGGGATATATGGCAAAATGTTTGTCTTTTGTGCTCAGCTTTGGTGTCAAATGAAATGATCTTTAAAATGTAAAACCTGTTAAAAATAGCATGTCACAGACCACAATGAAATAAAGGTAACAAAATGGACATAATTTTAATATCCTGTACAGTTTCTAATTTAAATCACATATCTATTTGATGAATTATAGAAGAAACCAGAGTGGCAATTATATTATGAATACTATGGAACAATGAAACACAGTACTTATGAGAACATGGGATACAATGAATACTGAGACATTTGTAGCCATGAATGCTTGGACCTGGCAAAAGCCACATCCGCTATTAATGAACTAAATGCACTACACAGTCATAAAGGGAACAGGGTAGTAAGCCGATTAATGAACTAAGAACTAAATGTGCAATACAAGTCATAAAGAAAACAGTGTAATAAACCAAACAAGTCAAAGGAAAACACATTCAATACAAGAAGCAAAAATAGATGTAAGGGAAAGCAAGCACATGACTGATATAATAGCAGAGTTAGGTTTAATTACCGTAAGAGTGCACCACCCATGGTTCTGATGGCATCCACGGAGAGGGGCAGAGTAGAAAATTTGATCAACATTAGGAACAAAAAAGGAACATGTCTATTAGTACATCAGAAAACTTTCTAGAAATACATGGAGAAGCAACCAGGCTCAAAAATAAATATGATTTTGGAACAACGTATGCCAACCCAAAAGTTGATTTTATAGATTAAAATCTTCTTCCAAAGAGAACATCAGGTCCAGATGTGTCCCACAGGCTCATCTTGGAAACATTTAAGAAAGAGCAAAATTTAGCCTTAAGTGCTTTTTAAATTTTTGGCTTTCTTTGGAAGTTCCATACATTTATATAATGCTTATTGATCATACTGCTCTGTCACTACCCTCCTCCTTTTAATTTTTTTTGTTATCAGTAACCCCTGAATCCAGTTAGTACTGGGCATGAGCCGCTCCCTAAGCAGCTTAAAGGAAAGTAATTTCCTCTCCCTTGGCAGCCATTAACTGCCATTTGTTCCTTGGTTAGGACTGGGGGCCTGGGCCCCCTCCCACCTCCATGCTGGCATTTTAACTGGCTTGATTTTCTGCAGGTTATATGCAGTTAACCACAGCTTCTGTGGGCTCCTGTGCAATGGTCATGCCATGTCCAGGCCTCAGCATTTCACAGCTCTCCTCCACATTTGTTTGCGCTTACATTCTTTCCAGCCCTCTTCCATGAAGTTCTGTATACTCAAATGTTAGGAGGTTGACACAAATGGCCTCCTCGTAGGTTCTTACACATGACTCTTTGAGCAGTTACTACGGTCTGTATTAAGCACTATCAACTGTTGACAAAGGTTGAGAACATCAAAAATACATACACACATAAGCATTTAGAAGTTATCTTGACAACAGGATCATATAGCAGTGTAGTCCTGTAACCACCAGTGTTGAGCACACAGTACTGGCATGAGACTTATTCTTGTGGAAGTAGGTCTCATATCCAATGAGAAATTGATTGGTTATCCTCATAAACTCTAAGCCATTATGACACAATGGGTACATCTTGACGCAGGTCAGTACTATAGCATGCAGGTCAGCCGGATGTGGTGGCATATGCCTTTAATCCCAGCAGCTTGCATGGAACCTACTGGCACCATGGAAGCTAGTGAGCAAGGAGAGACTTTCCGGTCAGGTCAAGGTTGGTTTCTCCATGTCCTTCATCCAAAGCGAGTAGTCTCTCTGGCAACACAGTCATAATATCTATTTATTGTGAACAACCAAGAGAAATGGCAATAGCTTTGGGCCTTCCCGACTAATGGTGTGTAAGGATATATCTCATGCTGGCACAGAAATTTTCGGCTAGTGATCTGTGTTTTCTTGGAATAGCTTTGTCCATCCGTTCCAGGTAGTTATGCTCAAATTGCACACACACATGCAAATGACATGTATTCAACAATACACACACACGAACAGTTATTTGTCATTTTGCCTGTATTTTACTAATCTTTTCCTCTTAAAGTATCCACTGCCAGGAACCTGTAGCCCCTTTCCAGTTTCCAGGTCACCGAACGTGCTTCAGGTTAGACATGGAAAATCAAAGATACAAAAAGATCAAAGATATCTCATCTTTTTGGACCCATGTGATCTCACTCAATACCATTTTTGCCATAAACTGAGGTGGTGTGGGATCCAAAGCTCCTGATTGTAAACCAATGCCTTTCTGGAAGCAGTGTTGCTAAGAGGGGAGAGATGACCCCTGAGCAGCTCACCTGGGAGATCAATGTGAAGTATACTGTCTTAGTTAGGTTTCTATTAGTGTGATGAAACACCATGACCAAAAAGGAAGTTGGGGAGGGGAGGAAAGGGTTTGTTCAGCTTACACTTCTACATTGCTGTCCATCACTGAAGGAAGTCAAACAGGACAGGGTCCTGGAGGCGAGAGCTGATGCAGAGGCCATGGAGGGCTTTCTGCTTACTGGCTTGCTCCTCATGACTGGCTCAGCCTGCTTTCTTACAGAGCCCAGGACCACCAGCCCAGGGATAGCACCACCCACCGTGGGCTGGGCTCTCCCCTATTGATCACTAATTGAGAACTGCCTTACAGCTGGATCTCATGGAGGCCTTTCCTCAACTGAGACTCCCTCCTCTCTGAAGACACTAGTTTGTATCAATTTAACACACAGAACCAGCCAGTACATGTACCAGGGATGGTAGGGGATGAAAGAAGGCTCCTTCGCATCAGGTTCTCCAAAGAGCATAGGAACATTTCTAGGAAATGACATCACTTTAATCTTTATGGTTTAATGCTGAAACGGGCATAGAGAGAGAATGCAATAGAAGCCTATTGAAACCTGGGCCTGAGATGCTTCATTTTAGCGCAGTGCCCACCCCAGGGTCAGCATGAACCGAACACTAAGAGGGTTTTCAGGCACTATAAGTTTTATGGCAACAGGCATGAACATTTCCTGGAGTTTGGGACATAACAGACATTTTGCAGGATACTTCCGGAGGGCAGTTGTTTGGATTAGTACACGACTTAAGATGATGACATAAAAGACAACGGACTGTACATATTCTGACAGTCACTTGTCCTGCCTAACTTTGCCTCTCTGCGATGCTCTGTAATCTTCCTCATGGGGTATCTTTCTTCTGAGTTATCTCAGCATTCATTTAGCTCTGACAGAAGTAAGACTAGTGTTTCTCGAGTTGCTTGACAGTTGGCTGTTGCTGAAGATGTTAAAAACACAAGCAAACCTGCTAATCAGCGCCAACAAAGCGGCTTAATCCTGGCTGACTGGTGATTTGTTTTGCAGCCTTTGGTGCAACAGAGAGATTGGGGTTTATAAAAAGAGGTAAATAGTCAGCTAGAGATTAGAAGCTGAAAAAAAGGAAAAACTCCTTTCCCCCAGACCACACACTGATAGGGCAACTCCCTTGAGCAATTGTTCAGGACCGTTTTATGTCTCTCCCCCTTCCCCAAGCCTGGCTTCTCCCCTGCCCATCCCTCCCCTCCCTCTGCCACCCAAGGCTTGATTGGCACTTGTCAATGCTGACAGAAAGGAAGACGCTTCAGGAAGGAGGGAGGGGCTGGGGAGGCAGCCCCTCAAAAGCCTTGGGAGTCAGTCTCTGCATGCACGTTTGTCTCTCTCTAAATTATTCAAATCTGGGTGGCATCTTGGATAAGTGGCGTTTTGACACAGCTTAAGGGATTGCCTCCCTAACACTATTGAGCCAAAGCTGCCATCCTTTTAAAAATATAATAAGAGAGATCGTCACTATAATCTGATGTGTCTACAAATGGAAGACAGTTACATTCAAAAGCCTTAAAATATTTTGATCAATTACATTCATTTTTGACTTACTGTTTTGTTTGATCCATCTAAGAGTGATCTTTATTAGCAGAAAGAAAGGGGAAAGCTCTTATTGGAGCCTCTTTAAAGAGTATTAATGGCAGCTAGGTGCCTGTTGGATGGCTTGCAAGGCTGAGGCAGCTGGCAGAGGAGACAAGTGTGGAATTTTCTACATCAAAAAAGTTCATCTATGTTAGAAATACCTTGAGTGTGGAATACATAAGCGGCTTAGGCCTGGGGTTTGTCATGCCCTAATTCAAGCCCAGACATCCCATTTTTAGCTGTGGGGTCGTGGAACAGTCACAGCAGAGCCTTAGATTTTATGTCCTCCCCCCCCCCCCGGCAAATATGGAAGAAAACAGGTCCCATTTTCCTCGGATTTTAGGATCATGGAATTAATCAGAATTATTTTTATATTCTTCTTTTTAGTAGAATGTTACATTTGTGGATGAAGACACATACTGAAATTTTAAATGGACAATTTGCTTCCCTAAAATCTGATTTGTGTCCTGGCAGCAGGCTCCCTGAGACAGGATTAGGAACAATGGGTAAAAGAGATAGGAATATGGGTTTCCTGATTCTTAATGTCAAAGAATTCAGTCTTTTACTCCTGTTGTCTTACTACTTCTGGTTTTATTTTATCTGCATATGTTAACCCATACTTTTGTTGCCAAAATAGTGGGTTTTGCAGTTATTTTCATGCAGAAAGCTCTGCTGTTAAGTTTTTAAGGTAAAGGACAGATAATGTAAGTATCTGCTAAAACAGAACCATTCTTTTTGTGGACTTTTATTTAAGGCTCATAAAACATTTGAGTTTCATGTTTCTCTGTCTTATTTTCTGTTTAGTTTTGTTCCCATGTTTAATAAAATAAAAATGTAGAATACCCAAGAAATGTATAATTAATACAATGAATGATTACATAGTATCTAGGATAAATTTACTGTAAATGGTTATTCACTAGTTATCTGAAATTTATATTAAACTGGCATCCTGTGCTTTATCTGATGATTCTTAAAAGGCCTTTGGCTTATCTTTCAGATCCTGGACATTTCTGCTCTTGCCAGAGTTGGTTTTTGTTTGTTTGTTTTGTTTTTGTTGTTGTTGTTTTTGCCTTAAGTAGAATCAGGAAAACTATGCACATATATTTAATCTTCAAAAATGTGTTTATTTTTATATTTAAGAAAATATGTGTTGAGGTTAGCCATACGCTGAAAGCTGGGTAAGGTTGTGAGGATACAAGCTGAGTAAGATAACATAAATGTTCTTACACAGTTTATGGTTTAGCAAGAAGGAAGCGGACATATAAAAGGCATTCACAGTTAGGAAGGACTCAGTTCCTACTTCATGTAGCCCATTTTGAAGACAAATGATCCAATGAGAATATTTAACAGAAGACCACTACCTTGCGTTGGAGGTTGGTGCAGGTGCACTTGAGGAAGTGACACATGATCTAAGAAAACTGGGTGCTGAATGAGATCAGGACAGAAGAAAGACTTTGTTTCCACTTAGATCTCGTCAGGAAAATCTATCTGCTCTGTGCTGGCATCAGTGGACGGTTAACAGGCTTTCCAGCTGAATTCTTTAATTTGAGAAGCATGAACAACAGACAGGTTCCTTCAGTACCGAGCACAGCAGCAGGAGACAGTTGATAGCCCACCTTAACAAACGCTGGAGAAGCTAACGTGGCTGACAACATTCGGATAGTTCAACAGCTAAGCTTGGAGCTTCAAAGAACTTAGAATGCTTTATTACTCACTGAGAAGCCAAAACATGTGTTAATAATTGCATTACTTTTAAAAACCCAAGGATGATTAGAAACAATAAGAACTAATAATACATGGCCAATGTTTTTAGGTATTTTGGATAAAACACTTTTTACCTGGAATCAGAGTTAAAATCTGCTCTCTCTCTGAAGATTGAGCATCTATCCAGGGTCCTCATTCTTGGTTAGCTTCTTTAGGTGTACAGATTTTAGTATGTTTATTCTATACTAAATGGCTAGTATCCACTTATAAGTGAGTATATACCATGTGTGTTTTTCTGCTTCTGGGATACCTCACTCAGGATGATCTTTTCTAGATCCCACCATTTGCCTCCAAATTTCACGATTTCCTTGTTTTTAATTGCTGAGTAGTATTCCATTGTGTAAATATACCACAATTTTTGTATCTGTTCCTTAGCTGAGGGACATCTGGATTGTTTCCAGGTTCTGGCTTTGACCTCCATACAATCACAACAGCATGAACACACTCCACTCTCAAATAAAATGTAAATAGATAAAACTCAATTTAAATGCTGAGTGAGCTATTGCATTCTTGCAACGCCAGCACTCAGGAGGCAGAAGATCTCAGCTCCTAGAGCAGACCAGGCTATTTAGCCAGACCCTGTCTAAGAAGTAGAAAAGAATGGAGGCAGAAAGAAAAATCTTAAAAAAACAATGTATGTCAGGATGTAGCCAGCGGTAGGTCCCTGCGTTCCAGTGGCTGGATCCACACCCTGCACATGGGGACAGAAGCAGATGTAGTTGATAATCAAAACCAGAGCTGAGAATGGTGGTACACGCCGTTAAGCCCAGCAACTAGGAGGCAGAGGCAGGTGGATCTTCCATGCCAACCAAAAAAGTGAGGGAAGGGAACAGGACATGACATTAGGACTGCTGGAAGGAGGTGGAGGAGAAAGAGAGGATGGATGTAACCATAGTTCATTCATGTGTATGAAATGCTCAAGAATAAAGAAATATGTAACAAAAAATGTGTTCCGTCACCTTCTACGTGTGATATGTAAGTTATGTAATGATGTAAGAAATTGTGCTGATGCATCGATGTACTGAAATCTGCAGCTGTGTCAGGAGACCTTTCAAACGATTTGCACTCAGTAAGTCGCTTACTGTTAATTATTCTTACCCTCAACCTTTTTACCTAAAAATTACCAATGATAATAACGTTTACCTCCTAGAGTTGTAATGAGACATTCTTCTGTAGGACGAAGTTTTACCACCCGAACAATGCAGGCACTTTTCATGCATTGATAACGACTGCCTACTTCTTTGTTCATGACCTTATAGGATCTGACTTTTTTTTTCTTATTTTTAATTATACTTTATTTACTTTGTATCCCCCCTCTAGTGTGTGGAGAAGGGGGAGGAAGGGAGGGGTTGGGAGGGGAGGAGGGAGGGAACTAGAGGGAGGATCTGACTTTTTACTTTGCCTATTAACACTTTCAGATATTAAAAGGAGCTGCCTCTGTCCAAAGTTCTGATACTGCGCCACAGCACAGAAGGAACCATCTCACTTCACCTCTAAGATGTGTGCGCACTGTCATTCTGTACATGGGAAACCTCAGATTACTATAGAAATGGCCAGAAAATAAAAACAGACTTTTTCATTTTCTTCCTCCATCCCTGTCTTTCACGGGACAGTTGAGTATTGTCTGCTTCTAAGCCAAACACCTGTCACAGGCTACGGTCTGACTTTGGTTCAAATGAGAGGTGCCTCTGCCTGGGCCTGGGCCTGGGCCTGGGCCTTCTCTTGCTGGTTAGCAGCAGAATAGCTAAGACAGCCTCAGGAGTTCAAGAAAGCACTTCTTAAAATACCAAAGCCTTGAAATTTAATATATTGTGGACTCCAGTTCCAATCTCTGCACTCAACATTAGATGTTCAAAGAACATTCATGATGTAAATACACAGAAGCTGGCCACTGTCAGTGTCAAACAGTTTAAACGCCCAGCACCACTAATTTTCTGTGGCCAAATGCAGCTTTAGGATTTTCCCTGGCCTCAGAAACTGAGAACATAGATTTTTAAAACTACATTTAAAGGTAATTAAATATGTAAGTGAGTGGTTCGGTGGACAAGTGTACCTGAATTTCAGGAGGTAATATGGGAGCTCTGATATAGAAGAGGTGATCAATGAACTCCTTACCCAACACAAGGAAGAGCCTGTTTGTGGAAAAAGGAAAGGCTGTGATAAAGAGAAAGAGGATAGAGGGGAAGAGGAGGGGGAGACAGAGGAGAAACAGAGGAGAGAGAGTGTGTAAGAAAGACAGAGACAGAGATAGCCAATACTTTCTCCAGGAGAAAGCACACCCACCTCTGGTTTATGTTCCACGGGCAATGAAGAGCTAATGAAGGCTGACCACTTTCACACATGAAGTGATGTCCAGTGATGTGTGGCATATTCTGGAGTGGGCAATGAAAGCAGAGAGACAGTTATAGCCAATCTCTGGGAAGCAGCTTTCTAAATATTGAGTACTTATAGTATATCTCTGGATTTAAAATTTATTAAACTAGAAAAGGTCTGGCTGAGGATGAAAGAAATACCGTTCGGTCTTTGGGGGAATTGATAGGATATCTGAATTTGGCTCTCTGTCTAATCATGTTCCCAGAACCTAATGTTAGTGTAGCCAGAGGAAAAGGAAGAAGAGAAGAGATGGATGATTTGGTTTTTACTGCAATTGCTATTGTTTTACCAGCATCCCATGAGTTCATGCTTATCACATAGAACCCATCTGTGGACTTAAAAAGAAGTGGAGAACTCTCCAACAAGGAGAAGCTGATTCACCATTGTTTTTTGATTAGATGTGGGAGAAGAGGTGTGGGGAAATGAACTCTGTTGTCCGCTTTTAAAGCAAGAGCCATTTAAACACTGCTGCCTTCCTACAAAATGTAGAAACTTGTAGTAAGCCTTCTCTTAAATAAGTAATGGTCACAATCTCGTATTCTGTGTTCCAGATGTTGCGCATTTTAACCCTTCCCCAAAGGGACCATCAGAACACCAGTTGTACTGTGTGTGGAGAAAGGCTGTTTGAAGTGTATTAGCTGCTCAGTTCAATGGGCTGGTTGCCATCTGTATTGCCAACCTCAGATCCAGGATCACTGCCTTTTGTTCCTGGTGTCTGAGAAGAGAAACCTATTTGGAGGGTATTTAAGTAAACTATCCCTTGAAGAAGAGGACTCTATCTGGAGGGTATTTAAGTAAACTATCCCTTTAAAAAGAGGAACCTATCTGGAGGGTATTTAGGTAAACTGGCCCTTTAAGAAGAGAAATCTATCTGGAGGGTATTTAAGTAAACTGTCTCTTTAAGTGATCAGTGGCTCTTATCTTTCTACCATTAAGTAACCTCTTCCTTCTCCATGGAAGGGAGTGAATTTTCTATGGAATCAGTGAGAGTGGATAAGAGAGTATAGTAGTGATAGTTTATCATTAGTCTCTGCAAGTGAAATAAATTTAAAAAAAAAATGTACTATCACCAGGTACAACTTCGCTATATTTGTGTTTTTATTGGGTATATTACACATTAGCTGTGATATTTGTGTTAGTGCCTATAATAGTCTTAGAAGCTACATTATTCTAGAAGTGTCAGTACTAACGTTAGTGTCAATGTTTGTGTTAGTGTGGTAAGAAGAAAAATCTACAGCAATGTTTTGACACAAGTCAGGGTCCAAGAAATACTTATTTCCTTTCACTGAAATTTTGCCTTTTATTTTGGATTCCAGGCAATAAATACTTATCAAGACTCACCTTGCTGAATTAAACGCATGGTACTATGGAGCTTTTGGTATTTTAGGAAGAGTTTTGGTCAAGAAGAATGTTGACTGGTAGATTAAATCGAGGAAGACAAGGTGTAGCCATGCTCAGAGCAAAGTGTGTTTTCTTGACAGATTTGGTCTGAGAAAGATAATAGTGGTGTCAGAAAATGGGGCTTAGGGTCTGAGTATAGCATGAAAATGACTGATGCAAGGGAGACAGCAGATAATCACCAGGGTTTTTTGTTTTTGTTTGTTTGTTTTGTGGCCTCCTCTACCATAACCATTGATTCTTGCATCCAGCAGCACTGGGGGCATCCCATGCTAACTTAAGTTGCCAGGAGGGCATAGTCTTTTACAAGCAATGACTTGTTCTTCTAGCAGTGACCTTACTTCTTAGGTCAACTTTGTAAAGCAGCAATGAATCAGTTTAATCTGTCAAATGTGTAGGGTCACTTGTTTTGGGCCTGCGCTGTGCCACATACTGTGCAACTGTTTTCCTTAAACAGGACGCAGGGATACATACTATCATTCCCAAGTCAGAGAAGACACAGAAGGCATAAAAATTACTGGCTTTCACGCAAGTGAATGATCCTGGCAGAACCAGGATTAGACTCTAGGGGATCAAATACTCACCTAAGATTATCTGTGTTTTGAATCACAAAGAGACCTAAGTCTTTAGATTTCCTTTTTTTTTTTTTTTCAAATTTCTTTTAAACTTGCATTGGTGTTGTATTGTTTGTCTGTGTGAGGGTATTGGATCCTGCAGTTATAGAGAGTTGTGAGTTGCCATGTGGGTGCTGGGAATTGAATCCAGGTCCTCTGGAATAGCAGTTTGTGCTCTTGTGCTCTTAACCCCCGAGCCATCTCTTACTGGAGAAAGGTTAAACAACTTGCTACAAACAGGTTAGCAGGCTTCCAATAGGGCTTGAATTGCTAGGAACAAGATTCAAGGAAAACTTTTGTGTTTAAATCATGTATGTATTAATGTATTTAGTGGCAAACCACATAGCCTCAATGTTAGCAAAATGGAATTCATTCTAGAAAGATTAGTCTGCATGGCTTCATCTCTGCTTTTGTAGTTTTTGATCTGTACTGCCTTTGGTTGTGCCATAATTGTACTAACCTGAGATTTGCATAGCCTTTGTTTCACCTTTGTGCAACTTTAACCGTGCTATCATTATAGATTAACCTAATATAGTCTCCTATATCTTTTTGCACACACACACACACACACACATATGCATACATGTGTATTTCCTATATGCATAGATTGTATATATAGTCACCCATATTATACATCTAGCAAGTAGAGCACTAAATAATCAAAGATGTGGAACTGGACCTGGAATCCTATATTTACTGTTAAATTCAGGAAGAGTTTTACAGACATCATATATGTTTGCTTCAGGAGAGACAAAGAGGTTTTAAGGGCAAACATTGCCTTTGAAGATTTATTTCAGTTAATAAGTGGGGATGAAATAACAGAATGAATTCCTGCCTTAATGCTTCGGTGGATAGAGATAATGGTTGCTGGTGGCTGCTCACATCACATTAGGAGAAACCATTGGACATCATGAGCCTTCGAATAGCTCTCCTCACTATCCTATTTCCTAAGACTGAGTCTTCATCAGACGATCCACATTACCAAACATACAAGGGTACGAGGAACCACCCTTGAGAGACGCAGCCACCAAAACTCAAAAGGTTTGCTCTGTTACAGAACACACGCTGTGTTTCCCTGACAATGTTACAACATTGTTAAAAGACAAAAGCAGACTGTCCAGATGGCTCATTGGCTCAAGGCACCTGCCTGAGAATCTCAGGATCTGAGTTAAGGCTCAGGAGTCACATGGTGGAAGGAGAGAACCCGCTCCCAGAAATTGTCCCCCTGACTGCCATACAGGAGTCATGACACACACAGTAAATAAATAGGTAAATGTAATAAGAATCTTTTTAAAAAGAAGAAACTAAGAGCCAGCAAGCTGCCTCAATGGGTAAAGGCACTTGTCGCTAAGCCAGAGGTTCTGGGTTCTATTCTCAGGACCCACATGATGGAGGGAGATGACAAATTCATGCAAGTGTCCTCTAACTTCCCCAGCAGCTCTGCCTGCATGTGGGCGAGCATACACGCGCGCGCGCGCGCGCGCACGCGCACGCACACACACACACACACACACACACAGACACACACATACTAAAATATACTTTAGAAGTTTTAAAGATGAAAAAACATAAATTAAAAGTAAAGAAATACCAACTGCATTGTGTGAACCTCCTTGAGCCCAAGGTGAACAAATAAACTTTAAAATATAGATGTGCATTTAAAAACCGTAAAAATGGACTCCATGATTTTTTTGTGTGCTCTTATTTGGTTCCAGTCTCTCCCTCTCTCTCTTTCTGTGTGTGCGTGTTTCTTTGGGAGGTTTGTTGTATTTTTTTCTAGGTTTTGTTGTTGTATTGGGTTTTTGGTTTGCTTTTTGAGAAAGAACTTAAAATTGGGTGGGTAGGGATGGAGAGAGCACCTGAAAGGGCTTGGGGGAGGGGAAGACTATGACCAAACTATATTTAAATTTAAAAATGTTTTAAATAACAAAAATATAATAAAATTACTTAAAACTACAATCCCAGTTATAATTTTAGTCTGATTAAAAAATGTAATTGATAGTCTGATTCTAAAATGCATAATAAAAACCAGTGCCTAGAACAGCCTTCTTCCTCTCTAACAACAACAAAACCTAAAAGAAGAGTGAGCTTAGAAATTTTTTGTTACTTGACTTCAAGATCAACATGTGGTAGCTAATCTCGATTGTCAATTGACAGGATTTGGAGTATCCTAAGCGACACACCTCTGTATGTGTGTGTGACACACCTCTGTATGTGTGTGTGTGTCTCTCTTTTTCTCAGTGTGCTTTCAGAGATGCTCAACTGTGAGAAGATTCATCCAGAATGTGGGTAACCATTCTCCATGAAATGACTGGCTGGAAGGAAAGGGTTAAATAAAAAAGGAAATGTAATTATGGCTCTTTATTTGACTTAGAAAAGAACAACACTTTCCTACATAAAATAGTGTGAGTATTTGACATCAATTTAACCGTGAAGAAAAAGGAGCAAGTGAGTGGAGGACGCACCTGTCCTTTTCGCTGAGGAATACGGAAGTTACGGGACAGGCCTCGCACTCCTTGTCACAGCTAAAGGCTTCTCCTGCTGCGATGATGGACGGCTGCACACTCGAACTCTGAGCCAAAATGTTTCCTTGTTGCTTTTGTCAGCGTCTGTCACAGCAACGGTGAAATTAACTCATATATTACTAAAGTGCTACAGCAATTAAGACATCGTAATACACAGATTAGATCACGCAAATCAGATACACAGAAATATGGAGCAGAGTGGAGATGGGAAGGAGACCTATAGCATATGGTCAAATATTTCAAGAAACTCACAATGAAAATTTAAATGTCTACAGTTACGGAAAAAAGAAGTGTATTTATTTTCATTTCATATCATTCAGAAAATTTAATTCAAAATAAACCAGGTAATTATGAGAGGTACCACTGCCAAACTTTTCAACAACTATGTGGAAGAAAATCTTTGTAAGACTGGGTTAGGGAAAGGTTTCTTAACCTGATTACAGAGCATGCTCTATAAAAGAAAAATGCAAATGAGCTATATACAAGTTTAAAAACGAACAAATAAACAAACAAAAAAACGAATTACTCCTCAAAAGAAAATGTTAGGGAAGCAAAGGATAAGACTGAGAAAAGTATAAAACTCACGCCTGACCCTGGCATGTGCCTTAGTCACCAGCTGCTGTGTGACCCATTGTCGGTTTTGTTGTCATGCACTTGACATGCGTGGGAAGTAGTGGCTTCAGTCTGAGAATGGCTTCAATTGGACTGACCATTGTGCGTGTCTGTGGGGCATTTTCCTCATTGCTAACTCATGCAGGAGGTCCCAGCCCGCTGTTGGTGGTACCATCCCCGAGCCTGAGCGGTATAGAAAAACACGAGTCTCTGAGAGCAGGTGGATAAACCCTCTGTGGTCTCTCCCTCCATGTAAGATGTAAATCAAATAAAGGATTTCTTCCCCAGCTTGGTTTTGGTCAGTGTTTATTGCAGCCAGAGAAGCTAGACCAGGTACATTCCTAAAACAGCTGCTTCAAAGATTGGTCTTTTATTATTATCTGCTATTGTTTATGTGGGTTAAGAACTGAAGAATGGCAGATACCTAGCAGAGGTACTTGTATGCATATGGCTTTAAAAGGCTTGCCGAATTGCCATGTGGGACTGTGGTTTTCAGCTCTTAGCCTTGTGAATTTCAAGTGTGGAGAACTGGCTTTCCTTCTCATCCCAGTGGCTAATGATGGAGCTCAGCTCTTTACTTCTCAGTACAAGGTCCCCTTCAGAGGCTCCCTGGAAGTTAGTTTCTTCTAGAACAATTCATCTGAGAGGGACAAAACCGGAGATATTAGACACATATTTTATAAATTAAAATTTAATACAGAAAGTCTTGCTGAGTGAGAACCTTTTAAATTTCTTGTGTTAAAACCACCACCTTAAAAAAAAAAGCGCCAAGGGTCCAATAGCTACCTTTTTTTGTTTATTTGTTTTTCGAGACAGGGTTTCTCTGTAAAATAGGCCTGGCTGTCCTGGACTTACTTTGTACATCAGCATCAGGCTGGCCTTGAACTCATACAGATCACCCACCTCTGCCGCCCGTGGTGGGATTAAAGTTGTGCTCCACCACAGCTGTCTTTAAAGAACTGGCTGAGAACAGCCACACGGAACTGTCGCTGTATGTCTAAACATGCTTGTTCCGTTACTCTTATGTTTCCACGTGTGTGTGGGGGGACTTGAATAAGAATAAAAAACAATGTTATTAGGGAAGACATAATCGGTTGGGAAGAACTGAGAATCAAGGTGGGCAAACAGTTCTTTCCACCCACAAAAAAAAAGTGACTACAGTTGAAATTCAGTCTAGGCCTGGAGGGCTGATGGCTGTGTGACACGGGAGAGCAAGGCCAGGGCCAGCATGTGAGAACTGGGAGGTTGACTAACACCACTTGTAAGGTAACTTTGGGAATGAAAGTTTCTCTGGGAGCCTCTCTGTGAAAACCCTGACTCTGTGCTAGGCTTAGTGTGAGTCAGACTTAGGTCTTTTATACATGGCCAGTATAGAGAGCTTTTTAAAGTCATCTTTTGTTAATCTTGTCCCCCTAAGGATTGCACGGCACAAGCTAAAAAGGAGTAAATATACTCACTTGCCAGCTGCTGGCAAAGGCTTTAGAGGACAAAGAAGGGCCTTTCGTTTGTTTTTCTGTTAATGTGACGAGGTTTCTTTCACCATGTAGATCAGGCTGGCCTTGGACTCATGATGCTCCTGCCTCAGTTTCCCAAGTGCTAAGATTACAGGTGTGCACACCACTCCTGAGTTACGCAAGCACTGTTGTCTTCTGCTTTAGGCCCTGCTGCAATTAAGAGATATTTGTTCCTCATATAATGGAAAGAATATCCTGAAGATGACCGATGTTTCCGGAAAATTAAGATGTACCTTGATGCACCGCATTTAAGTCACATCATTACATACAATTCAGATTTCAAGAGCTAGCTTTTCTTGTTTCCTAGTGTCATTTCACATTCTTCAAAAAGCTTTGTTTTCCCAAACCAAACTAGGACATCTTATTTACCATGTCAGAGTGGATGGTTCTTCATTCCATTCCACTTTTTACCCAAGTTGAGAAGGGGCCCTGAAAAAAGGAGGAGCAGTTCATCTTGACAAAATCCGGTTAAAACTGTTAGCAGTTAGCCCAGCCTCTGATAAAAAGACGCTCACTTTGTTTCTGTGAAAATGAGGAGATTACACAAACTAAGAAACAGTTCATGAGGATAATTCTTCTTTAGTTCTAGAGCAGGGGTTTTGATAGCAGGCGCTCTGAGCTCCGTTTACATCACACAGCATTCAGCTTTGCCACCTGCTTAGAGAGACAGGCAAACTAAGCAAACGTAATGAAAAAAAAAATAAAAGGAAAGATAAAAGGGGAAATAAAAACTCATTTTCTTCTGCAAGAAGGTGGATGACAAATGAATTGCTATTATGTTCCTGAGTGCTTTTGTAAATTCAGTCTAACTTGCATAAACAAAGTTGTCTCTAAGCTTAAAAAAGTACTCTTTCTGGGTTAAAAAAAAAGCCAATTTTCTTTTCCTTTGTCCTAATTTAACACTTTTCTGTTTAGCTTTTCTTCAGTCAACAATGTAAACACAAATATGTTGCTGATCTGAAATTTGTTTCTTGTCGGGCGTGCAACACTTTGTAGTTGATAGAAAGGTAGTGATTTTCTAGATTCCCATTTCATGGTAGACTGCACACCAAACAAGCAAGTGAACCTGGGTCTTTATAGTAATGCGGTGGGAGAGGAGACCCAGAGGGAAGAGTAGGGAGCCACCGTGCCCAGAAGAAATCAGATAAAGCAAGCCCTGTGGCATTAGTGTGCAAGCTTTGTCTAAGTCCTGGCGTCTCTGATGGATCAGCCCCCCTCACCCCGTTCATTTGTCACCCCAGCGCACCTTTTGTGCTAATCATTTCCCACTGGTCATCATCCAGAGCTTGGAGTCGATCGCTGACTAGCCTCTTCGCTTGTACCATTATTTCCAGCAAGCTTGGTGCATCTGCAGTAAATCCTGGAGGATTTAGGGGTGGGCCAAGGAAGTGTGCGGGGTGGGGTGATAAGGCCTGGGTGCACCTGAAAGGAAAGCTTTTCATTCTGCCCTGATGCAGCATCTGAAGATTTGATTTGATCAAGTTCTTTTTTTTTTTTTTTTCTTTTTTTGCCAGCTGTCCCTGGATGTTTATGCAAGTTGAAGACGAAGCAATGAGCATTTTCCTCCATCTCTATTAGGCTTGCTTCTGAGTTCCAATGGCAAAAATCTCTCTTTTCTTGGATTTTTTAAAATGTGGTGATTGGTGAGGGAGACGGACAGTGCCTATTCTAGAAGGGGTGTCAAATGAGCCTGGGGGATGTTTCAATCACTGGGTCGAGAGGCCCTGCTTTGTACAGAGCCACTGACAATTTTCATGTGTGAGAGCAAGAAATATGGTCTGATCAAAAATTTGCAGCTTGTTTGCAGAGGCTTCTGAAGAGCGTCTTCAAAGCAAAGCCACTTTTTAAGAAATACTAAATCCACAATCACTATTTTATGTATTACTTTTTTCTCTCTTCTTGGGTTTTATTTTCTCATTTATCCAGAAAAGTTATACTAGGAAGTGTTTGTTCATGAGCAGTGACCTCTCTCTCTGTGTGTGTGTCTCTCTCTCTCGGTCTCTCTGCCTATCTGTCTACCCCTCTCTCCCCCTCCTCTTCTCCTTCAGTCTTTCCTTCCCTCCCCTCACCCCTCCCTCTCTCTGTGTTTGCATTGTGCATATCAACATAAATGAATGAAGTAGTTTGGTGCCTGACAAACATTTTGTGACAAGAATCAGTGCAGTTGCTCAGTGGCTTTTATGCGTTGCCTACATTTTCAGGATGTCCTTTACCAGTCTCAGCTATGTTTTGATAGCAAATGGCTGAGCTATTCAGTGGCTCACAGCAACAGAACTTTGCTCATTGTTGACCATGCTCTGTGTCCACTCTGGGTCACCTGTGCCCAGTGCTATCTCCCTCTGTCCTCTGGGGCCTGAGTGTTGCCAGGGCCTCTTTCATCACATGGGAAGGAAGGACAATGTTGAGTTATGCAGCATTTTTTAAAACCTCTGTTTGCACTCACAATTCTTTGGCCTTAACAAGTCACAAAGCAAAGCTTTCATCGCTTGTGTAGAGAGAAAAGGATTCTACATGAAGGACACAGCCCTGTTAGGACACACAGTGAAACAGTACCTGACAGCTCTCAGTTGGTCGTGTTATGTCGTGTGAGGGCATTGGGCATTTCCGATGCTCCTCATGGCACTGTATGGCAGAACTTCTTGGGGGTAGAGACCAGAGAGGCTTCAGTGCATACAGCTTCAGACATAGCTAATGAGTGTGACGTCCCAGCGAGGACGGCGGAAAGGTATCTGCATTGTGGTAGAATGATATTTGTGCAGCTTTCAGCGTGCTAAAAGGCTAGAGGGAACCATTTTCATGTGTCGCTATAACTTTATCTGACTAAAAAGTAAAGTTTGCTTCTCTCCTTGAGGAATGGAAGTCGTTTTCTCACTCCCCCTTCGTGTCTGGTGTGACACATGCAGGGTATGAAGAGGTGACAGTCTTATAGAAATACTACAGCTACATGTGCAAAGCAACAGCACACAGGCACTATCCAAAGCTCTAGTATTTCTCCCCAAAGGAATCACACATTTTTCCTCAGAGATGAAAGAAAAGGTTGTCTTACAGCTTCTTCCAAAAAACCCCAAGGTGGAATGACCAGGGATATTCTTGGGAGATTTGCTTGTTGGGAAATTGGGGGTGGGAGTTCAAATAATTGGAGGGAGAAGCTGGCCCACAATATGGTTGCTTCAAAGATAGCCAATCCTATGAGCCAATGGAGCCCTCAACAGGCTAACTTTTTGACTTTGTTTTAATTTGAGGCAACTGAAGCTGGGCCTCTATAGGCCCTCCCACTTTATTTATTTTATTTTATTTATTTTTATTAATTACGCTTTATTCACTTTGTATCCCCCATAAGCCCCTCCCCCCTCCACTCCCGATCCCACCCTCCCACCCCCTTCTTCACGCATGCCCCTCCCCAAGTCTACTGATAGGGGAGGTCCTCCTCTCCTTCCTTCTGCTCTTAGTCTATCAGATCTCATCAGGAGTGGCTGCATTGTCATATTCTGTGGCCTGGTAAGGCTGCTCCCCCCTCAAGGGGAGGTGATCAAAGATCAGGCTAATCAGATTATGTCAGAAGCAGTCCCTGTTCCCATTACTATGTAACCCACTTGGACACTAAACTGCCATGGGCTACATCTGTGCAGGGTTTCTAGGTTATCTCTATGCACAGTACTTGGTTGGAGTATGAGTCTCAGGAAAGACCCCTGTGTTCAAATTTCTGGTTCTGTTGCTCTCCTTGTGGAGTTCTTGTCCTCTCCAGATCTTACTATTTTCCACTTCTTAGATAAGATTCCATGCACATTACCCAACAGTTGGCCATAAGTCTCAGCGTCTGCTTTGATAGTCTGGAGGGCAGAGCCTTTCAGAGGCCCTCTGTGGAGGGTTTCTAACTTGTTTCCTTCTTCTTCTTTCCTTCTTTCCTTGTTTTCTTCTTCTTCTGATGTCCTTCCTCTTTGCTTTATGGGATGGAGATTGAGCATTCTAGAAAGAAATGCTCAACTTCATTAGCCATCAGGGAAATGCAAATCAAAACAACCCTGAGATTTCACCTTACACCCATCAGAATGGCCCAGATGAAAAACTCGAGTGACAACACATGCTGGAGAGGTTGTGGAGAAAGGGGAACCATCCTCCATTGCTGGTGGGAATCCAAACTTATACAATCACTCTGGAAATCAATCTGGAACTTTCTCAGACAACTAGTAATAGTGCTTCCTCAAGATCCAGCTATACCACTCCTAGGCATATATCCAAAAGAGGCTCAAATACACAATAAGGACATTTACTCAGCCATGTTTGTAGCATTTTTAGTTGTAATAGCCAGAGCCTGGAAACAACTGAAGAATGGATGCAGAAATTGTGGTACATCTATACAATGGAATATCACTTAGCAATGAAAAATAAGGAAATCATGAAATTTGCAGGTAAATGGTGAGACCTGGAAAGTATCATCCTGAGTGAGCTGTCCCAGAAGCAGAAAGACACACATGGTATATACTCACTCATATAGACATATAACATAAGATAAACCTACTAAAATCTGTACATCTAAAGAAACTAATCAAGAGAGAGGACCCTGACCTTCAGGAGATACTGATCAGGAGCTAAAGCTCAGGAGGGTGTGGCCTAGGATGAGACGGTTCTCTGGGGCCCAGTCATCAGCAGAGGCTGTTCTTGGCAGCTAAGAATGGCGTTTGCATGGGAAGTTTTTGTAGTCATAGCTCATAGTTCTGATTGTGAACCATCCTAGTTTTATTCTCACAGAGATTTGTGTTGTTGACTAATATCTTCTGCTCTAACTTGAAGAACCTTTTTGGAGACTTCTAGTAAGGAAGGGCTTGCAGAGAGGAATCTCCTTAATTTTTTCTAAGAAAGTCTTTTCTTCTTCATTTGAAAAAACAGGCCATTTCTGCTGGGTATAGTAATTTTGGTTGGCAGTCTTCTTTCCCTCATGCCTGTGACTGTATCAAAACGCTCATTTCTTCTGCATAGGCTTTATGCTCAGAAACCAACTGAGTGTCTTGTCAGTGTTCTCTTAATGTGATACTTTTCTTCCACGTTTTCCTCTTTGTCTTTCAACAATTTGATTATACTTTTTCCCCAACTCTTTATTGATTCTTTGTGAATTTCACAGCATGCAACCAAATCCCACTTCTCTTCCCCACCCCTTCATATATGCCCTCTGCCCTTGCAACCTTCCTGCATCCCTCAAAAGAAAATTAAAAAAACAATTGAAACAAAACAGAAAAACCACAAAAATCTTGTCGTGGAAGTTGCAGTGTGTCACAGTTCCACAATCTTTTGTTCACACATCTTTACTTGCAAATGTTCATTGCAATGAATTGTTGGTTTGGTTTGAGGTCTCTAGTATTTGCTACACTATCAAAACTGGATCCTTACCTAGACTCCTCTTGGGTATCCTGTTTTGCCCTTGTGATGGAGATCTGCAGCTTTGGATCTGCAGAAACTGGCCTCTTCACATGCAGCTCATAGATGAGGTAGATGTTGGGGTGAGCCAGCTCAGAGCCCTGGATCTGAGCCTGGATGGTAACGGGGTTGTCAGCCTACCAGTTCTCCCACACCCACAGCACAGTCAGGAAGTGGCAGGGCCAGCTCTCCTTGGGCACACTTATCTATCCCTGTGCCATCAGGGTCAGCTCTATTATGCTGCCCAGGAGAGGTACAGGGCCTGCTCTCCTGGGTGTTGTGGCCAGTGAGGAGCAAGGCTAGCTCTCCTACTCTCATGACCCCAGGGCATGCTCTCCCACCTGCCTCAGGTGGCAAGGGGTCAGAGGAGCATCTCTCCCTTGCCAGTGTCACCACAGGACTGGTGAGTGGCAGGGCTAGCTCCTTTGAATGCCACAGCCAGTGAGGAGTGGGGCCAGCTCTGTACAACTTTTGGACATCACTATGGTCCCAGGTGGTAGCCCAGACCAGAGATGTGTCCACATGGTCTTTGTGGTAATATGAGCTATGGAAATTAACACAGAATCCTCCGGAAACATGGACATGGACCCAGATATGACCCTCAGTGGCAGCAAGGGGTGGGGCTTCATCATGGCCTCGGGAGCAGGGCGGGTGCCACATCAGGATATCCCTTCCCACCCTCCCTTCTCTCGTTCCATCTCTCTTCACAGTGCTCAAGCCATTCCGCTTCTCCTCTCCACCACATGCACATCACAGTGGCTCTAGCATGGGCGGGCCGCATGGTGGACAGGCCTCTGGGTGTCTTCAGCCTGCCTGCCTATACTAATTTTGATAGTTGTCTGTCTGAATTCTCTTGAAATTCACTGAGCTGGACCTGATCTCTACACCTGTAGACTGGTGTTCTGATGTGTGTTTCTGTGGAATGTCTGGCACCAGGGTTCCGTGGGATAGACTTGGTGCTAAGTGTATTGGTGACAGCCTGGAATTTTGGGACACATCAAAGTTATACTCTAAGTTGACTCCTCCCATCCCCCAGGAGAGCTCTTGGAGAAGTGCATCTGTCTTGGACCTGAGATAGCCAAAGTTAGGAAAGCAATGATCGAGGGGCGTGACTCTATTTCACCCTCCCTGTTCCAGGCATGCGTCCTTTCTCATTTCTGTGCTCTATATGAGTGGTCGGATCCTGTGGCTCTCATGAAACTATGAACACACGCAGACGACTTTCAAATCATAGATATGCTATTTCTGTGAGGTGAAAAAGACTAGAAATTCTTATTGTGCTATCATGATAATGCCTCCCAATACTTCTTTATGAAGGTCCATAAAAGGAATTCCCACTGGGCTCCTGGTTCTAGGAATCCTTAGACACTGTAAACTCTGGGTAATCTGTGTATTTCACTGTTTGCTAGAAAGGTCACTGCCAACTCAGTAGACAGCCTGATGCATGCAAATACATGTTATGTAACAACTCCAATCCTGTCCTTGTTTCATTTCTCTCATTTTAATCGTTTCTAAACTGTGTTTTGCACAATAGCGGAAAATTTAACTTATTTTGGTCACTATGACAAATGAGCAGGATCGCCCCAGAGAAACCCTCAGGTACTAAAATGGCACCAGCACACTCACCTCCACGTGGAAGTCTGTATTCTGTGAGCAGACTTGCTTCTCTTGTCGTAGGAGAATGGCTTCTGGTGATCCAGTTCCCCTGTCCCACCAAAACACCAATAAAATCCATCAAAGAAAAACCATTGTTTTCATCAGAACTATGAGAAATGGGTCTTTGTTGTTGCTGTTTAAAGTAGGTCTAGTCATGCTAGTTTGCCATCCCTAAATCAGTGTAGGAGAAATAAGCCAGTGCTTGGGTAAATCCACCTGTGGCCCATCTCTGAACTTGGAAGATGAGGCCCATCTACCCAGTACATATAGAGGAGAGGAATAGACTTTCCAAGGAAATTCAGGCTATTCTTACCAGAATGGGAGAAATGGTTATACCAGTGGCATACATTTTCAGTAATTCCTCTGCCCAATTTATAGATTTCAAAAATACTTTCAGGCGGGCAGTTTCAGAAGCCAACTTGAGCCGTGTTTGGTAATGACCTGTAACATGCAAACCTGTGGAAAAAGTGTGTGGTAAACAGCCATTAAAAACACAGCTAGTAAATGTTCCACAAGTGAGAGGGGAAAGTATGCTTTTACCTAAAACTTCATTCCAGGGCCAGGCTGACTGCAGTTGTTTCTCAGAGCGGTCATGGCAGACATTTCTGTTACGGGACATTTCCAAGTATAGAGACCACAGATTCTTATGTATCAATTATTCATGAGCCCATCCCCACAGATATAAAAAGGCCTCACAGAACAAAAGCATATGCTTTAGAGAGACAAAGAGATCTTTACTCTCTGTGATCATGTGTTCTTGTCAAGAATGGAGTCTATAAAATGGCCTCCATGGTCACGCCATCTGCCCTGTTCAAAATGCAGTTTGGGCTAGTGATAAGACTTAGCTCCCAGGGCCATGTTGCTTGGGTTTGAATAACAACTGCATTAATTGCTATGGCTATAGACAAGAGTAAATGCCATACCTTCACTGCATCCCACTTTACCCATCTGCAAGTTGACCAACGTAGCCACACAGTGGAGTTTTCATGATGATTCAATGATTTAATGTACAAAAGTAATCTGTAAAGCACACCTACAATACTGACAGCTCTTGGTAGGTATTTACATATCCAGAGCCCATTATCTTAACAAGATGAACCATTCTTGGTCATTTTGTCATTTCTTTTTCCTTCAGGATTAATCCAGCAGTCAAGACAAAGTCTAAACAAGGTTATGAGGCTGAAAAACCCTCCAGGACTTTTTAGTATCATATATAAGGAAGTTGTGATATTTTGTGGGGCATAGTTACTCTTTCTAGGAAAAAAAAATTATAATTGAAATACAAATAATTGAGTGAGATAAATAATGAACATCACCAGTGCTCTGAACTCTATCCTTCTAGCTTCAGCTAAATTAGGGATCTAACAGACCTGCCCCTCCTCTAAGAATGGTGATGATGAGCAAGTGAGCATAAAATCACCCTAAATTCTGGGATGTCCTAGGCCACTCCATCTAGGTTCGTCACCTACAAGAGCCTATTGTAATGCTTCTCTCTTGAACTCTGCTATGGATGAAATTATATTGCTCCTCCAAAATTATATTCACTTCGCTAAATTATCTTTCTGTGTTTTAAATGAATCAACCCACTTCATATTCGGAACAGCCAAAAGACTAAGTTTATATGAATTTTCTGGCACCTCTGAATTTTCTAATGAGCCACAGTACCAATTTTGGTCTCAAACATAATAAAAATCATATTTGATCTCAGATCATTTGAAATTATAAGTGTTTATGTGAGACACAGAATTCCTGAGTCTCCATCTTGTCTGCCAACATCAGTGGAGACGATCAAGAGATTTGGGGAAAGAAACTGTCTGGCACAGACAGACAGTTCCTGTGTGAGACAGCCTGAAGCAACTGAAGCAACATGGACTCCATGCCATCGGCTCTAAAGCAGATGCCCTGAAGACATACCTGGTGGCCTCTGGGCCAGGCTCCTCCTGTCTTAATCTCCTCTATCAAGAACAATTGATCACAAGGAAGACATATGGTAGGCTATGATGTCTATGGGTTCTGCATCTAAAAATGCCACCAAATACATATTGAAAGTGGAAAAATATTTTCATTGAATATGAACAGACTCATTATTTTTAAATGAGAGAATATAGTAATTCCTTGTACAGTATATTAGGTATCATAAGTCATTTAGAAATAAAACACAGATATACTTGTTTTATTGAGTTTTACTTTTTTACATTTTGTAGATACTGTATTTTTTGTTTTTGTAAACATTTTAATTTTTATTGAAAAATATTTCATAGATATATTTTGGTCATAGTAGCCTCTCTCCAACTTCTCCCATAAACTGTATTTTTTTTATATACTGAATGTTTATGAGACTCCTTATATTCATTAAGTTTTTGGTTTAATTTTTCCCATAGCATGAATACATTTTGTGTCTCTGCGTCATGTTTTGGTGATTCTATTAATGTTTCAAACATTTTTATGATATTTCTTATGGTGATGTGTAATGAGCAATTTTTCTGAGTTTTTTAAAAGAGATTGAGCCCGGAGTCTCTTAGAAACATCCTAAGATTGAGTCACAGTCCACCTCTGTGATCAGTGACTATTGGTGTTACTCTCCATGCTACTGAGAGATGTGCTGAAATACCCACGTGTATGGAGTCTGTTGCCACTATCCCGCTGACCAACCCACATCTCTCTCCCCACAGCTTTCCTTATTCCCAGAGACACAACAATACTGGCATGGGTAAATGTATTACAGTTGTTTCTAAGAGTTCAAGTAAAAAGGAGAATATCTCTTACCTAGATTTAAAGATTTATTTTTGCTACTTTTAATTTTGTGTGCATGTGTGTGTGCAGTTAGCTATAGAGACTAGCAGGTTCCCACAGAGGCCATAAGCATGAGTTTCCTGGAACTGGCGTTTGTGAGACATCTGTCCAGCCCTGTCCATCTCAGTTTAAATAAAAACTACACATGATTGATTCATGATGATGGTGTGCCAAAAATCAAGACAGTCTGAAGGCCAACCCTCTTGTTGCAACCATAGGGTTTGTGAGGATAAAACAGGAGCTCTTGAAAATGAAAACTGCTCATCTAGGGAACACGTGATCACATGGAAGCAAACTGACCCATGCACCATTCTGAAAAGCTTAGGCCTTTGAAAATTACATAAACTCTCCTTGTTTTCTGATTTGTAGGGAGAGCAATAAAACCTGGATGACAATGTTCTTTAACAATCTTATTTACTGAAGATTCTTTTTAAAAAGTTGCTTCAGTTTAAAAAAAAATTTCCATACAATGTATATATATATATATATATATATATAATGAAATATTTATCAGCATATTCCTCTTCAAATTTCTCATATCTACCTAACCTATCCTCTCCCAGCTTAAGATTTAAAAGATTTTTATTTTAAATTGTGTGTGAGTGTGACTGGTGTGTGTGGTTAGATTACGTGGAGTTGGAGTTACAGGCAGTTGTGAGCTCCTTCATGGGTGTGCTTAGAATAAAACTCAAGTCCTCTGAAAGAGCAGCAAATACTTTTAACTGCTGAGCCATATATACCTCCACTTTTGATAACCTACTAAGTATTTTTGTGTTATTTTTATTTATTTTTTATTTATTACAATTTATTCACTTTGTATCCCATCTATAGCTCACTCCCTCATCCCATCCAAGCCCCACCCTCCTTCCCTCTTCTCCCATAAACCTTACCCAGTCCACTTATGGGGGGGGTCCTCTTCCCCTTCCATCTGATCCTAGCCTATAAGGTCTCATCAGGACTGGCTGTACTGTCTTCCTCTGTGGCCTGGTAAGACTGCCTCCTCCTCCTCCTCCTTAGGAGGAGGTGATCAAAGAGCCAGCCACTGAATTCATGTCAAAGACAGACCCTGTTTCCCATACTAGGGAACCCACTTGGAGACGGAGCTGCCATGAGCTACATCTATGCAGGGATCTTAGGTTATCTCCATGCATGGTCCTTAGTTGGAGTATCAGTCTCAGAAAAGACCCCTGGGCCCAGATTTTTTGGTTCTTTTGGTCTCTTCGTAGAACTCCTGTCCCCTCCAGATCTTTTATCTCCCCCTTCTTTCATAAGATTGCCTGCACTCTGCTCAAAATTTGGCCATGATTCTCAGCATCTGCTTTGATACCCTGCTGAGTAGAGTCTTTCAGAAGCCCTCTGTGGTAGGCTTCTGTCCTGTACCTTGTTTTCTCCCTCTTTTGATGTCTGTCCAGTTTGCCTTTCTGAGGATTGATCATCTTACTGAGGGTTCTCCTTCTTGCTTAGCTTCTTTAAGTGCACAGATTTTAGTATGTTTATCCTATATTACATCTCTAATATCAACTCATAAGTGAGTATTTATCAGGTGTGTCTTTCTGTTTCTAGGATACCTCACTCAGGATGGTCTTTTCTAGTTCCCACCATTTGCCTGCAAATTTCATGATTTCCTTGTTTTTTAATTGCTGAGTAATATTCCATTTTGTAAATGTACCACAATTTTTGTATCCATTTCTCTATTGAGGGACATCTGGCTGTTATGAACATCCAGATTCTGGCTGTTATGAACAAAGCTGCTACGAACATGGTTGAGCAAATGTCCTTGCTCTATACTTGAACATATTTTAGATACATGCCTAGGAGTGGTATAGCTGGTTCTTGAGGTAGCACTATTTCGAATTGTCTCAGAAAGCACCGATTGATTTCCAAAGCAATTGTACAAGTTTACTTTCCCACGAGCAATGGAGGAGGGTTCCCCTTTCTCCAAATCCTCTCCAGAATGTGTTGTCACTTAAGTTTTTGATCTTAGCCATTCTGATAGGTGTAAGGTGAAATCTCAGGGTCATTTTGATTTCCATTTCCCTGATAGCTAAAGATACTGAACATTTCTTTTCTTTTTTTTTTCATAGTCAACGGAGTCTTTTTATTTATGTTTTACATCTCTAGAAAAAAAATCCCAGGATTTTCCCTTCTGTGTGTTTTCTTGCTTCTTCATGGTACATGATGCCAGCTGAGGCCTTCAGTAGAGTGAAGCCAAACTGACGGGATGGGAGCAGATTGTTCTGCCATTTCTCTAGGTCTTTAAGTTGGACATCAAACCTGGGCCTAATCATGCCACACTTGTTCAACCTGCCTGTGAGGTCCACAACAATCTTCCCAGCTCTGTAGTCATCAGTGATCTCAAATTCCCCAATATAACCCTGCTTCATCATCACAGGAACCGGAGAATTCTGTGTTTCGCTTTGTACCCCATTTAAAAAAATTGGATTACTTGATTTGTTGCTTTTTAGCTTCTTGAGTTCTTTATATATTCTGGATATTAGCCCTTGTCAGGTATAGGGTTGGTGAAGATCCTTTCCTAGTCTGTAGGCTGTCATTTTGTTCTGATGACAGTGTCCATTGCCTTACAGAAGCTTTTCAGCTTCATGAGGTCCCATTTATTGATTGTTGCTCTTAGAGCCTGTGCTGTTGGTGTTCTGTTCAAGAAGTTGTCTCCTGAGCCAATGAGTTCAAGGCTCTTCCCCACTTTTTCTTCTAACAGGTTTAGTGTGTCTGGTTTTATGTTGAGGTCTTTGATCCACTTTGACTTTAGTTTTGTGCAGGGTGAAAAATATGGATCTATTTGCATTTTTCTATATGTAGACATCCAGTTAGACCAGCCCCATTTGTTGAAGATGCTGTCTTTTTTTTGTGTGGTTTTGGCATCTTTGTAAAAAATAAAGTGTGTGGGTTTATTTCTGGGTCTTCTATTTTATTCCATTGATCCAACATTCTGTTTCTATGCCAGTACCATGCAGTTTTTATTACTATTGCTCTGTAGTACAGCTTGAGATCAGGGATGGAGATAACTCCAGATGATCTCTTTTTGTACAGGATTGTTTTAGCAATTCTGAGTTTTTGTTTTTCTATATGAAATTGAGAACTGTTCTTTCAAATTCTATGAAGAATTGTATTGGTATTTTAATGGGAATTGGATTGAATTAATCACTATGTTACTCCTATTGATCCATAAGCATGGGTGATCTTTTCATCTTCTGATATCTTCTTCAATTTCTTTCTTCAGTGACCTGAATTTTTTTTTCAAAAAGGTTTTTAACTTGCTTGATTAGAGTCACAACACCGTACTTTATGTTATTTGTGACTATTGTGAAGGGGATAGTTTCCCTAATTTCTTTCTCAGCCCTTTTGTCTTTCTTATATAGGAGAGCTACTGATTTTTTTTTTTTTTTTAGTTAATTTTGTGTCCTGCACTTTGCTGAAGGTGTTTATCAGCTGAAAGAGTTCTTTGGTTGAATTTTTTGGGTCAGTCATGTATACTATCAAATAATTTGCAAATAGTGATACTTTAACTTCTTCCTTTCTGATTTGTATCCCCTTGATCTCCTTTAGTTGTCTTATTGCTCTAGCTAGGACATCAAGTACTATGTTGAAGAGATATGGAGAAAGTAGTCAACCTTGCCTTGTCCCTGATTTCAGTGGGATTGAATTAAGTTTCTTTCCATTGAGTTTGATGTTGGCTATAGGTCTGAAGTTCTCTTTTTTTGTTGGGTCTTTGTGCATGTTGTTTAGGTATCAAGGTGGCTGTTGCCTCATAGAATGAGTTTGGTAGTGTTCCTTCTGTTTCTATTTTGTGGAATAGTTTTAAGAGAATTGGAGTTAGCACTTCTTTAAAGGTCTGGTAGAATTCTGTGCTGAAACCATCTGGCCCTGGGAATTTTTTGGAAGGGAGAATTTTGATGACTGTTTCTATTTCCTTAGTGTATATAAGACTATTTAATCTGATCTTGATATAATTTTGGTAAATGGGATCTATCAAGAAAATTGTTCATTTTGTTTAGATTTTCAAACTTTGTGAAATATAACTAAGTCTTTTAAGGACAGCCCATATGCGCGTTAATGTGGGACCATTCACAAAAGTGTGGAGAACCAACCACTGGCTATATCCTCAACAAAGATGATTCCTTCTCCAGCATTTACTCATTGTCAACAACTCCTCAATATTGGATGGGGCTTGGAGATAATCTACTCCATATATGACACAATTTTGGCTAGCATGATACTATGTGAGTCTCATGCAGGTAACGGTAGCCACTGTGACTGTTGTGTTATGTCCAGAAGGTAGGCTGTCAAAGTATCCCCTGCACCCACACTCCAACTCTTATTTTTTTGGCCTTGTCTTTTGTGACATTCCCTAAACTTTGGTGGTGGTAGGTTAATACAGCCATCCCACCTAGGGCTGAGCACTGAGTCTTTCATTCTCAACACTTTGACTAGTTACTCATCTTTCCATAGATTGCTGCTCACTACAAAAACGTTTTTCTGACTGAGGATCAGAGCACCCCAGGTTTATAGACATAATCAGAAACATTTTAAAGCATTTATCAAACTAACAATAGCTGGTTCAGCCCTTGGACCTATGACCTCCTTAGCCAGGGGCATTTGACTAAGATTACAATTCAAAGCATAAAATTCCCTCCTTTTGAACAGGTATCAGATCCAATAAGAAAACAGGTGGTTACTCTGTCAGAGTTGTGCCATTGTTGCTCTCGTGAGCTCATTTTGCCTGGAGGATTGGTATTGCAGTATGCAGAATTTATCTGTGGGCAAGGCGACTGACATCTTTCTTCTCAGAAGCTTGTACATCTTCTAGCACAATGAATAACGCCTGGTAGGGAGAAAATATCCTACTGAGACTGATTTCCCTATGTCCTGCAGCCAAAGTGTGTGGTGTCTTCAGTAACAGGGTCTTAGCATGTAATTGTCATAGGCAACAAAGGGCGAAGGTACTATCCTGTGTTGCTGGGGACCTCTGAAGCCTCCCTGACTAATGACTCATAGGGAGGTGTCCAATGCATTGCACTGGAGTTTTAATTTAATAACCTGTGTCCTCTGCAGTGACCATATTCCTCCTTGCAGGGTAATTTCATTTCAACCTTTTAAAAAATTGTATTTTAAAATTAGCTTATCAACTAGTTGGTTTCCACAGACTTTCCCACACATCTCTAGGGCGGCGTTGGTAGTGTAGTGGTGAGCACAGCTGCCTTCCACACATCTCTGGCTTTTAGCCGGACCCACCCACCACCCCTCCTCCTTCTGTAGATGCATTTCCCACTCTAAGATGTGAGAAGTCAGGCTTGTGTGCTGGTGCTGTGCTCTTGGCACAGTGTGCTAGCATGGCACCTTCTCTAATTCCATAGCCACCATCAGGGTATTGTCTCCATCGCTCATATCAGATCTCTAACAGCATTCTAAAAAGCCGAGTATGGCATTGGAAGAAAATAGTTAATTTATTTTAAATGCAGACCCAAGTTCTACTCATGTGGGATTCTCAAGCCGCAGCACGGGAAGTGAGAGTGCCGGGGTTGGCATCTTAATAAACAAGCTAGTGATTCCAATAGAAGAGGTCTGTGTCAATCTATGTCAAGAGATGTCTCCTCCAATTCCTGTCCTGGATCAAGCTCCACTTTAGACAATGAAGTCTGCTTCTCTTGCACTTTTACCATTCAGCAATAAAGCTATACTTCAAGCTACTGCTTTTCCACTCTTTTAGATCATCATTGACATCCCAAGGAGCTTCTTTGAATTTTGGATTTTTTAACTTGTCAGCTACCCACTCCAAATATTTTATCATGAAATTTCTTTAACACTGCAAACATATTTACATAATGTAGTTCTTTGCAGAGACACAAAATGTAGTATTTAGAATGCTTTTTCCATCACATCACCAAGGGTCCACTTTCACCTCCCAGGTGGAAATGCTGCCTATACAGGAAGAGCTTCATTTAAATCAAAACCTCAAAGCTCTCTGTTCCAGTGAGCCCCAGACCCCAACATGTTCCCCATACAGCTTTCCCCAGGCTCTGCTTGTCAGCAGCACTGCCACCTACTGCCAGAAATTGTTCTGGAAGTGTTGTGAGTCAACCCCCAAATGTCTCATTGTTCATTTCTTCCTTTCTTCTCTTAATGGCTGCAGTTGTCTGCTGGCCACCTTCTCACTGCCATTCTTCAAATCCATTTCCGTGAAGACTGAATTTAGCTCTGGTCTCCCACCCCGGATTAAGTCTTCAGCCTGCATGTGAAGTGAAGTATAGATGGTTCAAGATAGCGATGAAGCTCTCCCAAGTATAGGGCCTGGTTCAATCTCTCTGCCTCATTGTCTTTCTCTCTCTTCATGTTCTGGTTGTCCTGAGGTATGAGGTACTCTTACTATTTTGTATGACTTTAGCTTTCACACACTAGCTCTTTCTTCCTGAAATTCTTTCTCATTCCATGTTACCTGGTTTATTCATTCACATTCTTTAAAACTCAGCCCACCTTCCCCACCTTGAAGAGTCATCCCAGAGAGCATTTTGATACATAGCAAATGTTCAGAAAATCATTTGCTGTGTTAAGCTTGAGATGTTCTTCCTAAGGTTGAGGATACTAATTAGTATTAAAATGCACAAAAAAGCAGGTGTTCAGGAAGGAGCTATAGAGAAAACATGGCCTTGATAATCCACCAATGGTGCTAATTATTTCTAAATAGTTCCAATGAACCAAAGTTGTTCCTGAAAGATGCCCAAGCAACCAGTCGGTTCTTTGGAAAAGTCAGCCAGTTGGCATCACGGAAACCTAAACATTCAACAAGTCATCCCAGTGGGCTCGGGATGCTTCAGCAGGTGTCTGTGGAGCCCCTGATGGAAGGAATTGCTGATCGTACTTTATTTCTCTCTTCTCCTTATCTTTCCTCCCACATACAGCAAACTTATGCTGGTGTTTGAGCAGCCACGTGAAACATAGATATGGAAATATATTCACATTTGGGTAAACTCTGCAAGCTGCAGAGAATAAGCACAGCATCCATGGAAAATTCTACACATGAAAGGGTAAGTTGAACCAAGTTTCTGTGTGGCAGAGGCCCCTTTTAGGTCCGGGACACGTGGCCTCCCTGGCTGAATGGACAGAAAGCCTGAATGTGCAAGGGCAGCTAACAGCAACCCAAACAAGACGGCCATTCTCACTCCTCTCAGACCATCGCTCAGAGGGGCCTGATGTAGGGACGGACTCTACATGCTAAGTAACTCCTATTCTTCATTCATGTTGACTTGATGGCTGGAGCCAGGTGAAAAGACAATTAACCCAAACAGCCAACCCGAACGTGAAGCCTCGCTAACGAGGTGGTTTGTTTCCTAAGCTCGGTGGGCATTGTAAGACCCCAAGCGAGTGCCACTTTCTGTAACTGCATCCTTTATGCAAAGGGAAAATTGTCAAAGAAGATGGGGGTAGGCAGCACAGGAGCCCTTTGGTGCGATGTTTTCTACTTTTGTTGTGTTGTGTGCTTTCTTGCGGGCGACTTTTGGGCAAATACTGCATCTTCAGCCAGGAGAAGTTGGCGGAGTACAAAAGAGCTTTTGAAGCAGTGAGTGTAAATTCAGATTCCTTTTCTTCCTTCCTTCCTTCCTTTCTTCGCCTCCTCTCTTCTTCTATGTCTGCAGATCGCTCAGTGGAAATAATAAGCACTATTGCTTGCCGTCCGCATCCCCTGAATTACTCAAACATCAAATGCAACCCAAGAAAGGAGGCACGCTTTATTCTCTTCTGCAAACGTCTCTCTCTCTTTATTTACGTGTCGTTGTGAGGCTAAGCAATAGATGGCCCATCAACACACACACACACACACACACACACACACACGGCCATTAAACAAATTAAAAGGGATGGGCTGACTAACGCAGTACTCTTGGAATCCTCAATTTGATTAGTCTGAGTTTAATACACAAAAGCTGGGGAAGGAGGGGCCAACTGCTCTTTAATAACCTGTACAATTAAATTATGCGGATGAATCTAACTATTCTGTGCCTCTTAACAGAGTCTTATTATCTGATTACTTATAGAAGAAAGTCGTTTCTTCAGCGGTGTTTCTGAGCATGCCTCTGCAAGGCTCACTGTGGCATTTTAATGTTTTAACCGATGTTTCTTTTCCCTTTCTAGAATTGTTTTTCTGTGTCATGAGCTTTCTCTTAAAAAAAAATCAAATAATTTTAGCTTCTTGAAAGCCCATCTTTCTTTTAGCCCTCTTGAAGTCTGGATTCAGGGAAGGTAGTGTAATCAGGAAATGCTTTTCCCTTGGGTAGCTGTTCAAGTACATTCGGGGTGAGCTTTGCTTAATTGTCTTAATGTATTTTAGAATGTGGAGAGCACCCTGCTCTTTTCTTTATGTGGGGAGGCATTCTGACTCATGGCTCATGAGGTCTGCAGACTAGAGAGATGGCTCTGTGTTTAGGAATACATAATGCTCTCGCAGAGGATTGGGTTTCAGTTCCCAGTTTCCAAGTCCAGTAGCTCACAACCTCCTGTTACTCCTGCTCCAGGTGATCTGAGGCATCTGACCTCCATGGCCACTAGCACAGACACATGCATGTGTGCATGCACACACACACACACACACACGTGCGCGTGCTAATAATAGTAACAACAATAACAATAAATCTCTTAAAAGATTGAGGCACCCCACCAAGCATCGAAAGGCTGCTGTGGCAGAAGCTGGGAAAGTTTGTTTTCATCTTCTAGGCGTCAGGCTGCCACACGGTGTTTACTTCCCTCTCCGAGTGTTGCTTGTTGTAGGTGGCTTCTTGCCGTTTGCTCACGGTGACTTTAAACTCCCAATCCTCTTTCGGCCTGCTGTGTAGTTGAGATATGGAATTTGGGGTATTCATTACAACACCTGGACTACGAATTACCACGTTAGTAACATATGCCTCGTCGGTGGACAGAACTAAGCCACCACATCTTAAGCATAGACTCTGGCATCCCCAGCCCTCCAGTAATTCTTTACAGAAATGTGTCTTCCACTGCCTTTACTTAAAAGTCACAATGGTGGCAAGTGCTGTTCTAAGAGAAGAAACAATTCTGAGAAGATTTCCCCCAGTGGTGGAGTAGAAGTTGACCAAGTGGCACAGTTAGAAAGGGAAGGCAGAATATTTTTCCTGCTAGCTTGTACCATAGCTGCTATTGGACCTAAGTTGCTCTTAGAAAATCAGAATACCTGTTTCTCCCTCAGGCGCAGATGCTGAGTAAAACGGTAGTGAATTATGGGGGCATCACTTTCAGAAGCAGACAGTAGCAGCTTCTTGCTGGTGCTGAAGCTCCAAAAATTCTGCACGATTGTCCCACTTGGCTGTCAAATTGTTTGTTTCAGTGTGGAACAGTTTGGGAGTGAAGAATCCAGATTCCTGAGCCAGAGAGTAGAGTCTCCACCTCTGTTCCTACTCTCTTTGAGGGAGCTGGATGTGTTATATACATCTCTATGCTTCAACTTCCTCACGAAGACAATAAAGGATAATTATTTCACAAAACGTTGAGTAACACTTCCCTCAAGGCTGAGGAAATTTCACAGAAAAGAGAACAAAGAGAATGTAAATGCCATAAGAACAGGTTGTAGGAAGTCAGTCACCCTCCAGACATGACATGGCCAAGGTTGTGGCTCTGTTGAACTCACAGCAGCCGTGGTGATGTGCACGAGCCCACATGAGATTGGGCACAGCCACATCTTGTTATGGAGAGGCTAGGGTATCACAAGGCTGCACCCCTTCCCTGAGAGTTTGTTAACGGGTCTGGAAGAGGGAACAATGTTTTCTTCAGTGGTGGAGCCACTGGTAAGGTGTCCCTGTTCTTGGAAATAACCTCTTACCCACACTCCCTAAAGAACCTCTCATATTAAGACATGGAAAGTTAAATGGAAGATGTAAGATTGCACAACCTGGCCAGAAGTGTGAACTTCTGCTTCCTCTACCATTGAGCATATACTATGTTCTTGCAACCCAATAATTTCATATGTGTTTTTTATCTCATGAGTATTATCCCCCTAAAATGGGAATAAAATAAATGAGCATGGTAAATATCAGACCGTGGCCATGAGTTATCTGACTTTTAAAACAAATTCATTTATTTTATTTACCATTTGTGTAATACACATTTCTCAATACTGTCTATTGCTCCAAGAGTATATAACCCACCTGGGAGTAAACTATGAAACAATTGATCAGTATATCCAAGAGGTGGCATTGAATGAAGGATGGGAAATGTTGTACAGCAGAAGACAGAGAATAGCAATGCTAAAGTGGTTAATGAAGCCGCAAGATTGGAGGCATCTGACAGAAAGATGGTTATCAGATTCAGTGGTCCCAACAGTACCCAGTGTCTGTGTTCAATGTGCTCATGTAAAGAACTGACCTTCAGTGTGTGATACTGTAGCTGTCACTAACCGGCAGCTGCAGCACTGTTAATTGTGAGCTGAAAATCTCAAAAGCTGCCTCTGGTCTAGGTTTCCATCTCATGTAGGGTAAAGGAATGCAGAGTCTTGCTTGCTTTCTTTCTGTAAAACAGAGAGAATGCCTCTCTTTACTTACACCTACCATCAGCCCCCAAAGATGTCTGTACATATCTAGAATGATAGTGACAAATGTTTATAAAAGAGAGTGGTCAAGTTCCTGTAGTGAGCTGATCAGGTAGAATAAGATGAGAAGGAATTAAATGGGAGATCAAAGTGTAGGAGTCACAACTGTAACCAAGAGACAGATAGGAGATGAGCAAACTTACATATAAACACTTCCTCTTGGCAAAAGAAAGAAGAACAAATTTTATTTGCTCAGTGAAAGCCATTGGGACAAGAAAAAGAAAAAAAACATGGATATCAGATGAACGTTACAAAGGTTGTTCAATGGTCCTTCCATCATGGTCTAGATACTGGAGGAAGTCAAAGGTTGTCTTGGCATAGCAGGACAAATTTGATGACTCATTAAATTTGCATGAAGGCTTGGCGAGGACTGTGGTGATAGGTGGGCATAGGCATCATTCTCGGAGACAAGGTCAGTAAGAATCAAATTTTCTTTATAGCATTTGGGTGCCCACTAACAGCATTTAGACAAGCACTCTCCTGTGCAAAACCAAGAGAGGAGCTGAGAGAGCTGGAGGCTAGCTTTTCTACTCCCATGTAAACTCAGATTTATTTCTTAGAGTCTGTGAGTTGCTAGCCTCCTTGTTTATCATTGAAGGCATTAACTTGAAGAGTACTTGATCAATTATGTTTTGTTATCTCATAAATACACCATATAAATGTCATTAAAACTGAAATTCCATTACCTGGATTTTATAAAATTGGTAGCAGCCATAGGGGTACTAATTTCTGCACCCAAGGGCCACTCGGTTCCTGGAGAGAAGACATACTGAAAAGCTTTGTTTAAAGAAAACTCTGTCCATGAAGTTTAATTATTGAGCAATACAAACCAACATAACCATGTGGGTCAGGTGGTGGAGAGTTTGATGATTAACTAATGGGATGTGAGTTCAAGAGATCCATTTGGTGAAATTCAGATTCTATGCACAAACCAAGCTGATGTTAGCTTTAGAATTGGGAAATTATGCCAATGTTCTTTTGAAGAAATTTCCAGGAAAAAAATCCAGAGCTCTTGGAAAGAGTTTGTAGAAAATCATTGAAAGAGAAAAACAGAATCTGGGAAGCTTTTAGGGTTAGTTAGAAAATAAAGTGTCGCCAGCAGAGGACTCGGGATCTGCTTCCCAACACTACTAGAGCTGAGGGTTGACTCGAGGGCTGTGAGAACTTCTGCAAGGCCTTTGCTTCTCTGAGTCTCTCTCTACAGACAGGGGATACACACGAATTTACATGTTTTTGTTGTGGGGAGGAACTAAGCAACTGGGACAGAGAGTTCTGCAGATTAACGCAGTTACTGTTACTGCCGTCGTTGCACATAGAACCTATTTCTGCCCACTCAGCTGCTCAATTGTCTGTCTTTCTGTCATTCACATCATAGTCTCCTGTTTTTCCACTGTCACAGAGTCAGAAATCTACACAGCAGGAGACCTGTCTGATTCACAAATCCTGGTAACCTCCTTATGGCTACAATTTGAGAAACAAAGGAATGGGTTTCTGAAATCTCCATTGGCCTAGTTTGTTCTTTCTATAATTCATTCTGAAGTCCCAAATGAGCAATTCCCTTGTTTCACGTTCCTGTAATGGCCAACACAGAGGCAGTGCGCTATCTCTACCACTCTCAACTCTGTATTTCTTTCATTGTGTTCTCCTATTATGGATGGCCTGCAGGCAGGGGTATCCTGTTACAAATGAAATAGTAAGAAGAGGAGAAGAAGCTGTATGTCTTCCCTGTCCCTAGGAAGGGAGAAACACTGCTGAATCTTTTACCTTTTGCTTCTCTCTTTCTTCTTGAAATCAAAGCCCATGCCTCAATACCATGATTTCTCTAGTAGCTTTGAAATTTCCCTTCTATCATTTGTTTCTAATTCTTGTTTCTTTTGTTTGTGTTTTTAGTTAATTAATTTATTTATTTACATTGCATCCCAGTCTTAGCCTCCTCTTCCTTTCCCTCCCAGTCCTACCCTCATTCCCTCTTTCCCCCATACTTCCTCTACCCACCCCAGCACATCAAGTCAGTGTTCAGTTTATTAAGACAGTTAGTTTCCCAGCTTCTGATACTCAAAATCTTGGTTTTCCTTTGATCTTCTCTTCAACCTTGGCTTCTTAGTGGATCCAGCTAATTGCCAGGGTTACAAAATATTTCTTTCATAATGATTTTTACTTCTGTCCTACTTATGCCTCTAAATTTTATTCCGTGGACATACCAATCCATTTGTCATTGGCTCATTCAGTAATTCATTCAACATACATTTATGAAGAGCCTTTAGTGAGCAGGCCAGAAAACCACTTGCTTTCTAGGAAGGAAAGACAGATAATAAGCAAATTAATGAAACATATACTTGTGTGTTTATATAATTACATACAGTGATGGGGCAGGAAGAATGTTGGAGCAAGTTAAGAAAATACATGGGAGATCTGGAGTGATGCTTCAAAAGATCAAAGTGCTTGCCCCCAAGCAAGATGACCTGAGTTCAATTTTTGGAACACACATAGTGAAAATAGAGAATGACTCCCATAAGATGCTCTCTGGCCTCCTCATGTACTCTGTGGCACGCACGCACGCACACATGCACGCACACACACATACACCACACTTACACAGAGACACAGAGAGAGAGAGATTAGGATGGCTGCCATTGCAGTGTCCCTCTTGCGTTTGTAATATTTGTGCCAAAGCTCAATGAAGTGAGAATGATCCAGTCAGGTACCTGGGATGAGAATCATTGAGAAAAACCAAGAGTTATCAGAGAAGCCGCAGGAAAGAAGGTGCTTAGTGTGGCCTAGGAACAGCGATCTGCGCGGCAGCAATATCTAACATAAGAGACAAGAGGAAAGAGTGTTGTATAAAAGTTGCCTTGTCTTCTTTCTAGTTAATTAATTTATTTATTCACTTTACATCCTGATCATTGCCCCCTCCCTCCTCTCCTCCTGCCCCCCATTCCTCCATCCTCCCTCCCCTATTCCTCAGACAAGAGGCCCCACTCCCACCCCCGGCTCATTAAGTCTCATCAGGACTGAGTGCATCTTCGTCCCCTGTGGCCTGGCAAGGCAGCCCTGCAATGGGAAAGTGATCCAAAAGCAGGCAACAGAGTCCATGTCAGAGACAGCACCTGCTCCTCTTACTGGAGGACACACATGAAGCCTGAGAAGATGCCTTGTCTTGATGAGCAACCTCAGATAAGTCACTTGACTCTTTTAAAGAGATTGTGTTAGAGGATCTGTGAGATACCATGCTGCCTCAGCTGGACTCTCAGTGATATTAGGGCAATGTGTGTGTGTGTGTGTGCGTGTGTGTGTTGTGTGTGTGTGTGTGTGCGTGTGTGTGTTGTGTGTGTGTGCATGTGTGTATGCCTGTGTGCATGCATGTGTCTGTGTACATTTTACTCTGTAAGATATCCTTCCAGTGCAGTGATAGGAAGAAAAGCGCTAGGCATGGGAGCAGAGAGATAGCAGAGAGCACCTCATGCAGGAAGCGCTTTGTCGAGAAGAGAAGCATGGGTTTTCCTGGGATGCACAAATTCCTGGGTTCAGTGCCCGATACTATTTAAGGTATATATGACAGCACAAGCTTGTAATTTCAGCATTTGGGAGGTGGAGACAGGTGTATCAAGAGTTCAAGGCCATTCTTGGCTACACACAGTTTGAGGCCAACCTGGGATACATGAGGCCTCACATCAGAAACAAAACAAAACAAAATTGAGGGAAAGACCCACAGCTCAAATACTTGCCGTCTTCTTTCTCTAGCACCAGAATTACCTATCATTCTAAAATTCCCTTTTATACCTTCTATAGCTCTCACATGACCTGTTGCTATGGACTTAGTCCACTCAATAATCTAAAAAGTGGAAATAATCTCTCTTAGATGATTTTTCAGGATGTATATATTTGAACTCAATGTCAACCTTAAAAAAAACAAAGGCTTCCAAAAGGAGAATAAAAGCACAAAGTACCAACCAAAATCCCATTTCTACTTTCACATCCCAATAAAGACAAGTACACACATATGAATTTAGAAAAATTCAAAACATAGAAATCACGTACAATCAAATAATGTGAGAGAGCTGTTTATAAACAGAGGAGACATTCGTATACACACTTATGCACATCCTTTGACATGTTATTTCGGCCAGCAGTGAATGAGGGGAAGCTTGTTACTTCCTTGGAGTTAAAGGTGGAGTCCAGCCAACGTCTGGAGTGCCATTGTTCGGTTGCTTCCAGTGGGGGAGGGGTAGGGATTTATTGGGGTTCCTGTGAGTCCAGAATAAGATTCTGCTTAGAGAAATGACTGGTGTGTAAATGGAGGATCTCAGAGATATGGTCAGAGCCTGTGGAAATGGGGGTTAGGAAGGGATGTTCAGGTAAGTATAGCCAACTATATGCATGACTTTCTGCAAAGATGGAATGCAAGACACTTTGCCAAATTCGAATGAACTTGAGAAAAGACTTTGGTGATTTTTACTTGAGACTTCATGTCTGTTTTGGGGAATTAGGTTGTGCCAAAATGGATTAGGCCTGAACTTACGCACGAGAAAAGAGCCTGGTTCAGTCGATTATGCCTGTGAAGGATGATGTCAGGGCCCATCCTTTCGAATGTTGTGCTATTATTTCTTTACATGAATTATGGCTTCTCTGTTTTGTAAGCACTGATGTCAGGGATGTGCCTGGATTTCTCACTGCCTTTGCCTTTGCAGATTAGGCACATAGTACGCTGAAAAGCTAACTCATGAGATTTTTTTCAGTGGAGAAAAGGAAGGACTAGTCTGTCCATTTTCTGTGTTATTTGAGTTTGGGGCTTTGACTGCCCCAGACTGTTTTTGTACAGCCTTTGGACCTTGGAAACCTGCTATTGCCTAGAGCGTATACTTGAATCCTTCATCCTCACCTCACAGATGAATTTCAGCATGAACTCTCATCATATCCCCTCTCCTTCCAGGTCTGTGCTTCTTCCAGCAAGGCTGTGCCACCTCCTCAAACAGTGCCAGTCACTGGGGACTGAGCATGAAAATGTCTGAGTCTGGAGGCAGACATTTCTCATGTAAACCACCATAGGGAGCAAAAGTGAGCATGACTCAAATCATGTAGCGTGTCACTGAGATGCGAAATGTGCAGTAAGACCAACTAAGGAAGCATATATAATTATACCTCAATACTGTTTTTCTAGGTCTGTAGGATGAAAAGTAATTTTACAACCCATTGACTCAGTGTTTGAAATGTTGAAAAATCTTCCTGTAAGGGTTCATAACTAGCTCGTGATGGAAAGTGAAACACAGAATTGACAACTATGGACAGGACAAAAGATACAGAATCTAGGAGAGTTACACTAGCTGTTGCCCTCTGTGCTCATTGCCACCAGGCTTTGTTCACAAGCCGAGGTAGCCAGAGAAGCACAGGCTGGAGAGCTTGAGTGCCTGGGGGGTAATAAAGCTTCCACGAAGCAAAGGTAGTTTTGCTCCTTGAAGCTCAACCTGCATCCCAGAAACAGGGGGCTGCCTGATTCCTTCCTCTCGCTGCTCATCACACCTCAATCTGCCATTGATTGGCCCTAGATGAAGCACCCTTTCCATGGAGCAGGATCAATTTAGCCAATTTGTCTGACTTGGATGCTGCTGAGATCAGTTCCTTGAAGTCCAGGGTTGGCAAAGGGGCAAACTTTGTGCAATCCTACATTTAATTAAAGCTGCTCCTCGTTTAATTAGTAAAAACTCTTGTCATTGTTGTCAGACACTTATGCTAGCAAAAGGCACCTCTGGTAGACAGCAAATGTCAAATGGTGCTGCCAAGCCAAAAGGGCCGGCTTCTGGGGTAGAACGGGATTTTTTCCCCTCCTTTAATAGAAATGGATTTCAAATATAATTTGCTGTTGCTACCTGGTGAAAGGCCATCTCTCCCCATGAATCCGTGGGATGCTGAGAGGAGCTCCATCTCCTTCCAGAAAGCCATGCTTCAAATTAACTTGTTCAGATGCGTAAGTAGAGGAGCAGCCGTGCTGACAGAAGAACAATTACTTTCTCTGGGTCGCCTCCACGCTGCTTCACTCAGCTCGCCTTATGCTCCGAACGTTGGCTGGGTTGTCCACAGTGGTTCAATATTGTGCAGGCTCAGTGATTTTATTTCAGCCAAATTGGTGGCACAAAAGATGAAAGCCTGGGGATCCTGTCATGATGTGCCAGGTTTACACAACCGGCCTTGGAAGTTAGTGAGGCCGATTCTGAGAGGATAGATGGGAGGGATGCAGGCAGTGTTTCATCAGCTTCCTGTTTAGGAGTGTGTGTATACCCTCAGGGGCGTATGCACACCTAGCTGGATGAATGAGTCCCCTTACAGCATAACTGAAAGGGTCTTTAGATGCAAGGTCTTGCCACCTAAATCAGTCTCTCCCCACATCCCTGGCCAGCCTTACAAAGCAGGTCCTTGCAGGAGGCTGGGGTGTGAGTTCCCTTTCATGTGTTGTTTGGCAAGGCAGCAGCCTGTGCTGGTGGATCCTGAAGTTAAAGTACAAGATGACTGACAGACAGGGTAGCAGAGCTAGCACTACACTGTCGCTAGCGATGCTGCTGGATCAAGTGACCCTGCATGCACACTACACTCTCACTGTCAACGCTGGTGGATCAAGAGGTACTGCCTCTTTCCTGAGTGCTGCTGAAGCCAATTGTCTCCCAGGGAATGCAGGACAAAGGCACATGCCAGATCTTCACATTTTAGAATGAAGATAATCAATCTTGCTCCATGTATAAAACACAGCCAATGCTGGGGAAGAGCAGGAAACCCTACCAGCTGCTCTGCACTGGAAGGGAAAAAAGAAGAGGGTTAGGGGATTGAAGGGTTATCCTCTTTCTTCTGAAGTACGTGGGAACAGATTCGATAACAGATTCCTACAGAAAGAGAATGTGAGAGGCAAAATGTGCTGGTAGATAATGAAGTTCAGTGATTAGCTTTCTGGGGAAGATGACTTCATCCCCAAGAAGTCAAACTCAAGCTGTTCATGGTTAATAGGTCATAAAGTTTTTCACAAGCCAGCAGGTGATCTGTGTGAGTGGATTGTTTTACATGCCAAGATTAACAAGCCTTACGTATTCAGTCAGTAAGGTCATTTTGTCAAGGAAGAATTTGATTATGTTCAATAGTGAGTAGAGGATAATTCAGAAAATATTTTCTGAGAGACTAGAAAACTGCAGTGTCATTTCCGGTAACATCATTTAATATTGTAAACTGACATGAGCTTCCACTTCTCAAGCACTATCCTGAAAACAAGCCCCAAGATAGTGGAAAAACACCCACCAATAAAGTAAGTGGCAGAAATACTATGCCAAGCGTCTTTCCTTTAGAGTGTCGATGCCTATGAGAATCTCTCAGAGTTGGAGGGGACAAGTCTTGCCTTCGAAGTGGACTAGATTCCTTTTCCCTTTCTCGGTGAGAAGTCTGCACGGTGAGTATTCGCAGACACGGTGTGAAAGGTGGCAGTGTAAAGTCCCCAGGACTTCCTTGTCAATGCTCTAACTTGAAGCCAGTCTTTCGATGGGTAACTATATGGGAGTTCTAAGGTAACTCCTTCTAGTTGGAATTCAAGCTTAAGATGTCTAATTTTCCATAACACTTGGGGATATTGAAAGGGAACTTTTAGGGCTAAAATCCCAGCAATAAGGGCAAAGAAGATGGCAGGCCTTATATGTTTATGATGGTGGGACAAATAACAGGGGACCAAAGACTGAAGGCCAGCAGGTGTCATGCTTGACTTTTCACACAAAGTGTTGAGTGTGAACCTCACAGCTGCTCACTTTGGGTGGCCACCACCATTTTACAACCAAGAAAACTGAAGTTAAAAGCTTCATATCCCGCAGCATGATTGTACGGTGAATGGAAGATCTAGGATTCAAATAAACCTAGACAGTGTGTTGGGAACAAAATGATGCAATGTGACTTTTAGCCTCTGCACCGTGTTGACACATGCAGACACCATGGCTCATCTGGGGTCATACCATCATTGCATCTCTGAACTTTATTTTCACAGCGGGATGGAAATCACCGAGGAATGACAGAGAGTTTGGTTAAAATCTAATTGCTTTCTGGAGATATAAGCTGGACTTGAATAAAAGTTTGGGTCCCGAGTGACTCTTCAACAAAGGGTTTTAGGAGTAAATGTAGAGAATCTTGAGTTTAAAGTCTCCTTTAGAGTTCTTTGTGAAGTGTGTTCCATTTCTTGCAAATGTAGATCCTAAGTCCCAATTATTCTTACTTAAAGAGAACTGAAATTAAGAGCAATGGAAGATTAGTCTGTCAAAAAGAGAAATCCTATAAGCCATGTATAAACTTTATAAAATCTATAAATCTTTCAGTTTTGATAATTAGGATCTTCTACACTTCTCTAAGATCGATTCTATTCTGTTTTGTTTCCCAATTTCAGAAACTTAATATTGAGGCAGATTTTGAGAAGAGCTAAAGTTTATTTTTTTTTATTTAATACTTCCTGCCCATTTTCCTCCCACTCTTCAAACAGAGAACCTCAGTGGTTATTGCCATTCATTCTTGGAAAACCCTTGGCACCTGACAACAGGTCAAACGCCATGAGGTAAACACCCCAGCTGAACCATGCCCTATCATGTCACCTCAGGTTGCCTCATCCCGGAGGAACCCTGTTGAATTGGCCAACCTGGTTTGTAATATAATCTCAGTCATATGGTCAGTGATTCAATTGACAAATACTTGACTATACAAACTTCTTCTGAAGAAGGTGTCTTAAGCTATGCAAATGTATGCAAACTAAAAATCAGGGCTTCTTTTTATCGAAGAGCTGAGGAGATGATGTAAATATTCAAATTCCTCGAATACAATAGGAGGGCATGTGAAACATAATATGTGGGCAGAATGAATGATCAGAAGAGTGACTCTGAATAGAAGGGGAAAATTAAATTGATGATAGTGTTTGTTGAAGAAAGAATGTGATTTTTAAATTAGGGAGTTGTTGTGACAGGAGTTGAAGAAAATTCTAGCTCAGATGGTTGACACAAATAAAGCCAAGGCACCGTCAGAAATAGTTGATACATTCAGAATAGCTCTTGGATGGCTTAAAGGGCACTAGACCACAAATTCATTCTTAAGAATACCAGATGCTTCTTGAAGATAGGAGAAAGATTTCTGGCTCATTGTTATAGGCTGATCATCCAATACGCAGCATATTTGGGAGAGAGCAGGTAAAAGGTATAGATGTCTGATGGAGAATTAAATTAAACCATACGATCCTTAGCCCTGGTATATCGGTAGCTTCTGAAAACCAGGCCGGTAGAGTTTAGATAGAGGTAACACGACCTCGATGGAGTAGAGTTATAAACAGAAAAATAAACACAGAGCTGTTTGTTTGTAAATCAACTGTATCAACTTAACAACTGTATCAACTTAACTTTGGCCTTTAATACATCTATTCTTAAAAATCTAACATGAGCTTCATTAACAGTGTCAGGTATGGATTTCATCTCATTTAAAAATCTCCGATTTTTCAGAAGTGGCTGACTACCTCCCTAGCATCTGTGTCACTGTTGCACTAGTGGGCATAACTTGCAGGCAGGCTGTTACTGTAGCTCAGGGTTTGTGGCTAGGTGAGACTGATGATTACTTTTCATCGATAGTAGAGTACAGAACACATTGTAACACTATGAATGCTAGCCAGGAAGAGTAAAGCTTCCAGTTGAGCACCAGCTTTTTTCCCCATGGTCTATGCCATAGGTTGTGGTATCTTCAGCAATAGGATCCTACATCCTCAAGACTAAATAGGTTGTGGGCCCCAGGGGAAAATCTATTGTTATTGTTCTCCCAAGTGAACATAGCAAGAATTTGACTGTAAGTGGCATACTGCTGTACCCACAGATCAGTGTATTTGTCACTCAGTCCTTACCACAGAAGCTTCTTCTTACCAAAGATGTAACTAAAACAGAAAACCCACAACTGGACAACACACAGAAGGAAGAGATTTTGGGGTGCTTCCGCTTAAACAGGATGTCTTTATCATACCCCTCCAGGCTCAGCGATCTTTGCAGAAGAGGAGACAGGATGATTGTAAGAACCATAGTAGATGACTCCAAGGAAACAATATCTTCCAAACACAATGGGCGTGAGGCACACACAAACACACAGAGACTGTAGTAGAAAGCAGAAGGCCTGCACAAGTTCAATCCAGACAAAATCCCAGCAGAGGGGAAAGGAAGTGGGGGTAAAGTTTCACCTGTAACCAAGCATCTCTTCACAAACTATGGCTGCCGGGAGAGGGAAAAATAGGTTCTTCAGGAGCATGACCCTGGCTATACCGACCACACTTCAGGCCAGGTCCCACTCTTCAGAAGAAGTTGTCCAACACAAGTCAGATCCATTTTTTTTTTATAGTGCCTTTTTTCTTTTGGTTTTAAAAAAGAGAAAGAACCTGCAGTTGGGTGGGTTGGGAGCAGAGAAGATCAGAAAGGAGTTAGTTACAGGAAAGAATTTGATAAAGAACATATAAGCTGGCTGCGCTTCTCACCAACTGCTGCGCTCGGGAGAGCGGGGCCCTAACCTCGGCTGGACAGCACAGGAGAGCCGGCCCTGGTGGCAGGACTGCAGGAGAGCTGGCCCACCCCCTCACGGCTGCAGCACTGAGTGAGCTAACCAGGGCAGTGCTGGAGAACTCCCCTGGTGGTGTAGGTACAGGAGAGCTGGTGGGCCGACCAGCAGCTACCACCAGGCCCGGACCCAGGACTGTGAGTTAGCCCACTCCAACATCCTCAGCTGTGAACTGCTGCAGCACGTGAAAGTGCCTGTCCTGCTGATCCCAGACTTCAAGACCTCATGACACAGGGCAGCAGCAGGATATTCAGGAGGCGTCCCAGTGAGGATCCAGTGTTCAGAGTGTAGCAGAGGCCAGAGGCCTCGAACCAGACCAGTGACTCATTGCAACGAACATTTGCAAATGAAGATGTGTGGGCAAAGTACACCGTGTGACACACTGAGACACACGACAGCTTCCACCACAAGATGATTTTTATGCCTTGTTTTGTTCATTTTATTCCTTGATTTTCTTTTGGAGGGGAGGTTGCAAGGTCAGAGAGCAGAACTGAAGGGACGGGGGGGATGGGAATAGGGTGCATGATGTAAAACTCACAAAGAATCAAAAAGGTAAATATATATATATATATATGCTGTATAAAATTCTCAGAGTAAATAAATTTTTAAGAATCTAACATGAGGAATTTTACTTTCTCACCTTCTTATGAAGTGACAAACAAAATATATCTAAAGCCTTGGCAAGTGTGCAACATAAAGATAATGCGGAATCTGTTCTGCATCTGATTCAGGACATTTTTCATAACTTAGTAGATAAAATTATATTCTCTTCCCCAACACCTGTCTCATTATTTTATTTACTGCACTTGATGAAGCTCATCAGCTTTAGAACATCTAAACCACCAGTCTCTCCCTTTTTTCTTCAATTTTTAAAAAGCAAAAGCTGAAATTGGACAACAACATATTGTCACCGTGCTGAAAATCTCTCTCAGTTGGATGAATATTGACTTAGGTAGATAAGATTTTTTTTTAAGTTCCACAGCCTACTGATTCTCCAGGAAAGACAGATGAAAACAAGCGGCTTTCTGTCCCTGGGTGGGTGAGATGAGCCTCAGCAAAGAAATTGTCTTCATGGCACATTTTTGCAAAAACTGGCATTATCCTGCAAAAGAGGCACCTGGCCCTGGGGGACGGTGCAAGAAAGGACGGGTTTTGGCACACAACAAATTGACTTGATCCACGTCGTCGACTTGGGTAATTTAGTCAGCTCTCTGAGCATCGGTCACCCCGTCTGCAAGTGAAAGTAACAGCTCTCTGGATGTGGGAATATTAGAGGTAAATGTGGTGTCACAACACAGAATAGGCAATAAAAAGATAACTCCAGCTGTTATTTCTAGTGGCTGACCCTTGCCACAAGCTTGACGACATTTTCCCTTCTTTCTTAATATCCCTTCTGAAACATTATAGATTGGAAATTTACAATAATAAAGAAACATAATCAAGCAAATATGTCTTGGTACAAATGATAACAAAAAGAGAATTCTTGGTAAGGAAGACACAACTTAAAGACTGCATTTTTAAAGTTTCTGTGCCAACTAACATGTTTGGGATTAAACAGGTTGTTTAATTTCATTCTTTACTTTGTGCTGAAGTACTGTGTTTATGTGCATAGAAAAAAGGATCTGTGAATTATCCAATAGGTGACATTTACATAACGGACTTCCATTGTCACCTCTAAAGGTGATCACAATCCTGACTTACAACGTCACAGACTTATTTGGTCCCTTTTTTACATTTACACAAATTGGAATGCTTTTGTGGCAAGGGTTAAATAATAATGGTTCTAAGTGGCTACAAACACTGTGTGCCCCAGCCGTGGAACCGTTTAGACTGATCTGGAAAGAATGAGCTATCACATTTGGTCTGCTTCAAAAGAGTAAGAATGATTTTTGAGCAAATAAATTTTATAAAGTAGAACTATGACACTATTAATTATAATAGTTATAACTTATTAGCAAATGCTAACCTAAAATAAATTATAAATGATGATTATAAAACAATTGATAGTGGTGTAAAGATCAATGAAGGAAGTAGATTGCAAACAGGTCAAATTGTGTGTGTGTATGAGAGAGAGGGTATGGAACCCACTGCTCCAGGCTGATCACTGAGTGACTTGGGCAGCCTTTGGTAAGGTCAACACACTTGTGACAAGCCTTTACATTTCACATTGAGTAACAGTGATATGCCATCCCCTGCGGCTTGTGGTCTCACAACAAGTGGAAATGCTAATGGTACACCTGCAAGCCCACCCACCTGCGCAGATGTAACTTCCCACGCTCTGTGCTGTTTGGCCACGAGCCTGGAGGGGGTAGAGACTACTGCCGAAGGAGTCATTCGGAAGGGCTTTCTCCAAGCCTGGCCTTACAGGGCATGCACATAAGGGAGGGGCAATGAGAACAAAGACAGGAGGCCAGTGTGTTCTGATACCTGTATCTCTAGACCACTTGCTAATGTCGACAGAAGACTATTGGAAAGGTGTGAATTTAGTGAAGAGAGAAATATGGACATTTCCAGTTTCAGCTGTCACTTTACTGACTAAACACGTGACTAGGCATTTTATTTTCAAGTAGGAATGATATGGAGATGGTGAGTCTCATTCCAGACATGAAATTAAAAATACAGCCAAGTAACAGTAGACAGCTACAAATGTATAATTATAAGCCGAACTCGTTGTTTAATGAAAGCTTATTTTTAGCCAAGCAAATAAAACATATTTAACATCAAGTTTTTTTCCTTGTTTTGTCTGAATATAAGATTACTGCCTTGTGGGGAAAATGTTTTGTCTTCCCTGTTTTGAAAGTAACTTATCGCATATATGTATATATCTGCCTTTTAAAACACTAAACAGTTGTTATTTTGATAGATTTCTTCTCATCCTATATTCTATCACCAATATTGATAGCGCTTTAATTTACACTTCTGTGATTACCAATTAAGTTGAACCATTTCTCCAAATACCTTGTGACAGTATCTGAAGCTAGGCTAGGCGTGTCATTCTTTGTGAATGGGCTTTCCCTTTCTACTGTAACTCTCCTGATGCCTGACTCTCCTGATGCCGTACCTGGACTGCCTGCTTGGCTCTGCGCTATTTCTACATGCTTACTCTCAAATGTTACCTCGCGTGGCGTGTTTCCCCCCATCAACGTATGCTATTGTTTTTATGGGAAGGTAGATTGTGGTAATTATGGAACTTGGTGAATTTTCGCAAACTAAATCCAGGAGAATAACCAAGGACTTCGATTAAGAAACAGGTCATTCCAGTACACCATGGTACCCCTTCCCCAATTTCACACCTCAGTCTCTCTTTTCAGGAGCTATCATGTTGATGTCTGTTAGCAGAAATTATATTTTTCTCTTTTATACTTGTCATGTAATTTTAATCATTTACCTTGTGTGTCTGGCTTCATCTATCAAGATGTATTGAATGTATTGAAGTTTTAGGCTATTCTTTTTAATTTTTTACTATTTCCTTATTGAGTTTTGGATGTTCTCTTTATGTTTCACATGTTCTCTTTTTTGCATCTGTGCAAAAAATAATATTTACTCCAATCTAGTTGGTTTTTAATTGGTTAATATAATATAGTTTATCAAAACTATGTTCAATATATTTAACTATATTTATGCTATATTATAAATATATGTTAACTATATTTAACATATGTTTAACATAACTGCTGAATCAACAGAGTTTAACATAGCATAGTTTAACAAAGTTGATCTCTGTTTGTAAAGATCTATTTATTTTTAATTATGTATAAACATACTGGAGGTGGGAAATTATTGCATAGCTGAGTACAGGTCCCTGAGGAGGCCAGAGGCACCATATCCTCCTGGAGCTGGAGTTCCAGAGCGGTGGAAACCAGGCAACATGGCTGCCAGCACCAACCTCAGGTCCTCTGCAAGAGCAGGAGGCATTATTCAACGCAGTGTTCTCTCAGATCTTTTCTGTTTTATCCTTTACCACTAAATCTACAATCTATTTTGAATTAAATTTTCTACCAAGATAAGAATTAAAAAATACTTTTAAAATTACCAATCGATGAAAAGGCCTCTTTAGTTGTTTATCTACCTTGTTTTTTTAAGCTGGAGCTCATTGCTGGCCAATGAGCTTCAAACTGCCTACGTTCCTGTCCCCAGCTCTAGAGTCAGAGACATGGACCACCTCAGCCTTTATATGATGCTGAAAATCCAAACTCAGGTCCTAATACTCCAAGGGAGGCAATTTATGGACTGATTTTTAGTGGTACCATAGACATGGACCACCTCAGCCTTTATATGATGCTGAAAATCCAAACTCAGGTCCTAATACTCCAAGGGAGGCAATTTATGGACTGATTTTTAGTGGTACCATATACTGAGACAATCTACATCACATAATTCAGAGTGAAAATTTTCCATTATGCTACTAACAGAAAAGCAACTTCAAACAAGGATGCTCTTTTGGAAAGCAATAATAGGAAGATGCGTTTTAAGCTTAATCTTGGTGTTTTGTTTTCTGTTTCAATTGGGCCTCTCAGAGTGCATGTATTCAAGGAGAACATCTCAGGTTGTAAGAAGTCAGGCTTTTGGATTATCTGACTCACTATAAAGAAACTTGACTTTTGGAATAAAGGAGAGGACAAATTATATTCCAACTAGTCTGACTCTACCATTTTGAAGTCTTACTACAAGTATATATCAACAGATGCTGATAAAGAAAGCTCCTTCTTTCCTAATAATAAACCAGTGGGCAGTAGTTCTCTGAATGTGCAGAAATCTCAGGTAGCTTGTCCTAGAGTCTAACCCTGACTTTGCCAGATAGAAGACAGAGTATGGCTGTTTTTATGACCCCAAAGCAATGTGTGTTTAGTTTCCCCCATGGAAAATGAATCCATGGTCAACATTAGAAGCACATAAGGAATTTTATGCAACAAATGATAAGCACATAAGGAATAATATGCAACAAATGTTCATTTATTTCCTTGTCGTTTCAATGTAACTCATTTATGAAACAACCACTACTATTTATATCAGCTTACAAATAGAATTGGCTAAGATGAGTCTCATTTTTCACTCTACAGTTCATAGACTCAGGGAGCAAAATAAGAATAGAGGAAGAGATTTAAAAGATCTTCATGATATAAATGTAGTTATCCAAAGAAAATGTACCCTCTGTGTATACTCTTCACAAATGCTCTAATATTTCAGATGAAGACCACAAATTAAGTAATTTAGGGAACAAAAAACATGAAGTACAAAACATCTCCTATTCACAGATAATTTCTAACTAACGCTTAGTCTAGACTAGTGCAAACAATGTAATGTCATAGCAAACTCAATTTCTATAAATTGGACCTTTTAAAAGCATATTTTAAATTACTAAAGTGTTGTATATTTAGGAAAACTATGTTTTGATATAGAATGTATTAGCAAGAAACTCAAAGGACTTAACTCTTGATGCAGTCAATAAAATATATAAAAAAAGAACAGTAACAGCCTTGTAAAGATTTTGGTATGAAGTGTCCTTTCAAAAGCGCATGCATTATGATATTGATTGCCAGCTGATTGGCTTGGTGATCAGTGACTGGATCCCTAGAGTTCTAAGCAAGTCAATGAATTAATCCTTTGATGGATTCATAATACAAAGGCATTTTTGGGAGGTGGGGCCTTGGTGGAGGAAATACTTCACTGGAGACCCGTCCTGAATGGCATACCTTGTCCCTGACTCCTCCTGGCTCTCCTTCCTGGCTGTCAAGAGGTGAGCAATCCCTACACCATGCCCCCTTTGTTTGCCTGTCTCAGGGCCAAAGTAATGGGTCCACTCAACCTTGAACTGAGATCTCTCGGAAGCCTTGAGTTAAAACAAAATTTTAAGTTGTTTGTGTCATGTATTATGTCACAGTGACGACATACTAACAAAGCTCACCTAGCGCTGTCCTTTGATTTAAGAGATTAATTCAGTTGGTGTGCTAGAATAACCACACCAAAACTTGAAGACAGACTGGTAGACGCTGTACGTCCCTACCTCTACAGAGCTGCAATGTTTGCTTTTATTCAAAGACAAACTTGTTGTTCAACTGTGTTATGGCCCACCAATAGTATATAGAAAAGAGAATGACTTGGCCATCTGTCCTTGCTCTTTTCAAATGCAGTGCCCTTCTTTTGTATGACTACTGAGAAAGGGGGATGTTAACAGCATTTATTTTTCCCATTGTTGCCCATGAGCTTTGTCCCGACCTCTCTACTGTAAGGAAGACTAAACCACAAGGTTGGCCAGGCTATTTTGACCACTCACTCATGAGCTTTGAGTAAACATATTGTCTCTGCAATCTTCACCTCCATTTTTCTGGGCATTTTGTTCTGACTCACAATGTTTGAACAAGGTTTTTTAAAGCTATGACAGAATCAGGAGCCAGAGAACTGAACATGGTAGCATGTACTGTATGGATATTCCAGATGGACACAGGCCTCACTCAACTGTGGCTCTGCTCAATTCATACTGCAGTGTTTATTATTATGAATGCAGTGAAAGGAAGAACGACGGGCGTAGACCGGTGGGATGAATTCAGCTCTGAGACACAAAGACAACTGGCAGGGAAAAAAATGAACCTCCGCTTTGCCCCTGGGTCACAGCCATGGATTTGTGTATAGAAAATGGCTCACTCATTGCGAAGGCCCGAACTTTAATTTGGCGTAATGCAAGTCCTGCATTGCACAAAGTGTCTTTCATTGCACGGATCTGCAAGCTCTTTGGAGGCTTCTGAATGGAAAAAAATGATTGTTTCAGATAAGAAAAGCTAGAGGCAGACCTAACAAGGTTAGCTAGTTGAGTAGTTAGCTTGCTGGCTTCCCTCTTTCAGGCTCAGTTTTAGCCACAGCACGTATGTGTTTGTTTTCCAGCGCCTTTTACATGCCTCCTTGTTTGCAGAAATTACTATGAAGACTTAATTTAAACAAGAAGTGTACCAAATGCATTCTGATTTAGGTGGCTACAGCATTTGCATCCACAGCACCCTCTGAAATGTGTCCCATGAACAAACCTTGCCTTTCTAAAAGAAAACCCCTGGGCCTGTTGCTTGCAGATCTATGGAGTGTGAATCTAGGTCACAGTGGCATGGCATCCAGGCTGAGGTACTGTTGTCATCGTAATGGCTTTCCATGAATTTGGTGTTCATTTTCTCACCACTACCCAGGGGCAAATGTGTCTCATAGACCTGCTGACCCATAGAAAATATTAATCACAATTGATAGATAATAAGTATTTTTTAAATGCCTCAGCCTCATATATAAATAAAACATAAGAAACAGCATCTTTGCCTCATAACAATTAAGCATGTTCTAATTATTCAAGATATTTCTTTCCCTAACAAAATACAAGAGATAGTATATATTTTTATGAAATAGTATGTGATTTTGATTTTACCTCATTAATTTTAATCTATATTGCCATAATATATAATACATAATAAAATACTTTATGAATATCATTTTATAGTTTAATTATACATGTAATACAGGAAGTAAAAATCAGGGGCTGGAAGTTTAGTTCAATGTACAGAGTCCCTGCTTAGCACTCTGGAGGCTCTGGCTTCTAGCATAAGGCAGGCTTTGGATTGAACCATTAGGAGGGGAAAGCAACAGAACAAAACGAAATCAACAGAAGAAGAACTTTGCAGACACTTGTACTATATTTTTATTAAAATACGTGTTAATTTTCTAAGAACTTCATGCACACAATGTATTTTGATCATGCTCACAGCTACTTCCTCTTTGAACATCTCCTGAGTTTCCCCATCCTACTCTTTCCTGACCTCATGTCCATTGTTTTTGTTTGTTTTGTTACTAACTCCCTGAGTCTAGTTAGTGCTGACTATATGCACACGGGTGTGGGTGGGGTCAGCCGAGCACAGGCCGCCGATGAATTCTCTGCTCTTTTATTCAAGTATTCATTTATAAATATATTTTAATATTTGAAACAAGTAAAAACATGAAAATATTACAGCTGTGAAACATAGGCCTTTTAAATTTTATTAATTTTTAATGTGTGTATGATGTCTGTGAGGGGGCTTGTACACAAGACATGGACATGGAGAGGTCAGAGGGCAACTTTGTAAAGTTAGTTTTCCCCTTCTACCTTCATGTGGATTCAGGTCATCAGACTTTTATATGTCAGCACTTTTTCCTGCTCAGCGATCTACACACACACACACACACACACACACACACACACACACACCAATGATAACCAAGAATAGAAGTAACAGACTAATTCTTTTGGGATAGAACGTTGTGAAATATGCATTTTACAATGCATATTTTGCTGTCTAGCCATTTAGTAGGTGGTGCTAATGTGCTAATGTTCATAGCCTCGTGATTGCTTCCCTGGATAATATTCTGCACATGATGTGCAGCTGTGAGAAGACACAGAACCCACGGAAAGGAGCTCAGCTTGAATGAAACCTTGAAGTAGTCAAGCTTTAGCCAATCAGATTTGTGGCCTTGGGAATTTGAAGTCTTGTCAATGTTTCTAAGGCAGCATGGAGCATTTAGACAGTTCAGCCCATGGAGTACTGTGTGTTCTATACTAAGTCTGATTTTCCCACCGAGTGCCTCCTTTCTTCGCAGAAAATGTTCTAATTAAGTTACCCATGTGACTTTCAGTCAGGAACTCCAAATATAAGCAAATAGATGATTTGATGCTTTTGATTTAAAAATGTGAGTGTCACGTAGCATTTCCTTCATTCTTTAGCATCATATAATTTCCCCAAATATTGCTTATGGTCATTAGAAGCCTCAATACACCCACCTGGAAGATTCACCCCCACTGCTTTGCCATCAGAAAGAAAGATGACACCTGTATCTACTGTGCCTGGTCAGTTGTGAAATTGGAAAATTGTACTCTCTGCCTCTGTGGTGTCTTGTTCCTCAAGAAGGGACTTACCTTATGTCTTTCAAATAAAGCTTGAGGATGGGAAAACATCATGGGACTTTCCTCAGTCTTGCTAAGGTCATAGCAAAGAGCCACAAAAGCTTGGGAAAATAAAAAAGGTCACTGACAAATGCTCTTACTCTCTCTCATTTTTTTTATAATTTATTCACTTTACATCTTGATTGTAACCCCCACCCTTGTCTCCTTCTGGTCTCATCCTCCCCCTCCATTACCCTAGTCCTCAGAAAGGAGGAGCCCCCTTTCCCTACCATCTGACCCCAGCCCATCAAGTCTCACCAGGACTGCCTTGATCCTCTTCCTCTGTGGCCTGGCAAGGCTCCCTCCACCAGGGGCAAGTGATCAAAGAGCTAGTAACAGAGTCCATGTCACAGACTGACCCTGCTCCCCTTACTAGGGAACCACATGGACACTGAGCTGCCGTGGGCTACATCTGAGCAAGGAGTTCTAGGTTATCTCCATGTATATTCTTTGGTTCATGCATCTTTAGTGAGGTGTCCCAGAACCAGAAAGACACGCATGGTATATACTCACTTATAAGCAGATATTAACCATAAAATACAGGATAACCATACTACAGTCTACAGGCCTAAAGAAGCTACATAACAAGGAGGGCCCTAAGGGGGATTGTAGCAGGTGTTACATTCAGAAGGGCAAATAGAATCGACACTGGAAGTGGTGGAAGACAGCGAACAGGACGGGAGCCTACCATAGATGTCCACTGAAAGACTGCCCAGCAGGGGATTGAAGCGGATGCTAACACTCACAGCCAAACTTTAGGCAGAGTTCAGGGAGTCATAAGAAAGAGTAGGCGGATAGAAGGACCTGGAGAGGACAGGAGCTCCGTAAGAAGACCAACAGAGCCAACAAATCAGGGCCCAGGGGTCCTGCAGACAAATGTTCTCTTTACTTACCTTCTTTTTGTTGCATTATTTTTTGGTTGCTTTTTCTCCTATTAACAGGATGAAACCAATGTAACTTATTGAAAAACATTTCAAGCTGAGCCTCCAAAACAAATGTCTAAAGGCCCTAAGCATTATTCCTCCAAAGAAGTATTTCTAAGATTTGTTTGTTTCGCACTCAGCGTATTCTGATGGCAATTATAGCAGGTGTTAAATTCTTAAACTGCCACACAGAACGATGTCCTTTGTAGCACCCTGGCATATGCTGCCTTTGGCTTCTCTTCTTAGATCCTTACATTAACATCATGATAATTATAATCATGACTGTGTCAGAGCTGGGATTCTAGCTCAGGCAATGTTTTATTGGTTTTTGATAGCTCCCAAACATTTCTATGATGCCATCAGATTCTTCAAGATCTTTTCTCTTGTTAGAGAAAAACTTCAGAAAAAACAAACAAACAAACAAACAAAAAACCAACAGGAATTGGGGGGCAAGTGTTGACTTCTCAATACTATGCAACTTTCTAAGACCCCTACTCCACTTGGTTCATAGTTTCCTGAGTTACTGCTACCCACTGATCTCTCAGGCCAGCAATGTCACTGACAGTAAAACGACATGCAGACAGCCTAACTGCCACCAGACGCTCTGCCTTATTTTGCTCTTACAGACTGCATATATTTCTACCTACTAATTTTCCAATTCTAGATTCCCCAGACCAGCCATTCCATGAGCACTGAACTCTCCCAATACGCCTCCTTTCATGGGTCAGGGCACTAGATGTGCCGTCATTGGCTTGGAAAAGAGGACACCCCACAGTGTCTACTATTCTGCCCTTGCTTGTCCAGACACACAGGGTTGCTCAAATACTTTCACACATTTTCCTCTCTTTTTATCCCCCAGGGTGAAAACTTGCAGACAATAACCTTTCCACCTGTCACGTCTCAGTGTAAAATGTGTTGCTCCCAGGCAGATTTTTTCTGAGCCAACCCAAGCCTCTAACCTTGCCCTCTCTGTGGTTTCATGTTCTGATCGGTGGAATTTCCACACAATGCAGTTTTGTATATTAAACAGAATTGTGTACGGCTTTGACATTCAGTGCCTTGGGTTTGGTTTATAAAGTGTATGTATCTACAGTTCACATAGTAGCTATCACTGAGGGATGGCTTGATGCACCGGCCTTAAGTGCCTGTAAAATTTCCTGAACATGGAGGCTACCCTGCTCCCGAGACACAGATGAACACACGCAAAAGGATCAGATTTATTCCAAAAGCAATCTTTCTCTCCTGTATCTCCTTCTCTTTTTTGGTTTCCAACACCTCTGAATCAGAATTGTCATTTTATAGTTTTTTATAGTTTGTTTCAAAGTGATGGGCAACATGGACTTTTGGGTTTTTCACTTTGTAAATATATATATATATATGTGTGTGTGTATGTATGTATATGTGTGTATACATATATATAGAGATTATATATATATCAAAAACTTGAAAACAAGTAAAAACAACACACACCAAAATTGACCAAATGGAGCTTTTAGAAATTAAATTTCTGTACCCTTTTCTCTCAAAAATGTCTTAAGTGTGCAGCCAGTCTGCCAACAGGAAATAATCATATACATTTATTTATTAAGGTCACTGGAAGCAGGTAAACAAGCCTTGATAGACTTACTACCTTGCCTGGGATGGAATTTGCCAAAAGGATTCCAAATTACTACTCTGAGCTTTGAAGTTTTAAATTGTTGCTTTTGTCTTAAAAGTTATTTTCTCTGCAGGAGAGAGCTTGAAATTTTATGAGAAAGAAATGAGAATTTGTAATGTTTATCCCAGTAAGAGTCCATTTGCAGGAAAACAATGATAAAATCAACATCAGTCAAATTTTATGCCATGGTGTGACTTTTACTAGTCTTATTGATTTTGGTTTATTAAAAGCAGAAATAAAACCATAACACCAGCGAAACAATGACAGCAGCTAAACTAGGCATAACAAACTCAGCACTCAGATTCCTTGATGCATTTCCTTCATTTCGGCTTTAAGCTTCAAATTTGTAAACAATGACAAAATGGCAATCGAAGGGATTCATGACTAGACGTTTTAAGATGTTTAACGTTTTTGGTGTTCATTGTGTATTACATTTTGGATCAGCAATATGTTTGTACCTGTTTCTAAAATTTTATAGTGGATATTTTCAAAATGTAAACAAGTTGAAAGAATTATAGAGTAGGTCCCATAAACTCAGTCTTATAGTCTACAAATGAACAAATTCCACATTTGGACTCCTCTAAAATCTATTCTTTTATCTACCCATCAGTCCCTTTTATGTTCTGTCTTGTTTAGCTTCAGGTGCTGGTACAGTAGACTCACTCTGAATTCTGCCTACAGAGTTCACTATTTTGCTATTAGCTGGGTTTTGATACACTTTAATATTGTCCTTAGGGTTTTTTTTGTGGGGGGGGGGATGTCTGCTGATACTCTGCCTTTCCCAGAATTTATTAGACTTTTAATCCTGATTTCTTCTCTTTTTTTTTTTAAACCTATGCTACTTCATTTCATTTCTTTTTCTCTTTATTTTTGTTACCTCTAGTTTCTGTCTTTTCTCTAAAGTCTTTGTAAGTTGAATGCTATAGGCCACTGCTAAAAATTGGTTTGTGCTAGTTAAGATTAGAAAGTTTACAGGCAGCTACACCAGGGAATTTAAGAGCGTGAGAGGCAAGCTTGTGGCCCACGCTTTGTTGCAATAATCAAAGGAGACCCTGAGTCCTCTCGCCCTGCTGAAGGTAGTTCAGGCAAAAGTGCTGTTCCCATGTACTCCATGATTTAAAATTCAAGTGCAGGCTTGCATTCAGGTTTTGAATCCCACAGCAATTTTTCAAGCATATCTCACATTTGTCACGATGGTTGCATGTGTGTGGAGCTGATACATTGTCCGTTGTTTGTGTGTGCGTCACATTTGGGACCCTGTGACCTACAGTTCAGCATGGGGTTTGTCCCCAAGCCTCTTTAGACTGTCAGCATTTTTTAAAGTTTGTTTTGTTCCTTATGCTAATAAAGCTTGTCTCCGCTTCAATCAAAGCATATTATCTCTTCTTTTTTTCCCCCTCTGTAAGCAAGGCAGCAATCTGTTCTGTTTAAATGCCTCATCATCCTTGCTCCCCCATCCCTGTTCTCCTAGATTTTCGAGATTGTTGACTATGATGTAACAGATGGCCCAACAGACCTCCGACTCTTTGCAGTGTTGGCCAGCTTGGCTCCGAAAAATAGCAGCACTGAAGTAAGTATTCCCAGGCATGGGACGCTCATGAATTTTAACTCCTCTCCAACAAAGGAATTCAAAGGGGTAAGAGCCAATCTATCAGGAGCGGAGGCAATTAAACTGGGATGTAGGTTGGCATTCTGCTGCTGAGGACTCCCTTCTCTGGTTCTGAATATTTAGACGAGATTAGATCAGCCTGGCTTCCATTCATCTCTGCCCTGCCACAAGGTATCAAAACAATGACATGACTCAAAAACAGAAGGCAGTAGGCTTTTAGCTTTCCATGATAAAATGTTTGTGTTGTTGTGGAGAGCGCCGTGGGGGAAGGGACAGAGGAGTCACTCAGGCGGTTCCTCATCTTTCCAGGGACAACCAGGAAGAAGCCTCCTTTCTCCTCTGGTTTTCTTACTCCAGGCTCTGGCTTTTAAGATTTTAGTGACTAGGAGGCTGGGTTTAGAGTCTGGGTTGCTCTTACTTTCGTGATTACTTCAAGCAGAAAAGTGGACTCACAGGGCAATGGCATGAGAAAACGGGGATGCTCATCTATGCTTTAACTTGAAAAGTACAGAAATGGAAAAAGAAGGAAATAGGTTTCTTCTTTTCAATAGTGCTACCATTATAGAACTCTCTGGCAGATTAGTTTCCTGTCTTTTATTTTATTTATTTTGTAACACTATATGTTTACATTTGGAATTACACACATATGCAATTGCATTGTCTCTTTAGAAGTCATCACTTACATAACTGCTTTTCAGATTCAGCAGCCAAACCTGTCTAGCAAGTTCATGTCCATCTTCAGTTTTCAGGACTTTAGAGTCAGTCCGTATTCACTCCTGAGTTTCAGAAACATCTATCATAAATTTTTGGTCACTGGAAATCACTCTTTCTTTTGTTTTTGTTTTTGAAATCAGCTGCATATTAAGCAATAATAAATGCTCTGCCATTTCTTTTCTCATGAGTGTAGGACAGAATGGAAGAAATTCTATCTGTAACCTATGCCATCGTTTTGAACACCTCAGGACCATGAATGGATTGTTGTTGTTGCTGTTTTGACACCTTTTGACTCAGCCAAAACTGGCTGATCTGAAGCTGAACATGGAGCTGAAAATGATTTTGAACTTCTAATTTTCCTGCCTCTTTCTCCAATAGAGGTGTGATCACCACACCTGGTTTATGTCTTGCTGGGAACAAGCCCAGGGTTTCTTGCATGCTAGACTAACACTTTAGCAATTGATCTGTATCCCTAGCACTTGAAATTGCTTTTAACCTGGAACAATAACTGGTGATTTGAAATGTAACATTGTTTTCTCACAGGGCAGGAACTTCTCTTTCATCCACACACTTCGAGATATCACTGATTCAATAATATGCTTTTTTGAATGAAAATACTGAGATGGAGAGAATTTAAGGGAAGATCCAAGGTCATGCAATGGATTAGGAGCAGATTGTAGTCTGGGGGCTGTGTGTTGATGTCTTTCATTGAGCTTTAGAATGAAGTGGGGTGTTCTAATGTCTGCTGAGTGTTGAGCACAAGAATGTGAGGGAAGGGCACTTGTCCTGTAGAGCTGGAAACCTACAGGAGCCAAATGAACTTCCAAGGTATCACTGGACCACAAGGCAATACATTATCCCGCACGATGTCCTACTGCCTAACTGATGGAAATGGAAGGAAGAATTCTACAAAGGTAGAGAGGGTTAACTTTATGGCAGGGCTTAAATTTAGGCTAGACATTGAAGGATTGAATCAATAAAAAAGGAAAAATGAAGGGAAAGCTGATGAGTGACGTCAAAAGAAGGAAATACATGTTGACTGCAGGTGTGTGCTATAGCACCAGCTGAACAGGAAACTGAGGAAATAGCAAAATGTTAGCTCAAGTTTTCAGAAGGTGAAGGATTTTCTTTTCCTAATTTGTTTCCTCAGAGAGACTATGTAATTCTCAGGGAAAGAATTTTGAAAGAGCATATCACAAAAAAAGAGATATCTGTCCTGTGTTATTAATCTCTTTCTATTGTTGGTCTAGGTTTCAAGGATCAGGCAGAAAATGAACACAGATAACTTATGTTGAGACTCTTCTTTCTCACTCTCTTCTCCACTGCCATTATCAATGATATCCACTGCCACTACCAGCATCACCACTATTGCACTCTGGTGAATGATGTAGACTGTCAATTTGACTCAGTTTTAGAATCACCTAAGAGACCTGCCTCTGAGGATGACTGTCAGGCCGTGTTAAAACTTGGGGACAATAACTACCTTTAATGTGCGTGGCACTATCTAAGGTCTTGGGGTGAAGACTAAATGAGAGAGAGAGAGCGCTCAGTGTCCAGTGTCATCCTCTTTCTGTTTCCTAAGCCTTTGACCTACTGAGAAGTGATGTGGTGTAGCTGGACATTCCTCTGCCATGGAGCCACCTTCCTCTATACCTTTACTTCCATGATGCTCCTCTCAAACCATCAGTCAAAATTAATCTTATTCCCTGGACTTACTTTTGCCAGGTATTTTATCACAGTGACTAGAAACTGAATTAGTTACCATCACTTCCTCCCACAACCACAAACAGCAACCCTAGAACATCATCTACAACTACCTTCCTCATCACCAGAAACAGTATTGCACCCTTATATAGTGACATCATGGCACCTTCATCATCTGCATCGGCACACTCTGTCAACACCATCACCACTGACAGCATTTTTCCTTCATCATCACAATTAATGGTAGTAACATTAATTGCCCCACACCCACAGCATCACCCACAATGCACAATGCTCTGCTACTATCATACCTCACACCATCAATGTCACCATCATCCTACCCAACAAAGATATAGCACTCCAAAATATCACCTAGCATTACTCTACAATGACAAATACTGCCCCAGCTTAACAGTGCTCTCACCCCAGCCAGCAACCATGCTTGTCAGGTGATTATAACTGTCTAATTCCCTCAGAAAAAAACTGGGTGAAATCCTTATAGATTGAGTTGCTACTTAAAAAAAGACTGGTCTTTTAGACTTTTAGAATAGTCTCTTGGTTCAGATGATTCAAAATCTCTTAGAAAATCTAAGATAGGGGATTTTAACTAAATCAAGGACAATTGATTAAAGCAATTAAGGAGAAAATCCAACAATCTGGACCATTTATAGTAAGTAAAAAGTGGATCCTTCTCAGATTATAACCTGGAAAAAGCCAGAGTGTTAAAGAGAACGTTGATTATAATATGGTAAAATCATAACTATAACAAGGTAAGTCCCTGCCCGCTGGGCCCACCTGGGGCACAGCCAGCAGAGATGAGCTCTCCCCTGAGCTCCATCTTCAGGCTCACAGCCCTGCCTCCCTTTTTGAGAAGTCCTGCAGGTATCAGGAACATGCAGCCAACACCTGGGACAACCAGATAGCTAAAGGCCAGCTTAAGAACACAATCAACAAGAGCCAGGGCAATATGGCACCACCAGATCACAGCTATCCTAATAAAACCCCAGATGGCCTAACACAGCTGAAGAAGGTGGCCTTAAATCCAACCTTATTGAAATGATAGAAGCAATTAAAGAGGAAATGAATAAATTGGCTAAAGAAATATAGAAAAATACTGTCAAGCTTATGAAGGAAATGAATAAAGCTGTTCAAAACTGAAAATGGAAATAGAAGCAATAAATAAAAACACAGATTGAGAGAATCCTGGATTTGGAAAATCTAGGAAAGAAAACAGGAACTACAGACAAAACCATCACCAACAGAATACAAACAATGAGAGAGATAATCTCATGTGTAGAAGATACAAATGAAGAAATCCATATATCAGTCAAAGAAAATGTTAAATCTAAAAAGTTCCTGACATAAAACATCCAAGAAATCTGTAACACTATGACAAGACAAAACCTAAGAATAATAAGAATAGAAGAAGAGGACTCCCAGCTCTAAGGCCCAGAAAATATCTTCAACAAAATCATAAAATAAAATTTCCCCACACTAAAATAAGAGATGCCTATAAACATGCAAGAAGCTTACAAAACACCAAATAGATTGGACCAGAAAAGAAAACCTTCCCACCACATACTAGTCAAAGCACTAAATGTATACAAAAAAGAAAGAATATTAAAAGCTGCAAGGGAAAAAAGCCAAGTAACATATAAAGACAGACCTATCAGAATTACATCTGACTTCTCAACAAAGACTCTAAAAGCCACAAGGGCCTGGGTAGTTGCCTGAAGACTCTAAGAGACCACAGATGTCAGTCCATACTAAGCAAAACTCCAATCATCCTAGATGGAGGAAACAAGATATTCCATGACAAAACCAAATTTAAACAACATTTATGCACAAATTCAGCCCTACAGAAGATACCAGAGGGAAAACTCCAACCCAAGGAGGCTAACTACACCCAAGAAAACAAAACTAACAAACTAAATAAACAAGTAATTCCATACCAGCAAAACCAAAAGAAGACAAGTCCACACACGCTCAAGCACTGTACCACCAAACACCACCATCAAAATAAAAGAAATTAATAATCATTGATCATTACTATGTCTCAACATTAAGAGACTCATTTTCTCAATAAAAATACACAGGCTAACAGAATGGTTGCAAAACCAGGACCTAACATTCTGCTGCATACAAGAAACACACCTTAGCAATAAGAATAGACATTAACTCAGAGTAGAGACCTGAAAAAAAGGTTTTCCTATCAAATGAACCCAAGAAGCAAGCTGGAGTAGCCATTCTAATATCTAATAAAATAGACTTTCAATCAAATTTAATTTAAAAAATTGGGAAAGTTATTTCATACTCATCAAAGGAAATATCCACTCAGTTATGAACATCTATGACTCAAATGCAAGGGCACCCACATTCATAAAAAAAAACATTAATAAAGCTGAAAGCACACACTGAACCCCAAGTAATAGATAAGTCATAGAGCCAGAAACTAAACAGAAATAATGAAACTAACAGACTTTATGAGTCAAATGATCCTAACAGTTATCTACAGAACATTCCATCCAAACATAAAAGAATACACCTTCTTCTCAGCACCTCACAGAACCTTTTCCAAAATTGACTGTATAGTCAGTCACAAAGCAAGCCTCAACAGATACAAAAGAATTGAAATAACCCCTTGAATATTTTCAGACTACTATGGAATAAAACTGGACCTCAACAACAACAGAAACAACAGAAAGCCTACAAATCATGGAAACTGAACAACTTTCCTGACCCAGTGGTCTACTCAATGACCACTGGGTCAGGGAAGAAATTTAAAAAGAGAAATAAAAGACTTCTTAAAATTCAATAAAAATGAAGGTACAACATACCCAAACTTATGGGGCATAATGAAAACAGTGCTAAGAAGAAATTTCATAACACTAAGTGCCTTTATAAAGAAATTGGAAGACTCTACTCAGCAAGGTATCAAAGCAGATGCGGAGACTCATAGCCAAACTTTGGGCAGAGTTCAGGGAATCTTGTGAAATAAGAGAGAGATAGAAAGACCTGGAGGGGACAGGAGCTCCACAAGGAGAACAACAGAACCAAAAAATCTGGGCCTACGGGTCTTTTCTGAGACTGATACTCCAACCAAGGACTATGCATGGAGATAAACTAGAACCTCTGCACAGATGTAGCTCATGGCAGCTCAGTGTCCAAGTAGGTTCCATAATAATGGGAACAGGGACTGTCTCTGACACGAACTCAGTGGCTGGCTCTTTTATCACCTCCTCCTGAGGGGAAGCAGCCTTACCAGACTACAGAGAGAAAGCAGCCAGTAATGATGAGATAGGTTCAGAAGGAAGGGAAGGAGGTCCTCCCTTATCAGTGGACTGGGAGAAGGGCATGGGAGAAGAGGGAGGGAGGGATTGGGATGGGAAAAGGGAGGGGGTTACAGCTGGAATACAATGTGAATAAACTGTATTTAATAAAAAAATAAATTAATTTTTAAAAATTAATTAAAGAAATTAAAGAGATCTCATATTAGTAACTTAATAGCATACCTGAAAGCTCTAGAACAAAAAGAAGGAAACACACCCAGGAGGAGTAGATGGCAGAAAATAATCAAACTCAGGGCTAAAATAAATAAAGTAGAAACAAAGAGAACAATACAAAGAATCTAGGAATGCAAGAGTTGGCTCTTTGAGAAAATCAACAAGATAGACAAACGTTTAGCCAAGCTAACTAAAAGACAGAGAGACAGTGTCCAAATTAATAAAATTAGAAATTAAAAGGGGGACATAACAACAGACACTGAGGAAATCAAAAGAATTGTTACATCTTACTTCAAAAGCCTGTACTACACAAAATGGAAAATGTAAATGAGATGGACAATTTTCTTGATAGATACCTCTTACCAAAGTTAAATCATGATCAGGTAAACAATTTAAATAGTCCTATAACCCCTAAGGGTTGTTGTTGAATATTTATTATTTCTAGAGGGCCTTTCTATGACCTGGCTAGTTCTCCAATAATCGAGATAGAAAACTATTGATTCATTTAAACAAACTTGAAGCACAATAACTCAGAAGATACTATTTAAAATAATTTTCTAAGCTAGTCTTGCTATCTCTCAACAGCACTCCTCAAGTTATTTTTCAATCTTAGTCCTGTCTGGGCTAGATCTGCTCCACCAGGCCACATCCTCTCTCTCTATCTTTTTCCTTTTTTAACCTCTCTTCTTTATTCTCTTTAAAACACCCTATAACAAGTTAAGAGCTTAGACTGCAACATACTTATGAATCAAAGTTTTGTGTATTTTTATGTATTCTCCTGAATAGGAGAAAATAACTTTTTTCTTTTTTAATTAATTAATTAATTAATTTTTATTACAAGTTATTCACTTTGTATCCCAGCTCTAGCTCCCCTCACTTGTCCCCTCCCAACCCCACTCTCCCTCTCCCAGTCCACTGAAAAGGGAGGGCCTCCTCCCCTTCCCTCTGATCTTAGTCTATCAGGTCTCATCAGGAGTGGCTGCACTGTCTTCTTCTGTGGCCTGGTAAGGCTGCTCCCCCCTCAGGGGCAGGTGATCAAAGAGCAGGCCACTGAGTTCATGTCAGAGATAGTCCCTGTCTCCATTACTATGGAGGCCACTTGGATACTGAACTGCCATAGGCTACCTCTGTGCAGGGGCTCTAGGTTATCTCCATGCATAGTCCTTGGTTGGAGTATCAATCTTAGAAAAGACCCCTGGACCAGATATTTTGGTTCTGTTGTTCTCCTTGTGGAGTTCATGTCCCCTCCAGGTTCTTTCTCTCTCCCCCTTCTTTCATAAGATTCTCTGCACTCTGCCCAAAGTTTGGCTATGAGTCTTGGCATCTGCTTAGATACCCTGCTGGGTAGAGTCAGAGGCCCTCTGTGGTGGGCTCCTGTCCTGCTTCCTGTTTTCTCCCTCTTCTGATTTCCATCCCATTGCCTTTCTGAATGAGGACTGAGTATCTTACCCAGAGTCCTCCTTCTTGCTTCTTTAGCTGTACTGATTTTAGTATGTTTATCCTATAGTATATGTCTAATATCCACTTATAAGTTAGTATATACCATGTGTGTCTTTCTGCTTCTGGGATACCTCACTCAGGGTGATCTTTTCTAGTTGCCACCATTTGCCTGCAAATTTAATGATTTCCTTGTTTTTCATTGCTGAGTACTATTCCATAGTATGTTGGTGTAATGTTTTTGTTTTTGTTTTTAATGTATACACCTTACCCTTGTTTATTCAAATGCTTATTTCTCCCCCACCCCACCACCCACTCTCTGGTTTCAATCCGGATATTGCATTGTGATACTCATTCTAAGCATCCTGTCTCAACTCTTGTGTAAACAGGACAAAAATAAAGCAACTAGACACAATGTTGAGCAGAGAGGAGCCAGAGGACAGGAAAGAGGGGAGGAGCCAGAAGGCAGGAGATGGGTGGGAGGAGAAGGGAGGACAGGGGAGCTAGGAGAGAGAGCTGGAGGAGAGATCTTGGAGGACATGGAGCATGAACCAGACCTAAGATTTCAAAAAAGCAGGTGTAACGTGGGAAATCTAAATGTTAAGAAACTGAGGGCTTGAAGTTTTAGGAGGGAGTAAATATTGCCCAGCATTGTGTTCTAGGTTAACTAAAAACCCAGTCTTTGTGTGGTGATTTGGTTATACAGCTGTTTAAGATTAGCAGCAAGCTTTACTAGAAGATAAACCAATAGTAAATATTAATCGCCACCTACAACAATATTATAAATGTACCTCCATTTCTGTATCTATTCCTCCTTTGAGGGTCATCTGGGTCGTTTCCAGATTCTGGCTATTATGAATAAAGCTGCTACAAACATGGTTGAGCAAAAGTCCTTGTTGTATACTTGAGCATCTTTCTTTTGGATATATGCCTAGGAGTCATATAGCTGGATCTTGAGGAAGCGCTACTCCTAATTGTCTGAGAAAGTGCCAGATTGATTTCTTTGGTTGTTATAAAAGCTATGATATAGGTTCCACTTTTGATAGCTTTGATATGACAAATCCTGAGACAGTCACTCCCACTAATTCAACATCTTCGTTAATGTCCATGAGATAGCCACAATGTCCAGACCACAAATAATACAGTTTCGGGTTTTAACCTGCCTTCAAAATTGACTAGAAGGTGTTTCCACAATCCACCGACAGAGGCCTGGTAGTGAGCATGGTTCTGAACATCTCAGAATTGTGAATGGTTTTTTTTTTTTTGTTGTTGTTGCTTCAGCAGAGTCAAAACGGGATGGCCTGAAACTTAATTTGTAGCTGGACATGATTTTGAACTTCTAATCCTCCTGTCTCTATCTCCAATATCACACCTGGTTTATACCTTGCTGGGGATTGAACCCAAGATTTCTTATGTGCTAGACTAACACTTTACCAAATGATCTGCATCCCTAACTCTTGAAGTTATTCTTAACCTGGAATAAGAACTGGTAAATTCAAACAGAACTGTTTTCACACAAGACAGGAGCTTATCTTGAGGGCCTGGCTCTTACACTGGTTGGATTTTGACTAGTTTGTAGGTTGGAGGTCCATGAAATGAGCCACTTGTATTTCCCTGAAATGCAGTCCTACATAGATTGAACTGCCTGTTATACACTGCCTCTCCTTCAAGTCCTTGCCTTCTCTGAACTTTGCTGCCCCTTGAAGCAGGTCTCTGGATTCCCCATGCCCGAGGCACTCAACTCTTGTACAGAAACAATCTTCATTCTCTCCTTTGGATTTTTACTAAAATTATGGTTTATCTTGGAGGGCTTTTCTGGCAAATCTTTCAAAACTTACAACTCTCTCCTCAAACTCCCCTTCTCTTTGGCACATAGCAAGTTCTCAAGGAATTTGTGTTGAGTAGATTGGTGATTAGAATGGAGTGTGTGAAACGTTTCCCAAAGCCTCCCACTTATGTCACAAAGTGACTCAAAATGTCCTTGCGTATGGAGAAAGTGGTTGTTCTGTAGTTTGGAAATGCTGATACTCTTTTAAGAACTCTGATGGGTATTGGCTGTGAACTGCTACCATGAACCTGTTCCTTTTTCAGCACAGCTGAATAGTCACAGAAGGAAGCAGGGTGGAAGGGCTGAGTGGTTTGCACTGTCCCTGGCTCATCCTTTTGAGGGCTCAAAGCTTTTCAAACTGCAGCTTCAGTCCTGACCATCTCCTAGTAACAGCTGAGCATGTCTGTACAGCATTATACGCTGTCAGTGGGAAAACGACCATGCATCTATACCCGAGAAACAAAGAGAATACGGAGTCTTAAAATGAGGAAATGCATAGTTTCTTATTATTAACTCTATCATCTGTGTGGCTCGGACAATCTGAATAATTTCTAAAAAAATATAAATCTCTACTTTTCTATTCATTTGGCCCAACGTTCACTTGTTTTGCCAAAAGTATAGACTTGACTCTCTTTTTGATAGGATAATTTCCACCTACATTTTTCTTACAAATTCCTGATAAAATATTTGCATTGTTCATATCTCTCATTGCACTGAAGTATAAATTACTCAGGCAGGAAAATACAGTAATATAGATATTAAAACCACAAAAAGTTACAGAGTTGGTCCTTTTCTCCAGTTGATTTCAGATGTCTGCCCTTGGGATAGTAAATCCCAATATAGGTCATTTGGTTCACACTCCATCCTTACCAAGTACCTATGAGGGAGTGGGCTAAAGATCAAATTTCTGTAGCATGACAGACACAGTGGCACGAGGTCTATGGAGACCACTGGCCAGTGCTGGCCTCCTGGCAGATGAAGAGCTTTTTCTTCTTTGTATGCTGCCCCAGTCCTACCGTGTATTTCTGAGTAGGGGCTAACGATGCATTGTACCAAGGGCATGCCAACGTAACTCATTACAGCATTCCTGGATCTCAGGGAGGCTTCAGGGATGCAGCCGCCTTCTCCTGCCTTCTTCTGAGGCAGGCTTCATTACAAAGCCACAGTGAGGACTTCGTTCGGCCTGCACCCCAGGGCCAAGCCCACTCCCCATGCCTCCTCCGAATAATTTGTGCTCCTTCTTTGGCAAAGAACCATGTCTAGTCATTTTCAAATGAGAATTCATCTTTTATTTGTGTAGTTAAGTTTGGGAAGAGATTATTTTCACTTCTTTGAAGATTAATTAGTTCTGATCGCTATCTAAATATGATAAAAGACATACAGTCCATTTTTTCACCACTGTGACTGGCTTTTATCCTGATTTTAAACTTACACTCCTAGAAACAGAGCATTGTGGAAATTATTTGAAAACAGGATGCAAATAAATCTATTCTCCATGCATTTAACTGACTTAAAAATTTTGGCCTGATGGAATGTCCTAAAAGTTTTTAATTTTGAGCCCATACAATTATTCAGTATGCTACTAACTTCTAAAACAGAAATGTTGGCTGAGGTTTTGAAATCATTTATTCTGAGAAAGGATCATTTATTCTATCTGTCAGTCTATGAACATTCACCTTCAAGTCCAGGCTTCTTCTAAAAAAGCAACTTAGTAACTATTATAATGTTATACTATTGTATAATATAATAATTAGCACTGCAGTATTAAAAATGTGATAGACCAGTGATTATAATTATCATAATCATTCTTGTCATAGCAATCATGGATTTTATAGCAATAATTATCATTATAGTAAGAATAAAATAGAAATAACTGCTATTCATCTTCTCTAATTCTAACAATAACCAATGCTATTGCATTTTTATTACCCCCATACTATTGATCAGAGTAGTGAGACCAAGAGAAACCGAAATTAATTGTTACATTGAAGTGTTGGTGCCTCTCACCTTTCCTGCCTCTAGTGATGAGGATTTAATCAGGTATAACTCCAAAGGCTCTTGACCACTTCCTCTGCTGTCAGCACTATCCCTCATGACCCTCTGGAAATGGAGAATTCTCACATATGCATATGAGCTTTCTGCTCATTCACTCTGTAAAACCACTTCTCAAACCCCATTCAAGTGTCCCCGCATCCCCAAGACCTTCCACAATGCTCAAAGACAGACTGAGTGCCCCTCTCCAGTGATCTCATTGTATGTGTGTGGGGCTCTATAACTGCACTTATCCTTCTGTCCCAGGAGTGAACCGTGTCCATCTCTGGGACTCAGCTTTCCACCAAGGATCTTGCCCTAGTCAGATCTGTGGACAGACTATGCTGGAGCAGATAAACGTTGTATAAACTGACTATGGTTTGTTGTTGTTGTTGTTGCTTGTCAGTTCTAGTTCCACCAGAACCCTCAGCTGACAAGTCGGCGACATGACCAGATTTTCTCCAAAGCAGAGAAATGTTCAGGATTGTGCCACTGCACCATAAGCCATCCATCAACAACAGGGACAAAAGTCAAGTTTGGATTAAGGCGGCAAAATCAATTGCCTATCGCTTCACATCCTGAACAGTGGTGCCGGCTCGGGGTAAAAGGTCTGAAATGGTGACTCCATGTGAGCGTAAACACACATGAGAATCGTCCCATTCCCCCTAGCAATATACTTCTTTCAACTAGTGTTTATTCAATGTCTTCACTATGCTAGATATTAAGCTTAGTGCAGAATAGTTTTTAAAATATTAAGCAAAAATGAAGGTCAAGTATAGCTCCATATCTCAAAGAAAGTGTAGCTGTCTGTTACAAAGACAGGCATTGGACAAGAATTCTGTTCTCTAAGTTATCTGGACCCTGTAGCTCACGGTTCATTATGACTAAGAGGCTAGTTATCACTGTTCAGTTTGTGCCACCATGGTATCTGTTCTGGGACAGATACAGCCAATTACACTTACGAGTGTGTGCTGCTACTGAGAACATCAAAAGTGAATGGAAAAACTGCATTTACAGCTTATAACATGTTCACTGAGGAAGCATTGCACCCTTTCCTCATATGAACCTCAATGGTCACAGTGGCCAGGGAGATGGCATTTATCAATCCCATTTGAATGTTAGTAGTTACTAATAACAGAGGAAAGATGAATAATTTCCCCAAGATTACATAGCTGGTTAGTGAAAGGCGCAGTATCAATATCTACAGTGGCTGCAGGACCCCAAAGCTCCTAACCGTTGACATGTGCTGCTCCTCTCAGAGCTAGGAAGAGATGAAGGGCTCAGGCAAGTTAGACGTGCCAAAGAATTTGGATGAAACAGAACGCTTTTCTCATAATAGAAGGGCACCTATTAAAAATTCCCTGGAGCTGGGCCGTGGTGGTGCACACCTTTAATCATAGCACTTGGGAGACAGAGACAAGGGGATCTTTGAGTTCAAGGCCAGCCTGGCCTACAGAGTGTGTTCCAGGACAGTCAGGAATACACAGAGAAACCCTGTCTCAAAAAGCATAATAATAATAATAATAATAATAATATGATGATGATGATGATAAATCAATAAAATTGGAGTAGCATTAAAAATGGGACTTTAGGGGCAAATTGGGGAATGTAACTACACATTTTATTGGTGGTCTCTGGATCAAAATTTCAAGTATGTATACACTTACTCATTAAAATTGAATGATTTCCTTATATTAACAAATCTAAGACATAACTCATGATGACACAGAGGCTAGTATTTTCTTAATTTAGTATATTCACAGAGTGATAATATGTCCAAGGAAAAGGAAGCTCTAAATGCACGAAGAACATGCTTGACCTGGGGCCAGTGCTGACTGCTGGTGTCGCTCAGGCCATCGAGTGTGTCACGGGAGCTGTGGATGAATTCTAGGACCGTTTCCCTTCCTGTTCATACTTCCTGAAAGGCAACAGCATCTACCCATCCATCCATCCATCCATCCATCCATCCATCCTTCAGGTCACTTACTAAGTGCCTCTTTTTTGTGTCAGACACTGGAAATAAAAAGAGGGAGAAGAGTCACAATGTTTCATCATCTGGATTTTCACAGTCCAGGGAAGAGGGCAACCCATATACACTCACTGTAATGACAGGCTTAATGTAACATTTGTGTCTATGCGCATCCTCTAAAGCTCTAAGGGGAATAAGGAAATACTGTCTTTTCACAGTCATAAATTTTTATCCAAAAATTACAAATTTAAGAATTAACATTTAACAGCAAATTATTTAACATTATTAACACCAAAGAATTTAACCTTTCAGCATCCTCTGATTGCCAGTTCAGAAATAGCACAGCAGGTAAACATTCCTAGATTCATTTGATACACAAGGACAATAAACATGCGTTTTCCAAAATCACAAGGCAAAACAGCCAGGAAGTATAGTTTTAAAAGGCAAAGGTTTTAATCTACAAATCGGAACTATACCTAGGCTGCCTTTGTAAAATATAACACTAACCGATGATTACTTTTATAAATAAATTCGTATGAGATTAAATGAAACCCTTTAGGTCATCCCGGCTTCTGTTCTCTCTTAAAATGTAAGACAGGCATGCGAGCAGGTCTATTCTGGAGACCAAACACACCTGTTTAATCTCAGCATTGACTAGAAATATTCACTTTCTGAAAGGAGAGATTATTGTGCTCACAGTAATTCTACCCACTTCTCTGATGGTCTTATTCTTTACATATATTTCAAATTACATTATTTATCCATTCAAACCACCAGCTACAGAAGGCAGAGGAACCAGGCCTGACTCCACCTTTTTCATCTCCTTAACTGACACTTTGTTTCTTCACTGTTGAAGCAGAATAAGCAGAGAGAAACACCAGCTACATTGGATTGCTGTGAGGACAAAACAAATAAACTCGAGCGCATCCTGCCACTTAGCCAGTCAGTGCTGAGAGCCATTATTTACAAGCTAAGACAAAATTTAGGAAAAATTAAATGCGTAGCTATTTTAGATCTACTCCTGCACCAACCACTGAATAGGAAAGAGCTCACAATTCTCAGACAAGAAGGAGCAAATTGTAGGAGACAATATGGTATTGTGAACATGAGATCCAGTTAAGAGTTAGGCAAGTTTTGCTTTGATGCCAGACACACCAGCAATATGATCTTACTCAAATAACATCAGCCTCCCCAACTACTAATCTCAACTGTGACATAAGGATCAAAATATCTCCTCTTTTAGTGAGGACCAGAGCAGATAACTAATGGTCCTACAAGAGAGGACATCTCATCAGGCGCTGAGTCCTGCATTGCTGAAGTCTCCTGGTACAGCTGGTACCACAGGGAGTTTGGATTGATGGGAACGCTTTGTTGGCAAAGGTGAAGTACTGGCGACCTCGTCACTATTTTTATTGCTAGCGCTTCTGGCATTAGAGATGTGGAGACTAGGGGAGGGAAGGGCACACTGCCATGCCTATAAACAGCTAAACATTTCTAGGAATTCCTGTGAGGTCTTGGCAAAGGCAGGTGCCTCTCTGGAGGTGAAGGACACCCCTGTCAGCATCCGCATTTGGGCAATCAAAATCTGCTCCGTTTGGCTATTCTTATCAGTGTGCAAAGTTATGCCCACAGACTGATCAATAGTTCCACAGATGTTCCTCTAACCCAAACATCATGTCTAGGGCCTTCTACGACTGAAGCCACCTTAATACTGCTCCCCAAATTTCCTAGACCAAAAACCTATAGAATCTGGAACCTGTAGAACTTGGCCCCATGTTCATGGTTTCCAAAAGTAAATCCATTCATACCAGGAAAATTGTATGAATACAGTGGGCAGAATTGGAAAATGCCCTAGTCGTCGTATAAAGGCAGTCTTGCAGGTTGGAACTCATTCTTGGAGACCAGCAGATGTCCTTTCAAGTTAGCACTTAACATTTCAATCTGCGTTAATTCTCTGACATATTCCAGTATCTCCTTAATTTACTATTAAATTCATTCTCGAAGTAATTCTCAAAGTGAGTATGCTCACAGGTGGGTTCTGAGGTTGGAATCCTTTGTGGAAAAGTTCACTAACTTTTCTATGTCGTCTAACTAGAAGTCACATTTCCAGAGATTTTTGTTTACTTCCTGCCTCCTAAGATGCCCATTTATACCATCGTGTGCCAGAGGAATGAAAGTAGCTCGCAATTTGTAACGTCTATGTGGAGGCTTTGCTCAGCTGTGTTTGGGGTAGGAGAAGGCAAACACTCTCATAAGATCCTCTTGAAATTTCAGGTTGGAGGCACATAGATCTTCGAGATGATTGTGTGTCTTTATAAAAGATCCCCTAGTAATGATTCAGGGTAATGACTCAGCTGCATCTCTACAACAGGCCACTCCATGACAGCTCAGCAATGGAAGGAGAAGGAAGAATGTGGGAAGTTGGTTTAGAAATGAGTAATTTAGAGGTTGCTTCTTTCCCTTTTCCAAGCTAACAGGCAACTGATTAGAAAGAAGTGCTAGCTCCACAGTATGTTTGGGGACTTCATCAGTGGAACTCAGGGTAGTGCACAGTCCTTATCATCACAGCCCAGCACATCGACACGCAATTATGCCAGATCGACCATTCACCGAGTGTTTGGGGGTGCCTTTTTTTCCGCAAGGTCTGCAAGTTTTCTTGCTTACCTTAGTAAACACTGAGTCATTTCCATGAACCCTGACTGACAAACAGACTAAACCACATGCTCTGGGGGTAGATATCTCTGCTTTGAGGTTAATGGAAGGGAATTTAGGCAAAGGCTGAAAGTGAGGTCCAAGCCTTTGGTCTTCCACTGTGCTGAATCTGATTTGATGTGGATCCATAATACTTTATTTTGATTTTCAATATGAAAGACAATTAGATTCCAATCCCCTGCTCTTTTCATTTAAAAAGATAAGTGGACAAAAAAGTCCATGAGTTTGAGAAGGCAAGTGAGTTGCTCTTCTGGGGAGCAGAAGCAGTGAATTTTGATCTGTGGTTCCCACACTTCCTGTGCACTTGTCTCTGAGGAAGGTGGTATTGCTTAGGCTGCAGTGCCAGCATGTGAGAGGCCATGGACACCCAGGGAAAATCCACGTGCTTCCACGGAACAGATTGTGAAGACCACCTGATTAAGAGAAAAGCCTCTTTCCTCCTACTCCAGGATTCTTGTCCCTGGAGCAACTTCCACCTTCCAGTGATGGCACAGCAGCTGCTCCAACAGTTACCCCCAGACTCCACCACCAATTAAAAAATTATCCAGCTTTAATATGTAAACCATAAAGTTTTACTTGAATATATTAAGCTTTTCCAAGTGCATGTTTTCTACTTTATTAAGACATTTTAAACAAAAATAGAAAACACATTTTTCTTACTAGAAGGGAAAAGAACAACTAACCATGATATTATAGACTATTCACCAAAAGCTACAACTTGAGAAAACTTAAACCATTGAGAGCATTAATGCTTCACAGCATTATTGCAAATGCCCTCATTTACTGAAAAGTAATCTATAATAGATTAAACATATTAGTAGTCAGTTGGGATTGGTATTGTTCACAAAGGGGCCATGAGACACACTTTTGAAGAATCAAAACAGAGAAACAAACAATTACTTTTATCTAAAAATTAACAGATTCTAAGTGCCTAATATTAAATTTCACTTACATTCAACCAGGGACTCTCAGTCTTAACATTCCTCACATTTGGGGCTGCAGAGTACTTTCTGGTGGTTGTGATCATTCTCTTCATTGTCAGATATTGAATAATATGTCCTCTGCCTCCATGCAGTGACTGTCAGTAGGACTCCCTTAGTTGTGACAATGAAAAATGTCTCCAGACATGATCACATTCTGAGAAATGAAGCTTTAAGAGAAGAAAACTAAGATTGTGTGAGGCCCCAGTCAACTCCCCAGACTGGGTGAGACATTTTTTTGCATGCAAGAAAATGGGGTTGTTTAATATAATGTAAATTAAGAGATGTAGGAGAGCCTGAACCCCAAATGCCTTACTTGGTTGGCTTCCTTGAAATCACACCAAAAAAAATTGTTTTCCTTGAGGTTCACATGGCTTAGATTTTGCCATGCACGTCTTTAAAGGTACAGGGACTCTGGATGCAGTAACACTGTTGTGGATATACACACATTTTTGTTTTGGTCCCAGGTATGGGGTGTGGGACTGATTCAGATGGTCCACAGCAGCAGACTGTTTGCTTCATGCAGGCTCTGAGAGGAGCTCTTTGACAGCTGCAGACAATTTAAATCTCAGGACTCTGGAGAGAGAATACATGCCAGAGGCCAGAGAATGTAAAGAGAGAAAAAAAAAAACAAAGCTGCTCCTGCTTCCCCCTCGCTGCTCCTGGTTGCTGCTGTGAGACAAGAAGTAGGAGATCTCCTGAAATGAGGACTGGACTGGCTCCAAAGAACCCAATGACCCTAACCAGCAGGAAGCAGCTAAGAGAACTGCACCCCTCTCTCCCACTAACCCTTTCTCTCTCCTACCTATGGTTGGACTGTTGGAAGAGAATGAGGTGCCATAGGGAGAAAAAGATATAAGAAACATAAATAAATGAGTTTTTTTTTAAAAGCACGCCAACACAATATTGTCAATAACACCTCAGTATGACTTTGCTTTCAGGAGACCAGGGTGGCTGGTTAGGAGCCAGAACAGAGTAAGCCACACTGCACAAGTGTCACATTTCCCCAGTCTGTTTCTCAATGATAGGTCAAGCCAAATTTCCTGAGTGTAGCTACCTTAGAATGCCAGATGGCTATAAGCCTGCCACCTCCCAGCCTGAAGACTCCAAAGTTCATTAGCCTCTTCTCCTTCCATCCAGTAATTCATTAGCAGACTAGGAAACACAAATCCATCAGAAGTAAGCAAGAATATAGAGGTCTGCACAGGAAGAGTTGTAGCAGAGTATTCAGTGGGATTCAGGGGACCATAGAATCCAAGAAGGAAGCTCATTGGGCAGATCTGAGAAGACTTCCTGTGAATGTGTTAGGCTAAATATTGAAGGACAGGGGGGCATTTTTCACAAGAGAGGAGGTTGCCAGCAGAGATCACAGCAGCATGCATGGGTATCAGAAATATATGAAGTTGGAGTTTCAGAGACCATGTCATGAGCACTGTGGCTTTCCAAGGACTTGGTCTGTATTTCATCCAGAGTCTAGGGGCTCATTGAGATACTCGAATCAAGAAATAACACTAGTAGTTACCAAAGTGCATGCAGCAAATGTACAATGGTAAGAAGCCGAAGCACTAAATTTCATTCTTCTTAACTGCTAATCATTTCTTTCGTACATCAGGACTGCCTTTGCCCAAACCACTGTGGCCTAGCCTCCTTCCTGCCAGCCTGTCTACTATCCCTTATATACAGCCTAAAACCCATGCTGGCTTCCTTCTCAGCACCACCTTGTGGAGTCCACTGATGATTTGCTAATGAAAATTCAAATAGGACTTCCTTTTGGAAGGGGCAATGGCACACTTCTCCTGAGGAATTTGATAGATTAACCAAATCCCTTTTCAATTAGAAGCCAGAACCATACTGAAGTTGTCAAAAGTTTTCCAGACAGTGTCAAAGTCAGTGCTGAGTTTCCTGGTAGCCAAAGCAAACAAAGTGGTGGTAATAACCAGGAATTTCCTGGGCTATAATGCTCTTTCATCTATTATTGGAAAGAAGACATGTAATAATGGCCAGGTAGGGGTACCTGGTGTCACCCACTTTCAGTCTCTGCGTATTTGCTATCGATGCTTTCAGAATATCAGATCAGCACTGTTCATAAACAAAATCCTTGCCAATCTCTCTTCCCAAGTACACAAAGCAAGGTTAAATTCAAATCATTCATTTCCTAGAGCCAAAATGTTTTAAATAGATAACAAAGCAATAGCTAACTGTGAGAAAAGAGATTTCGGGTTTCTTCCTCTATTTGCATCATTCAGAAACATTGATGACCTTTTCCAAACTTAGTTTCATTATAAAATATTTCAAACATTAAAAAGCTTTTAAAATTGTGTATTGATCTCTACCTCATGTAGAGTTAACAAAACACTTTGTCCAATCACTTCAGTGTTTTGTTTTAAATAAGAGGCGTTAACACTTTCTTCTCTGGCTACTCAAGTCCTTCCTCCTTGTCCTCCAAGGACTCCCTGAGCTCTGCCTAACATTTGGCTGTGGGACTCTGCATCTGCTCCCATCAGTTGCTGGATGAAGTCTCTTTAGTCTCTCTGATGACAACTATGCCAGGCTCCCATCTAAGCACACCATGACTAACTGTAGGTTGGAGGTTTTGTGTCTGGGTTGGAATCCCAACCCCTCCACTTGAGGCCTTGCCTGTCCCCTATCACCAGGATCTTTGGTAGTGTCGCCCTCACAGATGCCATGGAGCTTCCATGGCACTGGGTTTCTACCTTGTTCCTGAAATGGTCTCCAATTTCAGTCATCTTTCCCAGAATTCTTTCTATCCATTCCTGATCCCTTCTGTTCTCATCCCCACTCACCTCCAGTCCACCTGCAAAATCTATTCTATCTTCCCTTCACAGGAAAATCCTTGCATGCCCTTAAGCCCTCCTTTTTACTTAACCTCATTGGTCTGTGAATTGTAGCATGATTATCCTTTACCACCAATATCAACTTATGAGTATATACCATGCTTGTATTTCTGGGTGTGAGTTTACTCACTCTGAATGATTTCAGTTCTAGTTCCATCCATCTGACAAAAAAAAAAATCATGATGTCATTTTTTCAACAGTTGAATAATACCCTACTGTACAAATGTACACCATAAGAACTTAGCCCACAGAGTCAAGTGACCAGGACTCAAGTGGGCTCACCAAGATCAGGGCGCCTGTCTGGGTCTGACCTAGGTCCTCTGCATGTATGTTATAGTTGTGTAGCTTGGTGTTCTCGTGGGATTCCAAACAGTGGGAAGGGGCGCTGTCTCTGACTCTTTTGGACCCTTTTCCTTCTGCTCAGTTGACTTGTGCAGCCTTGATGTGAGCCTATGTGCCTGGTCTATTGCAGGTTGCTATGCTGTATTTGGTTAATGTCCCTGGATGGCCTGCTCTTTTCTGAGGGGAAGTGAAGCCTGAGGTGGATCATGGGAAAAGGGGAAGGGGCAGGGGGGGTGCAGGAGAGGAGAAAGGGAAAACTACAATAGGTTGTAATATATGAGAAAAGAATAAACAAAAAGAAAACATTTTTTTTTACACCCAGCTCTCCTTCCTTATTCTCAGAAATAACCTTGCAAACCCCAAGGCTTCTTTCCATGCTTCTACCCAACACACATTCTCATCAACAGATAGAATCTTGGTTTGGATGTTGTGAGAATTTAAAGAAGTGATTCATACTTAGAGAAGCTCAAGGCCAATGAAGTGATTTAACAGATGAAAGCAATTCTAAACAAGCCTGAAAACTCGATTTTGAATCTCAGAACCCACAGTGGAAGAAGAGAACAGACTCCTGGAAGTTATCTTTTCACGTCCACACTTTGATACACTTATGCCTGCTCATACATGCACACCACACCACACACAGACACACAGACACACAGACACACACACACACACACACACAAATACACACAGGTTTGTTTCTGAGTTTTCTGTTTTGTGGGTCATTTTTTTTTCATACCTCCATTAGTACCATCTAGTGTTCATCAACCTAACTTTATTTTGATGGTCTCGGGTATTACATACCAAAAGGTGATAGTAAGGTGACTTCTGTGTTTGTGCTGTATGGAAGACTCTCTCGGCATGCTAAGGTGAGGAAACAATGGAAGTTGGTTACATGTGTTTCTGTCTCTTAGTTTATGGAGATGACCTTGTGGAAGACTAGCAGGTGGCCCTTAGTGCTGAAAGTGGCCCCTCCTTGATGGCTAGTGAGAAAACAATGATAAAGAACTTGACTCTGTCCATAGCCACATGAACAGAAAGACTCTAAGTCCAGAAAGGATCAATAGCTCTCCTGATTTCCATCCAATGAAACTCAGAACAAATAATCATATCTTGACTTGGACTTCCTTTTGGTGGGTGGGAGACAAGCATTTACTACATAGCTTAAGCTGGACTTGAACTCATTATGTAGCTCTGACCTTGAACTTATACAGAAATCCTCCTGCCTTAGCTTCCCAAGTTTTGAGATTAAAGATATTTGCCACCATGGCTAGCTTATATGTGTACTTCTGAGGTACACAAACTATGATATAATAAATAGGAGTTATTTTTTAATGTTGCTAAATTTTTGATGATATTTACACAGCAATCAAAAGTTAGTATTAAACTTAACACCATAGGTGGAAACTAGCTCGTTATGATTATGATGCAGATACAAATCTTTACTTAATGTGGAGTGTTTTAACTTCCTTTTCTGAAACCTCTGGAGTCCATGCCATGCCAGTTCTAAGTCTCAGGAAGTCCTGAACACCATCCCACCTCCATGAAGTCCTCATGTGAGAAACTCTAAGCGTGCTTACAACGGGGTAAAAGTCCACATAGAAGAGAGACAAGTCATCTTGACTGAATCCATCCTTGGACCAGCCAGACCCTGATCACAAACCCATGAGTTAATTTAACCAATACCAAAAGAAACACCCAGCTGAGCCCACCTCAAATTGCCAACCCATATAATCATGCACTTTTAAAATTTTATTTAATTATTATTACAATTTATTCATTTTATATTCCAGCTGTAGTCCTCTCTCTCTCCCCATCCCCAAGATGCCCTCTCTCCCTCTAATCCTTCCATGCTCCTCCCCCAGTCCACTGATAAGAGAAGTCCTCCTTCCCTTCCATCTGACCCTAGCCTATCAGGTCTCATCAGGACTGGCTGCATTGTCCTCCTCTGTAGCCTGGTAAGGCTGTTCCCCACTCAGAGGGAGGTGATCAAAGAGCCAGCCACTGAGTTCATGTCGGAGACAGTCCCTGTTCCCCTTACTAGGTAACATACTTGGAAACTGAGCTGCCATGGGCTATATCTGAGCAAGGGGTCTAGGTTGTCTCCATGCATGGTCCTTGGTTGGAGTATCAGTCTTTGCAAAGACTATTGGGCCCAGATTTTTTGGTTCTGTTGCTCTCCTTGTGGAGCTCCTGTTTGCTGTTTTGAGTCACTAATTTTTTTTTTTATTAAACAACCAACGTAACTTTTACAAGTGTACTAACTCTGAAATAGGTGTAAAATTATCTATGTATGTTCATTAATAAGTTTGTATTTTAGTTCTGGATAGCAGGAGAGTGGGTAGATTGTTAGGTAGAAATTTAATGGTGATCAGCATAAGAAAGTCTTTGATATTAAGAATGTACTTGTGAAGTTTTCTTATTTTCTGAAAAAGATTTTAATTATATGATAAACATGATTAATGATATTGTTCTCCATTTGGTTCTGCTAATATTCTTTCTAAGATGCCATCATGAAATAAACAATTAAGAGAAATGCCTCTTAAAAAGAAAACTTAATGTTTAGTATTCTCCTGATTCTAGTTTTTTCATGTCATGTATGTTCTGTTCCTTACCTACTGTGTTGCAAATTCATAGGTTTCCATACAACTTTTACATGTTTCCTCTGGTTTGGAGACAGGGAGATGGGAGGGGAGAAGAAGGTCACAGGTTAACCAAAACTGAGGATATATGCAGACGCCTTATAAAAACCCACAAATTTGAGGGATTGCTAAAAATGTAATTTAAAAAAGAAAGTTTGAACAGAGGTTTCCTGTGTGGGTGAACAAAGCTGCTTTTAGAACACATGGACTATTAAAGAAAAAAATCTCAGTTCTAGACACAGGATCTTTTCGTATGAGTTATTGATTGGCCATGGTGACCCCAGAGGTCTTAAAACTAACACCAGGGATTGCCCTTGTTCTTGGTTTCCCACCATAACTAGATGATAAGACCTTCATACAGAAGGTACCACATACTTCGGTTGGAGTAAATCAATTTACAACACATTATTTATTACAAAATTCACTACAAAAATGTCTATTACAAAATAGAGATCTCAATTTAAAACTGACCAGGAGGCTCTCTCCCTGATTTTCATAGAACCAAGAGTGTTGTGCAGGCTACTGAGAAAGAAATGCTGTATAATCAACAGGCTTACACAGTTCGGTCTTGAATGCTTTAACCTGCAAGGAAAGATGTGCCCATTGGTGCAGTTGTGGCACAAAGGCTATGGGAGTAACCAGTCACTTTCTGGTTAGATTTGAGGCCTGGTCCTTGGGAGAGAGTTTAATATTTAGTACTATAAACCTGTTCAAAAGTCAGTGACTGGGAAAGTCATAGCTCTAGCAGAAATTGGTGAAAGTGCTGAGAATATGTGACTTAAGCGTTTAAATGAAGATGGACCATCTACCTCAACTTCCTCCCACACAAATCTCAAGGGACACTGTGAAGGGATGTAAAGTCCAGAAGATAAGGAGAGAGACGTGAAATGTCTTCTGGACATAGCAGGACTATGGCACCCATGAACTCATAGGAGCTGTGCTCACCTACACACGCTCAAACAAGTCAAAATTTCAGCATGGATGGGGATTGGTTTCTCAGACTCCCAACCCCCACCCTAGCTGAGGAATTACTGGTAGCTGATGGTTATTGGGAAGAGAGAATAATGAGTCATTTGAGGGTGGAAGGGAGGGGAGAATGGGCTGCTGGTAGGCTCCCTTTCCCGATTTGGATAGTGCCACACCCTTATGCATGTAGATATTACTAATTGGTCTCAGCTAGTTATTAATCTTTTAAAAAAATAAAGAATCTGACATTGGGAGGGTGATGTGGTTAGTAGTTCTAGACAGAACTGAAGGACGGTAGTGGGGGTGAATATGGTCAAAGCACACTGTATACATGTATGACAATCTTAAAGAATGGAAATTAAAGAAAATTATTTTCTTATAGAGGTTATCTGAGATATTATGGAGTATTAATAATTTCTTTCAGAATGAAATATGTGGGGAAATATTTCAATATGCTCTTTCACTAGATCATTTTCACATTAATTTTTCTATAGAGTGGTAGACTACCCTATCCAATGGAGATAGCATTTCTATGCATACGATGTGTCACTGGAAATGATAAACCCAGCCATGTAATTTAATATAAATTACAAGATCTTCCCTTAGATCTGTGTGATAACCCTATGGTGGTGTCAATTGATTACGGGTTTGACAAAAGAATCTAGAGATAGGCCTCTGGGCACATCTGGGAGGGCTTATCTAGTTTAGCTTAATTGGGGTGAAGAGACCCATCCTATATGTGTGTGCTGCTATTCTGTGGGCTGAGATCCTGGACTAAACAACAAGAAGAAAGCTAGGTGAGCACTGTATGTATTACTCTCTGCTTCTTAGCTATGGACATAATGTGACCAATTGTCTTAAACTCCTGGCATCATAACATTGTCACCATGATGGACTGTAACTTGTAACTGTGAAGCAAAGTAAATCCTTCCTTTCTTAATTTGCTTTTATCAGGTACATTGTCGTACCAATGAGACAGGTAACTAATACAATTTCAAGCTGGCACTAGGATTATTGTCATTTTTTTTGTGGGGAAATGGAGACTCATACTTCAAGATGATGCTCAAGCTCAAACGATAAGCAGTGCAATCTTGGGTTTTCAACTCAAAGTATTTGAACTACGAATCACATAGCCCCATCCAGACAACTTATTCCATACACAACTGGTTTACATCTCAGCATGTAGAGCCTTACAAATGTCCCCAAAACCTCCTTAAACAAGATTATGTCCTCCCCAACATAGTATGTATGAAATATTTGACCCTGTCTAAAATCCTTGGCTACTATTCCACATGGCTCCAGAAATAGGACAGAGCCAGCCTAAATTATGCTTCAAAATGAGTCACGCTAGCCTATCTTGTCATCAGAAATGGCTGAGTCTTCGTCTGCCCAAAAACACTAATTAATGATCATCTAACTGTACTGTCAACTCTGTTTAATCTTGAGTGATACCAGTTGTTTCTCCCTCCAGCCAGCCAATAGCGACAGAAGAAGGTACTCATGCATGCCATTGTCCGGGTGGCTCTGGGCCTATAGCAGAGCAGTTTAATGGGCATTCAGAGCTCATTAGTGAGCAAACACGTGAAGAGTGGCCGCTCCGGTGCCACACGTTGCAACTAATAGCTCCGCCAAACAGAATCGTTTCTGTTTCTGCTCACTTGTTGTGAAATTCTTTCAATGTCAACAAGTGGTCCTGTCGGCAGGAGCCCTTCATCTTGCCCAGCAGTTTTATCCGTTGCTCTCCTGAGACTTATGTCCTCCTCCATTGTCCAGACCTACAAAGGAGCCTGAGCAATCACAAAGCCTTCACAGCCATTCATCATCAGCTCACTGGATTTATGGGCAAGCCTGCCCACCAAAGTCTGGGGTTGGCCTGTGGGTATGGCCTGGTATATGTGACATTAAGGCACCAGCCCCATGGCCCTTGCCTTGGGGATCTCAGTAGCAAAGATACATGAAGCTTGAGGCTCTCATCCAAGAGAAAATCAATATTACAGGCAATATACAAAATCGTACTTTTGGAGGTTGGCTTTGTTTTCAGTCTTGCCGTCCTCTGCCCACTGGAGAGAGAGTGATCGAGAATTACCATTGAGAGCAGTTTTTGTGTCCCATCTGCACGCATGGAGAGTGGAGGGCTGTTTGGCACATTTCTTTGAGGGACTTTAAAATGCATAATTGAATTGTTCAAATCAAATTTAGGGGCCCCTGTCACAAATCATTACCTGCCTTTCCTCTATCTTCTCCTTGCTCTTCAAATGAAGGCCACATACACTGACCTCCATTAGCTTAATTTGGTTGAGACATTTTCCAGCTCATATTATGAAAATGAGAGAGAAAAATAATGTTGACCAGGGCACCATCTGTAGCGTGCTGTTGTTTAAAAGGGTTATACATTAATTTTTATTTCCTTGCTTTTTATCTGAAACTGCTTTCTGTACAATCTTAGAGACTTAATACATTTCTCAGATTACTGCCTTTGATTTAATAATTGAAACTGGTGTTTCTATTCTAAGATACAATTAAAAGTTATTTCTTCTTTCTCTTTCCTTTGTTCTGAGACAGGGTTTCTTTGTGTAACTCTGGCTGTCCTGGAACTCATACTGTAGAACAGCTAGCCTTGAACTCAGAGAGGTCTACCTGCCTCTGCCTCCTGAGTCCTGGGATTAAAAGTTTGCCCCAGCATGCTCTGCTAAAATTAAAATTAAAAGTATTCTTAACTTCAAACTCAAACACAAATTTTATATGAAAATGATGAGGGTTCTTATTTGGTGACCAGTGTTTCCCTTGGTGAAGACTACATATAACCTCTACTGGTACATCCTTTCTCATATTTGCAGGAGATGCCATGAAATCAGACTGTCCCCCAGCAGTCCAGCTTAACATACTCACTTTTTGTGAGACAGGGTTTCCCTGGCTGTCCTGTAACTTGCTTTGTTTGTTTAAGACCAGGCTAGCCTCAAACTCACAGAGATCCTCCTGCTTCTGCCTCCTGAGTGCTGGGATTAAAGGAGTGTGCCACTATGCCTGGCTCATTCAAATTTGATTCATTGATTGCTTTGATTGCTTCCTTCTTTAAAGTAAGTCATTTTCCAACTTCCAGGAGGGTTAATCAATATATACCTAACAGAAAAAAAAGCCCATAATCAATGTGTAAAATGGTTAGATGCAATTCAATGTGGAATACCTTTAAAAAATATGTTTCGGTAACTATACTAATCTATTAAAAAGTGCACTTTGATAGAGAACTGGTACCATGGTGATTTGTCTACCAAATTCTTACAGTAGAGCTGGGAGACAGCTGAGCTGTGCAAGCATGAAGACCTGAGTTCAAATCCCTAGAACCCACATAAAAAGATATGTGATTGTAACCCTAGAGCTGGAGGGGGTGCAAAAATAAATATTTAAACAGTTCTGCATACTAAATATATAGAGCAAACAAATTTAATAGGTGTTTACATCCTGATTTCTCAGGAGTCACTTAGAAAAAATAAATCTTAAGTTTAATTTTTTTAATTTAATTCTTATAAAACAATAATTGTGGCCATAATGTATCTGCATCTTGGGCTTTATAAATCTTGGAGTTTAATTATTTTCTGTTCTATATTTTCATTTACAAGGTACTTGCTTGTTTTTTATTATCATAGTTATCAGATCTCAGTTTTACAAAGATAAGATGTTACTGAAAGCATTTTAACAAAATTTAATAACGAAACCATATACTACCTTGAGCTACAAATTGGTCTTGTATCTGACAGATAACACATACTACTGTATTTTCTATCATTTATAATTATTCTACCTTGTTCCTGGAGTTCACTTTGGCATCTACCATTCAACCTCAGTGTCCCTTGGCAAACAGTTTGTGTACCACAAAGATGGGCAATTTCATTACAGCCAGAAGTTTAATTTTTACTCCATTTGAAAAAATTATTAAATAGATATGCCATTATGATTCTCAAAGATTTCATACTGGAAACTACTTGATTTTGGAATCTGAGATCCACTTTTAAGTACTCGAATATCATTTTATTCATTTGTTCATCCATTTATTTATTCACTATTTATTGATTGGACAAGACAAAGTGCCAGGGATTTGGTTTAAGCTCTTTGGAATACAGCACTGAACAAAAGAGGCAATCTTTGCCTTGCATAGAACTGATATTCGGAGGGTGGGTTTTTTAAATAGTATAACAAGTAACAGAGTTGTGTGGTGAGTATAGACTTTCTGGGGAAAGTAAGATATAAATAAGGACTTAAAAGAGGAGAGTACCTACCCTACACAGAAGGGTAGGGCACAGGAGCTCAGAGTAAGGATACCTGGCATGTCCAAGGACCAGCAAGGAGATCAGTGTGATTGTGTTAGAGTCACCAAGAAGTAGAGTGGTAGGAAAAGAGGTCACAGGTGAAGCTAATCAGAGCCTGGAGACTACTTTTGGGACACCACACTCTTATGAATGGGACTGAGAGCCACTGGAATGGAATGGGATGGGATCTAGTGGGGAGAGATGAAGTCCTGAGGTGTTGACATGAGGACAACTATGTCAAGACCCAGTACCTTAGACCCATGGAAATAGTAAAGCCTTCCTCTGGTGAGGCTAAGAGGAATGGCAAAACCATTTTCTGGTCCAAGTATGAGTGTTTATATATGATTGAGAGTGTGTGAAGGAACCATGGACTTCAGACTTCAGATTTCTCCTCCCCCTCCCACATGACTGCAACCTGAGACTACAAGGAACTCCTCCCTAGACCCCTTCCCCTCCTTGTCCTGTACATAATAGCACATTGAATTTCTGGGTTTTGTAGTAGGTATCACCAGAGCTAGCTCAACCCACCTGATCGCAGCTTTTCTGGATGTGTGTCTGTCATTTCTTCCTCTCCGGGTCATTCTCCTGTTATCAGCTGAGGTTGGTGATGGCATTTTCGCTGGAGGTGGTCAGGCTTGATCTGCTTGTCCTGGTGCCCAGCAACTCCTTTCTGTTCCTTTTGTTCCTCTCACTTATCTCTCCATTCCAAGATACCCTAATTTAGCAGATGTAGACAGCTAAGTTGTTAGTGTTTCTAAATAGGGAGCCTATAGACTAGATTCATTTGGGGTCTTGGTTTTGTGCCTCAAGGGCCAAGCATTGCTTTCCTACGCATCATTTCCTTACTATGTTCGAATGGTGATTGTTGGGAGCTAGAATGTTTGTGTAAAGACACGCAGTGGACACGTGCTTAGAAAATATGGAGTTCTTTGCTGGTGTGCTGTCGTACAACGTTGAAGACAGACGCTGTGGGCCTGAGCATCCAGTTAGACAGGAGAATGCAGTAGGGGTAGGCTAAGCAACAGGCAGCTCAGACATGTCAAGTTGAGCTGGTGACTCATGAAACGTCTTTGGTGGATAAGAGGTCAGTTATCCAAAATGAATGCCTGCAGAGTCTTGCTCCAATCTTCTACACCCATTTGGAGCCCCAGAGGCCTGGTGGCCATGCCTTTCTTGTCATGATGTACCCCAACCAAAAATATCCTCTCCCTTAAGTCACTTCTGTCAGGCATTCTTTCACAGTGAGCAGAGAAAGAGAAAAATGGTCAAAGAGAGAAACCTCAGAAAAGACTTAGGGCTAGGTGGGTCACATTAGGTCACAACATCACTCTACATGGGTCACAGATGCTTATAACTAAAGGCTCCACCCTGCTTTGGGCACTGTTCTCTGGTGTACATGCGCCGACACAGACACGTATGCATGCACATAATTAAAGAGAAAATAGTTATTAAAAGGAATGCTCTACGTGCGGGGACAGGATGTAGTGACAGCAGCCAGAGAAGGCATTAGGCAGAAGGGTGGAGACTGGGATGGCGGACCATCGCTTCTGGACAGGAGGGTAAAGACTTGTTCACACTATACCAAGTCGTGGAGCTGGAGAAGCATGGCAATATTGGCCACTCAGGTGTCCTGGGAATGCTCTTCTGTTCAAACAAACCCATTAGTTCAATGTGTGATTATCCCATGACGAATCATTTCTGAGGCACTTCAGTGGAGGCTGGGGAATTCCAGCATTGGTGCTTTGTGGTGTTTAGTAAATGTCAAGCAGGTAAGCTTGGAAGTGGTGTGGGAGGTGTTGAAGGACACGCTGCTCCGAGGCCTACTAATAACTAAAACTCCTTTGGAGAAAGAGTGTCTCAGTTGAGTTGTGACTTGCTGTAAAAGATAGCTTGTTTCATGGAGTTAGTCAATTGGCATGGAGCACGTCTCGCCCCTGGGGGCAATGGTCTCCTGAACCTACTCAGACCTCGGACACCACCACTGCTAGTTCTAGAACTGACGCAGGATGTTCCAACGAGGGGGTTAAGGCTTCTCATAATATTTCCTATAAGCCCACACCTGTTTGTCTATATCCCCCATTTTTATTCATTATTAGCCAGATAGAGCCAAGTAATTGTGGTAATGATACTTGCTTTTTTGTCCAATGCTGGAATGCTAGTAAATTTAGGTATGTCCTGGTTACTCGCATGCCTCGCTGGGTGCCTGTGCCCGTTGATGCCCCTCACGCTATGACTCTCTTCAGACAGAAAAAGGATCTTGGAACTACAGCCACCATTATTACTGCCATCTCATTGGCGGCTGTTGGAGCTACCACCGGGACATTAGCCATGAGTCATACTGGGCAGACTGCTCAGACCCTGAATAATCATTTAGCCAATGTAGCTCATGCCTTAGTTGTACAAAAAGGAATTAATGCTCAACTAAAAGGAAGCTTGATGGTGTTCAATCAGAGGATTGACCTCGTGCAGGAGCAAATTGATACCCTATGGCAAATCGCTCAACTTGGCTGTCAATGAAAATATGCTGGACTTTGAGTCACTAGCATATAACATGAGAATTTTTCCTGTGCTGCAAATCTGTCTAAACAATTGTCGAGCTATATTTTAGGTAATTGGACTGGAGAATTTGATACTACGATGGAGCAGCTGAGAGTGGCCATTGTCACAGTAAATTCTACCAGAGTGGACGCAGGACTAGCCACAGGATTATCATCATGGATTGCTGCAGCCATGAATCATCTGAAGGAATGGGCGGGCATGGGAGCGTTAGCAGGCCTTCTGGTGTTGGACTCCTTGGTTTGCCTGTGGTATATATGCAAGATTAGAGTCTCACAACAGCGTAATGCAGCCATGATCATTCAGGCCTTTACAGCCATTGAAGCAGGACAGTCTCCCCAAGCATGGTTGGCTACCATAAAAAGCTAAAATGTTACGCTCAGGATGCGAGGCTAAGCACTGCACTCAGGGTCAGCCGCTTTCGACACAGAGAAGAGCATGTCTGATTGCATGCGGGTTGATGCCCCAGGTCCTGCCTCTGAGAAAAAGGTATCGGTCGGGTCTGATGCTCTTTGGGTGGATGACACCTAAATGAACATCAGTACAAAGTCCCAATTTATTTCTAATATCAGAGATCAGACCTCTACTCTTGCCTGATGCGTCTAAAACAAAAAGGGGGAACTGTAGAGAGCTGCAGAATGCTATGCCTTAAAGATGGAGCTGGTTTCTGCCTTCCACCTTCCCGATGGTGAGTGCTCTCTGTCATGAACAATTCCACATTTGGCTAAGGCTGAGGATCTGGCTTGCTTCCATGTATGTGGACCTATCTGCATTGCCCACGAGGCACGCTGGGGTTGGCTACCCAGAGGCTATTTAAGCTGTGGGCTGGCTTTCCCCAGGGTCAGATGATTGATCAAGGTTCCTGAATAAACTGCATTGAAAAAAAAAAGATAGCTTGTTTCATAGGAATGATGTTTCTGTAATTTAAAGTCTGTTAACTTATACTTGTATTCTTTTCATGCTGTATTATCAAAAGAAATAGAAATCAGTCCAGATAAGTTAGGCCACAAAGTCCCAAGTTTATAATAATACCTTCTTTTCCTTACTACAGGCTACTAAAAGTGTGTATGTGTGTGTGTGTGTGTGTGTGTGTGTAGCTTGAGCTTATTTCTTCCTGTTGTTTGTGGCCTGCATTCAGAGAACATCATCCCTGCAAAACGAGAGCAGAAACTAACTCACTGCTTTCTGCTCTGTTCCACAATCACTGAGATCTGTGGCTAGAAGACAGAGATTTCCTATGTCTAGGAGCTGCTAACCTAACATACGCTAGTAATCAGAGACAAGCATGCTCAATCAAAACCCACACAGACAGCACAACCAAAAATCTGCCTTCCGCTGTACATCTTCTTCTTTCTGATGCTATGGCTACTTCCTGTCACAGCATCTGTCACAAGTACCACTGATGATGTCCACCCTCAGGACCCTCTGCCCCCAAATATGACGGACCAATAAGAAGAAATGGAGGAGGCATTTCCTCCAGTGAAAGTGAGATTTGTAAGAAAACAACAGTGTAGTGTCAATACACATCATTCTTTTCTGCATCATCAAAAGCAAAGGATGGATGGAAACGCAGAGCCTCTGTGAAGACAATGGCTCTCTAGCCTTGGCAACTGACATAGAGGTAACGAGAAGCTTTCCTTTCGTTCTAGTGCATGTGCTGTCAACCAAATGATCTAGCTTCCAGACAAACCATAGATTTGCATTTCCTTTTCCTAATGTCATGATTTTTATAGGAGAGATTTTACATTTCTTTTGTTTCTTGCTCATGTTTGTTCCTAATCCCACACCGAAGAAAGCTCTCTTACCATTTTTTCTGTTCTCAATACAAAAGAGAAAATGAGGAGAAGGTATATGAACAATAAGTGTTTTGCAACTACAAGGAAAATTTTGTTCTTTTTTTTTAATTTTTATTTAAGTCAGGGAGTAGTGTGGGGAGGGAAACTTCAGAAGAGTAAAACCTGAGACACTGATTCAAGAGCCAGACAGTTCAATGAACAGGATAATCGGGGTAGTTTTTGACAGGTGCGGCTGCCTGCCTATAGCTGGCATATAATCATTACCATTTTAATAAGGCTCTAATAGGAGGGCTGATCATTCAATGGGGTGTGAGGATCCTAATTCAGCTCCCAATCCCACATGAATGTGCTAGAATTTGCAGGCTTTGTTTTCCTCTTTTGTACCTCTGAATGCCAATAATTACTGGCTATAGATTCAAAAATTCTTAGAACTGGAAGCTAAATTAGCTCTCCTAATACTGCACAAGAATGTCAATACTCATGAAAAAGGAAGCAAGTGGGTTTTTTGTATTCTTTTTTTTTCACACTTGTAGGCATTGTGAAGACCAGCAGTTGAAGTGGGCTGGTTTACAGCATGAATAATGACATTACGGTCTCTCCCAGTGAAGAGCCCTCCCCGGTATAGGAACAAGAAGTTAGCCATTGGCCCAGCGGAGATGTCTTCAACCCCACTTTGATTTCTAGGGTTCTGTGTTTCTTATGGAGAGAGAATCCACACAGCATTTTAACTCCTGTTTGAGGTATAGATGTTTCCCTGAAAAAAGAACAAAACCTGCTTTAACTTTCCCAAAGCTCATCTTCAAAGAGTATGTTCTTGATCAAGCTCCCTGCATCATAGGTAGACCAGTAATTGTTATTGTAACGTTGAGCACCATTATTTGAACAGTACAGCATGCATGATACTTTCCTCCATGGTTTATAATACTACATACTTCATTTTCTTCTTGAACACTTCTAGGAAGAAGATGTGATTTTTTTTTTAAGGCCCATTTGAGAGGCTTCCTGAGTGATCACATATTCATTAAAAGTCACACAACCAGTAAGTGCTGGGGTGAGAATTTAATTTTCCTATGCAATATGATTGATTTCAGTTTGTGTTTCTTGTGGGTAGTAATAGTCTTCTCCAATACTCCCCAAACTCATACATTTATTTAGGGGTTGTTATATCTCACCCCAAACTCCAGATAATGATATAAGTCATCATAGCCTTTACTTATTCTTTGTCTCCAGAAATGCACCTTTTTGGAACTTTGAACTCTAACTGACATCACACTCTGGTTAGTACCCACAACAGGGTTTTTTTTTTTCTTTTTTATTATTATTATTTTTTTATCAGTTACATTTTATTAACTCTGTATCCCAGCCGTGTCCCGATCCCTCATTCCCTCCCAGTCCCTCCCTCCCTCCCTCATCTCCACCATGCCCCTTTCCAAGTCCACTGATAGGGGGGACCTCCTCCCCATTCATCTGATCCTGTTTTATCAGGTATCTTAAGGACTGGCTGCAAAGCCCTCCTCTGTGGCCTAACAGGACTTCTCCTCCCTTCGGGGGTGGGGAGACCAAAGAGCCAGTCATTGAGTTCCTGTTAGAAATAGTCCTTGTTCCCCTCACTTTGGGAAACCAATTGGTTACTGAGCTACCACAGGCTACATCTGAGTGGAGGTTCTAGGTTATATCCATACATGGTCCTTGGTTGAATGTCAGTCTCAGAAAAGACCTTGTGCCCAGATATATTTGGTCCTTGTGGAGCTCCTATTTCTAAAGATGGTTGAATTCTCTGTGCACAGACCTCCCTAACTAAGAAAGTAACAACACAGTGAATTGTCAGCCAAAATATTCAGGTGTCATCAGTCTTTATAGGTAATCTCCAAAATGCATTTTTTTTCTCTGTTGACAACATGCTATACCGTGTTCTTTGGAATCTGTGCCAGAAGCTGTCCTTGATGCTCTCTATTAGTGTGTGGGAGTAGCCCAGCAGCCAGCAAAGGCTTCTGGGATGCCACCTTGTATATATTCACCTTAAAGTTGAAAGTACATGTCTGCCACTTAGTGATATTCTGAGGTTTTGTGCATCTATCTTTAAAAGGCAGTCATACTGAGCACCGTTGACAGGTTTTGCATGTATGATGAACTTCATGACACTTCTAAGTAATTTATAGTTTAGAAACAAAAATACTGAAATTCAGAGAGCTGGTAGCTTGACTAAGGCCATCTTGACAATTTGCATCCCACCCTGTATGAAGCGTCATCAGATTAAAAAGAAATAGAACTCATTCTTGAATGAAAATTTGGACTTTCTAATTAACTGCCTGCCAATAGGCAATCTGAAGAAGAAGAAGAAGAAACACTATTTAAAAAGTGAACTGAATGATGTTAAATATCTGTTTCTTAAAAGTATCCATCCCTGACTGTGTCTATCGGTCAATGCAACACTACTTTAGTTATTGCTGTAAATTACCTGGAAATTTCTCATCTAAAGAAAATGTATATAAAAAGAAAATATATATTTATATTAGAAATGTAATTTATCTATTCATATAATATTTATGTATATTATAAATATATATTATATATATCTTGGTTTGTATAGGGATCTCCAAAGCAGCTGAGAGAAAGGTTATATATAGCTAAGATTCATTCATGAAATTGTCAATACATCAGCTACAGCTGTCCCCATCTGACCATTTGTGTGGGGCTATAAGTATGTTTGGAAATTGGATCCTTTACATGGTTGTCCAGATGAGTCTACAATATCTCTTCACAAAGTTGCTTAAGTGTCCTCCCAGTAGGGCACTGTGGGACGGTGGGCTCAGTAGTGCTCCCCAGAACCCCAGGACTTAGAAAGCCAGGTGGATGTTGATGTAATGTCTCTTATGACCATGTCGGGAGTCACACGCCATTGCTTCTTTGATGTGGTCAGTTGTGTAGATCTGCCCTGTTTACTGTGTCTCAAAAGCAGCAGAAGAAAGTCACAGAACCATCTCAGAGCTGTTACTACAGATTCCATGTCAGAGACCCTTGTGCTAGGATTGTCTGTGGTGGAAACAGAATGGAAGCCATTCATTCCCATGCAACTGACTAAGCCAACCAGCTGAGTTTCTGTGTAAGAAACAGAGGCCTGGGAAGCAGCTGTCCAAGCTGTCCCTAAGTGAGTCCTGGTAGTGTCCCATGCAGAGCCAGAGAACACAGAAAGCCCGATTTCATATTTCGTCTGGCTTCACTTCCTTTTCCCTTTTCAACAAAAACTGATGAGACCCTCCTACCTGTTGTTTGTTAACAAAAATGAAAAGCAGAGCTAGAATGGACCCTCTACAGTTCTGCTGTCATGGTCACAGAAGAGCATTACAAAAGTAATGTTCTCGCATAGAAAATTCTGGAATTCCATATGTGTGTCCTTTTAATACATGAGGAAACTTCATTTGTCAGGATCATCCCAATTGGCTTGTTCCCCGAGGGTCAAAAACTTAAAATCCCCATCCAGTGAAGAAAAGGACATGTTGACTAAGGCCAAGTGGCCAAGTATACACTTATTAGCAATATACTAACCACATTGTCACCATTGTCCCACTTGAAACTACAGAGCTCTTGTTTTATAACCCCCCTCAGAGCATTCTCCATACCTAATTTCATAGTCTTCATAAAAGTGAACATTTTAACCATCAAGTGTCGAGTAAAAGTGTTACACTGCTCTAGGAGATGAATAAAACATCCATCTCTGACCTGATGAGTTACCTTTCTCTGTAAACTATGGACTCTCATGTTACCAACTGGAGAAAATGGTCAAAGATACAGTGTTATCTGGACAAGGTTGGTACTCTGTAATCCCAGGAAGAGTGAGACAGGCACACTATTAGTTCAAGGTCAGATCAGGGCTACATAGGGGGCTCTTGGGGAGAAAGAGATGATGGGAGGTGTGGGAAAAATGCCCTTAACAGGACCTCTTAAACAAGACTGTCATAGAGCCTGGATCATGATAATTGCTCAGCAAATGTTAAAATATGCCACTGGTGCGTTATCATAAACCAGTCACAGATAACTGGTTTTTGAATGTTTATTAATTATCAGCCTTAGAGAAGTTCACAGATCAATCAAGAATTCTAATGTAGAACCTTGAACTTTATCTCTAAAACATTAAAATTGCTCAATGTTAATGTAATCCACTTTGATGTAAAGTAGATTACTTGTCTACCTATTTTTAATAGAATCATATAATTCAGGAATGGATATTAGGAAGTTGGTGGGGTGTTATTGTTGTTCTAAAGCAAGAGCCATAGGCTATCATTGCTCCATCCATTTGTATAATTGGCTAGATGTGTGCTCTAAGGCTACTTAACATGTTGAGATGTGTGCTCTAAGGTTATTTAACACATTGCAGTCATGAGCTTGGAAAGCAGAAACAGACCGGGGTTATCAATGAAGTGAAGCAGCTGCACCTCAGTTTGATCATATCCCCAAGTTTTCCACTTATGTGTTTTGTAAGGAGAGAGGCATAGTTCACCAACTCCCAAATGTCTGAGTTTGTGAATATGACCTGTAGCAGCAAGCCTCAACCTCTGTGCTTCCAAATTGGCTGGACACAAGGAAAGCCTCATTAGCTGGAGTAAAATGAAAGGCTTCGAAGGAAGGCGGAGAAGGCGTCTTAGGTGTCGGATGGCTCACGAAACGAAGTTTGGATAAAGCAGTCAGGGTGAGTGAATCAGAAACATATGTATTAAGTTTCCCGTGAGTTATTTGGGTTTCAGGCTCATGGGATTAAGAAATGGCTGGAGCCTTCCTTCAGTTGCACAGCCCCCTTCCAGCATGTTTGGGGGGGAGGTTTAGTCAACTCTCAGAAGCTCAAAATATTCTTCACCTACCGTGTTGCATCCCAAAGTCTTGAGATGTCTCTTGTTGCTCTGGTGCTCTGAGCTGAGATCTTACCTATACTAAAGGAAGGATGCTTTCCTTGGGTTTTTACATGAACTTGAAGTAATTCTCTTGTTTCTTTTTTAAACTAGGGAAAATATGAATTGTCTTTTTCTCAACTGAGCTCCACTCTGACAATACTAACCTCAGAAACTTTTGTTAAAATTACCAGCTTATCATTCACCTTGGCTCATAAAGTAAACTTTTAGTACCTGCCACCATAACTATTTGATTGTTGTATTGCGGTTAGAGAGTTATCTTAAATAGGTATCAGGAAATGCTTGAACACACTCCAACTTATTATAAAAGTATATTATAAAACAGAAATTGAATCTTAATATCATTATCAAAAAGGAGTCAAGAGAGAAAAAGAAGTGCAGAGTCCAGTAATGATAAGGTCTGCTCTGAGGTGGTGATGTCCCACATACTGAACAAATCCAGATTAAAACTGAATTCAGCAAGGTTTGGAAAACTGTTCTCTCTGGAGGAGGGAGAAATTGGCAAGTCTGCTATTAAAAAATGGGACTGAATTGTTTTATCTGTGTTGTCCTTTGTAATTAGGCTGCTGAATAACAGAGGTATTATCACACCAGGGTCAGTGCCAGAGGATTACCCAAAGTTTTACAAATGGGATGCTAAAGTGGCCTGAACAGGTGCACACACAAAGACGGAGGAGGGGGAAGTGAGAGAAGGAGAGCTGAGGCCCACTACTTACAGCCACATAGTAAAATTAATGGTTTCTGTAAATGAATGGCATGGTTAGATTACCATTGAACTTGTAAAATTAGAGGAAGGAGTTAGATTCTTCATTACACTCCTTTTTCTCTTTTTTTAATTTGAGCCAAGGAGGTCGACCTTAATTGTCGTTTTACCTCAAAAAGGAAAAAAAAAAATCTTTTCACTGGACTAACTGCAGCAGGCACGGAGGCTCCTCAGAAGGACCGCGCTTTCTGGAACCCTTTCCTTTTTCCTGCTCTGCCCATGTGACCCATGTCATGGAAAGAAAAGTGAATTCAATTTGAATGGGCTCCTGTTGGAGAAATTGGTGAATTTACAAAGAAGAGAAGTGGGAATAGCTGCTACCTTAAAAACAACAGTAAAGATAACTCCATGTCAGGAAATTAAAAATTAACCCTTTGGGGTCTGTGAGATAGTTCAGCAAGTAAAGAACCTTACCACCAACCTTACTTGGATCCCTGGAACCCACACTGTGGAAGCAGAGAACTCACTCTTGCAATCCACACTTACATTGTGGCATACATGTGTACATACACACATACACACACACACACAAACACACACACACACACAAACACACTCACACGCACCAAAAGGTAACTATTAAGTCTTTAAAAAAAGATTTTTTTTTCTTTAAAAAAATTAAGACTCTTGATTAGAAATAAAAGCAAACATATAAGAACTTGTGGATCTTAGGGATCTACATTGGACTCTAGTAATTAATCAAAAATTATCTATTTTCAATGTAATGGTAGTCTCATTCATTAAACACTGGTATGCCTCTTAATTTATAGTTTACTTGCAAATGAAAAATGCAAAGTTCTAGATCAGTTGGCTTTGAAATTGTCAGCATTTTGATATGTGAAATGACAGTAATTAATACTATTTCTGCTTGCTCCTTATCACCCCCTTTCTCAGTTCTCCTAGAAATGAGAAGCACACATTCTCTACATGGGCATTTGGGCATACGTGGGGTCTCAACTTTGTCCAGATTTAATCCCAGGAGCTCAGGAGCAAGTCTCTAGCTTCTCCCTGCCTCACAGTAGGTCTCCACTCACCGCAATCCAGAAAAGACTGCCAGTGTAGCAGTACATATTTAGCTATTATTATCAAAATTGATGCTATGACCATCATGAGAACACATCCTAACTGGCTTCTACTAGAACGAGGCTAGTACTTTACATGCAAGAACAGAATGCAGTGTGTCGGCAAAGCCTGTGTCCATGAAAGCAAACCCAAGAACTAGATATTCAAGCTGAATTACATACTACTATAATATACTATCCAACTGAGCTTGTCCACAATGGAGAGATCATTGGTTATATAACTATTTGATAAAAAGAAATCAAAGCAATTATAAACATCTATAGTGAGAGCTTACAATTTCATATGGAAATTGAAGGAACTAGATGCTGCAATTAGTTTTTACTAAGTACTTATTTCATCAAGTGATCTGTATGCATTATAAACATTTTATTGAATTTTCTAGTGAGCCTTCCGTGGGATTTAAATTTTTTTCTTTCTCCTTTTCTATACATGGGGAACCTATTGATCAGAAAAGTTGAGAACTTTAAAAAATAGGCTGTTAGTGTCAGTGAATTCACCAAGGGTTGTCTAATGACTGAAAATCTAGTTTACTTAATTGCCTTAAGTCCTATTTCAATACACAAATACCCCTAGGTACTTCTGGGAGGAATGGTTCTGCGAACCCTGTGAATACCAAAATCTGTGGCTACTCAGCCTCCTGTATAACGCAGTGCAGTATCTGCACGCAGCTGGTGAACATCCTCCGACAAGGTTTAAATCATCTCTAGGGTACTTTAGATAATGAATGCAAAGTAAATGATAGGTAAATGCTCTACTTTTTAGGGAAGAATGACAAGTTAAAAAGTCCCAACATGTTCGGTATGCAACACTTTTCCTAATACCTTTTAGTCTGTGGCTAACTGAATCTGTGCTTGCAGAACCTCTAGGTGTGAAGGGATTATTCAAAATCAAAGGAATTTTTTATCCATTCCTGGAATGCTTAAAAAAGTGTATTTGATTTATGTATTCACTTTACATCTGATTTCAGCCCCTCCCCTCTCTCCTTCCGGTTCTACCCTTCCTCCTCTTTCCCTCTTTTCCCTTCCTCTACTCTTCAGAAAAGGGGAGCCCCCCCTCCGTCCAACCCAGTGCATCAAGTTGCATCAGGCCTGAGGGCATCCTCTTCTCCTATGGCTTGGCGAGGCAGCCCCCTCAGGGGAAAGTGGTCAAAAAGCAGACAGAGGACATTGCAGCCAGGCCTGAGGAGACTTGATAAGCTAGGGTCAGATGAAAGGGGAAGAGGACCTCCCCTATTAGTGGACTTGGAAAGGGGCAGGGTTGGGAGGGAAGGATGGAGGGGGCTGCAACTGGGATACAAAGTAAATAACCTGTGATTAATATAAAAATAAATTAATTAAATAAAAACAGACAAGAGTCCATGTCAGAGGCAGACCCCCACCCCACTCCCCATACTAGAGAACCCACATGAAGCCCGACCCTCACAGAGCAGAGATTGAGGGAATATCCAAGCAATGCCTGTCCCAACCTGAGACCCACGCAGTGGGAAAGAGCCACCCCTTGACATTATCAACAACACTCTGCTATGCTTGCACACCAAAACCTAGCTGTCTTCTGAAAAGTTTCACCCAGGAGCGGATCAAAACCTATGCTGAGACTCACAGCCAAACTTAGGGCAAAGTGTAGGGAGTCTTCTGGAAAAGTAGGAAAAGAATAGAAGGCCCCAGGAGGGGCCTCCACAAGAAAACTAACAGAGCCAGCAATCAGGGAAAACTAACTGGAAGGACTTGCGGAAACTGAAGCACCAACCAAGGACTACGTATACATTTTTAACTTCAATTCTTTGTATTAAATTAGTAAACAAGGTTTCACACACCAAAAAATACAGTGTGTTTTAAAGCATGTACCTGTTGTGAAGCGCAGACAACTGACAACCATTATTCAAGGGTTAGCTGCATTTTCACTAAAATTCCTATAAAAAGATGAGCTACTTTGTTTTTTCACAAGTCTCTTATGAACAAAATTTGAATTTGTGTTGACAATTATCAATATAGAAACCTTGAAAACCAATCCTGGTTATCCAATCTGGGACTGGGGTTGTGATTTTCTTTTGTGTCTTCACCAGCCTGTTTTCTATCTTGTATTCCACTTTATGGCCCCCTCATTGGTGGCCATGTCCCCTTAAACACACTGCAACATTCTATCTGAAACTCCCGCTGTACCCTCATTCCAGCACCTTCACCGAAATCCCAAGGATTGTCTCTATGCCTACATGCCTGTGTGGTTAATTCATAGTAACTGCTAACAAACCAAGCCTCTGTACCGAGTTCTGTCAGATTTTATTTACTTACTTAGTGAAAACCGTATGGTGGTAATGACCTCTCTGGTTAATTTGTTTCTTTTTTTTCTGGCTTCACAGACCTGAGATATTTTAGACTAGATTTACACATAAACTGTTCAAAGGATGAGAGGTCCCTTAAGGATCAGTAGACAAAGCGGATGTTCAGTAAACTTTTGTTAAACGATGAATTATGAGTGGGTTAAGATGATATGAGGGCAGAAAGCACCGAAACAGAAAATGACTGTTGGTGAAGTGGGCATAAAGTGGGAGAAGAAGGGTTAGGAATGCCACAACTTGTTGGGACACAATTAGCACAGTGCAATCGCGAGTTTCAGGGGGGGTTTTTTGTGTTTTTTTTTTTTTTTTTTTTAGAAAAGTCTACTCTCTCTGGCTAGTGCTTGCCATTCTGTTATGCGTATTAGCATCTCTCCAGTTATTTTCAGAATTGCCCTGGTCTGGTTGATAGCGTCCAGTAACCTGACATGATGTCTGTGCCGCTGCCACTGAGCACATCTCTCAACGTTTAGACATGCTTCTTCACTCCATAGCATAAAATGCCTCACCTAGACAGACTGCCTTTCCTCCCCTTCACACAGCCTGTTGGTTCTAAAATGCCTCACCTAGACAGACTGCCTTTCCTCCCCTTCACACAGCCTGTTGGTTCTAAAATGCCTCACCTAGACAGACTGCCTTTCCTCCCCTTCCACACAGCCTGTTGGTTCTAAAATGTTCCTTATCTATCTTGTCACTGGTATCCACTTTCCGCTGGGGGTACGCATTAAAATGTTAAATGCAAGTCAATCAGACTTGGGGAAGGGGGGGCCCACCTTCATCTGCGTCATCATTAAAAAGAGTGAAGAAAATGTGTGGGCTATAATACACGGTACACCTGGCAAAGGCTGCAGAACATTGTGTTAAGGGGAAAAAATCCAAATTCAGGAAAACAAATATCTTATGTGCTGTTTCCTAAGGAGTATCTGGGGCGGGGGGAGTACAATAAAACAAGAGATTTATTAGAGAAGAGATTGGGAGCTACAGGAAGAGAAAGGAGCATATGGAGGATGGATATGATAAAAAATTTTGTTTTACGTATGTGTGAAAATGTTGCAATTAAACCCATGATTTACATAATTAGTGATCACTGATAAAACATATGTATGTTTAAAATTATAAACTGAAGTAAAATATATAGATATGTGATAGCATTCACCTTAGACTAAATAGTCTAAATGAAATATTTATAAAATTAATTTGATAGTAAAGAAAAATCACTTGATTTTCATTTTTCTAATATTTTATTTACTTACTACATGGAATCAAGAAACAAAATATAACTGAATCTCTAAAAACAAACAAGAATGCTAAAAGTAGTTGAAATTACACATTCAAAATTAGCCAAATTTTACAGTCTAAAATACTTTTAGGGGGTGGTTTTGGTTTTTCAAAGCAAGGTTTCTCTGTGTAGCCTTGGCTGTTCTGGACTCTGTTGATTAGGCTGGCCTCGAACTCACAGAGATCTGCCTGTCTCTGCCTCCCTGAGTCCGGGGATTTCAGGAGTGTGACACTTTGCCCTGTTTTCTGTCTAAAATCCTCCAGCCAGAAAACAATCATCTTAGGGTTTATGAAGATAAAAGTACTCTCATCAATGATAGGTACTAATAAATTACTTCTCATGCACTCTTGCTCGGGATGCAGCTGTGATGTGCGTCTCTTATCGCACACCACATGAAGAAGACCCAAGGCCACAGACCTTCATTAATCTATAAAACAATACAGTCATGCTAGAAACTCAGGAGACTCCAAGAAAAAGATGTGTGCAAGGGGGGTGGTGCAAGCCTTTAATCCCAGCACTCAGGAGGCAGAAGCAGGTGAATCTCTGAATTCCAGGCCAGTCTGATCTACAGAGCATGTTCCCAGACAGCCAGGGCTGCCCAGAGGAACCCAGTCCCAAAAACACAAAACAACAACAAATGATGAAGTGTATAGAATGCCTAATTTGCTCAGGTGTGTAGAAATGTCTATGTTACATGGGGACATTTTGAAGTTAAATTAATGACTCACCTTGAATATCATGTTCAGGGAATTAATGATCACTAAATACTTCTATAGTTTGTGATAGGTTAGCAGATACTTTGCTCATGTGTGAGAGTTAAAAGAACTAGTAACATGATGCCAATAAATAAATGTTTACAAATGAATAATTTGAATGTAAATTGTAGGTGTGTATGCAGGCTAAATAACCTTCTGTGGTTATATAGTATGCTTCTGTGGGTTCAGATCCTTATACCACCCATTATTAGGCATCTGGCCTTCGGCAAGTTGCTTATCAAACCTGAATCTAAATTTTATCCTGGTAAAATTAGAATAATTATTACTGACTTCATAAGACTTCCATGTATAACAAATTTCTAAATCATTAAGGACAGAATTTGGCATAGGAAACAATATGAAAGTGTTGGCTATTAACATGTTATTAGACATAAGGAGGCAAATATTAGAAAGAACCAGCTAAAACTGAGAAATTGTTGGAGAGGGAAGATAAGAAGCGATTGTGAAGATTATTACTTTTCATGAACTGGGGAAATTTGATTTTTTTTAATATTCACAGATAAGTTAAAAAAAATACCAAATACCCCAAAAGCTGATATGAAGTAAGAGACAAGACTTTCTTTTATATTGAAATGTGGGATGGAGCAATATTTTTCAACACATTTGCAAGTTTTAGGACAAGCAGGGCAACAAGAATGCATATTCTTAGACCATTTGTATTAAACATGACTCTTGTATGTGAGCTGTAGCAGTTGATCAATAAAAAGGCCTCTGAAGAGCCAGGGAACTCACAGAGCGCTGCTGTCAAAGGAGGCCATGCCTGCACCTGTGCTCTGAGTCCATCAAATGCATGGGGTGGGGTTTCCATACCTCTGTCTCCCTTGCATCATCGCCCACTTACTCTTCTTTCTCTCCTCCCCAGATTATTCTGTGTCACCATATCCAATAATACTCAAGTACAAACAACTGAGGAGAGAAATTGTCTGGTATCTATACTGCCTGTAGTAGAAGACACCCCGTTTCTACTGAGGTGGTGAGTGTGCAGGACTGAGTAGAGTAGGCACACGGAGAGCACAAACTTTAAACAGACTTTAAGGACTTGAATAAGTTACCTGTGTGCATATCTGGTGGACATTTATTTTTACAACCAGGAGTCGGCAATGTAAGTTCTCAGGAACGTGAGGTTTTGGTGGACATCAATGAAGTTACCTGTGGGAACGCCCGCTTCCTTCTATCACAGAAGTTCCTGCTTCCTTTGTTGTTAACTTATCAGGGTAGAGTTTGAGCTTCTGTTTTGGTAACACAGTTCAGTGGCTTTTCTGTCCTTGTGTGAGAGAAAAGTATTCCCATTCTTTTCTAAGCTGAAAACATTACTTGCTCATACTCATTCCGTGTGACCGTTCAGATGGCCCGTCATCTTCACACTCCATCTGGGGAGTCAGAGCCTGTATTTGGCTTTGTTACTAATACCTCAAAACAGCCTCCACTCTGACAGGAATCTCTTGCTGAAATGGAAAGGGTTTAAGTGCCTTGGTGTCTAATGGCTATTTTATAAAAACGAAAGAGGACAAAAGCACTAAGATGTCTTCAGTCGCATGAGGAGCAGCACGAGGAAGCACATGACGCCGACCTTTGCTTTTAAACAAGATACACATTCCTAGAGCTGAGTCATTTGAAGCTTGTCCCGTGTGGGTTAGTGTACAGGATAGGATGTCAAATAAAGCATAGGATTGAATGTCAGTGTCCTTTAGGACAAAGCAACTCCTGAATTTTCAGAAGGGACAAAATTACATTCATCTGAATGGCAACACCCACAGTTGAAAACTTGTCTTTTGACCAAATCTTCTCAAATATTTCCAGATTAAAACAGACTGTGCAAACAATCAAGCTTTCTTTCCCAATTCCTGCCACTTCTTAGACATAGGTTAGCCTTCTAAGGGAAGGCATTCAAGGTTTTCACTTTAATAAATTAACTTTATAGTTGTACGAAGTTTAGTCCAGTCCATACAGCCATCACACAGTTGACTGTGGTCCAATTTCCATAGAGACGAAAAAAAAAAAACACCTATTTTTTGTATTATACTTAGCAATTAAATGATAACTCAGGAAGAACCCTTAAGAAATGATGGTAAAAATGAACTAACATAGGCATTTCTGGGGGAAGCAGGACTTTATAGAATAGCTTCAATACCACAATACCTTCTGTTCTTTGAAAACTTGGGAACAGATTTTCAGCAGTGAGATGGATGTGAAATGCAAAAAAAACAAAAACAAGCAAACAAAAACAAGTAAATATAAACAATAATGAAGCAAACTGATAAACTCATATGTTGCATACATTTTTCTGGGTGACTTGAAGCAAATTCTTTTTTCCTTTATTTTAAAATTAATTTTATTATTTTTAAATTTCATTTGTATATACTGTGTTAGAATCTTTTCCTTCCTCTAAATTACTCCAGGTCTCCCCACTCCCTTTCAGATTCATGACCTCTTTTTCTTTAACTATTATTTTGAGGTATATATGAATAAACATATAAATATAATGCTCTGGGGCCATTCAGTGTTTTTCACATGTATATAACTTTAGGGCTGACCGTCTGGTATTGAATGACCAATTAGGGGGCCCATCTCTGAAGAGAACTGACTCTGCCTCTCTCAGAAGTCATTAACTGCCCGTAGCTCCTAGAGGCTGGGGGTGGTGCTTGTGAGATTTCCTGCCCATGTTGCAGTGTTAACTGGGGTCATTGTTCAGGTTTTGTTTAGGCTATCATAAGGTTGAGGTTTCATGGCTGCAACTTCTCTGTCATATCTAGAAGATATAATTTCAAAATAGGCTTCCTGCTCCTCTGGCCCTTACACTCTTTCTGCCCCTCTTCTGCAGTGTCCCCTGAGCCTTAGCTGTAGGAGTTTTGCTGTAGATGTATCAGTGAGGACTGGGTACACCATGGTCAGGTTTTCTCTGCATTTGACTAGTTATGGCTTTCTGTAATAGGCTCCACCTGCTGTAAAAAGAGGCTTCTTTGAGGAGGGCTAAGTACCACACTTCTCAACTTTGGCAAAGGGCAGTAGTGTCTATTGGTTACTAATAATGTAAGAACTGAACGGACCAACATTTGTGTTACAGTTTCCAGAGTAACACATTAAAAGTAAAAGGGAGGAAACAAGTGCTGCCCTTCTCCTTTTAGAGATCGCTAAATGAAGGTCCACCTAAGTCTCAGCATCTGTTTCGATCCACTGCTGGTGGAGCCTCTCACGGCACTGCTCACTGCTATGCTAGGCTCCCATCTGCATGCATAGCCGAGTATTGGCAGTAGTGCCAGAGCCTGGCTCTGTCCCTCGGAGCAGGCCTCAGGTTGGGCCAGGCATTGGTTAGACTTTCCCTCAATCTCTGCTCTGTTTTTATCCGTGAACATCTTGTAGGCGGGGTAAGTTTTGGATCAAAGTTTGCATGGCTGAGCTGGTGTTTCTCTCCCACCACCAGGAGTCCTCTCTTGTTAAAGGGTGGCCACTTGAGTCTCCATGACCCCTGCTACTAGGAGTCTCAGCTAGTCACCCCCATATCCTCCCTACCCTGTCTTAGGTCTCCAGCTTGTCGCAGAGATGTCCCTGCCCATGGTTTTTCTCCTATCGGCAAGCCCTCTGTTCTGCTCCTGCCCTCCCAGGTCTGATCTCCCAAACGCTGAGCAGAGGGCAGGCAGTTTTGTGGAAGAGTCAAGGGGAAGGATGGAAGGACTCAGAGCACAGGGAGCTCTGCAAGAAGACCAACAAAGCCAACTAACCCTGTCTCAGGGAAACTTGAGGAGACTGTAGCACTAACCAAGGACCACGCATGGACTGGACCTAGCCGCCCCTCCATCCTCACACAGATGTAGGTGATGTGATGGGCAGGGCGGGCTTCATGTGGGTTTCCTAGTAAAGGAAGCAGGCATATCTCTGACATGGACTCTGTTGCCTGCTTTTTGACCACTTCCCCCTGGTGGGGCTGCCTCACCAGGCTACAAGGGAAGAGGATGTACTCAGTCCTGATGTGACCTGATGTGCTTGGGTGGGTTTGTGGGGGACTCCCCTTTTATGAGGGGTAGGAGAAGAGGGATAGGGGGAAGAGAGAGGGAGGGTGGGACCAGGAGAAAAGGAGGGAGGGAGCTACAATTGGGATGTAAAGTGAATTAATTAATTAAAAATAAAATAAAACAGTTATTGCAAAGTACTCATTTAATGACTGAAAGGAATACGAAGGAAAGGGAGGAGGACCTCCCCTATCAGTGGACTGGGCAAGGGGCATGGGTGGAGAAAAGGGAGGGAGGGTCAGATTGGGAGGGGAAGAGGGGGGAGCTACAGGTGGGATACAAAGTGAATAAACTGTAATTAATAAAAATTAACAAAAGATGTTACAATCTGAAAAAAAAAAACAAAACTTTTTTCTCAGTCCAAAGCTTCTTTAATATAGTGTGAAGCATTACCAGCTTTAAACGACCCTTTGTAGCCCTTTTAAGTTTTGTCAACTTAAACCTTATTTTGCCGTGGTATAAGAATAAAAATAAGACAGATTCCAGTTAAATTGTGCCTGCTTAGGAATGAATATCATCAACAGACCATGATGGAATCTGATTGCCACATCTCCAACACGAAGGTTTAAATGACCTAGATGTGCCCTTCCGTGATGTTAACATCATACGAAGCAGCTTCACTTCTCATCGGAGTTTAGTGGGACCCATGTGCACCCTACTTTTTACATCTTATAGGTCCCCAGTAAGGACAAAGCACGGAGGATGTGGTCCAATGTAGTCATCCTGCCATCAGATCACTAGGTGGTCACCCCGAGGAACAGTATTACATCTGGGGCTCAATGCTGGTCTTTGCTGTTGGTAAATCTGGCAATCAGTGGCAGCTGTAGCCAGGTCCACCTTGGTAAGTGAAGCCCATACAAAATCCCTATCTCTGCTACCATGGCCACTTTGTTCATGGGCCTACTGGGAAGTGGCAGAAAATGCTGAGGCAAGAGGCCAACTGTCCACAGAATGAGTCATCCTATCTACCTGATAACCCATTTGAAGAGATCTATCCGCATACTTCTTTCCCACCAATTTTTCAATTATGCTCTTTCCAAATCCCTGACCATCCACCAATCCATCAGCTAAAGCCCATGAATCAGCTAACAATGAACATCTGGCCATTTCTCATTCCAAACAAAATGTATGATCATGTGTACTGATTCATGTTCTGCTCAATGTGAAGATTTCTCTTTACTGGTGTCTTTCAGGGTTTTTCCAGAAAGGGGTTGCAATGCTGCAGCTGTCCACTTCTGGGTGGTGCTTGTACGAAGTGCAGAACTAGCAGTAAACCAGGCCCTAGTCTTCTCTTCCTCAGTCAACTGTTCATAGAGAAAATCCCATGAGGCAATAGGTACATCCTTAGCAGCAGACAGCATTGTAAGAGGAATAGAAACCACAGGCATTTGGGCAACTTCTTCATGTAATTTACTTGTGCCTTCAGGACCTGCTTGGGCTGAATCACCCAAGCCATTGCCATTTAATAATAAATTGCTTCTGTGCAAATCTTACTTTATGTATTGCTGGGTCAGAGAGCACCCAGCTCATCATGGACATTTCAGGTTGCATGGTAACTGGTGGTCCACAGTCAGAGGTTCACTTCCAATAAGGCCCAATAGCAGGCCAAGAGCTGTCTTTCAAAGGGAGAATAATTGTCTGCAAGTGATGGTAGAGCCTTGCTCCAAAATCCCAACAGTGTCTTCTGTGGTTCACAGATTGGGGCAAATGTTCCAAGCAGTGTTCCTACCTGCTATGGACATCTCAAGTGCCACTCCTGCTACCAAAGTCTATATTAGTCAGGGTTCTCTATAGTAGCAGAATTTATAGAATGAATCTCTCCCCCGTGTGTGTGTGTGCGTGTGTGTGTGTGTGTGTGTGTGTGTGTCTTAGTTAGAATCACTATTGGTGAAATGAAACACCATGAGAAAAAAGCAAGTTGTGGAAGAAAGGGTCTATTTTTCTTATTAGATGCTCATATTGGTGTTCATCATCGAAGAAAGTCAGGACAGGAACTCAAACAGAGCAGGAACCTGGAGGCAGGAGCTGATGCGGAGGACATGATGTTGGGTGCTGCTTACTGGCTTGCTTCCCCCGGCTTGTTCACCCTGCTTTCTCATAGAACCCAGGACCACCAGCCCAGAGATGGAACCACTCACAATGGGCTGGGCCTTCCCCCACTAATCACTAATTAAGAAAATGCCTTAGCCAGGAGTGTGGCACATACCTTTAATCCCAGCGCTCAGGTAGGCAGAGGCAGGCAAATCTCTGTGAGGTCAAGGCTGGCTGGGTCTACAAAGTAAGTCAAGGACAGCAAAGGCTACACAAAGAAACCCTGTCAAAATCCCCCAAAAGAAAATACTTTACAACATTTCCACAGTTAAGATTCTCTTCTTTCAGATAACTCTATAGTTTTCATGGGATTTTGCTTCTTCCACTGGCTTCATCATTGTTTTTTCACTAGATGAGAAGGAATCAGATATTATTACTCCCATTTTCCATCACTCTGATGTAAGCCAACCACTAGAACAAGTTGATTTAGCCATTGACTTTAACCATGCCTTGAGAGATAAAGCTATAAGCAACTTGTGAAATCTTATCGTAAGTCATGCCTCAGAAAAATTTCCTTTCTTGAGATATTTTTAGTTACAAGCTACTTATTCTTGAAACTTTTGAGAGATCACTGACTATATATATGCTACACATATATACACATATATTTGCCATCCTCCAGACCTACAGAAAAATAAATATATCTTCCTTTTTATTTAAATTTATATTTTTTATTTAGACTTTACATCCTGATTGTAGCCCCCTCCCTCATCTCCTTCTGGTCCCACTTTTTCTCCCTCTTCCCCCCATTTCTCTCCCCTTGTCCTCAGAAAGGAGAGCACTCCTCCCCTATCAACTGACCCCATCCTATCAAGTCTCATCAGGACTGCTGGAATCCCCTTCCTGTGTGGCCTGACAAGGGAAAGTGATCAAAAACCAGGCATCAGAGTCCACGTGAGAGACAGCCCCTGCTCCCCTTACTAGGGAACTGACGTAAGACTAAGCTTTCTGTAGTGTACATCTGAGCAGACCTGGGTCCCCTCCATGCATGGACCTTGGTTGGTACATCAATCTCTGCAGGCTCCAGTGAGCCCAGACTTGTTGACTCTGTTAGTCTTCTTGTGGAGCTCCTGTCCCCTCTGTACCCTTCTATCCCTCATTCTTCCATAAGACTCCCTGCACTCTGCCAAAAGTTTGGCTGTGAGTCTCAGAATCTGCTTCAATACCGTGCAGGGTAGAGTCTTTCAGAGGATATATATGGTAGGCTCTCATCCTGTCTCCTTGCTTCAACTACTTCTGGTGTATAGTCTGTATAGTCTACTTGCCCTTTTGAATAAAAGTTAAGCACCATCCCTAGGGTCCTTCTTGTTACTTAGCTTCTTTAGGTCTGTGGATTGTAGTATGGTTATCCTGTATTATATGGCTAATATCTACTTATAAGTGATTATATACCATGTGTGTCTGGGTTACCTCACTCAGGATGATCTTTTCCAGATCCATCCATTTGCCTGCAAATTTCATGATTTCCTTGTTTTTAATAGCTAAATAGTTTTCCATTGGGTAGATGTACCACAGTTCCTTTATCCATTATTTGAGGGACATCTGAGTTATTTCCAGTCTCTAGCTAATACGAATAAAGCCACTATGAACATAGTTTGGGCAAATGTCTTTGTTGTATGGTGGAGCATCTTTGAGGTATATGCCTAGGAATGGTATGGCTAGGTCTTGAGGTAGAGCTGTTGACAATTTGGCTCTTTTTGAAAAAGAGCCAGATTGATTTCCAAAGTGATTGTAAAAGTCTGCATTCTCACCAGCAATGGAGGAGAGTTTCCCCTTCTCCACAAACTTATCAGTATATACTGTCACTTGGGTTTTTTATCTTAGCTATTCTGATAGGTGTAAGATTAACTTGGCCTTTTCCCTTGCAGCTCTTAATATTTTTTCTTTGTTCTGTACATTTAGGGCTTTTTATTATTATTATTGTGTGAAGGGAGATTTTCTTTTCTGGCCTAATCTATTTGGTGTTCTGTAGGCCTCTTGTATGCTCATAGGCATCTTTTTCTTTAGATTGTGGAAATTTTCTTCTGATTTTGTTGAAAATATTTTCTGGGCCTTGGAGCTGGGAATCTTCTCTTTCATCTATTCCTATTATACTTAAGTTTCTTCTTTTCATGGTGTCTTTGATTTCTTGGATGTTTTATGTCAGAAAATTTTTAGATTTAACATTACCTTTGAGAGATGCATCAATTTCTTCCATTGTGTCTTCTGTATCTGAGATTCTTTCCTCCATCTCCTCTATTTTGTTGGCAATGCTTTACCTCTGTAGTTCCTGTTTTCTTCCTTAAGTTCTCCATCTCCAGGACTTCCTCAGTTTGTGTTTTCTTTATTGTCTCTATTTTCATCTTCAGATCTTGAACCATTTTATTGATTTTCTTCACTTGTTTACTTGTATTTTCCTGCATTTCTTTAAATGATTTGTTCAATTCCTTTACTGTTTGTTTACATTTTCCTGTAGTTCTTTGAGTGATTTATTCATTTCCTCTCTAAAAGCGTCAATCTGTTTGACTGTATCTTCCTGTATTTCATTAAGGATTTTATTCCTTTTCTCCATTATCATCTTCATTTCCATAAATTTAAGGTCATTTTCTTGTGTTTCAGTTGTGTTAGGGTATCCAGGGCTGCTTGACTTGGGATAACTGGGTTCTGCAGATTCCATATCTCTCTGGCTTTTGTTGATTGTATTTTTACCATGGCCTTTAGCCATCTGGTTGTCTCTGGTATGGGCTGGTAGTTCCTGGTGCCTGCTGGAGTTCTCTGAGGTTCAGGAAAAGCCTTGGGAAGGAAGCTGGATGTTCCTGAAGGAGCCCTTCTTGGATTGGTGGGTATGGTTTTGGACAGGTGGGTAGTTCTCAGGGAATTGCCCGAGGCTCTTCTCGGATGTATGACCCTGAGGATTAGCTCAATCCTAGTTTCTTACTCATTCTCTGTAACCCTAAGCAGGGGTCTTGATCTCATCTCTGGTTCTGACACAGTATTGAGAGGTTATCCACAGAACAGAGGGAGTGGGTGGGTGACCAGAGACCAGAAGCTGAGACCTCGAATTGATGGGAACCGGAGAACTGCTCCCAGGATTATCTGGGTGACTTAAGTTTGGATGTGCTTGTTTCCCTCACAGTGGGCTCTCCTCTCACCTGGGAAACACAGATGCTATTGTTTTGGGGTCTACAGCATGGCCTGACAGTCAGTCTGCAATCACTGCTCTCCTGCTGTTCAGATAAGTATGTGATTGATGCTGCCATCTTAGATCCCCCTCAACATCTCTTTCTTAACTGAACTATTGCCACCAGGACACCTTGGTCTTTTGTCATAATTGTGATTATGTGAGTGTATCTACAACTTTATCAAACTTTAATAATATATTTTTAATTATCCTATTAAATCAGTAGAATACAGAGCCACATCTATCTATTATTCATTTATTTAAATTGGGATCTCTATACATGCATAGACACTCACAGATAATGAGATGTTGGGGGGGGAACTTGAGGGTACTAATGGGATAAACAACTGAGATTTGAAGGCAAGATTCTGGGAAAATGGAGTTGTTAAAGAGGCTGTCATTTTGCAAAGTTGCTCTTAGAATATGGTGAGCAATTTTGACACCTGATTGAGCTGAAATCCATTCCTAAATGGCACAGAATATAGCAGAGATTTCCCAAATTCATGAGGATATAAAAATTAAGACATACAGTTATGAAAATGTGATTAAAAAATCACAATCTTAGTTTCCAAGATCCTAAAGATCAGAATGTTACAGAGGAATGAGCCTGACAGCAGACCAAAATGCAGAAAGTAGTGTTAAATTTCTTTCTATTAATTTCTGTCTGTGCCTCACAGCAATAAGGAAATAAAAATTGGAGTTTGGAGTTTCAGAAGAAGAAACACATTAGTAAGAGCCCCAGGCTGTGAGCTGGGATCTGAGGATCTGACAGAACCTTGTAAATCTTGTCTCTCAGCCTAGAAACTGATCAGTCTTCAGCACAGAGAACTCTGCCGTAGTCACTCCACTCCCAGAGGGCACAGGGACCTCCTTCAGAGAAACAGTGCTCCATCCACAACTCTATAGTTATTCATATATATTGCTCATTAACCAACATTATTCTGCCTGGCATACCAAGAAATCAAAGAGGGGAAAATGTAGAAAAGACCTAAGAAACAAAAAACACCTAAATAAACATATTTAAGTCAGTATATAGCAAGATGGAGAATTTCACAGGAAACTTAGAATATACCTTTTCAAAGTCAGATGAGAATTCTAAAATTGCCACAATTAAGGCTAAGAATTCAATGGATAGACTTAAGACCAAATTGCAAACAAAAGAAGATTGAAAAAATAGAGTATAAATCAGGAAAAACATCTAGCCTAGGCTGAGTCATTGAAAACAAAGAGGAATTTTGAAAACCCACAGAAAAACAAAAGAAACATGTGAGGTGGAATAACAGTATATCTGTGGAAGGGGTTTCTGGTAACAGAAGAAACAGAAAGAATGGAAATAATGTGATGTTTGTAGAAAAATAACTAGTAATGTTATTTTTCTGGCAAGATGATTCAGTGGACAAAGGTGTTTGCCAACAAGCCAGTAATCCCAAGTTCTACTGCTGGATCCTTCATTGTTTAATGAGAGAACTAACTCCACCAAGTTGTCCTCTGACCTCCAAATTCTCAGTAACACACACACACACACAGGCATGCATGCATGCACACAAACAGACATGCACACACATACAGAGACAGACAGACAGACACACAAAGATAAACATGCACAGCAGACACATAGACACATGCACACATACACACACATACAAAAACAGACAGACAAGCGCACTCACACAGAGCCACACACATAGGACACACAGGCACAAACATGCAGACACACACAGCAGACACACACATATACACATACACACCAGACTTACACACAGATACAGACAAAGACAGACATACAAATACAAACATGGAGACATATACACAAGCACACATATAACATACACCAGACACACACAGATATACAAACATGAGACACATACATAAAAACACACACATACCCAAAATAAATGTAATAATTTTTAAAAGAATGAAAAAGCAAGCCATTTCAACACCAATGGATTACTTAAAAGCACAAATTGAAAGAGTAATACAAACCCTAAATAGAATCAAAAGATAAAGTACTGCCTCTAGCATCAGGATAATTTTTTTTTTCAGACATAAAGCTTAAAAGAAACCAAAGGTGGAGGTGAAGACACATCATATTTAAAATAGGCACAGTTGAAAGGCAAGTTTTTTGACTGAAGGAAAAGATGTCAGCAGACAATAGATTGGTAAGTTGGGGCATGTTGAAACCAAACTAAAAAAACAAAAACAAACCTGAGCCGGAAAGTCAGGAGTCCTCCTTGTGGGAAGGTGGCATACCTACCTGCACGTTTATCCTGCATATCTCACTGAGCACTGCTAAAATCCTTGTGCGTTAGATGCAGGGTGAATATAGAGGGATGGACAGAGAAGCAAACAAGAAATCAGGCCAGGGACTGAACAGTGACGACTCCCCCGGGGCTTCTTTTAGACTTGGCACTAAAGATTCCATCTAGAATGCCAACAAGTGTAGACAACAAAAACCTCTGTTGCCATGAGCCCAGGGTAAAGGAAACCAATAAGATAAAAACATTTGTTTACCTGGGTGGCAGCGGTGCACACATTCAATTCCAGCACTCCAGAGGCAGAGGAAGGAGGATCTCTATGAGTCTGAGGCCAGCCTGGTCTACAGAACTAGTACAAGGACAGCCAACACTACACAGTGAAACCCTGTCTCAAAACACGAAAAAAAATTTAGTTAATAACTGCTCTAACATAAAACTGTGACCCCAGCCTTACCCAGACCAGCGAAGCTTCTGCGACAAACCTTGGCGTCCACATTCAGCTTCATGCAAGGTTCTGTCACAGATGAACTAACTAAGGCATTAGTGGCTTAGAATGTGTGCCATTTTATAATAAATACGTCTCTTTCTTCACGCCACTTGGTCTTAACAAGAGCCTGGCATGTGTTGACCATCTTCTATTGACCTCGTCGGTTTGCCTAATCCTTTCAGTCAGTTTTACTGGCAAATGACTCCTGCCAGGCACTGTTATTAGCTAAAGAATTCAATAATGCAGACTGTTCCTCTTTATGTAGCTCATACACCCAATACCAAGAAACCAGGGAAGAGGTAGGGATTATCAGGGGCCTAAGGTGCATGCTCAGCAGAGAAACCGGAGAAAGAGTCAACTGGGAAGGTTAGATAGGAATGAAGAACCAAAGGAACTCAGAAAACCACCCAAGTAGATGTCTGTAGAAAAGTGTTCTAGCCAGAGAAAACAGCAAATGAAAGGCCCGAGGTAGACCTCTGCTCATAGAGACAACAAACACTATAAGAAAAGCAGCTCTGAGGAGCCCGCATGAGTGTTGGTCTGGGCACATTTCCTTGCAGAAGACTTCCATGCACTCAGATGGACATGAGGCAGAGGCAGCAGCTATGTGAGCCTGGAGTGGCACAAAGGTCAGCTTCTTGATGGGTTTTGGATCTGTGAACACGGATGCTGCACTTGAAGACAAGGGGCTGGAAGAGATCACTAAACTGAGAGACCAGGAGCCGAGTCTGTCCTGCATGCTGTGGTAAGTAGTTGCAACTAGCTACAGATCCCTGGGAGTATGGCTACTGACATCTAAGGAATGAGTGTGCTGAAAGTAAAAGGGGAAGTGTGCAATCACATGGGACTGGCAGCTGGGGGATGAGACAAGCCGGGAAAGGAGCAAAATGTAATTGGTCCAGATTCTCCCAAGGTTCTACAAAGCAGCAAAGTCTATGCGTTTTGAGACTTGCAGCTCTCTCCACTATATGATGAACTTTGTTTCCACATCCCTTGAGCCCGAGCTTAAGCCTCAAGAAGTCTTGCCAGCATCCACTCTTTCTAGGAATCCTCCCCTGCTGCCATGGGAACAAGCTGGGCTGCCTTCCTGAGGAACTGCAGGCCATGAAGACAAAGAAGGGCTGGCTTGACTGCGGCCATTTGGGATACACCAGCCTCCAGCTGACCCAGCATCTCACTATGAGTCCAAGATGAAACCAGGCCTGACTCAGATCAAGGGGACCACATTTCCAACCCTCAGGGGGGAAATAAATGGAGGTTATTTTAAGTTACTTCTTTTGGGGATGGGTTGTGAGTCCTGACGTTTAATGAAAAATATTTTCTTATCTTACTTTTGGTAACATCAGTTGCCTTCTCACATCATGTCCCCCAAACATTATTCATTTTCTTTTAAATCTTTTAAATTGGAAAGTGACCTCCTGCTCTCACTGGCTCACCTCAGATTCTCGGCATTTCATCCCTTTAAGTATTTCTGTATAAACCTTCTCCATGTGCTAGGAAGAAACAGAATTTTTTTTTCATATATGGAGCAGATGGAGGGGATTGGAGCAAGGCTTAGAGTGGTACAAGTGAGCTTTGGACAAATAACACTTCTCTTTTAAAATCAATCACTGACTACTTTAATAGATAAATAAAAACTGTGTGCCTGATGTGTAAATCATGCTGTTTTTATAGAGACCATTAGTTTTTCCATTGTGCTGATTACTTAAGAGAAGCTAGGGAAGAGAAGAGACAATAATGGGACACACAAGAGGGGACATGGTGAGTGCATGGCCAAACAGCGTGAGCACAACCACTCCCACTTCCGTGTCTACTGCAGGCAGCTTTAACCAACCCCATTCTCCTTCCTCACGTTTCTAGATACTGTTTTTCATGTAACAGTTCCCAGCTCAGTCCATTCAGATCCTGAAATCAGCCTGCTGTTACATCTGCCTCAGAGTGGCCTAGAGTTTTTCGCAGTTGTTCACATTATTCTGAAAAGGGAAGCTACTGGTTAAGAACGAGTGTAGGTGGAGTCCTCCCCAGCACACAGGCTGGCTTCCCAGGCAAGCAATGTGCTCATTTGAGAGGACAGAAGACACTACAAAAAGAACGAGCTGACAGTCCTCTTCCCTGGGATCTCTCCGCACCCCACTCTCTTCTAAGGAGAGATGGAGGGAAGCCACACCCTTGGAAGTTCGTCTGGGAATTTCTGCCTCAATGCAGCCGCAAAATGTGTTCCTTGGTTTAAGTGGTCCCAGTCCGTGGTGCTTTCGGTCAATGGCCATCTCTCGGGTATAGAGAAAGCTACACCTACAGCACACGATAGTTATAAGGAGCTGAGAAATCTTCAGGGATTGCTGAGGAAGACATCCCAGAGCAAGGACATTCTGAACATCTATTCATGGGGCAGATAACGAGAAAGCAAGATTCATCAGGAGGCAGATGCACCCACAAAAACAAGGGAGACACATAAGGAAGTCTGGGCCCAACACTGTGTTATGCAGGGAGAGACCACCTAGGAGAAGATTGGAGCCAGAATGTGCACACGTCAAGATTAACATGGCTTGCACTGAAACACTATTGGCTCTTCTGTTGAAATGCTATTGAAAGTGCTACTGAAAGCTGGCAAAAGCGTGCCTATTTTCTCTTAATGAAAGTATCCGCGCTCTGAAAGATTTTCTAAGACGCGACGCACCTCACATGTTACTCATGTGACTCCAGCCACGGTCCCACAGTGCCTCATATATTACTTATGTGACCCCCAGCACTTTACTAGAGTGTTTCACTCATGTGACCCCAACAGCTATTCTAGTTAGTTAGTCATAGCTCTTATGTACAGATGAGCAAACTAAGACATCAGAAGATTAACTGACCCAATGTAACAGAAATGGTAATCAGTGGAGCTGGGGTGTATGTCTGGTTTATCTCGTTCCACAAGTTACCTGTGGAGATAAGTTCATAGAGAGCCTGTCTTTACTATTCACCTCCTCCACCCCGCACCCTCCAAAAAAGGGTCAAAGCAGCAGGTGAGTACTGTATGTTCAATGACCTTTTCTGATATCTGAGACCTCTCCTTCTCGCCTACTCTATGTGACTCTCTTCTTCAACATCCTTAAATGGCCACAGAGCTCTGTTTAATGATGGTGTTTGGTGGTTGCATTCTTAGTAGTGTTTGATTGCCTGCTCAACAGGCACAATGTTCATCTCTTAATGCACAGCATCTCCTTCTACCATCACAAGCAGCCGCAGGAAAGGCTCAGCAAAGTTGAATAACTTCCAGGAAGTCACACAGTACAAGTTATGGAGCTGGCGTTTGGTCTCAGGGCTAGCCTCTGCCCTGTACTGGTGTTGCCTTTCTGCTCACAGTCTGGCCTCATCTCTGTAGAGATGGGTGCTGCTGTTGCTGGCCGCCAGGGTCAGCTTGCTTCCTCACTCCTCCCCTGCAGTGGAGGATGCATTTGCTAGGCCCTGGCTGGGCTGTTTTGTGCAGTGACCAAGGGCACTCATTTTGTTAGACATTCAGCCTGAATAAGGAGCTCAGGCCTTTAGTCTGTGGCTATGGCACAGAGAAAAGCTAACTGACCCAGAAGGGGATTGAACTTGTGACCTAGGCTGCAGAACGCTGAGCTTCACCCTCCCTGGCCCTGCAGAGGCAGCTCCACTGACCTAGTTGATGGGAGTCTCACCTTGCATTTTAAATCTTGCAGCCCTTCTCCTCAATTCCCCTGTGGACTGTGAAGATTAAGAAACCAAGATTCATGCAAGAGCAGACAGAGAGAGAAGAGAGGAAAATAAATGGCGATTTAAATTCATGCTTCTGGACGCCCAGCTCAGCCACTGAACCCCTCGCTTCATCTCTGCCACCTCCATTCTGTGATTTATTTCAGGCGATGGCCCTCGGTGTATGTGTAGAAGTCCCCATGAATGCTTTCCCCTGAGGGCAGTCAATGTGTCCCTGTGAAGTTTAGCGCCAATGCCGATGCATGTAAAGGGATGGAAAAAGTACATTTTCAAGTCTCCCCAAAGCTTGGAGCCAAAAGGAAGGGGGGAAAAAAGAAGAAAGAAAAAAGTTGTCTATTCCCCTTTTTCAGCCCTCACACTTCAAATGCTAATGCAAAGTGTGTTGTCTTGAGCCTTGAATGGGTCTAAAATGCTCTAGTTTGGAAGTATTTGCATTCCCTCCTGAATAGGGAGGCAGCCAGCACAGCGGATTAGGGCTAACACATCATCTCCTCCCTGAGAAAGGGAGCTGACAGGGCTGGAGAAAACTGAGTGTCGCCAAGACTGGGGTGGGGGGGCAGCTCTTCCACGTACTAACTCTGTCCCTTTTCCCTTCAAAGTACACAGCGTGCAATAGGAAAAAAAAATGCTCTAAGTAGGAGAACTGAAAATAAAGGGAGGGAGGAGACCATAATCTTACTCTGTCATTCTAAAACACTTGGCTTTTTTTTTCCTTTGCGTCTGCATGTGTGTAATTTTCAAAACCTGAAATGGCTTTTGTGTTTTCCTATGCACATCTGACTTCTTATCATTACTGCCACTTTCAGATTTCTGTGTAGTTTTACAAAGTCTTATCTTCAATGGTTTCTTAATGGAAGGTTTTTGCCTTTAGTTGTGTACACAGATTTGTTCTCCTTTTACTTCCTTAGGATTTACTTAGTACAGATTTTCAAAGCCCAAAGGACACGGCTAGCTTCATAATTTTTCTCTAAAAAATTAAAATATTTAAAAAAAACTGAAATACCAATTGAGAATAAAATAAAAAACTGTGAAATTTTCAGGTCCCTTCAAACAGTTAACTTGGAAGTTATTTTTTAGTGAGTACTTTTGTTTCTAACGTCTTAACTTTAGATGTAATTTCTGAATTGATATCTTTTTCCTATCCATTTCTTCAACATCCATCTACTCTTTGGTCAAGAGTGAGGATTAAACTTTTGTTTGTTTTCTATTAACCTTTTTCTCTGAGATAAACTGCCCGGCTGCCCATGTGTTCACATGTATTCTTTGCCCAATTAGAGCTTTGAAGTACAGCTTCCTCTATAAATGAGAATGAGTCTGCAAAATGAGAGTCTTTTTCTCTCTCTCTATCTCTCTGTTTTTTTCTTTCTCTCTGGCTTTCTTTATTGGTAGATAAACACATTTATATCTTTATATTCCCCAATCCATTTGTTCAGTCATTTATGATTCCAACAAATATTGTGTATAGACTATGGAGTTGAAGGACAAATGAAAGACATTGGATCAACTTATGCAGAAACTGAAGGCGGTCATTAGCAAAGGTCACAAGAGACTGCTGAGGAAGAAGGAAACAGCATGTCATCAGCCTGGACTCTAGGACACCCCCTCTTTGTCTGCTACAGAGCCACCCTCTGGATCTCAGCACAAGAGTCTGAGTACAGCTCTCTGGGCTCTACTCCATGGACTGCAGTGGTTCATTTCTCTAGCTAATTTTTGGTTGTCATAACTCTGTATGAAGGGAGTCAACCATACTTTACTAAGCATTTGTTGCTTGTTGTGAAACCTGCTAAGGACCCTTGTGCTCTGCTGGGTGGCAGCTTATGCCTGTAATCCTAATACCTGAGAGGCTGCAGCAGGAGAAATCTGCAGCTAGAAACCAGCCTGGGCTATGCGGAGTGGTCAAAGCTAGTCTGCCTATAAAGGTGAGACTGTCCATCTCAGAGGAAAAATAGAAATTAACAAGCTTCTTTCCTGCTTTTCATTTGCCCCAAATAAAGCATGTTATCAGCTCTTTAGAAAATGTGTTTGTTACACTCAAGATTTATAGGCCACCTTGAAAATACCCAACTTTAATAGTTAGATGATTTAGGCATCCTTTCTCATCTTTGAATGTTCATGTTAAATGTTGTATGTAGAAAAGTCTATTTTCTTCTTTTGCAAATATAAGGTATATTATTTTTTAACAGTGTTGCATAGAATTAGTACATATAGTGGAAGTTTAAAAATTTCCTAAAGTAGGCTCAGGTTGTCTTGTAATAACTGCAAGGAATTGATTCGAGAAGAGGAATAACTGAAAATTAAAAGATAAACATCTTCCCTCTTGATGTCCTGGGTTCCATGCTATCTCTGTTCCAACCTGAGCCAGCTAACCGTTTACAAATCTGTTTACTTACTACCTACCTCTCCCTGGACTGACAGATCAAACGTTTAATCCTTAGAATATATACTTTTATCATAGAAACACCAGGGTATCTAACAAATGACTGTCTCTTACTCTCAAGGAAATACATAGCAAGAAATCACAGTGGTTGTTAAGTGTAGGCTAAAACCAAGCAGCATAACCAAGGTATATAGAACCAAGTGAAGAAGAACCTGAGAAATACAAAGGAATCTTGTTCTAAACCCTGTCGGTCTCCCAATTATTACTATTATTATTATTTATTCTTCCTATTATCGTTAGATTTACAAATTTCTTTGGCTTCTTTGTTTTGAGATGGAAACTTATGCAGCCTACGCTAACCTGGAGCTCACTGTACAGTTAGGAAGAACATCAATGCCCAACTTCGCTCTCACAGTGCTAGGATAAGGGGGTGCGCCACCTTGTCGGGTGTATGTAGTGCTAGAGATAGAGGCTCCTGCTTCACACACGCAGACTGCTGCTCTAACGCACTATCTCACTCGCCATAAGGACTTTTACAAAACTTTAAAAAAAGGTACAGGCATTTATTGAAATTTGACAGAGCAGTTCTGTGGTTATTGAATTGAGTAATGAAGCATCTGGACTCGCATGTTTTATGGTTTTGTTTTTAACATCTCCATTGCAGAATAGGTGATATCTTGCAAACACATGAGTGTGTGAGTGTTTATTTGAAGCTCAAGCCATCCTTTGCCCTAGCAGCACAGAGACAGAAGCACCTGCATCCATCTATGTGTCCATGTATGGCTGAGCATCCTCTCTGTAGAACAGAGACATGTTCTATTGAAGAACAGACATGGAGTTTCCCTTCTGTTCAGTCACTCTCAGGAAAGGAAGTTCTGCCCATGCAGCCTTGCCTCTTCTGCCTGTCTCAGAAGAAATCTTCTACCTTTATACATTTTGGGTGTGCTATTGCAGGGTGGCTGTGCATCATCATCACTCTTCATAGCAAAACAAACGTTCCTTGTTAACTCACAAATGTCTACTAAACCTAAAGAAAAAGAAAGTTCAAAAGATGCACAAAATTTATTAAATATGCTGTCAAAGTCTGTTATTTTTCAAACTTTCTTGAGTGGAGAAATTAATCAAAGGACATACTTCCCACTTTCTGCCCACATTGTAAATATCCTGTGATGCAGAAGGAGAATGGCTGAAGAGCAAAGTCTACATAACAAATTATATAAATGCATTATAAATGTATTTTATTATCTTATGTGTCATATAACATCATAATAAAATGGTATTGTTGAAACAAATGATTACCTAATGTATAAAATATTACTGTTTTTCTAAATATACCTATGTGGGACTTGGGTGCTATAAAAGGTCACCAGGATTTTGAAAGGCACTTTAGAAATGAGCTTCATGGAATACTGTAACTGTGCATTTAGGAAAGGTTTCCATTCACAAATAACTGCAGAGTTGAGATGCTCCTGCTGGTTCTTTCTTAATGTCATTGGAGGGAAGAGATTTCTCTGTGTTTTCACGTTGCCCTAAGCCCTAAAATATGCATCGTCAAAGGTGCTTGGATGGTTTCATCATGACAGTAAATTTGGCACAAAGATATGAAGGAAGTAAGAACAAAAAGAACTTTCTCAGGAAAGGCATCCCGTGCAGAAGGAAGAGCATGCACAGAGACCATGAACAGGCAGCACATCCACAGGCTTCTGGGGACAGCATGAAAGGCTGAGAAAGGTGAGCGAGGAGGAGAGGGAAAGCCCCTGAGTTTGTAGTTGCAAGATGTAGGTGCATGAGCGGATTCTGGAGGCCACTGTAAAGGTTTTCTCTGAGTGTGATAAGAGAAACTTTCCCCTAGTTGGCTATCCAATACCAAGTGATCAGCCCTAAAATTACACAATACAGGAAACATTAAACAGACTGAGCAGATAGAATGTATATGCTTAGGAACACACACACACACACACACACACACACACACACACACACACAAACACACTTAATAAAAAGAGGTCAAAAAACCATGACTTTGAGAGAGAACAAAGGATGCATGAGAGGAGTTGAGGGGAAAAAGGGAATGGGGAAATGATGTAAGTATATTTTAATTTCAACAAACAAAAAGGAAAGGAAAAGTTAATAATCTAAATTGAAAGAAAGCAAAAAGAAAGGAAGAAAGAAAAAAGAAAGTTAGTTCTGAGGAAGACTTTAGCCAAGGTTAACATTATCTAACTTTGCTTTAAAAAGATTCTACCACCTCCAATGGAGTGTGAGGGTGGGCGGACAGGAGAGGAGCTCACTGGGAGACCATTGCAATGCTGACAAGCAGGGAGACTGGAAGGCCTGGAGCAGGGAAGCAGCTGTGGGTGAGAAATGGTTCTGTGGAGAGGTGGCTGAGTGTGGGAGCAGCAAGGGGTTTGATTTGTAACACAGAAGAATGGCGTTGCCATTAAAGGTGGAAAAATCTGGGGAAGGGAGTTGGGTTGTCTAGGGCCATGGCCAGGGTTTTTAGTGTGGGCACATTTAGTTTGAAAACAGGTCTGGGTTTGTGATGGCTTAGTAGGTAAAGTGCCTGCTGTGCAAACATGAGGAATTGAGTTCGAATTCTTAGGACCCTCATAAAAAGCCAGGTGTGGTGGTGCGTGTCTGTTACCCTAGCCCTAGTAGTGGGGCAAAACAAGGAGCTCTCTAGATCTCACTCACTGGTTGGCCAGCCTTGGCAGTAGCACAAGATAATTGATCTCCCTCCCTGGCCTTCATATGCTCTCACACACACATGCAACATGCTCACCATACAAGGGGGGGGGGGGAGGTGACACAGAGTATACTGGAGGTGGGATTGTATAACTCATTTTTCCTGAGGTCATCATTACCCATGGTGTGGAAGCACCTTTTAGTGATGGCTCTGTCTCTGAGTTGACTATGCTCCTTGATTTAAATAAAAAGTTTATGGCATATAGGACTTGAAGCCAGAGCAATTTTATACATTTGTTCTACAGCCTTCCTGGGAGCAAAGAAACTCTGAAAGAATGAACTAGAAGCCACAGGAGGAAACCTGGGAATGGCTTTGGGCCCAACCTGTCCTTGGGGAAAGCACAATCCTGTCTAATATCTTGTCTGTACTTTTTAAGAGACTCTGAGACAAAAGAGACCACCCCTTAAAGTGAGCCCAGATTCTGACCTATAGAAGCTATAGTTAATAAATGCATGTCACATTATTTTTAAAGCAACACAGGGTAAACACTATGACATACGCAACTAAGGTCCAAGGGAAAAGTTGTGACAGGAAAATATAAATATGAATGCAGTCAGTGTATATGCAGTATTCAAAGGCGTTAAGTGATCTGGGAAGCTGGAGGCAAAGAAGAGACAGGACACAGCTTGGAGGCTTTGGATTTGCTTTGGGATGTCACCAGGACAATGAGAAAACAAGCAAAGAACATGAACACTGTCTTAGTTAGGGTTTTATTGTTATGAAGAAACAAGATGACCATGGCAACTCTTATAAAGGAAAACATTTAGTTGGGGGCTAGCTTGCAGCGTCAGAGGTTTAGTCTGTTATAATCATGGCAGAAAGCATGGCGATGTGCAGGTAGACATAGTATTGGAGAAGGAGCTGAGAGTTCCACATCTCGACCCTTAGGCAGCTGCAGTGTATCACACTGGGCACAGCTAGAGCATATGAGACCTCAAAGCCCAACCCTACAGTGACACACTTCCTCCAACAAGATCACACCTACTCCAACAAGGCCACACCTCCTGACAGTGCCACTCCCTCTCCCTATGGGCCAAGCGTTCAAACAAGTCTGTGGGGATGATTCCTATTCAAATAACCATAAGTACCAAGGACTAACATGGTCCCAGCCCTCCCATCTTTCAATTCCCACAGCATGTAATAACTCAGCTTATAAAGGCTGCATAGCATGGTGTGGACAGCAGAATGGGGTTGGTCCAGGATGCCTCTGGTAAGTCACAATTATCTCCATCACTTAAGGATTGCTCTGTTTATTTGACCAGTGAGGAAACTGGATTTAGTAATTTATAAATGTTGTTTTGTGTAATCCCTACAGACCCACAGTCATACACAAACCTTCTGTTTCAGGGTGTCTGTGCTCTTCCAACTACTCATCCTGTGACTTTTGTTTTCAAACGTTTTACCTATGTCAACCAGAAAATTTAAAAAAAAATGCATCCAGCAAATATTTATTGAACATTTTACCACCCAAGATTGGGGTGGGAATAATAGCTCCTACAAATTCCTGGGCTTTTCCTGTGTGGCAACCATTACATTATCTTATGTAATACTCATCACAGCTTTTTAAGTTTTTATTTTTTAGAGATTTATGTTTACATCATTTTCTCCTTTCCTTTCTTCCCTCCAACTTCTCTTATGCCCCCCACTTCCTTTCTGATTTATGGCCTCTTTTCTTTAATTATTATTGTTCTATACATATGGATATTCAGATAAATAGCAATATAAAATACAACTTGATGAATCCATTGAGTGTTGCTTGACTGGTTTCAGGGCTTACTTCTTGATATTAGATAACCAATTAGAAGGCTCAGTCTAGGGGAAGACTGCTTCTCCCTCTCTCAGCAATAATTAATTGCCTGTAGCTCTTTATCTAGGGGTGAGACACTTAGTGTCCCTTATCCACATTGTCATGTCCACTGGTCAACTGGTGTTATGATTGTACAAATCTTGTTTAGGTAGCCATCTTGTTGATATTTCATAGGTGCGGCTTTCCATAATGTATAGAAAATACTACGTTTCAGCAGACATCCTGGTTCTTTGTCTGTTATAATCTTCCCGGCCTCTCTTATTCAGTGTTCCCTGAGTGTAGGTGTGATACAATATCAACTGGGGCTGTGTACTCCATTGGCAGTAGCTCCTTGCATTTTAACCAGTCATGGATTTCTGTAATCATCTTTTTCTGCTGCAAACAGAAGTTTCTTTGATGAGGGGTGAGCTACATTTATCTGTGGGCAAAAGGTTAGGATATGTATTTAGAATATAATTATAAATTATATTGATTTAGGAAAATGACAGAAGTAGGTTCTCCTCTAAGGCTCATGACTTCACAAGCCACTTGTAATTAGCTAGGTTTGTAGCTTCCTCCTATTGAGTGGTCCTTCAATCTAATTAGACAGATGTTGGTTAACCCCAAGAGCTAAGTGTCGTTATTACACCTTAAGGGATAGCTAACTTGCTGTGGTTTAGAAGCATCATGCCTGTCTAGAATTATTGATAGCTTTTCTCTCCTGAAAGCTTGCATAGCACCTTCAGGTATTGTGGGAGCTAGTTCCCTGGGAGAATGCCTCCAGGTCAGTCTCAGATTGATTCCTCCAAGCCCTGTGTCAGAAGTATGTATTGTCTTCAGCAACAGTGTCTTTTCATCAAGATCTGGAAGGCAACCAAGGGTGAAGGCAGTGGCCTGTATTGTTTCGGGTGGCCTCTTAGACTTGCCTAACCAACAACTGGAAAGGTTTTCCATGCCTGATACTGGGGGTTTGTTAGATGGCCTATGACCGTTGGGAAGAGCATTATAACTCCAAGTGGCATAACTTCATTTAAACTATATAATATTAGGAGCAATTTTATGTTAGCATAAAATAGTTAATTCCCTATGGCTTTTTTCAAACACACATAGTATTATTTTTTTTCTTCCTCCTTCCCTCTCTCTCTGTATTGCTCTCCCTCTTCCTCAAGTCTCCTCTTCATTTTCCCTTTTTCTTCATAGTACCTGTATGCTACTAGTCATCATAGCTTGTTAAAGTAGAAATATCAACAAATGCTGCATACGAATCTTGGAACATTTAGATGAGTGTATTTAGAGATGTACAAGCACACTACAAAGAAAGCAACGTTCGCTGTTAATAGTTGGAGTGTACAGTTTCAATCTGGACCGCAATGATCCCCAGTTTGGGTGTGGAGTATTTACCATTTACCTGCAGAAGACATTTTCTTAAGGGGAATGAATGTCTAGGGAGAAAGCTGAAATTCCATTCGAGATTCTTTGTGGGATTTTTCTCTCATCTCTTTCCTTCCGTGGTTACACACACTCCCTCTCTCACCCTTTCCTCCTTTATTTTCTTTCTTGCGGAGTGCTGTCCTAAACACATACCCACAGGAGCTTTGCGCAGGTTGGAAGAGAACAGCAAAGAGAAGGCCAGGACTCATGCAAACAAGCAAACATGAGTTTGCCAAAGGTAGCAGATGGTGCTCTTCAGATACTCCTCTGTTCAGTAAATTTGCAGTGTGAATTGTGCCCCACACTCTCACCCCTGTAGGCCTCTGTCCTCACCCCTCTACACACTATATTACGACTCCTCTGTTAATAGGGTGATCTGTACCACACTGCACGCATCTTCCAGGACTGGGCTGTCTTTCAAACAACTAAAAAGATGAAGAATATACTTTGTTTGGAAAAAATATCCACCAATCCAGGAAACAGATAATTCTGCAAAGTGGGCAGGACCTAAAGATAGATATCTGCCTATGACCACAATTTGGCTTTGTCAATTACCGGCTTTGTGTATAGAGACAAGTTCTTTAATCTCCCTGACTCCCAGTTTGCACTTCTATTAAAACAGAGACGAGAACTCCTTTCTTGGATTTTTTTTAGTATAAAATATGAAGCACATACTGTACCTGATGCTGTTCCCACTTCCTAAAACACTCTTTACTTAAGTCTGCAAAAAAGGGCCCTCATCTCCTTCAAGATTTGCTTGGATGTTATCTGTTCAAAGAATCATATCCTGACCCTCTTCATAAAACTGCCCTTTCCACCCTCTCTCAGACTCCCAATTTTCTCAGTCCTTAGCTGTTGGCCTCCCACACTTTCCAACATGTAGACATAGGTATCTCCTTTACCTCATGAGGGGTATGGTATGTATGTCTTACTCTCTTAAAGAAGACTGCTTCCCCTCCCTCACCTACACTGCTTGCTAACAACAAAGTCCTATTCTCCCAAAAGAATGATATTTTATTTCCCAAGCTGAGATAACATTGGTTCCCTGACTTTCTTCTTAATAAGATATCGTTTTTCATAAGTATTCATTTATTTTATTACTGACTATACTTTACTTACAGCCTTTTCAGTATAAAATACTATGCAATAAATTTTTTTATTAATCACAGGTTATTTACTTTGTATCCCAGATGTAGCCCCTTCCTTCATTCCCTCCCAATCCCACCCTTCCTCCCTCATCTCCTCCCTGTCCCTTTCCAAGTCCACTGATAGGGGAGGACCTCCTCCCCTTCCATCTGACCCTAGCTTGTCAGGTCTCTTCAGGATTAGCTGCACTGTCCTCTTCTATGGCCTACCACGGCTGCTCCTCCCCCAGGGGCGGGGTCGAAGAGCTCACCATTGAGTTCATGTCAGAAATAGTCCCTGCTCCCCTTACTAGAGAACCCACTTGGATACTGAGCTACCCTAAGTTATATCCAAGCAGGGGTTCTAGGTTATATCCATACATGGTCCTTGGTTGGAGAAACAGTCTCATGAAAGATCCCTGTGCCCTGATATATTTGGTCCTTGTGGAGCTCCTGTCCTCTCCCGGTCTTACTAACTCCCCCTTCTTTCATATGATTCCCTGCACTCTGCCAAAGTTTTGGTTTGAGTCTTAATATATGCTTTGATACACTGCTAGGCAGAGTCTTTCAGAGGCCCTCAACTCTCTGTAGAGGATTGTAGAATGGCAGAAAAACACTTAAAGAAATGTTTCAACGTCCTTAGCCATCAGGGAGATGCAAATCAAAATGACCCTGAGATTTCACCTTACACCCATCAGAATGACTAAGATCAAAAACTCAAGTGACAACACATGCTGGAAAGGTTGTGGAGAAAGGGTAACCCTCCTCCATTGCTGGTGGGAATGCAAATTTGTACAACCACTTTGGAAATCAATCTGGTGCTTTCTCAGACAATTAGGAATAGTGATTCCTCAAGATCCAACTATACCACTCCTAGGCATATATCCAAAATATGCTCAAGTAAACAACAAGGACATTTGCTCAACCATGTTTGTAGCAGATTTATTCATAATAGCCAGAACCTGGAAACAACCCAGATGTCCCTCAGCTGAGGAATGGATACAGAAATTGTGGTACTTTTACACAATGGGATACTACTCAGCAATCAAAAACAAGGAAATCATGAAATTTGCAGGCAAATGGTGGGACCTAGAAACGATCATCCTGAATGAGGTATCCCAAAAGCAGAAAGACACACATGGTATATATTCACTTATATAGACCTGTAAGATAGGATAAACACACTGAAATCTATACACCTAAAGAAGATAAACAGATGATCCTCACTTAGAAAGACAAATGGGATGGACTTTGAATGTAGGAGAAAAAAGTAATAAGAGATCTTTTAAAGCTTACGTTATCCCAAGAGACATACGCTTGCAGGCTGATTTTTCATGCATTGCCACTTTAAGTGGCGTATGCCACTTAATTTAATTATGTCATCTTATTGCTACAATGCTCTCTGGGGACACTGGGATATGCAGCCATGCCCAATGCATTGTCTTCCAACTATCTCATTCTCCTCTCATCAAATCATATCTCCCTTCACTCTGACTCTGTTGGACAAAATAACTGTTTTAAGATGGCAGGGCCACACTGAGGAAGTCAAATCGAGATTTAAGGAACTATAGTGAAATCTATCAATTCAAACATCCAGACAATTAGGATAAAAAGTTTCACTTGTTTCTCTTAAAGAGCTGTCATTGTGCCTGTATCATGTACAGCACAGCTCTCTATCTTCTTTTGCTGGAACGGCGCACCTATTTTTTCCCTCTTAACCACAGAGCTTATTAGGGCTGGGACATTTCAGAATGCTTCAATAGTAAACATTTTTATTAGGAAGAAAAATTTCCTGGGTACAATTATTCAGTGTAGAGTAAACAAGGCCCAAATTAAATCTGGTTTCTTTACTAAAGGAGATCAAAGGTTAGATGAGGATGTGCAGATGACGCAAATGTGTAGTCACTGTTTCTGTGTCGGCTTCATACAAGGGGACCCCTTCCCCTTAAGTAATGTGCTTGGTTTGGGGATGTGTTCATTGAGTTAGAGCTCTGCTGTTTTTTGCTTAACACATCTGAAGAGTTTGCTGCCAATGGCCAAGTGCTGCCATGGTATTGACACTGCCAGTCATTAATATAATCAGATTCATTGATCAGTTGTTGCTGGGGTACTGAACTAACTAACAGACTGTATTATCTCTGGCCCTCAGTACCAGATGGAAAGTTCCTGTGAAAGTGAGAGAGATTGCTTCCAGTCATTACTGGGAAGTTATTTTTACACCTGCCACAGCCAAAGGAATAAATGGAAAAATAAAAATAAAAACAAATAAAGGCTACATTCCTCCCAACAACCCAGCCCCCAGCCAGAACCAGATTCTACATAAAGTGTCAAAGTTATCATCACTGTTGCTTACAAATCTCACTGGACCTGAAACCACTCAAACACCAACTCTCTATATCTGCAAAAGGAAAACTTGGGTTAGCTATCACTTTCCACCCAGGTGCTCCAGTAAGTCTTTCGTCTTGTTGTTCTGAAGCGGCATGGCCAAAGACAGAGAAGAATAGGAGCACGGTAGTGTGTAGGTTTACTAGAGTGTGAATAAAGAGAAGGGATTGCTCTGCATCAAAGGAGGAGGTTTATAGTGCCTGTATAGTGTTTCTAACAGCAACGAACCGTTTGGCCAGAGTTCTCCTTCTTATACTGAAGGGATTGTTTTGGTTTTCTTTTTTCTAGGTTTGCATGTTAAAGCACACATAAGATTAGGTAGTTCATACATTACATATACCTTACCCACCTCTTTGGATTATGAAGAGAACTGTCCATTCATTTTCTTATTTTAATACCTGTGTCTGGTTGAAGTGTTGCAAAAATGGGAGAGTCATGACCTCCTCTCTAAAGGACCCAACATTGGAGAAAGGACTAAGTCATAATTTTGATCTGGATAGCAGTCCATATTATTTAAGAAAGCATTCAGGCTAGAGAAATTTTTTGTGGGTAAAGAGCTTGACTACCAATGCAAGCTTGAGGATCTGAGGTCTCCAGAATCCATGAAAAAAAAAAAAAAAAGACAGAATTGTACACATCAGAAACTCCAAGATTTCTTCCGGCAGAGGAGAGGCAGAGTCAAGTAAATCCCTGAAAGCTCATATGACTGCCAGTCTGGAATATGCAGTAATTACAAGAAAGCTGCCTCCAAAAGGTGGAGGGTGAGAACAGACACTAGAGATGGTCCTCCGACTTCCACACATGCATTATAGCACGCCTACACCAAGCATCTCTGTGTCTCTGTCTCTCCGTGTCTGTCTGTCTCACACACATACACACACAAATACCATATACAGAAGACTAAAAATAAGGAAGTTGTCATTGTGGTAACATGTTTTAATTATTTACAAATCTCTTGCTTTCATCTAAAAATGTAAGCACAGGATACTTTTGGAATTACTAGACCACAGATCTGGCAAGTTGGCATTTTTCAGAATTCTACCTGTAGAATCCTATCACTAGAATGCTACTGTCCTTTGCTGATTTACTAAGACAAAAAGTACTTGATGTGTGAGAGAGCTTGGTCAATGGAGGCAGAAAGATGTAGCTGACCCTTGGTTTCACCAGTGGTTCACTGGTGATCTGTGAGAAAAACCACACAATCTCTCTGAACTCTGCTTTTCTCATCTGCTGAAGAGGGAAATGATGCCTGATTTTTTTTTTTTTTGTATGTGTTCCCTATGACATCACATTTTTAAAGCCCCAAGAAGAGTACATAGTTATACAAAGGTCAAAAAATGAGTGTGTGGGGGAGATAGTTTTATGTACATACCCACATCATTATCATGTAACGAATCAGTGGAAGGACCTGGACAAACTGACATCTTTCCAAGCTCAGTCATGAGAGAATTTAACAACTTTAAAGGCCACATGTGAAATAGTACAAGAGTACTTTTATGACATTAAATTTTAAACAGTCATTTATACGACATTCTTCTCTGTTAGAGACAAACAGCACATTAAATCAATCAACAGGACGAGGACTGCAGGCTGCTGAGAGACTTTCATTTTTGTTTGGAGGTATGTGGTCTTTGGGGGATTTTTTTGTTTTGTTTTTGTTTATTTTTTTCCCTTTCTAAGAGGGATAGGTCTTAATCAGAGTCCATTCTCCATTCAAAATAATCTGTGAAGATTGGCATGAAAATGTGGATTCCTAATTGAACAAAGACAATTCGTTGCAGATTGAAGTACAGTGCTTAATAGCTCTGTGGTCGAAATACTGCTAGACATTCGTTTGAAATGGGACACCGGAATCACAGATGAGCTAGCCTTAATTGAGAGACATGGCTGAAATTAGACTTTAATACTCCACTGTAGCATCACATATGTAGGACATCTCTTCTCTCGCATCCATGACAGTGCCCTGTGTTGATGTCCTTTGGGGACAGCCAGCTCTAGTGCTAAAAGGAACATGAAGACACCCTCCAGAGACACAAAAGAAAATTACCTGAAATGAAGGCGTGCGAGGGCACACTATTGCTTATTGTCATGTATGTCAGACTATGCTCATGAAGTCACCCTTATGTTGGTTTAAGCATGACTGTCTCTTGTTCCTGCCACTCGAAATGCTTCCACCTAAGACCTAGTTTAGAAGACAGTACTGCCAAACATACATGACTCACCAAATCCAAGCTATGACATAGTATGAAAAAAATTATTAAGCCGAGTAGTTGGAGGCACACACCTTTAATCACAACGCTTGGGAGGCAGAGGTAGGCAGATTTCTGAGTTCAAAGCCAACCTAGTCTACACAGCTAGTTCTAGGACATCCATAGCTACACAGAGACACTTAGTATCAAATTCAAATAAAAACAAACAAAAGAAAAAGAAAGAAAAGAAAAAAAATGATTGAAAAAAGACTTCAGGACATATAAAGTCTGTGCTTCTCAGGCAACCGATAAGAGGGACATCACTGTCGGGAGCCGAGGAGTGGAGTGGAAGAGGCAACTCCTGCTAGCAGGCCCTTCTTCACTTGCCTTCATGTAAAAATTGCCAGGTTAAAAAAAAATGTGCTGCATTCGATCCTCATGCCTTAAAGCTGAGCATGGTAGATACTGTCAACTCTGTGTCAGAACCAGAGAGGAGATAAGACCCCTGCTTAGGGTTACAGAGAGTGAGTAAGAAACTGGGATTGAGCCTTTGATTAATACTAAGCACAGCTGTAAAATGTCACTGGAGGAATCAGAAATGACTTCAACAGTTGAATGTGAGGATCACAATCTACCATTGCTTATTGGGCCAAAGAAAGCGTCCGGTGCTTTGACTTCTTAAACCCTTAGCTTTCACAATTGGCGAGACCACTGTTGTCCTCACAGGTTCCACAGCCCATGGATGGGGAAGGCAGGAAGTACAGATGGCAACAGGCTTCTCACTAACTGTGGCGGTTCAGTCCCATACCCATGCTTGCTAGCCCAAATCTTATGCTTTTTCCCCTTCACCTGGAGAGATCCTGTTCTCATCATCCCTCCTACTGCTGACTCTAGAATTTGCTCTTTCATAAAAATCACTGCAACGGATAAAACAAGACCAATTCCCTCTACCCTGGTTCTTACATTTTAAAGTAAGACAGATAAATAGATAAACAAACCAAATCGTAAAGTGTGTGTGTTTGTGTTTGTGTGTTTCACTGAGAAAGCAGCAAACAGCCTTGAACTATGATTTGCTTAGCCCTGATTTGCTTAAAGAAAAACACAAGACTCTGTGGCTAGATGTGGATGGGCAAAAGGTAAAGGGATAAAAGAGAAGGTCATAGAGCGATGGTCAGTCAAATCAAAACCAAGCGCTGTGACCAATAGAAGCCTTTTTCTGAGTGCTTTTAGTAAAGGATTCTCTCCTCTGACTTATATCAAGACAGCTCTGGCATGAATGAGAAAGTGTCCAGGATAGCCACTCAAGATACAAAGGGTACCCACGACAGAGGTCAATGGTAGTATAGGAAAGTGATAATACCGGCTTAGGCCAGAGCAATATTGACATTGAAATACAAGACCTCGGCTAGCTCTCTGTCTCTGTTCTGCCAGCTTGCCATGATTCTTGGAGATTCTGCGCAAGAAAACGCCCTCTGCAGCCAAGGTTGGAATGCAGTCAGGCGTGTGCAAATCTTTCTGCAAAGAGAGCCTACAGCTGGGAACATGTCTATCTGAACGCTCTTGTGCCACACACTTGGGACCATGCAGCAGTCTTCTCACCATGAAGCTGGGACTTTGTAGTTTGCTTTCAGACAGCAAATGAGTCAGGTGAAAGGCACAAGGCTGCTTGCCCAGGTACCACTCTTCAAGCAGGCTCTCTCTACCACTGCCTGGCACTCGGAAGCTCTTTCTCCTCCATCCTCCCTTCTCTCTCTCACCATTTCAGCAGTCACAATGGTCCAATGGTCTCTGCGCTTACCTCTTCTCCCTCTTCTCTTCTCCCTTTCATCCTGAATAAGTCTTTCCTGTCAATAAATCCTGAATGTCAAGTTCCATTTTGACATGTTTCTTTTTTTAAATTTTATTTATATATTTATTTATTACAACTTATTCACTTTGTATCCCCACTGCAGCCTCCTCCCTTGTCTCCTTCCAGTCCCACCAACTCTTCTCCCCCTGCCCTGTCCCTAGTCCCCTGATAGCAGAGGATCTCCTCCCCTTCTATCTGATCCTAGCCTATCAGAACAGGTCTCATCAGGACTGTCTGCATTGTCTTTCTCTGTGACCTGGCAAGGATGCTCTCCCCACCCCTCAGACAGAGGTGATCAAAGAGCCAGCCACTGAGTTCATGTCAGAGACAGTCCCTGTTCCCCTTACCAGGAAACCCACTTGGAAAAAGAGCAGCCAATGGACTTCCTTTGCACAGAGGGTCTGACATCTGTTTCTTAAAGTCTTGTTAGCTTTAAGTTTTAATAGTTCTGTTCTCTCTACTGTGCTTCTAGTGGGCACACTCAATTATTCGCTTTAGCTGGCAGGAATAAAAAAGACAATTAAATAATATAAAAGTCCTTGTTGTGTGTCATAGATAAATTGCTAGATTTTTCCAGAGTCAAACAGTTTATGAGTTAGTCCATTTTGTTTACGTTTCTTGGATGTCCGAAGATTTTGACTTGTGTTGGGTACTTGGCAGGAAACTAAGATGCTCTTCCAGTGGTACTCTGCAACCCCATGGTTCTTACAGCTTCTCAAGGCCAGGAAACCCACGTCTCCAGAGAGAACTGCTGGCACTGCTTATCACCTGTTATCACCCTTCATCGTTGACTCTCTTGCACTTTTAAGCGACTAGTATTTCATAATCCACCATGGACTGAGAGAAGAGCCCTGAGCTGGTATTTGGAAAGCTAAGGTCTATTTCCAGCTCTAATACTAAAAAAGCCAAGAGAATTTCAGTTGCAAGTCACAGAACTGTATTTAGTACAGCCATGATAAAGAAACAATTCCATGCTAACCACACTTAGAAGACCAAAACTCAACCCCAGGTCTCTGTGACCAGGCTCCCTAACTCCAATCATTAGCACTCCATTTCTCTATTACTGTATTTTTCAAGTTCTTGCTTGCGTACCGGTCCTGACGCCTCATAGTAATAAACTATGACTTGCAAGTATAAGCTAAATATGCCCCCACCCACCCAGTTTGTTTTTGGTCAAGATGTTTTATCACACTGTATGGTAGTTAGGTAACCAGGTTTTTAAATTACTTTTGTCTCATGGGTACATCATCCTTGAATTCTTTGTTATTACTTTCATTCAGTCAATAACGGGATGTGACATTTGAAGATGGGGTCTGCAGTAGGTGTTCAAGTTAAAGCATGGGCATAAAGATGAGCCCCAATCAAGTATAACTGGTGCCTTAAAAATGTGGACCCAGAGACAGATGTCCCAGGGGGGTGGATGACAATGTGAAGAGGTGGGAAGCAGATGGCCATTCTGAGGCCAAGGAGACACAGTTGGAGAAGCTCTCTCTGTTGTACAGTGTTTTCCTCCAAAATGAAACAGCTCCTGGAGGAAGGAAGGAAGCTTGGGAGATTCAGAACACAGACAAACTTCACATATCCAAAAGGTGTGAAACTTAGCAGATTCACGAGGATCCCTCCCTGGAAGCTGTGAGCAGGTGCCAAGGGAGTCTCCAGCAAGTCATGCAGAGAGCTCCAGGGATGAAGCTTTTTCTGGACTGGGTCTTATATTGGGGTAGAACTGGTGATTCAGCTACTTTTCATAGTCCTTATTTCTGTCAAAAACCCCTCACCCATACACCTGTAAGTAATCCCAACAAAAACTTATGTATTCACCAAAAGAAATCATTCTTTAGCCTGTTCTGGGCTCCCTTATCCAAGGTGGATAAAGATGACTGTCATGTCTCCCCAGCAAATGTCACACAACCTCTCCCTCCACCTCGCTGGGGAGATAGCAACCCCCCTGACACTTTTATTCTAGACTTCCAGCCCCCAGAACTTTCTATGCTACGTTGCTGTTGAGTCAGGCACTCTTTGTTGTGGCATGGTCATCTGTTGGGCTGGCTTGTCTACCTTCCGTCCTGCACTCCCTTTAATGAACTCCTCTCTGCTGTCAGCTGGGTCTTCTTTAGCTCACAGATGATTAAAGTCTAAACAGTCAGTGTGTGTGCGCTAGTCTGTAAGCACGACTGCTCTAATGACCGGCTAGGGGCCCCTCACTAAAGGAGGTCCCCTACTCAAAGGGGGTGGGCTTGAGGTGATGGCCACTTTGCTAATGGAAATGCTTTGCTATGATCTTCATTCTTTCAGTGATGGAAGGTGGCATTTGGAGGTGGGGGCTTCAGTGGATGCTCAAGTTAAAGCAGGAGCATAAAGATGAGAAACTCCTGAAGAGAAATCAAGGTTGTGAAAAGCCAGCCTGAGAAATGACAAGAAAGGGGGTTCCAAAGAAACATCATTTGAGTACTGGTCCTGAAGCGGTATTCTCTGCACACTTGCATTTATGCTAAGCAGATTCTTTTCTATTGTTTGAATCTGTTTCCATTTCCTTCTCCAGCAATCAAGTTTTAACAGAATGATGTAGCCAGCTCTGCCAAAGCCTAACAACCCCATCTCCTCGTTTTTTCTGTCCCTCTTTGCTCTGTCCCTAATTCTCCATCTGCAGGGTCCACGCCTCACGCACCTGTGCAGAAACTCCAGCACAGGGGTGAGGATTAAGTAGCATTTACACACCTCATCTCCTCAGTTTACACCCAACATGAAAGGAAAGGTAACCCTAAGCAATCTCTTGCAGAATCCCTTCTCTACACCTTCCCTTCACAGGCAGGTTCAACCTCAGGCACAGCACACCAGCAACATTTTGGATGGAGGCTGCAGTGGCCATTTCTGTCTCAGCTGATCTCCTCACTCAGTGCTGAGTAAATACATTTGGAGTGCAAAAAGAAATAAAAATGGCCAAAATGAGCTAACGATCTGCTGTTCGCAAATCTGCTTTTTATTTTCTTTTAGAGAAAATATAAAAATTTGAAAACAAAGATTGTGTAAAGTACACATGCAAGTTTCTTCAGGACCATGAAATTAAATACACTGAGCAGGAAAGTATACTGAGCTGTCTGTGGTCCTGAAAGGATGGTGACTGAAAACGGGATTGTGTGTGTGTGTGTGTGTGTGTGTGTTTTGTTTTCTTTGTTTTTTTGCTTTTAGGATTTCTTTGTGTAGCCTTGGCTGTCTTGAACTTGCTTTGTATTCTAGGCTGGCTTCAAACTCACAGCAATCCACCTGCCTCTGCCTCCTCAAGTACTGGGATTACAGGCATACACCACCATGCCTTTTTGTGTATTTTTAATATGTTGCAATGACACATTTCACACACGTTTTTAAGTTTTTATATTGTTACACATAAGTAAGGTAGATGGATGTGAAGCTGGAGCACACCTTGAATCATTACCACACATATAGAAAGAGTGATTGGTCAGGCATTGTAGAAAGCACATTATATAATAAAGCTTTATATAATAAAAAAAAAGAAAAAAAAGAAAATGGCAGGCACTCTGCTAAACGCTAATAACAGCAAATATTTTCCTAGCTCTCAGGAAGAATTCAATACATTTTTTTTTTCCAAACTTGGCTTAAAAGTTGGTTTGTTTCTATATGCATCTCTTTTTTTAATTTTTTCTTATTTATTACAATTTGTTCACTTTGTATCCCAGCTGTAGCCCCCTCCCTCATCTCCTCCTCATCCCACCCTCCCTTACTCTTCTTCCCCCATCACCTTCCACTGATAAGTGAGGTCCTCCTCCTCCTCCTCTACTATCTGATCTTAGCCTATGAGGTCTCTCTGTACCCTCCTTCTCTGTAGCCTAGTTAGGGGGAGGGAGGAGGGAAGGTGATTAAAGAGCCAGCCAGGATGATCTTTTCTATTCCATCCATTTGCCTGCAAATTTCAAGATTTCTTTGTTTTTAATTGCTGAGTGGTATTCCATTGTGTAAATGTACCACAATTTCTGTATCCACCCTTCAGTTGAGGGACATGTATGTTGCTTCCAGATTATAAATAAAGCTATTATAAATAAAGCTGCCATGAACAGTTGAACAAATATGCATCTCTTTGTCTTATTCTATAGTATCTTAAACATTTCTTACTTCTGTGGTGCTTCCACAATTATTTCTAGGTGAATTTGTGAATTCAGCTACATTATCTCTCATCGTGCTCTGGGCCTGAGTAACTCTTAATATTCTTAGAGTTTTGTATACAGTCCAAATCACCATGTCACAATATCAATTTGACACTACTCTTTCTTCATCTTCCGTTTCAACAAGTACCATTGAAGGTGGCTTACCACAAACCAAGATTGTTTCTTATTAACTCACACTCTATCAATACATCCCTAGATATCTCTGTTCCAATACACCAGTATCATTGCCTAGTTAAGGTTGTTATTACCCTTTTCTTCCTAATGCCCTTATCCCTTAAAAATCATCCTCCACCCAGATACCAGAGCAACCACATCATCCTTTGTCTCTGCTCATAGACCTTATGTGGCCCCCACACCCTGTCTACTCCAGTATAAGATCTGACTCTTTTAGTTTGCTCTTTTGTCTACTCACAGAGAGAGTCCAAAGATAGAGTGAAATCGGTATTCAAATGTATTAGTGAAAACACAACCAAATAAACATGGCTATATTTGGGGAAACAGCAACAGCTTAATATTGTACATAAAACTGGATGCCTCATTGCTGAGCACCCAGAGCTAGGTGAGCCTTGGCCTTAGAAGGAAAGACCTCGTTGCAGAATGGCCAAGAGCAGATCAAAAATAGTCCTTCCTTTCCAAATGGGAAAGAATGGGGCACAACTCGCCACCACTGGGCAAAGATGAATGAGCAGGCAGAGAACATGGAACAGTAATACTAAGAGACTAGACAAAAGTACGAATGAGCAGTGCCAGTCAAAGTCCCCGTGGGAGCAGGAGACCAGCAGAGATGAGCGAAGCTGCTCTTCACTGCTCGATCATCACCCCATCCTCAAGACCACAGGAAAGACTTCCCTTTGCTCACATTAGCTTCTCATCACCTCTGCTTCAACTGTCTTCTAACATCTTACCCTGAAGCCTTTTCTGCCAAAAAAAAAAGTGGCTGGAACCAACCAGGCCTTCTGAACATGTCCTTTGCTCTGCCAGCATGGGTCCCCTCCAGGATCTTAATCCTCAGGCCATAGCCATCTCTCCCTGATGTCTCCTTCACTGGTCAGAGCCCATTCTGCTTTTCCCGCTGTACATTTATCATGGCCACAAATGCCCTGATTATCTTCTCCCTACAGGTTGGAAGCTTTGTAAGGACAGCAGCCACCCTTTTAATCTGAATTTCCAGGGCCGAGGTCACACCTGACCCATGTTTCCTCTATTATATGCAATGATTTAGTGCAGTGGTTCCCAGCCTTCCTAATGCTTCGACCCTTTAATACAGTTCCTCATGGTGTGGTGACCCCCAACCAAAAAATGACCCACAGAGAGAACTGCTGATTTAATGAATCAATTGTGAACCTCCATTCTTCTTTTTCAGCATCCCATTCCCCCTTCTACCAAAAAGGAAACTTTGTTTTTAAGGAACTAACACTCTCCTCCCTTTCCCCATGCAAGGCCAATGGGACTATATTTTAACCCTGAGCAGAGGAAGACAAATGCCCAATAAGGGCACCGCTTAATAGTTTTGGTAAAGTGGCCCAGATGTTTCCATGTGGTAATGGTGATGAGGAATGGTGAGCATGCACGAAGGGGGGAGGAAAGGTAGAAGACAACACGTGGGCAAGTCTGCAGAGACAGCTAGGTTGTGCTAGCCCGGCTGAGCTGCAGACAGACGTAGTAAACCCTGGGGTCTGGGTACCTCCTGCCTTCTTCATTAAACAGCTTTGTATCTGAATGGCTGCTTCCTTGCCTGAACTATTTTGGTACATCTATTATTGGCTCCCATTTAGCGTCTGTTTATTTAAATCTGCTTTCAACTGGAACATAATTCTCTTGATTATTGGTTGATGCTGCGACACAGTAGGAATACAGATAATTGTCACTGTTCACATTCTGCTGGAAATGTAAAATTATTATCTTTAGAGCTGTTGAGTAGGGTGTTTGAGCATGAATGTTATACAGCTTGGGCACATGGAATTTGTAGAGTGCTAATTTGTTGGCTCCCTTGCTTTCCTCCACTGGCTGTCATCTGAGCCTCTCCAGGGACCCAGGCAGACACCCAACTCCCTGGAGCTTCGATTCTCTCCCCATGTGGAGGGTCATTCCCCAGCACTCAGCATGTTGGGGTTTCCTGTATGGTTAGCAGGGACCACGGGGCTGCAGATGAGGCTCCCACCTCGCCTCTCACTTGACCAGGCCTTCCTTGCTTTTCTGGGACTTACCCCAAGCACAAAAACCTAGGTGGGTGGGGTAGCGCAAAGCTCAAGTCTCAAGCAGCAAAGATGTGCTAGAGTGGAAGAGTGGAAGAGTGGAAGACGCGCCGACCACGGCCTCCTCACTTGCCACCCCTCCGATTCCTACCCGCTTTCTCGTTTCCCATCCTCCACCCGGGCCCTTTCTGCTCACCTGCTCCGGTCTCCCCCCACCGCTTCCCCTACCAGCACACCTACCTCCAGCTGTCAGCTCCCCACCCCAAACTAGCTGCCTCTTCATTTACAAGCAGCATCACTAATTGCTTTTTAGGGTTCCTTTTCTGCTCTCTGTTCAAAATTCACTGGGCGTTCCCAGCCCCTTTTATGCTACTTTTTCTGAATCTTTTCAGCCTCTTTTACAAACTTAGCACTTTCTGTGCCTCTTTTAGTCTTTGCGAGAAGAAAGAGACTTGAGAGGGTTGGGGTTTCTTTTTTTTTTTTTTTTTTTTGGCAGTAAAGCGCCTTCTCTGACACCCCCTCCCCCTGTCTCCACCCCCACTCCTCCCTCACAGCACACGCATTGGCCCTCCTCCCACTGAATGGGGCTTTGTGCAGGGAATTTCCGGAACATAGCCCAGTGCCCAGGCCCCTGTGTGAGGAGAGGAGGGGCCCAGCCTGCAAGGAGACCCTTAAGCCCACCCCATTACCACGGTCACTGTTTGCCCCGGATTCTCTAAAAGGCCTATTGTTGCCCGTTGCCAGGTGTTCCTTAGCAACGCTTGAGCCAAGCTGCCTACCCTATTTAGACCCAAAACTTTTCAATGGCCTCCAAAACCCGTGCTTGTCAGTGCTGTAGACCGCTCCTCAAACAGCCTCAGAAGGGAGGGAGAAACCAAACCATCCCCCAGCCGGCTGCTTTTCAAATATCTGTGTTTGAGGCTGCTCTGGGACTTCTTGTCTTTTGCCTAGGATCAACGGGCCAAACAATCGCAATTAAAATTTCTCTCTCCCTTTTTTTTTTTTTTAAATCTCCAACCTCCACCCCCACCGAATCACAGACCCCTCTCTAACTTAATAGTCAGCCGGGACTGGGTTTCATCATATTCTGCAAGGGCCTCATGACTTTTCTTCTTAAGAAAATTTCCAAGGAAATTGCTTTATTGCTCCAGGACAGTTGGGTGGGCTTGTGTGCAGGAGTTTGACCCTTACTCAGCTCTTGCCAGGAGGAAGGTAATAGAATCACGGAGTCTGTGTTCCAGGAGGAATCTTAATCAAGGTCCCAGATGAGGGTCTGGAAGTCCAGATCCGGGAATGGCCTGGCAAGGCTCACCTAGTGATTTACAAACAGATGCAGGGTTTTGGACCCAGTGTTTTCCCCGAACTCCACTGGGATGAAGGAATAAGAGAAGCAGAATGTAAGTGGGAGAAAGAAAAACAAACAAACAAAAACAAGACTGGGTGCCTCATAAATCAAAAATGGAAAGAGAGCAGGTCTTTGCTTCCCAGGCGGTTGAGAGTTTCCACTTTCTTACCCAGACCCTAGGGTCAAAGCATACCTCACAAGGCACCTGTTCCGGTTTGAAGATGAACCGTCCCTTCATTTGCACTTCAGTTGAACACTTATTGGCCAGGCAGAGATTGCTATATGGGCAGTGGGGGGGGGAGGTCTGCAGACTTGTTGGGACCTTGCTGGAAGAAGTTCGCCCCTTAGAAGTGGCCACTTTGAAGACTGTACTTGCCCCCCAAGTGGGAGAGGCCAAGAAAGCATAAGCCCAACTCCTGCAGCAGTGAGATGAAATCAGCCCTGTCTTCTGCCTTAAGCCGCAAATGTAACTAACTAATCGGACATCAAGTCCTTTTCTTCTACCCTGTTCTCCTGAAAGTTCCAGGCATCTCCCCAGATCCTGAATTAAATGTTGCTAAGCTCAGCATCCTGGAAGTTAGGAGCCACTCAGCTGCAGCACCCCTCTCATACTCACCATTCCATAGGAAAGAGATGATTTAGCCACTGGCACATAGGGCGAAGCACACGCTAAAATCAAGCACCTCCCTTCCCTATCCTGTCCAGAATGGTCTGGTCCTACAGATTCTGGTCTCCCTCCTCTCACACAGGTCACTCCACCCACACATACCTTCTGCTGCCCCTGAACACAACAGGCTTCAGTCTCAGGACCTTGCTCTGTTCTCCTCCTTGATAGCTCCACCACAAAGGGAGTAAGACTGGCTCCATCCCTACTTTGAGTAGATCATCCCAAACTCACACTCCACAGGTTTCATTTTTCTCTTGCTCTTCTGAAGTTCCTAAAGCATTTAGCATTATAAATGTTTATGGTGAGTTGTGACAGTTAAAATCCTATTCTTCATTTAAAAAAGAAATTATGATATACAGACATTTGTAATTGATTTATTGTATCCCAATCCCAAGCAAAAACTCTCTGGGAGTGAGGATTTTGCTTTCCCTATGACCACAGTTCCAGAGTCTTGCCTAAGACACAGAAGAAGTTCTCTGAATATTTGATGAATAAATAATATGTGAATGCATGTGACAGAGAGGAAAAATGGATATTCAAGTTCCCATTCCCAATGTGATACCTTTCTTCCTAGGGGAAGAGTGAAGACAAGAAATAAATAGTAGTAACGTGTCAATGTATCTGATTTCTTTGATTGTCTTTGTTGTTCTCTCTCTCTCTCTCTCTCTCTCTCTCTCTCTCTCTCTTTCTGGACAGGATATCAATATATAGCCTAGGTTAACTTTGAATTGTGATTCTTCAGCCTTTATTACACAAATGCTGACATTGAAGGCATATATACCCCCACCATGTTCCACTGTTCTAATGGGTTTTTAAGTTTTCTGTGTTTGAAATTGTTACTTCTCTTCCTAAGGGAACTTTTGCCATTATTTTCCTTCAAATTGTCCCCCATGAAATTATCAGAGATATTCTCTTTATGTAGCTTGGTCCTCTAAGGGGCTACTACTCATCATCCCAATCTCTAAGATTTCTTCCCATTTCAAGAACCAAGCTGTGTGTCTTTGATGACAGTATTGCCTCTTAATACTGTGTTATAGCCAGGACAGTCTAAGATCTACCTCTTTCTGATGGTGCCACACAGCAGGGAACTCACTGTATCGCAGACGAAAACAAGGAGATTTTTCTAAGAACTTTGAGTATGCAGACAGGTCAGTGGCCTTCGCCTGGCCTCTATATTATACATTTCACATTTCACAAAGGCCTTCTAGAGGCCTTTACAAATATCCTTCTGCCTTTAATCTCAGCATTCAGGAAGCAGAAGATCTCTGAGTTTGAGGCCAGCCTGGTATACATAGCTAGTTCCAGGATAGCCAGGACTACACAGAGAAAGCCTGTCTCAAGAAAACAAACAAAGAAAACAAAGCTTAGGTCGGTGTGGTTGTAAACTCGGCCCTCAGTAAGACCATACAAAGCTTCCTAATGCCAATGTGTGAGCTTGAAGCACTCTAACGTGCAGCCTTGGGATTCTAATGTTTAAGCTTTTACTACCAGAAAAAAGAAAAAAAATAATTGAAAACAAAAGCCAGGCTAGGTATGGTAGCACACACCTTTAATCCCAGCACTCAGGACAGGGACAGGCAGATTTCTGAGTTCAGTGCCTGGCTGGCCAGGCCTATTCATTGAGACTATCTCAAAACAAACACAACAAACCATTCCTGCCACTGTAGGTCAGGATTGCGTTGGCTACTTTCAGCATACACATTCCTCCTCACTGATTTAAGGCGTGTTTGCTGAATCTTCTGCTTGCCAAGCATTGCACCTTTTTGTTGTTGTTGTTGTTGTTTTTAGCATTTGTGTCTGGCATTGGATAATCAGATTCATTCTTTGTAGTGTGCTAATGTAAAGGACCTATTGGCCTTTCTCAAGCACACTGACTAGTTTTGAAGTTCCCGATAATGGTTCAGGAGTCCTATAATCTCTTCTGTAGAAACGTTAGGTCAGTGACTGGCATGGTTTCCCACAGTGAAGTGCTGTTTTGTTGCCTGTCCATCTCCCTTCACTTCCTTCTTGCAGCTATAGCAGGACCTTCATCGTTGGGGAACTGAGCTCTCCCATTCCACACTTTCCTGGAAACGCTGTAACAAAGTATCTCACACTACACTTAGATAATAGACAGACAACATTTTCCCAATGTTTGCCACCGAGTTGGGGACCCAGGATGACTGGAAGTTTTTCTCTCTGTTTCTACCTCAATAAAATTTATATATATGTTTCTGTTGAGACCACATTCAAAGATACAACCTTTGGTAGGCAAGGAGCCCAAGGAAAAGTGCAAACAAATGCCAGAAGTTGAAGGTCCCCAGGGATCATGAAAGCTGCTGTTACTGATGTCACAGTGAACTGAGAAGGCTATTGTGGCTCTGATAAGGGAGGTCAAGGGTTATGTTCCTGAATGTCGTCTGGATTTAGACGTGGGAGTCAAACCAGGAGTTCAGAGTTTATTGAGGAAGAGTTCAATATTGGAGAGCAAATAAGTCAGCAGCTTGCAAACTGCACCTGGACAATGCTTCACGTGCTATCTGTACTGACTTTGTAGGCCAGTGATAAGGCAAACCTCACGAAGGCGAATGGCAGCTAGCAGGGTCAGTTCAGAAGTGAACACCCTTAGAGGGTACAGTTTCTTCTTTTACAAATATCTTGATCTGGACCTGAGCTGATGGCTTAGTCATTACTGTGCTTGATGTGCAAGTGTGAGATCCTAAATTTGATCCCCAGCACTCAACTGAAAAGCATAGTCTGGTAGCGTGTGTTTGATATATCAATGCTAGGAAAACCTACCCAGGTATTTCTCTTGGGCTCCCTAGCCAACTAGCCTAACCTAATTCCTAATCCTACAAGAACCAGGGCACAATGAGAGACCCTGTCTCAAAAATAAGACAAGAGTACCCACTCTTTCTAATCTACACAGTGTTTGAAGTATTAGCTAGAATCATAAGACAGAAGACAAAAATGAAAAAGAGATACAATTAGGAAAAGAAGCCAAAATATATCTCTATCTGCAGATGATATGATACGTAAGTGATCCTATACATAAGAGATCCTAAAGACTCAACCAAAACCCTCATAGAGATGAAATACATTCAAGCTTCCAAATGATAACAGATTTATATTTTGTAGTAATTTGCTACAAAACAATACTAAACTAATATAACTTCTATTTTCTAATGATTTCAATTGTGTAGACCTATCTTGTAACTGATGACTTGAAAAGTTCAACCCAGATGGTTTCCAACTCAACTTGCTCATCAGTGCCTTCCTCAGTCTTGTTTCTGTTGCCGTGTTGATCTGGAAGAGGCACATCAAGGAACTTAAGCCTTTGGTTTTTTCGTTCACTGTTTTCTATTAAGTATAGATCCATCCTGTTCTCTGTGTTTATCTACTGTATCGATTACCCTAGTTCAGATCTTTATCATTGAGATGTAGACTACCCAATAGCCTCATCACTGTCTCTTTTCCAGCCAGTCATAATCAATGCCAACAAGGTTATCTTGGACAGCTAAGCCATATCTTCCGGAGAATATGACCTGGTAGACACCAGCACACCTACAAAGTAAAGTCCAAGCTCTTTAGAATGTCCAATACCGTTGGCATCTTGCTCATGTTCATCTCATCCTTTACCTTTCTGTTCTCTTAAAATGCACATGTATTACACACAAACACACACATGTGCATGTATATGCACTAATACTATCATACCATATTACACAAAATTCTTTCTTTACTCCAGTGCTCCTATGTCCATCAGCACACACCTCTTCTAATCCTTCATTTTCCAATGTCAATATGACATTTCCCCAACACGTCTATGTCCCCACACAGAATAAGGACTTTATTCTGTGGTTCTAAACATGTAATCCATGCTCACTTGTGGTATTCATCAGTTTATACTGTGGTCTTTCATATATGCATCTGCTTTCACCATAGAAAAGTGAGCTCTTTTTTAAAAAAAATGACACTGTAGCTTGTTTCATCTCTTTTCTCTTTGATACCTGAATACCAGTTTGTTGAACCTGGAGTTGCTCATGTGAGACGCCATAGAGAGGAAATTGGATCAGCAGTGTGTTTCTTGTTTACAGCACACATGAAGGGCCGAATTTAGGAATAATGGAGGAAACTAACCTTCTCTGCATAAGTGAAAAACAATGTAATTTCTCTTTATTGATTCTTTGTGAATTTCACATCATGACCCCTAATTCCACTCATCTCCCTGTCCCTTTGTTCCCTACCTCTGCACTTGCAACCTCCTCCTTCAAAAAAGAAAAAAAAAAATTGTAGAAGCTGTAATATGTCACAGTGTGGACACAGTATACCTTCTGTCCACACATTTTTTTTATTTGCAAATGTTCGGTGCAATGGTGTGGTTTGAGTCCTTTGGCTTCTGCTACACTACCAATACTGCATCGTCACTGCGACTCCTCTTGGATATCCTGTTGTTGCCTTTGTCGTGCAGATCCTACAGCTTTGGATCTGCAGGATGAGTCCCTTCATGAGCTCCAGGAGTTCACAGATGGCGTGGATACTGAGGTGGGCTAACTCAAAGCCCTGGATCTGGGCATGGGTGGTAGCAAGGATGGTCAGGCTGTCAGGTCTTCCACACCTACAGGACCGGGGTGAGCTCTCCAGCACTGCCCCCATTAGTTGGCCCAGCACCACAGGCAGCAAGAGGCAGGTTCAGCTCTCCTGCTCTGGTGCCCTGGGGCAGGTTCACCTGTGCCTTCACTACCAGGGACAGCTCTACTGGGCTGCTCAGGTGAGGTGCAGAGCCCTCTGTCCTGATTGCTGAAGCCAGTGAGGAGCAGGGCCAGCTTTCTGGCTCTCATGACCTTCTGGCCAGCTCTCCTGCCTGCCTTAGGTGGTGAGGGGTTAGAGGGAGGGAAGGCATTTCTCCTTTACCCATGCTACCACTTAGCAGACCACTGGCAGGGCCATCTCTCCCCTGTCAGCTCTCCCCTGTTCATACCCTGGAACCATCTGACTCTTGCCAACAATGCATTTTCTAACTCCACAGCAAGAGATGCCTTGCAAGTTATTGGACCTTGATACAAATATTTTAATTCTTATAGAATAGCAAACAGAATAGACACCAGAAGTGGTGGAAGAAAGGGAACAGGATGGGAGTCTACCATAGAGGTCCATCCAACAGGGGATCAAAGCAGATGCTGAGACTCACAGCCAAACTTTGGGCAGAGTTCAGGGAGTCTTATGGAAGAATGTGGGGTTGGATAGAAGGACATGTAAGAGACAGGAGATCAACAAAGCAAAAAAATCTCTGGGGTCCTGCAGAGACTGATACACTAACCTAGAACTGTGATGGAAAGGACCTAGACCTCCTGCTCAGAGGTAGCTGATAGGCAGCTCAGTCTCTATGTAAGACCCAAATAAGGAAGAGCAGGAGCTTTCTCTGTCATTGACTCTGTTGCTGCTCTTTGATCACTTCCTCCTGGTGATGTGGCCTTTCCAAGTCACTGAGGAAGAGGATCCAGGCAGTCCTGATAAGAATTGGTAAGCTTAGGGTCAGATGGCAGAGGAGGAGAACTCCCCCTCTCAGTGGACTAGGGGAAGGGGATAAAAGGCAATAAAGGAGGGAGGGTGGGACTGGGAAGAGATGAGTGAGGGGCCTACAATTGGGATATAAAATGAATAAATTGTAAAAAATTTTTAATTTAAAAATAATGCATAAAAACTGAAAATAAAAAATAACAAGAATACTGAAAACCTTAAGGGAAAAACATGTATTTTTCCAACTATTTATTTATCAAGAAAACCAGCTCTAGATAGATGGAGTAGGGAGGTCAGCAGCAGATTACAATGAGCTATTGGAGTATATTATTTCCAGTGTACAAAAACCAATTGCTAAATTTTCCTAAATTTTGTGAGTTAATTCTTTTAATATATCCATAACAAAAATCACAATAAATAAAGTTACAACAAAATTATTAATTTTTTAAAGTAACAAATATTCAGAAGTCATCATTCTCTGTGTGACTATGATTTATAATTTATGCTTTTGGGGATAATTCATGTATTGAATCTGTGTCTGTATGATTGGAATGTTATGTAACGGTGTCCTGCCATTCATTTCTTCCCGAATTTGCTTCGTGGTGCCATGCCAACTGTTTAAAGTCTGCTATGAGAAGAGGACAGCGTTCTGCGCACCATGGCAAGAGATTCGTATCAGGATGCTTCCTTTTCTCCAAAAGACACTTACTATATTCTGGTATGTCAGAAATAAATTCTGATTCTATGGCTACAGGAATATTTGCTAGGACAGTTACCATGGATGAGAGAAAAAAAGATTTACATTTTACAGCCCATAGTGTGTAAAAGACTGGACATACTTTAGATACATCACGTCACTTGATAATCTTTACACAAACCTGATAATATTGGTTCCATTTTTTAAATGAAGAAAATGAGAATCCAAAATAAAAGGTACCAAATCATTCTGCCATACTGCTTTAATGGCAAGAATAGTCAGAAGAGATGATAATCTTCAATTCATAGTGATTTTAAATGAATAGTCAGAGCACATGAAAAGAAAAAAAAAATCTCCTGGTTACAGAATGCTATTTCAAACTAGATGAATCAATAAGAAAATGTATTGGCTCCTATAACCATAAAAGGTCAAAAGTATATATTTAGTGTATGTTTCCATATAATGCATGCAGGCATAAGGTTACTGTGTAATTTAAATGCTGATTTCTGTACCCACCTCCCCGTAGCTGGTTGCAATCCTTGTTCTGAGAATCTCCTGTCTCAGCGTTGTATAAACTCTGCTCCCCAATAGCCCCTGACAAGCCAACAAAATAGCTTATATCTAATTCCTGAGCAAAGGAGAGAATAGGGATGGACTTCCTGCCAGCCAGGGGAGGAGGATTTAGAAGAGGAAGTACGGGATTGAACCACAAGGGATTCAGCCACAGGAGAGGTCCAGGACACATCAGGAGAGGAGCTGGAGCAGGAAAGCTACAACTACAACGTGCAAGTATCTCTGGGATGTACGCTGGGAGGAAGCCAGATTAGATTAGAGGGTTAAGAATAGAGTAATAACTGCGCAGTCATTGTGCCGTGAAGCTTATTAAAATAACATAATGGAATCTCATTCATTTATGTGTTAGCTGGGTTAAGACAGGAACTAAGAGAAACAAACACAGTTATATGAAAGTAACATTAACATTTCTGTGTCCAAAATGGGACACCACCTGTGGGTTCAGATTTTTCAAGCACCTACTTTATCTAAGATTCTTAAACATCTCTTCTCATGCTCCAACCTTAGGTAAGAAATTAGTAAGGAGGGGGCTGGAGAGATGGCTCAGAGGTTAAGAGCACTGTCTGTTCTTCCTAGAGGTCCAGAGTTCAATTCCCAGCAACCACATGGTGGCTCACAACCATCTATAATGTGATCTGATGCCCTCTTCTGTCACACAGGCATGCACTCAACCTGTTAAAGGTTGACAGGTTCTTTGGGGCTTACCAAACTGAGTTGTCAGGATACCAGCAGTCCAGTCAAAAAGCAAAGCAGCAGCAGCTGAAATAATCCAGTCGAAGTGGCCAGACTTCACCCAAACAGCACGGAAAGCTGCAAACTCCGCCAGAGCAGCCCGAGATGTTCTCTGCAGCATTTCCCTCTATGAAGTCCAGTGAAGGGTGGAAACCCTTACAAAAAGTAGCAATGCAACAGTGGAGAGATACAGAAAGTGTAGTCTCACTGTCTGTGGGCTTCTATTTATCCCTTTTCAGAGTCCACACAAGGATGTTTTCCAGCTCACAAAACCATGCTCCTCACAGGACAAACATCACATACCTTTTCACTGGGGCTGTTTTTCTCAGGGGCTGTTTTCCATGAGGGCTGTTATTTGTGGGAAAAACAATCCCACATCCTACCCTTGGGACCAAAACAAAAGACATATTCATAACTAAGTTTCCAAAGAAACAAGAAATTTCTCCTTCAAATTCCTCTACCACTGTTTCTTTTTGGTCAGTTGGCTCCAGATCTTCTGACCTCACCTTCATAATTGCAACAGCTCTGTGCCTCACCTGTGTTTACAACTGCATCTGACAAAAAGTTGCCATCACTTCCATCTATACTGTAACTCTTCAAAGAAAACCTTCTGTTGTGGTTTCTGTAAGGAAGAGCCCCATAGGCTCATACAGTTGACTCCTTAGTTTCCCCAGTTGGTAGAACTGTTTGGAAGGGACTAGGGGGTGTGGCCTTCTTGAAGGAGGTGTGTCACTGGGAGTGGGCTTTGAGGTTTCAAAAGACTGCAGTGAGTCTCACTGTCTCCTTCTCTGCCTCCTGGCTGTGACTCTATGTGAGTTCTCAGCTGTTTCTTCACACTGCCATCATGTATTCTTTCCCTCTGAAAGCATAATTGCTTTCTTTGAGAAGCTAGGTTGGTGATGGCATTTTGTCATAGCAATAGAAAGGTAACTAAGTCAGCTTGCTTAGTTCTAAGGCAAAGTTGAGTTGCAAGTCCATAGTTGAGATATTCTCTAGGGCCATACAAAAGCATGCACAAAATTACCAATCAACTACCCATGTTCTATCCATGGAGGGTAAGGTGAGCATACTCCAAGGGCATGAGCTCTTGAAGCAGAGAAAATAAATTGAGTGTAAACAAGGTTCTTGATTTCTTTATTTTAATTAAGATGGGTTAATTATATTTACTTTCTTTAAAACAACCACCAAAACCAATCAAACAAACAAACAAATAGCTAAATAAATACATAAATAACACTGATTTTTCTAGATATGGAGCATCAGACAAAGAAGGGCAGTGATCCAGTCAAAATAAAGAACTAAACCGAAAAACTCTGCAAATGTACAAACTTCATTCTAGAACCCAACTCTGAGCTGTACTGTGAAGGGTGAGAAGGGCATACACAGAGCTTGTCCATATATCTCAGGGTTAAAACCTGGTAATTTGGGGAGACCAAGGCAACCAGACACCACAGGACACAGTAGTAGAGAAAATATTACCCCACAGAGAGAATCATAAAGTTGTGTACTGGGTATCCCTAGATTGGTCAGTAGAGTGCTGAGCAGCGATAGTTGAGAGGAACATACCTAATGCTTTGGAAAGACTCATCTGAAAGAATTAGAGCAAACAAGGTCCAAGTCACACAGTGCCAATAATAATGCATATCCTCAAAAACAAGACTCAGAAATCTCATTCACAGAGCATCAAAGTTCTAAAAAGAAATTTAAAAAGGTTTGCTTAGGGAATTAACCTTAGATTTAAGGCATTACTGGGTTTCTAAAATAAAAACCTTCATAATTTTTAAAGTAATTTAACTTTATTCCAGATCAGAGCTCAAGAATACTTTTAGGAATGTAAGAATGTCTTGCATACAATAAGTTAAGTTCAAAATAGCTGTAGTAATTTGCAAGGAAATTTCCAGGCAGACATGCAAAGAAACAAAACAATAACATGAAAAATCAACTACTCAAATTGACTCAGAAATCTTATAGCTGTAATTAATAGATGAATATTATTAACACAGTTATAACTGTATAATTTAAGAATCCAAGAAAAGTTGTACTTGTTACATAGAGACATACAAGAATATTTTAAGCTTAATTAAACTTTCAGAGATACAAAATTAAAAGCCTCAGGTGGAATGAAAAGACTAACCATAGCTTATATATTGAGGATTAGTGAATATGAATATACAGCAATATGTTGGTCTTCCTCCCAAGGGTCCAGCCTGTGGGTGAGGACACGGTGTTCCAGCCAAGGGGGTGAGAGGCGTGGAGTCTTCACACCGACACTGGGAGTCACCACACAGACACGGGGACTCAGGGGAATGCAAACTGAGGACAAGCCAATGCAGACTCATTTATTCCTGAAGAGAGCACTTTATATGGCTCTGGGTGACCAATCAGGTTCCTCCACACCATCTCCTAGCCTGCCATTGGTTGTTCATCTCTGGGCAGACTCTCCAACCTCAGGTCATGTACTTTCTGCCACACTACTTCCATAGTCAAGTCAGCGGAAGTTGCCCCAGGCTATGAGTCCTAATGGCCCTTTTTTGGGAATGCCCAGAGCAGTCAAAAAGATATTAAGTGAAAAGAAAGGAAAAGGGGCTAGGCAAAGTGAAAGAAACAACAGTGAACCAAGTGACAACTCATGTAGCCTCATTATGCAAAATTGTAAGCAGTGGCGGGTGTAGACCTATAGAAAGTATTTAATGAAATAAATGGTGAAGATTTACTGTTATTTCATTAAATACTTTCTATAGGTCTACACCCTCTACTGCTTACAAATGGGGTACAGAGTTAAACAGAGAATTCTAAATAGAGGAATATCAAACGGCAGAGAAACACTTAAAGAAATGCTCAGCGTCCTTAGTCATTTGGAAAATACAAAGCAAAATGGCCCTGAGATTTCATCTTACACCCATCAGAATGGTTAGGATAAAAAACTCAAGCAACAATACATGCTGGAGAGGATGTGGAGAAAGGAGAACCCTCTTCCATTGCTGGTGTGAATGTAAACTTGTACAACCACTTTGGAAATCAATCTGGCACTTTCTCAGGCAATTAGGAATAGTGCTTCCTCAAGATCCAGCTATACCACTCTTAGGCATATATCCAAAAGATGCTCAAGTACACAACAAGGACATTTGCTCAACCATGTTTGTAGCAGCTTTATTCATAATAGCCAGAAGCTGGAAACAACACAGATGTCCATGGAAGAATGGATACAGAGATTTTGGTATATTTACACAATGGAATACTACTCAGCAATTAAAAACAAGGAAATCATGAAATTTGCAGGCAAATGGTGGGATCTAGAAAAGATCATCTTGAGTGAGGTATCCCGGAAGTAGAAAGATGCACATGGTATATACTCACTTATAAGTGGATTATATTAGACATATAATACAGGATAAACATGCTAAAATCTGTACACCTAAAGAAGATAAACAAGAAGGAGGACCCTTGGTAAGATGCTCACTCAGAAAGGAAAATGGGACGGACATCAGAAGAGGAAGAAAACAGGGAACAGGACAGGAGCCTACCACAGAGGGCTACTGAATGACACTACTCAGCAGGGTATCAAAGCAGATGCTGAGACTTATAGCAAAAATTTGGGCAGAGTGCAGGGAATCTTATTAAAGAAGGAAGAGATAGAAAGACCTAGAGGGAACAAGAGCTCCACAAGGAGAACAACAGAACCAAGAAATCTGGGCACAGGGATCTTTTCTGAGACTGATACTCCAACCAAGGACCATTCGTGGATATAATCTAGAACCCCTGCTCAAATGTAGCCGATGCCAGCTCCTAGTGGGTTCCCTAATAAGGGGAACAGGGATTGTCCCTGACATGAACTCAGTGGCCTGCTCTTTGATCACCTGCCCCTGTTGGGGGGAGCAGCCTTACCAGGCCACAGAGGAAGACGATGAAGCCAGTTCTTATGAAACCTGATTAGTCTATCAGACTAATTATTATTATTATTAGTCTATCTGACCCTAGTCTGGGTCAGATGGAAGGGGAGGAAGACCTCCCCTATCAGTGGACTGGGAGGGGGGCATGGGAGGAGATGAAGGAGGGAGAATGGGATTGAGAGGGAATGAAGGAGGGGGATACAACTGGGACACAAAATGAATAAAATGTAATTAATATAAAAAAATAAAAGTAAAATGCTCAAGTTTGAAGGAAATTATAAATTCAAGAATCTCACAAGTCTACATCTAGGAAACATGAAAAAGTACATAATAGCAATGTTATGATTGAATTATTTAAAACAAAGGATGATAATACTATCTAAAAATCATACAGGAAAAAACACATAATGCATGCAGAGAACAGTCATAAGGATAACATTATACATTTCATCAGAAAAAAATACCTATGGGAAAATAATAAAATGACATCCTTATAGGACTGAGTTGGGAGTGGGTGAAGAAGGGAAAGAAGGAAGAAAGGAAGGAAAGAAGGAAGGAAGGAAGGCAAGAAAGAAGGAAGGAAAATCTGACTAACATACAGTCTTATTCTTGCTGAAAATAAATCTGAAAACAATCTGGTTGGTGGTGGCACATGCCTTAAATCCCAGCACCTTGAAGACCAAGGTAAGAGGATCTCTGAGTTTGAGTTCCTGGATATAGCCTGGTCTACAGAGTAAGTTCCAGGACAGCCAGAGCTACACAGAGAAACCCTGTCTCAAATAATAAGAAGAAGAAGAAAAAGGAGGAGGAGGAGAAGCAAGAAGAGAGGGAGGAGGAAGATGAGGAGGAGGATAAAAGAAAGAAGAAATAAAGACATAGAAAAGAAAAGCTCATAATCAGAAAAAGAATATAGAAGGGATCATTGTAAATAGACAAAATTTTACAAGTAAATATCTTACTCTAGCTAAGAAATTAATAGCAACAAAATAAAATATGTGAGAAAGAAATGTGTGCACAATAGAAAGGTTCAACATGCCATACTCACAGCTTCTTCTTTTTAGTAGGGTTCAGTCCATGTAGAACCAGCAGAGTATGCCAAGTACTTCAGCATATCAGTCCACAAAAGTGTGTTCATTATTTGTTTATTGTTGCTCAGCTGAAACAGCATGTTCCTTTATGTATCAGTTTTCCTTGAACTTGGGATCCGTCTGCCTGCAAAGTGGTATTTGCTTGGATCCTTCAAAATGCTGAGATTATAGGCACGAACTACAGTACACAGCTTTGTCAGGTTCTCTTATCCTGAATGGGTCACATAAACACATTCTTGTGATGTGGTTGAGTGAGCTTCCATTGAGATTCCCAGGATGGCTTCTCCCTATCCATCTTCATCTCTTTGAGACTTGACTTCTTGCTGTGGGTCCTGAGTTCCCCTAGTTCTTCCTTCCTATTCCTTTCCATCTTTCTAGGTGGTCTCCATTCCTTCATGACTCCTACCAACCCACAGAATAGCTCTCTATCAGGGACCCCATAGCTACCACACTCACTTGCCTGTGATTCAGAGACTTTATAAGCTCCATACTTGGTTAGGCAGCTAGCAACCAAATAATGGAACACCCACCCAATAAAGATGAGACCATATAGCTAAGCCAAGAAACACTTCAGTTGTCATAATTTCAGATGTCCATATCCCAGTGCAAAAGCACAAACATGGACAATTAAGACAACATGCCTCCTCCAGAAGCCAACAACCCTATTTATTATGTTAGGCTCTGAGAAAAGCAGTTTAGCTGAAGCAAAAGGCAAGGACTTCAAAATAATAGTAATGAATGAAAGGACCTTAAAGAGGATGTGAAGAAATGCTTTAATGAAGATCATTGAGAACGCAAACAGTTGAATCAGCTAATGAAAATAGTTCAAGAGATGAAAGTAGAATTTAACAAAGAAATAGGGTCATTAAAGAAAATCAAATCTTAAATAAATCTAGAAATGAAAAAACTCAGGAAATCAACCAAAAAAAACAGCAGAGGTAAGCCTCATAAAACAGACACGGAAGAAAAAAATTCACTTCTTGAAGACAAGGTAGAAAAAAAAATGTATAACTCAGTTTTTTAAAGTTAAATCTAACAAAAAGTTCAAGCATGTGCAATCTAGGATACTATAAAAATGCCAAACCCATGAATAGAGGAAGGAGAAAAATCCAAGTCAAAGTCACAAAACATCTTCTTAACAAAATCATAGAAGATAGTTTCTTCAGTCTAATGAAAGCAATGCCTATCAAGGTACAGAGGCATAGAGCATACAGAACACCAAATTGAACCAGAAAAGAAACTCCCCATGACACATAATGATCAAAATATTAATCTGCATAACAAACAAAGAATACAACAACAACAAGTCATTATAAAGGCATGGCCATTATAACAATGCCAGACTTTTCAATGGAGACTCTGAAAGCCAGAAGCACTTGGATGAATATTCTGCAAGTTCTAAGAGACAACAGATGCTAACCCAGAGTACTATTCCCAGCAAAACTATCACTCACAATCTGCAGAGATAAAAAAAATTAAAGCTGCTATGAACCTACTTGAGCAAGTGCCCTTGTTGTATGGTGGAACAACTTTTGAACATATACCCGGGAGAGGTATAGCTGGGTCTTAAGGTGAAACTATTCCCAATTTTCTAAGAAAGTGCAAAATTGATTTCCAAAGTGATTGTACAAGTTTACACTCCCACCAGCAATGGAGTAGTGTTCCCCTTTCTCCACACTCTCTTAATCTTAGCCATTCTGACTGATGTGAGATGGAATCTCATAATTGTTTTGATTTGTATTACCCTAATGACTAAGAAAGTTGATCATTTCTTGAAGTGTTTCTCAGCCATTCAAGATTCCTCTGTTGAGAATTCAGTTTAGTTCTGTGCCCCATTTTCTAATCAGGTTATTTTGTTTATTGATGTTTGATTCTTGAGTTCATTATATATTTTGGATATTAGCCCTTTGTCGATGTGAAGATATTTTTCCATTCTGTAGACTGTCATTTCGTACCAACCACTAGGAAGGATACTCTGTTAAGCTTGCAGACAGGAGACTGACAGAGTTACCCTCTGAGATGCTCTGCCCCACAGCACCCCTAAACAGATGCGGAGACTCACAGTCAAACATTGGACACTGTGTAAGGAGTCTTGTGGAAAAGTGGGAGCAGAGGGAAAAGGGCCTGAAGGTTACAGGATCTCCACAAGAAGAACAGAGCCAACTGGGCCCAGAGGGGTTTGCTGAGACTGGAGCACCAACCATGGACCATGCATGAACTGGACCTAGGCCATCTACAAAGATGTAGCAGATGGGCATCTTGGGCTTCATGTGGGCCCTCTAGTAAGGGAAGTGGGGACTGCATGGGATGCAGAAGGCACTAGAAAGAAAACTTCAGCTTGAAAAAAATAACTACATCCAATAGGACATAAAGAATAAATAATCCCAGGTGAGTTGCATATGATTATCATTATATATGCATATATATCATTAGCATATGCAATAACACACTATGTTGATTGTTGCTCAAAATTGTTTCTAAAAAGGAGTCTGGGGATATTGAATTTTCATTAGTTGATACATAAGAAGAGATTGGACTTCTTCTAAAGTCTTGCTGCGAATGTTGTATCCAGTATTACAAACCTAACCTATTTTATCCCACACTCTATTTGCATGACAACTTGAAAGACATAAGTGTTATCTATTGTAATAATAATTCTGTGTAACAATCCCCAAATTAACATTTGCCTTTGGTCATGTATCTGCAGGCCATATAGATGTCAAATGATTGACTCTTGGGGTAACTGGACTTGGTTCTAGGTATAGGTTATGTTCTTTTGTGTTTTGTAGAACTCTACGACCCTGGGATAATCAGAAGGCAGGAACTTCTCTTGTCTGTGTTTGAAATACAAGTGAGAAATGTCAACTTCAACAATGAAATTTAACCTCCATTTGCAGTATGTTTAAAACTATCCCATTGAGCAAGACAGAGAGATTATCCCTAGATTGGGAAGCAGAGAAGCACAAATGACTTCTATTGGGAAAATCACAGGATGGTAACAGTAAATGCGAAGAGTGAGGAATTGAGAAAAATAATGTAGCCTATCAAGAGCTGACTAATAAAAGGAAAAGAAAAGGAATACCCTCTCAGGATATTTAAGTTTTGCAGAACCGGATAAGCTAAAGGACAACCACTTTTGTAAGACAGGCTCAGATAAACTCAGGTGACAAATGTCACAGGTGTAAAGGCGAAGGTGCAGAAAGCAGTGTCAGCAGCCAGAACACCAAGGGCTTCTATATTTAACTTAAAAAAATGAACTTCTAGTGATTAATCTTTTCTCTAATCTTCTAACCTTGGGAGAGGTCCTGATGAGGCACTTAATCTGTGTCAGTGAGCTTTATTCTCAACCTGAATGAGGCTGGAGTTGGAAGTGACTCATTGCAGAAGCTGAACTCAAGAGATTTTGCTTCTGGGATTCTCAAAGGCATGTTCCGCTATAGTGTGCATCTTAAATGTCTCCCAGTGGTCCATCTATTAAAAGTGTGTTCCCCAACCTGTGATGCTATTTGGAGGTGGTATATAAGATCCCATGTATAACTGCCGGAAGGAAGTTGAGTTCTCAAAGATACCCCATTACAGGGAACAGTAAAACCTTAGCTCTGTCCTGTCTATCTTGTTTTCTATTCATCATGAAATGAGCAGGTCTCCTCTGCCCCATTCACCACCATTATCTACTGTGCTATCATATGTGCCAAGCAACAGAATTAAGCAACCATCAACTGAAATCTCCAAATCTGTGGGCCAAAATGTGCATCTCTTCTTTTTAAAGCTGATTAATTCACATATTTATCAACGGGATGGAAAGATGACTACCATACCCCCTTTTTGTACTTTGCCTCGTTTTTTCTGTTATTCTCTAATCTAAGAGCTTCCCCTCCCCCATCTCTCCACTATCTTTCCTTTATTCTCAAATTTTAGAGAGTCAGATTTTGTTGCTTGCTGTTATAAAATAAACTCATGCAGCTTATACTGCCATTTGGATAACTCAGAAAGTTGGGCTTTTTTGGCATCTGGTGAATCAGTAGATGAGTTAGTAAACTGTTCCCTACAATGCTTCCTCCTCACAGTTCCATCATACTGTGAGTTCTCCCAACGTCTCTCCCAACGTCTCTCCCAACTTCTCTCCCAACGTCTCTCCCAACGTCTCTCCCAACGTCTCTCCCAACGTCTCTCCCAACGTCTCTCCCAACGTCTCTCCCAACGTCTCTCCCAACTTCTCTCCCAACGTCTCTTTGCACGGGTCTTTCAGCTTCCAGGTTCTACTTTCTACTGGTTTCTGCTTCCTGCCTTCCTGACCTCTTTTTGCTCCCATTTTCTCACAGCTTCTTCTGATATTCCCACTTTCTTATCCAACCATTGTCTGGGTGCTGTGATCCCTGTAAGTCTCAGAACATGCTTGCTGGTCAGACATATTGTTTGATGTTTTATTTTGATTTTAGAAGCAGAATCTCACTGTATAGTTCAGGCTAGACTGGACCTCTTTCTGGTACAGCCTCTCAAGTGTTATATCATAGATACATTTCCTCATTTCCAGTTGGGATTATCAACAGAATCTGTCCATACTACTTTTTATACAGCAGGTAACTTCTGCTGAGACAAACAGTAGTCCCATGTGAGGTTCTTCAGGGGGAGAACAGCTGCATTCAAACACGGGCAGTAGAAAAGGTTGCAATGTCTATGTAATGGCTTCCCTCAGAAAAATCTGTAGTCCTGATGAGAATTCTGAGCTCTGCACACATGCTAACCTTTGTCTGAGAAGATAAAAGTGAGGTTGGGATATAGAGAACAGAGAGAAGTAGAAGCAGAAATACTAAGCTAATGAAAGGCAAAGTCTCAGAGTTACCAATAGGAGTAGCCATACCAATGTCTTCTAGGCTTGTAAAAGTTAAATACTTGTTAAATACTCTGATAGATATTTGTCTTACTCAACTCAGCCAAGCTGAAACAGGTCTAGAGAAACCAGACATGTGACAATTTAGAAGGAGCACAGAGAGATGCAGGCTGTACAGATCACAGCCTTTGAAAACAAGCATGAGTTGATGAGGGCCTTGTCAGAGACCCTGAACCTCACATAGCCTAAAACAGGCTGATAGCCTTCCTTCTACTCCCAGAAAAGAGTATCTGAGACTTACACTATAGGAAACTTTTCAGCTAAAGGAGAATAGATCTGCTTTGTTGAGCTGTAAAGAGGTATGGGTTGAGCTTAGTAGTCAAACCAGAGCGATGCTGTATGAGAAAAATCCAGATAACTTGTCCTGGCTTCGGAGATCATGTGACTCTACTGAACCCAAAATAAAGCACAATTTTAATAATTGGTATTAATTACAACATTGCTCTTTAAAAATGCTTTTAAGTGTCTAATTATAGATCATCTTGCAGAACTCATTATGACCAGATACTGAGATAAATGGAGTATAGAAATAATCTTATTCAATCTTTGTAATAGTCCTTTGACATAGATGGTATTAATAGCTCCTTCTTACAAATAAGAAAAGTAAAGCCTTGAGCCTATGTCTAGGGTCACAGGGAGTCAAGATTGCACCTTAAGCATGCCTAACTCCATGCAGTCCTCACTACATCTGACTTCATCTTTCTAGGTAGTCATAAAAACCAATGAGAGATGCATTTATTAATTCCATTTCATCAAAGAGGGACTTCAGCCAATCAAGAGACTTACCCTCAATCACATCATTTAGAGGAAAATGGTGTCAAACAAGATCATCTTCTGGCTATGCAGAGAGAATGCATCAGGATAAGAAGAACAAATTATGTCTACAATCAGATAGGATTGCATTCAAATGCTTACTGCTCAGTGTATTGGAGCACTTTCTCAGGCTCTCAAGGCTGTGCCGTGTTATTTTGATATCTACATGAAAGGGGGATTTTAAAGATTAATTGAGGGGGCTGGAGAGATGGCTCAGTGGTTAAGAGCACTGTCTGCTCTTCCAAATGGACCCGGGTTCAATTCCCAGCACCCACATGGCAGCTCACAACTGTCTGTAACACAAATTTCAAGGGATCTGACACCTTCACACCAATGCAAATAAAATTTAAAAAAAATTAAATTAAAGATTAATTGAGAAAATCCACATACCTAGGCTTCAAAAGTTTTCATTTCTTTTTATTGAGAGTCTCCTACATGCATGATCGTATTTGCTCCCTTATTACCTTTTTTATCCCTCTACCATTCCCTTTAAATTCCTTCCTCCCCTCAGCAAATTCCCCTCCCCCATCTACTTTCACCTCTTTTTATTTTTGTGAGCATCGCTTGCATAAGCATGGATATGAATATTTACAACAGCACAGACAACTTATTGGTGATTATACCACTGAGGAAAATGATTTCTCCCCCAGCAATTAATAACTGTCTCTGATTGTTCTCCGGGGATAGGTGGAGCTTCATGAGTCATCATTCATATATAATGAAATCTTGGCAAGGACTTAAATGTTTTCTTAAAAAATAGACAAAACAAGACAACCCATTACCATACTTACATAAAGAGAGAAAATACAAATAAGATGAAATGGGTGATTACAATAGACTCTGCTTATATCAATATACACTTTAAGGGATATTTTTTAAACTATTTGTTGATAACTTTAAAAAAAATCTAGAAGTAATAGATACATTTTAGACACAATGACCTACCAAAATTTAACAGAGGATACAGATGTCTAAATAAATGAGCCACAAGCAATGAAGAGTAAACTGTAACTAAAAAGAAGCCTCTGAGTGAAGAAAAGTCAACGGTCGTACAGAAGACTAACATTGTTATTCCTCAATAAATTTCTATAAAATAGAAATCTGCAAATTTACAGTGTGCAAAGCTGGCCTCACCCTAATAAAAACACCCAACACAGACACAGAGCAAAAGATACAGGCCAATATCATCAGTAAAATGTTTACAAATTAAATTATACAAATACAAACAAAAGCAGCGACAAAGGCTAGGAAGACATCTATCCAACCAAAAGACAAAAGCTAGGAAGACATCTAACCAACCAAAAGGCAAAAGACACAAACCTCCCAAGCTCTATAATAAAAACAATAAAACATTGAAAATGCTGGAAGATGTTTATAGGTAGGAAGAAGTGGCATTATTAAAATAACTGCATTGCCAACACTGATACACAGATTTAGTGCAGCTCCTATCAAAATTATAGTGACATTCTTCACAGAAATTTAAAAAATTTAAATTTCATGTGTAACACAATAGACTCCAAATAACCAAGGCAGTACTGAGCAAAGAGAAGAAATGCTAGAGGCATTACAAAACTTGACTTCAAGTTATACTGCACAATCATTGTAACAAAAAGCAGGATAGTATTGGTATAAAAATAGACATGCAGACCAATCAGATTAAAAAAGGACCCAGAAATAAAACCACATACCTAGCACCAACTGTTCCTTGAAAAAAAAAAAGGAAAAAAGACATTAAAATGTATGTTGGATTATAAGAACATCAGCCTCTCCAACAAATAATACTGTAAAAACTAGATATAGGAAACTAGATTCCTATATCTCACTGTAAATACATAACTCAAAATGGACCTGTGTCTGAAGCTCCTAAAGAAAAACATCCCAGGTAAATGGCACACGTAATGATTTCCTGAGTAGGACTCCAGTGGAAGTTCTCATAGAAAATGAGAGCAGCAATTGGCATATAAGACTCCATCAAGTTAAAGAGCAAACAAACAAAACCCCAGCATGTTAAAGACAGAATGAAGACATTGCCTATATAATAAAAGAAAATCTTTGCCAGCTAGTCATCTCACAAGTAACTAATATCCTGTGTAATAAAGAACTCAAAGAATTTAACAACAAAGGAACTGGTAATCCAGTCAACAAATGAGAAAATGATCTAAATAGACACTTCTCAAAAGAAATAAAAAAATGGTCAATAAATCCATGGAAAAGGTTTGTTCAACATCTGTAGTCATCAGAATAACAAAACCCAAAGTGTTTAGATTCTGTCTCACCTTGGTCAGAATGGCTATCATTAAAATATAGCAAGTGCTGTGGAGGATGTAGAGAGAAAAGAAACCTTTGTGCATATTATTGGGAGGGGTGAAACAGTTTGAAATTTCTTCAAGGATCGCAAACTGTAAGTTCCTCATGATCCAGCCATGGCACTCCCAGAAGTCAGTATGTATAGAAGATATCCATGTGCTATGTTTACTGCAGGGCCATTCAGTGCCAAGCTCTAGAATAAGCTTAGGGTCATTAATAAATGAACATGAATAAATTAATAAAGAAAAATAGCACCATATATACACAATGTTTTTTCCAGCCATAAAGAATAATAAAAACATGACATTTTCAGAAAGACAGAATTAGAGGTCACCATATATAATGAAACAAGGCACAAAAAGGTAAGCATTGTATGTTTCACCTCACATGTGCTGTCTTCCCTAAGTATCCTAGCAGTCTAAAAGGGTGCCATATGTGAGATGGTATAGCTGCACCACAAATAAAAGTCAGAGGCAGGAGAGATCTGCTAGGCTGCTCGTCCACTCTTCTCATTGCTCTGGGAAAAAGAAAGGTGTTGAAAGAAAGATGGCCTGAAAGTAGCAAAGGGACTTTCAGGGAAGAGAAAGGTGGACTGTATGGAAGGGTTAAGGGTACAAGAGGGAGCGGAGAGGGTGAGTGTGGGTGGAATGTGACAGTAAACTTTTTTTTTAAATTACACTTTATTCAATTTGTATCCCCCCATAAGCCCCTCCCTCCTCCCCTCCCGGTCCCCACCCTCCCACCCCCTTCTTCACCCATGCCCCTCCCCAAGTACACTGATAGGGGAGGTCCTCTTCTCCTTCTTTCTGATCTTAGTCTATCAGATTACATCAGGAGTGGCTGCATTGTCATCTTCTGTGGCCTGGTAAGGCTGCTCCCCCCCCCCCCTCAGGAGGAGGTGATCAAAGAGCAGGCCAAACAGATTATGTCAGAGGCAGTCCCTCTTCCCATTACTATGTAACCCACTTGGACACTAAACTGCCATGGGTTACATCTGTGCAGGGGTTCTAGGTTATCTCCATGCCTGGTACTTGGTTAGAGTAAACTCTCAATCCCCATCCCGAAAGACAAAGAGGAAGAAAAGAAGAAAACAGGAAACAAGCTAGGAACCTGCCACAGAGGGCCTCTGAAAGGCTCTGCCCTGCAGACTATCAAAGCAGACGCTGAGACTTATGGCCAATTGTTGGGCAGAGAGCAAGGATTCTTATGAGAGAAGTGGGAAATAGTAAGATCTGGATAGGACAGGAACTCCACAAGGAGAGCAACAGAACCATAAAATTTGAACACAGGGGTCTTCCCAGAGACTCACACTCCAACCAAGTACCAGGCATGGAGATAACTTAGAACCACAGTAAATCTTTTAAAATGAGAAGTTATAAATACTGATGATTACAAGCAAAAATATTACTGTCTTTCTCCAGAAGCTCTGATCTTCCCACCTAGATAAAATGATGCAGTCCTGACTAGAACTCATAGATAAGAAAGGGCAAACCTAGAGCACTTGCCTAGCAATCGCAAGGCCCTGGGTTCGGTTCTCAGCTCTGGGGAAAAAAAAAAAAAAAAAAGAGAGAGACAAGAAAGGGCAAACCTGCAGGAGGATGATGGCATAAAGATTCTTTTTTTTGGGGGGGGGTATCTAGAACTCATGTGGGTCTTTGTAAACTAGCCTTTGATTTGTAAACTAGCCTTTGATTATATAACCAGGCTGCATTAATTCAGAATCCTCACAAAATGAGGGAAATTTGGATGAGCCCAGACAAAGGAACACCAGGTGAAGGCAGAATCAAGTATCAGAGTAAGGTACTACTGAAGGACACCAAAGACTGTTGGTAAAAACAAGATGCAGGAGAGAGGGGCATAAAATCGAGTTTCTCTAGAAGCCTTCATCCTCCTCTTCTGTGTGGCTAGACTGCAGCTGAAAACCTGAGAGGAGCAGTTCAAACAAAGCTGGACAAGAGGCATGGAGCTAGTTCCTCTCAAGCGGATCTTCAGCATCATCTTGAACTTGCTATGCTTGAAAGGGAATGAGAGAATTCTAATTTCATTTTTGCCAATGCTATATTGAGTCTCTGGTCCCTGAATGGCTCTGCGTCCTCACAAAGGAGGCAGAGATGTGCCAGATGCTGGGCCGCAGTGTAGTGTTGAATAAGAAGGACCTTGTTGCCTGCCTGTTCCACACTGTTTCTAACAGAATCTGACCTGAGTCTCCAGACAGAAAATGAGAACAAGGATAGACCTTACTGTACAGGATGATAATATTCCAATGATAACCCTCTTACCAAAAGTGGAACTAAAGGAAAGATGCATGATAACGCTAGAACCGGTCTTGCAGCATAGTGAAAGCTAGATGAACCTTTTTGAAGAAAATTTTAGCAATACACACACAAATTAAAAATGTGTATGTCCCACAAGCCAGTAATTCCAGCTTTCAATGTCTAGCCTTAGCATAGATCACAGATGTATGTCTAGCACATACTGGAGGAGGTGTTTTAATGAATGGGCAAAAGCAATGGTTCTTGAACCACAATGGCTATCTCTGGAAACGAGATACAACTTTTGAAATTTTCTGTAGCTGTCTTCATTAAGTTTGATGTTTACATTGCCCTAGTACAGTGGTTTCGGCCTTCCTAATGCGGTGGTCCTTAATTCAGTTCCTCATCTGTGGTGACTCCCAACCATAAATTTATCTTTGTTGCTACCTCATAACTGTAATTTTGTTGTTGTTATGAATCATCATGTAACTATGTGATATGCGGGATGTGTGATATGTGACCCCCAAACGGGTTGTAACCCATGGGTTGAGAACTGCCGCCCTAATACATAGATAAGACACGTATGTTCAGCATATTGCTCCATGTTTTAAAAAATAGGTTCAGAATAGCATGTAAATGTGACATCACACACACTTTTACAATTCATGCATTCATATATACATGTTAGATTTTTTGAGAGTAGTCAACTCTAATTTTAGTTTTAGACTATTTTTATTAGTTATTTGAGAATTTTATACTAAGTATTTTGATCATATACACTGAACCTCCTCCAACTCTTTGCTTCACATGATAATCTGCAGGTTCATCCATTTTCCTGAAAATATATGCACTGTAATGCCTTATATTTTTTAAATTTTTTTTCTTTCTTCTTTTCTTTCTTTATATGTAAGTGTTTGCATGCATCATTTTTGAATGGGCATGCCAAATATACTGCAGATATATTTAAATGAGCAACTGGGGACAAACTGTTTTTAGAAGCTTTTGTTTTCCTGCTCTGGCACCAGCCTCACAATCTCACGGATCACCTGAAGGTGCCTGTATTTCCTGTGTTCTGTGTCATCCCGTTCTGTGCATTTCCCGTGCTGTGTGGAGAGAGCTGTGGCTAAGACATTGCTTGTGCCCTGAGTGACATTTACTTGGCTTGACAGCATAAATTGTGAGATTGCTTTCTTTGGTAACAAACAGCTCCTGGCAAGGTTAGGGTAGGATTGACCCTCTGTTCTAGATCAGCTTTGACTACATGGAAGAGCTTTGAATACCCTGGCTACGCAGGCTGTGCCCCACACCAAACAGTCAGAATCTCTGGAAACAGGACTGGGTCTTTATATCTTTGTGATTCCCAGAGTGCTTTCAACACACTGGCAAGCTTGAACACTATGCAGCTACGTGATAAAGTCACCACCAGCTAGGTAAGTAACTGAAAGCCAATTAGTCTCAAAGCACATGATAGTACCAGTGGGCAGACCACTGGGGCCTTTGATCTAGCCAGAACACATCCCCTGCAGACTTGGCGGACTCCCTCTCTTCCTCAGGTGACTGCTAAATCACACTGGCCACTGCATTTCAGATTTCATTCTGCCCCTAAGCCCCTTTTCATGCCATGGCTGCTTCTTCCTAGTGGGTTCTGTAGTTTCCTTTTACATAGTTACTGCACAAAGGAGCTGATTGAGCCTCTAATTTTTTGATCATTTCATCCCTCTAGAATAGAAACGTTCTGAATGCAGGGGACCATGCTGTCTTCCCTAAGTATCATTGGAGTCTAAAAGGATGAGTTGGTATAGCTGCATACAGATTTAAAAAAACAAACAAAAAAAAACCCCAGAGGTTTGCTGGATGGTTTGCTACTCCAATTTTCTCATTGCTCTGAGAACAACACAGTCCAGAGAGAAGGAGAAACCAATTGATGGTCACCGAGCTGGTGGTGGCTGACGGGGACTAACCCCTCCCTGCCTGCAGTGCACTCCCCATAGAGCATCCTTTCACTTTCCTGAGCAGGTTTTCCGTCCCAATGTCCAAAGCCTGTTAAAACAAACAGCCTTGGAGCAGAGCCTCAATTTCTGCTGGGAAGGTTCGAGCACTCACTTTGCTCTTAGAGGACGTTATTCACACTAGATGTTGGAGCACTCTATTTGAGATTTGAAAATATCACTAAGTCAGCTTTCGAATCACTCTGAGCCTGGAAAGCACATGGAAAGTTCTCAATTTGAACCGGTTATTTAAATTATTTTTTGTTCTGTTTTGTTTCTATTTGTTTTCCCTTATCTGGGTTGAAATTAAAAAGCTGTGAGATCTAGACTTTGCACTGTGTAAATGAGCCCACTGCTCCCTGCACTTTGCAGCAAGATAAGGCCCAAAGGACATTTGCAGAAGAGCCTGCCTATCTCGCTAGCAATCCGGCTCCTATGCAGGCCCCTTGGTGACAGCCTGGCAAATCTGCAGAAGGAATGCAACTGTAGGTTTGTGGAGTTAGCGTGGCTTCCAAATCGCCTAGCAGGTCATTAATCATAGGCCAAGACAGGCCATCCCGGCCGCCTAGAGTAAAAACACCCTGCATAATGCCAGTGAAATCATGTTTAACATGCAGCTTTGGCAGCACAGATATGGAGGGGGAAAGGGAAGGGAAAAAATCGTTCCCCTTTTAGGAAAGAAAACTTCTACTTATCTTTGATTTGCATTCAGTCGTCCCTCAATAGACCTTAAGCCTGTTATTTAATTCATTTTGGTGCCAGGGTTCATCACAAAGCAAAAACTCTAAGCGAGACCTATGCAGTCTGTGACCTTCAAACCCCCTGTCTTTTCTTGTCAGTTCTATGTCATTTGTGCAGTTGAACTCCACCAATTTGAAATGCTGACCTCTTCCATAGACAACCGTATTCTCCTTCAGTGAAAGAAAAGCCCTGAGACGACAAACCACTCAAGCGGGAGATGGCAAGAAAAGAGAAAAGTGGTTGACTCGTAAATCAATTTCCACAGCCCACCCAAAACCCACACACACATTGAATTTGTGTAAAAAATTTTAAAAATTGCTGAATGGGTTGATGAAGAAGAGGCCTCTAAGAGCAAATAAAAAAAATATGAATTGGAGTCAGAAAGAATGGAAGTGGAAACTCTGCGCCCAGTGAGCTAGAACAGCGCGGGGCCCCTCTTTCTTCACACCTGGGCTCTCTGAGGTTGTTTGAAAAGAAAAGTTGAAAATAAAACACAGAATAAAGTTCCCTGTCACTGCCAGAGACAACAAAAGAGAAGGGTTTGCAGGGAATCAGAAAAGTAGGACTTAAGTCATTGAGCCCAAGAGAGGAAACTACAAGGTTTAGGGTATGTAGGTAAGTGCTGTGTGTACCTCAAGCACATGAGCTCCCGCCTGCCTAAAATGTAGAACTTATCTGAGCTGGAAATCTGAAGATTTATGTAGCCATTTTCCAGTACTATCATCACTCTTAATTGTAGAGCTTTTCCAGTCATTGGCAATCATCAATTATATACACTGCCATTTCATCCAAATAGACATGCATTGAAAATAGCCCGTATGTCTGCATTAGACACTGAGAACATAAGACACAGTTCATTCCCTAAATGTCTAATAACTTAGTGTGCAAATTAAATACAAAATCCACCTCGGACAGGGGGAAAATCACGGAAATAGAAATGAGTCTTTCTCTCAACCCATAAATCTGGCTTCCTTATGCTTTTCCTCCCACATCCCCTTTATTCTTACTGCTAGGATGTTTTTGACTAAGAAGACAATTTCCAACTGAGACTGCATTTTGCTATAGACTATTTTTTCTGTTCCCTAGATCTCCCGACTCTAAAGAGTTAAAAAGAATAGTTCTCTTCTTGTGCTGTGAAAATTGAGTTTTCCCATTATGAGGCACAGTCTAATGAACTCTTTTATTTCAGTTACTTTCAAGATTCATGAAACATTGTTAGACAATTAATGAGGATTCACAAACTGTTATAGCTGAGTAAGATAAAGCATCATGGAGTTTCTGGCTCCTTTTCTTAAGGGGCATTGTTCTCCAAGCTACAAAATGCTCATTGTAACTCCTGGTGGTCACTATGAAAAAGCTCTCTCTCTTTCTCTCTTTCTCTCTCTCTCTCAGAATATGAAATGAAAGTGATTCTGGAAGTTTGAATTTGAAACATACTTCAAAGTTGTTTTTCTTTGACCATTTCTTTCTCCTAGAGGGAAAAGAAGGAAGAGCTACAAAGAAGTTAGGGAATCTTATGAAAGGAGAAATAAATAACAACAAAACATATGCATGTATCAGAGGGAGTGTGATTAATTTGTTTAAATGAAATCAAGGAAGGCTTCCAAGAGAAAATACTGTTTGAGGTGACAGAGAGTATTTATATAAAAAGAGACACAAAAAGGAGAAGAAACTGAATGTTTGATATATCCAGTGTCAAAGATCTATCAAAATGGCTGGATATCACTGAGAGGGCTGTATACAGAAGCTAGGCCACCTAAGCCCTTCTTGGACACTCATTAGAATGGGGTTCCACACGCTCCACTGTTATGTTTATCTTAGTCAGCATTACCCTGACCTACCTAGCATGGTGTTCAGGTGCATGGCAAGAACTTCATAAATAATCACAGACCAAGTAAAGCAGAAGCTATCATAGCCAGTGAGGAAACTATTAAAGTGTCTAAAACAAGAATTAGGATAATATATAGACCATTTTAATGGCAATCATGTAATCTATACATTGTTTTTAAAACACTCTGGTGGCCGCAGTGTAGAAAGCAGATGGAACAGTGACAAGAATAAAAAGACTAAGAATGAGGCAAAGGTCCTGGAAGAAGTGATAACTTCTTGAACAAAAAGACAAGTAGTGGATTCCAAATACAGGAGCTGAATATAAGACACTAAAAAGGCCTAGAAACAGAAAAATACATTATTTTCAAACAATGTATTTATTGACTTTAAATTATATGCTAATAATAATTTCTTCAAATTTCAGATATCTTCACTGTCAAATATCTCTAAATATAAAATGTAATTCCTGTAATCATTAACCTAGTTAAGAGCATAATAAGTAACTTGAGTATTTTCTCTGGTTTCTATAATTTTGTGACATTATACAAAAGCCTTTGGACCTAATGATGTTCAATGGAGAATGGATGGAGAAAATGACAAATGACTTGGGTTTCTGGTTGAAAATGTTGCGTGGACAGCAATACACAACAATATTTGGAGAGAAAATTAGGCATTGTGCTTGCAATAAACTTTTTTATCAGAGCCAACTAACTATTAGGGTTAGATTAATACCTTTAGAAACCCTAGAAGTGAGAAAATAGGAAAATTGTTGGTGTTCATTGGTTGGTTTTGGCTCCCCAGCATCTGTATAACTTCCCCTGGCTATTAGCAGAGGCCAGCTATCCATTTTCCCAGCCTTCCTTACATATATGCCTTAACTAGCACGGATATCTAACCCTGCCTGGATATGGACACGATGGCAAATAGGCCAGAGAAGCAGGGATGAGGAAAGCCCTTGTTGTCACAATGGCATGCAGGGTTATGGCAACTATTCGGTTTGTGGATGGTGGCACCGTCAGTGCTCAGTGTCTAGTCCTCGGTGTCCTGCTGGTGCAAACCGTGGTGTCCAGAGACGAGGGGCGGCAGATGTTGTCACCAGATCTGTCCAGTCTGTGTAATAGACAGTTTGGGCTGCTATGTAGCCTAGTTTTAAGGCCCATACTCTACCCCAGGATTTATTATTTAAAGTAATTCTATAAAGTACCAAAGTTTGTTTTCATTTAAAGGCCAGAGTTTCTCTTTCCTGTGATTACATTTTTAAGTTTCTTTTTTGCTATTTGTACATCAGTTGTAGTTCATAAATCAATCTTTCTTCCTTCCTTCCTTTCTTTCTTTCTTTCTTTCTTTCTTTCTTTCTTTCTTTCTTTCTTTCTTTCTTTCTTTCTTTCTTTCTTTCTCTTGACAGCTCCATGTAGTGTGTTTATAAACCCTCTCAACAGGTGAAGAAACTGGGGCTATGTGAGGTTAAGCAGCCTCTTCAGGTCAACACTAGCTTTCTTTAGATAAAAATAGAAAATGTCATTCTCCTATGCCAAACAGGAAGAAGTCTTTTCATTACCATCATGTTCATTGGTTTACTTATGAATTAAACAAATCACTTATTTTCAAAGCCAGCAGAAGCAAGAGCTCTGTTAATCCTTACCAGTGTCCTATCATTTTTTTTCTGGCCTCTTTTATTCCTGTCCAGGTGGCTTTATTTTTCATTTGAAAATGTCATCACGACGTCATTAGCAATGTGCTGCTACCTGACGGTAGGAAGGCTCATCCCCAGGCCATATGGCCGAGTTGAATCTACATGGTCACGGTGTAATCCCGTTGAAATGGCTTCCCTTTGCAATCAAAACCGAATTTCACACTCTACCAAGATGGAGACAGCTCTTGTCTTCCCAGGAGTAATATAGATCTCCCCAGGCAGCCAAGGCCAATGGAAATGGCTTTCTTCTCCAGGCCAGCAGCGTGTTGGGGGCAGGGCTGGGAGGTCAGCTTGAATGGGGAGAGGCTTGGAGGAGGGGAGGAAACACCAGGGGGGATCGGAATCCAAAGCAGTTCTCTCCATTCAGCTCCTGTGGATGACCACCAGGGATGGCCAACACAAGTAACTGGGTGAAATAAATGTATGGATTCTGTATGAAATCTTTATGGGATAGGCGGCTTTCCTAAATGACTCAACGCTTTCATTTCTAGAGTTAGTTACCGCCCCCTCCCACACAAAGGTTGACATGAAAAGCTGCCCATGCACTGATCTTCTGTCAAAACTATCATTGCTTAAAATCTCAGGAATTTTAAGCAAACCTTCCTTCCCATTTATTCTAACACATCCCATTCTAGGCACCTGTGTGAGGACCACTAATATGAGTAAATATGACCCCAAGGTCAATGTCTCCAGTGAAGCAAGACAAGCATAATAAAAAAATAAGATAACTCTTTTTCTTGTTTATCAGATTTGTTGTGGTGGTTTGGTATTTTATTGTATGTTAAAATTTTTGTGTCACATAAGGACATTCTCATGCAAGTACATACCATACATTGAGCATATTTGCTTTTTTGTAAATAAACAAATGTCAATTGGCAATGTTGTTTGCGTCTTTAAAGGTTGGCAATATGCAAAGACTTGCATGAAAGTTGATGCTCACTGATTATGAAATCATAATTGATCCAACCTTTCTGAATCCCACAGGAGAAATTAAATTCCATTCCCTCTGATAATGCTGTTTGTTCTCTTTCTATGGATTTGTCCTGAGAGTCAGATTGCATGCATGTAAAACTGTTTACAAAAAATTTCCATTAGTTCATGTGTTGGATATAGCAAAAGAGGAAAAGAAAGAAGCCTCTGTAAAAATAGATGTGAAAGGGGGCTAGGATGTCACCCCATATTCAGTCAACATTTAAAGTCATATAAACAAAAAGGGTTATAAATATATGACCACTAGAATTTGAATTTTTCTTTTACTTACCAACTGTGGGGGATGGGGTGAGGGTGGTTATTTTGCACTGCAGTATTCTGGTGGTTTAGAACAGAACCTGGGAAATATTTGTAGACTTAATAATGACTCTAGTAAACACATAATAAAGTGATAGATACAAGAAAGGGAGAGAGAGAACTGGAATTGATGGGTGAAGGACACGTCTGAGAGGAGCAGGGTCTGTCTCTGACTCTTGCCTGGATCCTTTTCCCCTAACTGGGCTACCTTGTCTACCCACAATAGAAGAAAACGAGCCTAGTCCTACCGCAACCTCATCTGCCAAAATAACTTGATATCCATGGGAGCTCTCCCTGCCTCAGAGGAGAAAGGGAGAGGGAGATGAGGTGAAGTGATGGGAGAGAGAAGGATGGCAAGACAGAAGGGAGGGAAAGCTGTGATAGAATGTAAAGTAAATAAACAATATAATCAAAAAAGTTATAGATACAATGTTACTTTGTGAAATATTTAATCAGATGTTGGTTGCTTTCATCTGGTAATGAGTATGTCTTCTTTGTAATTATGGATTATTATATATCACTTTGTACTTATGAACCATTATATACCAGAGATACATTCTCATGTTGGTAAGCACAACTCTACATCGTCACTTTAAAAGTTGGACCACAGGGCCTATGGGATGGCTCAGTACATAAAGAGATTTGCAGCTGAGCCTCACAACCTAAGTTTGAGTCCCTGGCCCCGCACAATGGAAGGAAAGAATGCTCCTGAAAGTTGTCCTCTGACAACTTCATGCAATGACAAGTGTATGCCCACACATACCCACAAAATAAGTGTAAGAAAATTTATGGAATTTCCAGCCAGCGTCAGAGAAGTGTCCTTCTGCAGCAGGTGGGAACAAATATAGAGACCCACAACCAGATACTACACAGAGAATGAGAAACCTTGGAACACTCACCTCAGAAAAGGATGTCTCCATCAAATCTCCCTGCCCCCACCAGGAGCTCAGGGAACCCTGCAGAAGAGAAGACAGAAAGGATGTAAGAGCCAAAGGGGATGGAGGTCACCAAGAAAACAAGGCTTTCTAAGGCAACATGAGCAAAGCTTACATGAACTCAAGAGACAGAGGCTGAGGCGGCACGCACAGAGTCTGCATAGGCCGACACCAACTCTTCTGTGTTCATATTACGGCTTCCCGTTTGTTGTTTCTATGGGATTGCTGAGTGTGCGAATGAGTGAGTCTCTGATTCTTGCCCCTCCTCTTGCGCACTCTTTTCTTCTTGTTGGTTTATCTTGTTCAACTTCAATGTGATAGTTTTTGTTTTATCTTATATTTTATTTTTATATATTTTTAAAATGAATGAATGAAAGGAAGCAGTGAGGAAGGGAAGAAAGAAAAACAAAGAAAGAAGAAAGAAAGGAGAAAAAAAAGAAAGGAAGGAAGGAAGAAAGGAAGAAAACCTAGCCACGGGATAAATGTTAACAACTGAACTGTTTGCTTATACCTTCTGGAAGAGGAAAAATTCATTTTCTTCAATGGAGTGATACTGGGTGTATCACCACAGCTTTTTGTGCACTTTTATTTGGTTACAGTTTGGTTGGTTTTTTTTTTTTTTTTTTTGGAGGAGGATGAGAGTTTATTTTGTTTTCTTGGTTTGGGAGAGAGTTCTGCTGTATTGGGTTTTTGCTATTTTGAGAAAGAAACTAAAGTTGGGTAGAGAAGAAGGGGAAGAGGATCTGGGTGTATTTAGAGAAGAGGAAGAATATTATCAAAATATATTTAAATGTAAACATTGTTTTAAATGAAAAAACATTAATGCAAATTTTTGGAATTATATATTACTTTTAGAACATGAAAATAATTATGTGAACCAGTATTTTAAAGTTACAACTAGCTTCATATATTTAGCATTTTAAAAATCTGCAAAAACAAAACAATAAAAAAACTACTGACCATCCATATTTTGAACTTGTGTGTTTTTTCCCTCATAAGCAGGTATCCAGAATTATATCAGAACTAGAAGATCTGTTGTCATTATTAGAAAATCTCTGACAACAAATGAGCTATGCACAGATGTCACCCAGTAAATATCCCTACTTTATGTGCCTAGTGGAGCAGAGTGGCAATGCTGAGGGTGGACATGGGCATAAGTCAGGCATCTTCTTGGTCACTTCCAGCAGGAGAAAGTGATTTAGAGAAAGATGGCATTTCTACTGGTTCCAAGTTGTATATTCTCCAAAGAGTGGTCATTACCCCAGGAAGTGGAGATATGAAGCCTGAGCCCTGAAGCTGAACTGGCCCAGGTTACTTTTTCCAGGGCTAAAACATTTGGTCATAATAGTTTTTCGTGGGTTTTGAAGAGCAAAGAGCTCACCACTAGTTTGTATGGCCCAAGGCTGGTCTGATTTTGCACACTTGGTTGGTAGCCATTTGAGCTGTCCTAGGTATGATGCTGATGTGCAAGAGGCTGGAGTCTTCTTCACCAGATCAACCTATATTTCAAACATTACTATAATTTTAGAGTATTCAGACAACTTATTTTCATATAACATGCTTTTGACCCTCTCTCCCTCCATTACTTTGGCCAGCAGTCCACGAGATGATAGTTGTGAATCTGGAATGCAAAGATGCTTTTCCAGAGAGAGAGAGAAAAATATGAGACAGACCAAAGCAGACAAGTTGAAGATCAGCCCTGACCTCTGGAAACCACAACATCACACAGTGAATTGCTGTAAAACTGAGAAGCTGAATAACTTTGACACAAACTTTTAAACACATTTGGGATTATAAATAGTAGCTTTGCTTTCCTTTTTCTGTTTGTATTGGTGTTTGGAAACTGATATAGGTAGATTCAGAAACAGGTCCTGACACCAATTCTGGAGTTTAGGAATCAACCAACATTTAGTTCAATAGGAATAATAGTTATCTCCTAGATCTCTATGTATGGTTTTCTGTAATGCTTCCTGCCAATCCCTGTGGAGGGCATCTTTATTCTGATCCACTCTAACCTGGAAAGATGGCAAGGATTCGGAGATGAAGCAAGAGCAGCAGCTGATTCAAATGCCCAGTGTTCATTTTCTCCTAGCAAAGTAGTTACTTCATGGGGCTCCAGTATTCTCTTCTATGAAAGGGATTGGCAGTGATTCACCTACCTTTACTGTGGAATTCTCTGCTCTTACAGGAAGCCAATAGCTGATTCCTATCTTGGAAGCACCCACGAGTGTCGCTAACATTCCAATAGCAATATCTGCTTTAACGTGAACAGTGTTGGCTCTGTCAACACCACAGAACAGCTGTACAACAGCTGGCAAAATTCCCTGTGATTCAACTATCGTTCAACATGTGTGTTGTTGCATGCGTGCATAGACTATGCTTTCTTGGTACCTAAAAAAAAGACCTAACTCCTATTTCATTTTTCACTGACTTTTTTGAGCATCTATGATGTGGTTGACTTCATGTGAAGCATTTACACACAGTTTATTTTATTCTGGTTTCACCATGGCCCTAACACATAGCTATCATTATCTCTGCTTATGCAATGAGCATTCATCTCGATAACTGATAATCCCTGGAATTCTAACTGGATCTCTTGACTCAAAATCAAATATCTTCTGGAACAAAGTAATGTTCAAAGGAAATCACAATGATGTTTTTAAAGAGTTCCTCTCTTTCTACCTTCCTTTCCCCTTTCTTTCCTTCCACAACTTCATGGCTGTCAAATATCTTGTGCCAAATCCTATCTAAACCAGGGGATATCCTTAATATATTAGTTAGCTTCTTCATTGCTGTGACAAAACACCTGATGGAAACAGCATATGGGAAGGGAGCTTTATCTTGACTTACAGTTTCAGAGCTACCAGCGAATCACAGCAAGGAAGCAATATGACTGCGAACAGGAAACCAGGTGGGTCAGAAGTGAGACAGCCTTTGGCTCTCAAGGCCTACCCCCTAAGGGTGGGTGCTACAACCTTCTATCTGCTGGCCCCTCCCCCATGCTTCAAACACTTCAGAACCTTCCCAAATAGCACCACTCACCAGGAGATCCAGAAACCGAGCACATATTCTCATGGTGGGGGTTTTATATTCAAACCTTGACACCTGGGACTGTATGGAAGACGGCTGAGAACGTGCTTGGATACCAGTGACACCTTCAGAAGCACATTTGCATCGTATTGCTCCGAACATTTTATTAGCAAAACAAGAAGTTAAGCTATGGTGGAAAGCCTGTGAAAATTGGAGTTAGGCAAACCTGAGTTCCAAGTCTGTCTCCGTAACCACCTATAGCTGTGTGGCCTCGGATAAATGATAATGTTTCCCTGTCACACTCCGTTTTTCACCAAGAAAGTAACTATAATATATACCATAACATTCCATCTTCAGGGACTGCTCCAACCATAAGTAAAATAAGATGCTTGACACGACACTTGAAATGCGTTCAGAGGATGGCTTATAAGAACATAGTCATCATCAGACACACTGGTCCACACCTTTAATCCTAGCACTGGGAGGCAGAGGCTGCCACATGTTTGTGAATTCAAGGCCAGCCTGGTCTACATTAAGAGTTCCGGGACAGCCAGGGGCTATGTAGAAAGACCCTGTCTCAGGAAGAGAGATAAACAAAACAAAACCAAAAAAAGAAAAGAAGAAGGATGTAGTCATTCACCTACATAATCTTCCCCTATAAAACGAACAAGCAGGCACCGCCTCGCCTCGCAGCCTTGGTGAGCACCTGCAGGCCTCTGCTGACTTCCTCCAGGCACCTTGAGGAGAAAGTAGAGCTGAAGACATCTCCGCACACCTAGGCTCTGAACAGAAACAGCACTCCTGTGGACCACAGCTCCTTTGGCTTGCAAATCCTTGCTCCTTTGGCTGGCGACTTCAAGGGGTGGAGGGCCAATTCGCCATGGCGGTTTGTATGTGCAGGGTGCCTGACAGGCTGGGAGAGGAAGGCGTTAATGTTTTCTGACAGGCGACCCCTAATTGTGGGAGCTTTTCTTCTGGGGCTTTCTGTGAAATCCTGACTTAGGCGAGCAGCATAACGAAGCGCTCAGGCATTGAGCAGGGCTTGCCCTACCCTGAGCTGGGGATCTTGGGGGTGGCGGTGGCCCAGGATTATTCATGAAAACTTTCAGCTGGTTTTGTCTTTTAACTAACCTTTGATTTGATCAGAGGGCTGGCCGGCCTCCCTTTCGCCAAAGGCCCTGCTGGCACCTGGACAATGGAGACAGACTGTTTTTCTAGTAAAAAGCGATAGCTGGGGGAGGCCGAGCTGTGTGGACTCTGAGGGGAGGGGCACAAGCCACCATTGCTTCTGTCTGGGTCTTCTGGGTAGGGAAGGTGGTTGACAGAATTCTCACCCCCCAACACGGAGACCACCGTTCTGTCTGCTGCCTATCCACACTCAACAACTCTATCTCCCCCATGCAATGCACGCAGTGGGCTGATTTTCCCATTAAAGTCACAAGTGCCACGCTTTTCTGCTGCCGTCTTCCTTTGCTCTCTCTTCCCCTCCACCTCTTCACTTCTTCCAAAAGGCTTCTTGGCTAAAGCTGCTCCAATGTAGAAATGTTTGGTTTTGCTGTTGGGATTTTACACAGGAAATGGCGAGGGGGGGAAAGGTAGAAAGAACAAATGAGTGGAGAACGGATGAATTAAGGAAGAGGGTGGGGTCGACATCAAGGGCCGCTGCGGAATGATGCAGATGAAGAGCTCCTGGGACTGCGGAAGGACGGCCCAGACGGCAGAGGCTGGGACTGGCGCTAGGTCGGTCCGCAGGGACAGGAGTTGGGGAACTGGACACTACCCCTTGCTTCGGGCAGGTGCAGAGCTTTTGTCTCCTACGTCCACTTCCGGTGCCGCACAGCTCAGACTCAAAGCCCAAACCACTACGCCGTACTTTACAGAAAGTGACTCCCTTCAAGAAGCGTGGGTTGGCGCTTTTCCTCCAGCTCATCCCCAAAATAGCCCTGATAGCCACCGCATCAAAGGCGGCTTTGTGAGCCGCTGGCCGCCTGCAGAGGGGCGCGCGCCGGACGTTCTGGGCTCTGCCTCTGCAAGGACTCTTCCCCCATTCTTGGCGTCCTTCCTCATTTCTCCCTCTCCCTTTTCCCTCTCTTCAATCTCTCCTTTTCCTTTTCCTCTCCCTTCCTTCAATCCCTCTAATTTGAGTCTCATCTCCTACCTATTCTTTCCTTTCACACCTCCCTTGCGAAGGGTCCCCAGTCTGCTCTCCCTTCACCTGGGCCCCTTACCCCCCTTGCCCACCCCCTCTGGATCAGGTAGCCCGGCTAGTCCCCAGCGCACGCAGCTGACAGCAGACGCATGCCTGCAGCCAATCAACGCCCGGATGCGCTGCAGTTTGAATAAATCATTAAGCCCGACACGCGCTCAGGGCTAGCGCTGCACACTGCAACTTGCTTCCTGCCATTAACCTACACACCCTCTTTTGTAACAACCTAATCTTGCATACAAAGGAAGAACGCAGATAACTTGGGCCCGCGCTAGAGCCGAGCCTTTCTCTCACGCAGCGGGGAAAGCTCTTTAGAGTTAGGAAATACGTTTACTTCCCTCTCTTTGCCTCCAAAACCTGGAATTTTGGGGGAGAAATCTGAAAAGTCATTTCTCTGCCCAAGAGTGGAGGGGAGTTCAGAGGCTGCAAAGCAGTAAGAAAAGAGAAACACATGCAGCCACTGCTTTCGCACACGGAAGAAACCTCCTTAGTGGGTTTTTTGAAGTGGAAGTAGATACGCTTCCTAGAGTGCTTATATTGAAGAGTCAAGTTATGACTACGAAGCTGTAGAGATGCTGGCTACTTAGCAGCACTTCCTCACTGCCCACTCCCTTTTAGCGAATACTTGCTAATGACCCTGAGGGCTAACTGGCTCCACCTGCCCCAGCCTTGCCTTAGCTTACCTGTGAGTCCCAGGACCGCCTCTGTACCGGGTTCCGAAAGATCAGTGGGAAAGGAGGCGGCTGAAAGACTGCCCTGGCAGCTCTAAGGCCTCTTCATGTTGTATTCATCCCATTAAAGTTATTATTATACTCCACTGTCATGAATCACATAAGTAACTTCTCTTCCAAACTTGCAGGTAAGTCATTGCTGGTCTAAAAAGATGGAGTGGTTTTCCAGAAATGGTGTTGAAGAGAGTTTTGTGTCAACTTTAGAAAGTCTGTTACTTGAAAACCCTGAAGAAAATCTTACACAACAGCAATCCATCTGCCTGATCCTGAGGCATGGTGGTTAAGAAGCAGTCAGGGGGAGCAGAAGATAATGGTCGCTCCTTAAAGGGGCAAATGAGGAGAGTTAATAAAGAGACAGAAATACATACGGGTGAGGGAAAGTAAGCCTGGAAAGGCAGCCCCTGACAAGCCCAGGAACAAGGAGAAGCCACAGTTAGTCATCTCTGAGCCTGTAAGAGGAGGGATGGTTACTGACTGCCAGCAAAAGCTGTGCCTGTGGCAGAAACAGGTTAGCAAGCTGTGGCCTTGGACCTAAGAGTGTCTACCTCCAGAGCAAGCAAATAAGAGAATAAGGACACCCCCTAACCCATCTCCCCTTGCTTTGTGGCCTTCTTCTTGGTGCCTCTCCCTAGCCAAGCCTAGCAGGAATTTTAGAGAGCATAGGCGCTCTGTTGATGAACTCTAGGTCATCTTGCTGAGATACGGGGGGGGGGGGGGGGGGCAGAAGAAGACAGAGAACAAATAACTGAGGGTCCAAGTTGTCTGTGTTCTACCTTTGCAGAATGGGACACAGTGGAATACTGCAGACCACCCAGATTCTTTTCCCCAAGCAATTGTTTCCAAATGAACCAAAGGGTTAATAATAAGCAAGACAGGTATGGTCCAGTCTCGTGGTCCCTGTCCTTATGCGTGGAGCTCACTGCTGCATACATGGCTCAACAATCATGCTAAGAAGCAACAACACAGAATTTTCACCGTGTGGCTAAATCCTGGGCAGAAATGGAAGGGGAGATCACAGAAAATGACTGACAGGTGAAAAGACAGGGTGGGGGTGGGGAACACTCTTGGAGGAATGATACAAACTGGAGTTTCTAAAAAAAAAAAAAAAAAAGCAGACTTTGATTCTCCTCCAGCACTCAGATACTGTTCTGTGTATCACAGTCTGAACTGTGATTTCGATACGCCATGAAAACTAGAGTGGGAAAGAAAACATGGGGCCCTGCTTACCGAGGGCTTGTAATTTCTACTTGTAATTTCTTACGAGCATTTCTTAGATCCCTTTATACAGCTTAATGTACTTGCTCTGCGGAACAAGGACTCAGGTCGTTTCTTCCCTGTGCTCTGATGTCCCAGTGGTGAGGCCGGTTGGGGAGCCATGCTTCCTCCTCTGCTGTGTGTCAGCCTTTGAAATTCTAGGTAGAAGATAGCAAAATATTTTCCCCTGTTGCCTGATGGGGCTACCTGGATCACCCTCCAGGCATAGGCTTCTACTCCCAATGTTAAAAGATAAGGGGGGGGGGATGTGGCCTGGTAGCTCTCTACCCCAGGCTGTGAGGAATAGCTATGCAACCAGCTCCAGTGCTAATGAGGACTCCTTCCCTCTCTCATCCCATTCCCTAGCTCTCCCTCCTCTGTTTCGGGAGGATTTCCAGCCTTAACTAGTGGTCTTGGTCTCTGGCTGTTTACAGAATAGGTAAGATCTCCCAGTCAATAACCGAGTCTTCCCAGAGCGCCCCCCCCCCCGGCACAGAGGCTTAAAATGGGGCGGAGGGCGCGCGATTGCTGGCCGCTGGGGTCTACATTTTGTATTTCGCTGACAGCCCTAAGCCCGCCGCGCAGCCAATGGGCAGCGGTGATTTATGGAGCTGACTAATGCTAGCTGAATGCGGCCTGTCAGAGCTCCGTGAATGGCTTCCCTTCGCTGCACAAGCCCCGGCTTTGTGTTGCTAAGCGATTAGAGCAGATGTAATGAGATTTTGCCCATTCCGAGCTTCGGCAAAATTGTGTGTGTGTGTGTCTGTGTGTGTGTGTGTTTTGTGAATTTTTTTTTTTTTTTGGAGTTTGCTTTCACATCGTGACAAACAACCAGCTAACTTTGCTCAGAGTTTAACCAAGTCTTGATATTTCCCATTCAGAAGCCGGTAAAAGAACACCTGTCCTTACAGGCACAACAAGAAGAAGAAAATCCCTTTTGTAGGGTTGAAACATTATCCTAATGTTATATTCATAGCCACAAATGACTTGCAACACTTTCTCTGCTTACCTTAGGCAGCTAAGCCAAACGGAGCAGGAACGGGGCGGAGGGGCGCCCAGCTCCGGTCTTCCAAATGGGATAAAAACAAAGCCCGCACTACAGACGCAGTGCTTCCCCCAAGTAAGCTCTAAATTGGCCCACTGCTGGCAGCAAGTCCGATTATTTATGGCGATGGGGAATTTACTGATTTTTTTCCCCTTAATTACGCCCATCTCTATGAAAGGGACCGAAGCCTCCGTGCGCATTCTATAGAGGGTCATTTAGCAAAATGACATCAGACGCTGTGGCATGCTCCACGCATAGCAGCTTTAAAAAAATGGTTATTCTGTGCCGCTAAATGGTATAGATATAGCAACACAGGCTAGATTTTTAACTCTGGGAGCCATGCGGGGCCCCACTCTTTGTTGGGTTTTGTAAGATGCATTTTGCGCCTGGCTTTCCGCTTGGGTGGAGACACGCAAACTGAATCTGCAAGGGATGCAGGCAGCGAGCAAGGAGCAGGCGAGAGGCCGAGTAGGATTCCAATCACGTCCTTGCTAACTGACAAGAAGCAAGCCAGCCAAAAACCCACCAATTTCTTTTTGAATCTTGGTAATTGGGTACTTTTACACGCTGCTCACGCCATTGGGATGGAGTCAGAGGCTCCGATAGGCCAGCGTCTCAGAGCGCCCACACATTTGTTCGGCATTCGCATATTCAAGTCTAAGTCCTCCTGCGAGGAGCTTGTATCTTGTGGGTCTTTTGCTTAAAATTGGTATGTAAAGTGCCTAGATCCACTGAAAGGAAGTGTGTATACACTGAGTGGAAACTGTGCAGCAAGAAGTGAGGGCAGGACTCTACCCTGTCCCTAAAGTTTGTTTGCAGGCAGGGAGACCCACTCCAAGCCCCACTTTGAGCACTACCCTTCCAAGGACCCAGGCCTAGACTAAACCAGAACACCTAGCCCTTCCACCTCCTCACCAGGAAAACTTCAAAGGGGCTGAGAGGAAGCATGGAGGGAAGGCGGTCCCTCCCAGGTTACTGTGTGTGGCAGGGTGCGGTGGCTGGGAGTCACCTCTGCTCCCCTGGGGGCTGTGCACGCGTCCTGGGAATGGGACCCTGCACACACGGCCATCGCAAAGTTTCCACCAGGGCGGGGCTCCACCCAGTCCTGCCACCAAGCACCCTTGGCACCCCCCCCCCAGCCTCCCTTCGGGTATTTTGGTAGCTAAGCCAGCAGCGGCAGAGACGAAAGAAGACATAGAGGCAGCTGATCATTCTCTCTCTCGCTCTCTTTTTTATAAAAAAGGAAAAAGTTTTATTACAAAACTAGTTTGTATAAAACAGGGTTATACATGTTCTTGTAAGTTTGTAATAAAACAGTAAGGGGGGAAAAGGCAGTGGTAGAAATTTCCAAAAGGCAACCATGGAAACCAACTGGCTGCCACTTTGCGTTTGGACAGTAGCTGCATAAACTTTGTTCTCCTTGAACAGTTTTTAATAACATCATTAATACATTAACAACGTTTCTAATAAGTAAGACACATTGGTGCTGAAGCCATTCTGGTGGCATTTAGATCTCGCCTATGAGGAGAGTTCTTTACAGAACCACATGGGGGAGGGCAATGGCAGTTGTGAGATGGACTACACATCTACAGTATGCAGAGGTAATTGCATTCCATGTTAAAGTATCAAGATATACACACTTTAAACCATTTGTACAAAACTTCTATAAATTCTTCTCTCTCTTTCTTATGTACAAAAATATCTTAATATATCCCCAAACTGGTTAGGATAGATACAAATAAATTTTTTTCTTATAATAAAAAAAATTCACAAAGATTGGAAGCATTCTATGATGAAAACAGAAGCAAAGACAGCGGAAGGGCGATTGTAGGGTTCGGGGAGGAGGCCACCAGGATAAGGACACGTGTCCAAGTACTGAGCACAGCACAGCATAGCTTCACTGCAGACCACGTCCACAGTTCGCTGGGGTGGGGGCGACCGAGGAAAGACGCCAGCCCAGCTCCAGCGGGCTAGGACAGCTTTGACAGAGGGTGCGAGGTGAAGGCACGGGCCAGCGCTTTCAGTCCCGCCTGTTAGCTGTCGGCTGGGTGTGTATGGCTCTCTTGCTCCAGGAAAGGAACCCACTGCATTTGCACACCAGCTGCGACTTGGGTTTAGAGTCAGGCGCCACTCACTCTTCTCAAGTCCGAGAATGATTGGAGTGCAAAGATCCTGTCGGAGCTCACCCCTGTTTGCTGAGAGCATCGCACGTTAGTCAAGGTGCCCCTTGAGGTTGTCTGTCTGCTTGTGTTTGTTTTCTGTTTCTTTTCTGGCTTTTCTCCCCCTCCCCCCAACTTCAGCGTTGCTGGCGAGAAACACTAAAGATGCGGGATCCGCAGCTACCCTGTAACAGAAACAGAAGAGGTTAGTGCAAGTTTGGAGGGGACTGGTGGAGGCTGGGGGGTCTGTCAGGCAAACACGTCTCTTTGGACAAAGTCCCAGAGCCCAGTGCCCAGAGTCTCCCTCCGCACCTCACCTCTACCCTCCATTCTGGCAAAGCCACTGGCAGGGGCCAAGACTGAAGCCAGCTAGGATTTGAAATAGACTAATAACAATAATTACCGCCCCCACCCCCCATTCCTGGAGACACTCCCCTAGTTTCCATGAACCCTCAAAAGGAAAGGAGGGCCCCACAAGAAAGCCTCTTCCCACCCCCCAAAGGGAATGTACCTGCTCCCAGGGTCCATTCTCAGCAGGGCCTGGCAGCCGCTCAGAACCAGTTGGTAAAGTCCAGCAGCTCTTGTTCCTCTGGGCTGAGAGGGTCGTAGGACCCCTCGTCGGAGGAGTAGGAAGAGACCGGAGAACCCGCCATAGAGTTCAAGTCGTTGGAGTAGTTGGGGGAGATGGTGGGCGACAGGACGCCGGCCTGGAAGGCGGCGCTCACCGCGTCGTGCTCGTCCAGCAGCTGCTGCAGCGCCCGAATGTACTCGACCGCGGAGCGCAGGGTCTCCACCTTGCTCATCTTCTTGTTGGCGGCGCCGTTGGGGACGTGCTCCCGGAGGGTGGCGAAGCCCAGGTTGACCAGCTTGACGCGGTTGCGCTCGCGCTCGTTGCGGCGCGCCACGGCGGCGGGCTGCTGCTGCGGCAGGCTGTAGCCGAAGCCGCTGAAGTTGAGCCGGCGCTTGCAGCGCATCAGTTCCGGGGAGGACGAGCGCTGGCGCTTGACCTGCTTGGCCGCCGACTTGTGACCGCCCCCTGAGGGCTGGCCGTCGGCCGCGGGGCTCAGCTGCGGCGCTGGCGGCGGCGGCGGCGGCGGCGGCTGCGCGCCCTGGGCGGCCGCCGCAGCGAAGAAGCAGGCTGCGGGCGGCAGGAAGGGCTGCGGGGGCTGCGGCGGCTGGCCCGCGCCGCTCTCCATCTTGCCGGAGCTCTCCATGCCGGGCCGAGGAGTCGCGGGGGACAGAGACAGGGGCGCGCGGGCCGCGCGGAGCGCTAGCGAGAGGGGCGCGGGAGGAGCGGTCAACGGGGCGAAGGACAGGGAGCGGGGGACCGGCCGCCGAGGGCAGTCGGAGAGGAGACGCGCGGAGGCCGAGGCCGCCGAGTCCTCGGGCTGCAGCGAGGGAAGGTGCCCGGCGCCCGTCCTCCCTGTGCGCCGCCTCCTCCCTCCCCTCCTCCCGCCGCGGCTGGCTCCGGGAGCCTCGCGTGGCACTCGCGTGTGCGGCCGCCGCCGGCGCCTTCTTGGTATTAAAAGAAAAAGGGAAAGGGAAAGCCGCAGCCGAAGTCAGCGCCGTGCGCGCTCCGCCAGGTCGCGCCGCTCCGCTGCTGCGCGCTCCTGGCTCCGCTCTGCCCTGCCCTAGCCCAGGTGGAGCCTGCTTCTGGGATTGTTTGGTTAACCCTCTTTCTTTCTAATTTCGCCCCCCAACTCGCCCTCCCTGACCGGCTCCCGGCCGGTCCGCCTTCCACGTTCCCTTGCCAGGAGTGAGAGAGTGCTGGGCGGCTGCGCCGCGGCCGCCTTTTCAATGGGACACCCAGCCCCACGCGCAGCCCCGGCCCCGCCTTGCCCCACACTCCCCGCTGCTGCAGCGGGCGGCTGCGGCCCCCACCCCCCCTCCCCCTCCCCCGGCTCCCCCCTCTCCTCTCTCCTCCCCCCTCCGGGTGCCCGCGCCCGCTCCTTGCAAACTCTCCATTCAGCCGGGTTTGTTGTTGCAGTGCGTGCGCCTGGCGCGTGCCGGACTCCCGGCTGAATAAACAGGCTGCGCGCTCGGGGCGGCGGCTCGGGGCGCCAGGGGGCGGCTCTGCAAACGGGGGCCTTCTCTTTTAAAAGGGTAAATGGCTCTCCGACTTGGGGTGCCTAGGTGGGAAGTCTGGGGGTGGGGGAAGTGTCTTTGGAGTCTCCTAAGTACGTGGAAGAAATTTCCAGGAGGATTTAGGCAGGAAAAAAGTAACAAAGTCACCTTAGGGAGGCAGAGGACTGGGGCTGTGGCTTTTCCCTTTCCTCCCTCCACAGTTATTCCGGGGGATTCTTTGCTAACCCTAAAAAAACGTATTTGCGAATTAGGTTTAGGAAGATGGGAGCGCTTGTAGACAGTGAGGAAAGTACCGGCCACTGTGTGGGAACTGGGGTTCGAGTCCCTTGAGCCAGCCCTCTTACTAGTGCTGTGGCTCTCTCTAAGCTGTCTTTCTCTCTGTAGCGCTATAACGGTGCATTAAGGCCACTACTATTCCATCAGCTTCAAGAACAGGACGTGCTGGCCACAACTCCGCAGGTGTGAAGACGGCAGCGGTGGGCGGTTGCCGGTTCTCTAAGTAGCTGAGGCAGGAGAATCTTAAATTGGAGGCTAGTTTGAACTACATTGTGCGCTCATCCTCAGCTTTAAAACGATGTGCTGTGAGAGAGAGAGAGAGAGAGAGAGAGAGAGAGAGAGAGCGAGAGACACACACCACACACACACACACACACAGAGAGACAGAGAGAGACAGAGAGAGACAGAGACACAGGGCGCACAGGCGCGAACCCTCTCGCAGGTGTGTGGCGCGATTATTGTGGTCAGTGGTGTGGGGAAACGCACAGAGGGCAGCTCTCGCGGTTATCTGTTTCTATTCTGTAACAACCTCCACTCCTCTGAAAAATGCTTTCTAGTCCGCATGCGAAAAGAGAGCACTCCCGGGATATTTAAAATCTTCCAGAGTAAGAAGGTGTGGGTTGTGCGGAATGGTGGGTAACTGAGTATGGGCAAACGCAAAGGCTTCCCTCCTTGTCCCGCCCTGTAGCGGGCGCCTCGGGGGCCTTGGCGCAGTATCCATCCCACCCCAGGCGTGTGCCCGGCGGGCTGGTGGCAGGCGACTGGGAGCCGAGCCCGCTGGGGCTGTGTGCTGGCAGCGCCAGAGAAGAGGAGGCGCCTGCAGCGCTCGCCCGCCCGGCAGCTGGGACGGTGCCTGCCTAGGCGCCCTTCCTGGGCCTCCGGCCTGGCACTCTCTGTCCGACCCAAGTCCAGCTCAGAAACGCAGCCCCTGCAGGCAAAGGTCTCAGACTATTATGGGCTATCTTGGGCTGGTCTTTGGTTGGGTCTACCAACCAAATGAGAATGACTTCCGCACCAACCCAGGCTCATCCCTCAGTGCCTGCCTCTGCTGGGGCATGAGGAACCATGGTACAGGTGAAGAAATGGGGAGGCCAGCTATGGGTTGTGTGAGCGGCGCGGGGCGGGGGGGGGGGGGAGCGCGTAGGAGGGGGGATTGGCCTGGCTACTTCCTGTGCTTCCCAGACCTATCCTTCTACAAAGAGAAAGCCAAGGCAAAATGTGTGATTCACACCCATACTTCCTGCACATGAGTGCCTGGGTCATCCCCGTGAATCCTTTAGGAAGATCCATCTACACACACATCATCATCATCATCATCAGCAGCAGCAGCAGCAGCAGCAGCATCTAGAAGTAATCATCCTGAAAGGGAAGTGGTGGCCAATGCTCATATCTCAGTACCGGGGAGGCCAAGGTAGGAAGATTGCCAACAGCTCAAAGCCAGCCTAGGCTATGCCGGGAGACACTGAAAAATAGCTCCAATAAGAATAACGACGACAACTAGATCTATTCTTTTGACTTCACCATAATCATCAATGAACTCCAGTCCTTGGTTAAAGCTGAGGACTTCCGGAGAAACCCACCAAAGGATTGCCGTCCTGTTTGGTTCTGCCTGTGTTTGCTCTCCAAGACTCCTTTATGCCTTCAAATCCAGTACAACTGAGGCCTGGCACCACACAGCAGGGCTGGCGTCCTCTAAGATAAGCCTTTGGTGAAGGTGCAGCTTCACTTAGAGTGGAGACTCCAATACAGCGAAGACACAAGTAGCACGAGATTACTGCCAAGGACAACAGCAGCTGAGGAGTGGAATCACTGGAGCCTCTGAGACAGGTTTTGTGTGCGTTGTAGGCCAGAGCCAGGGAAATGGGGCTGCTCCGGCTCTTTGGAAGCCAGAAGATTATAAGTGAGTCCCAAATGTTCCACACTAAGCTACTTATACTGCATGTAAGAGTTTGGCGTGGCTCTGACTTGATCGCGGCTGTGCCCTGATTCTTCTCTCTTAGAGTAAGAAAGTATTTAACTTATTTTTTTATTTTACAGGCATCTACTTTTAAAGAGATGTTTAGGGAAAGCACACTGGTTTTCCAGTGCCACAGGGTCATTCTTGAAAATGCACAGACAAGTAGTACTAGACAGGTTTAAGAATATAGATGTGTAAACATATTTGTATGCAATAAACATTAATGAAAAATAGGCTATAGATTTGAATGAGAACAGGGAACCGTTTATGGAAGGAGTTAAGGGGAGAGGGAAGGAAGTAATGCTGTCATCAAATTATAATCTCAAAAATAAAAAATAAAGAGATGTTGGATTTTTAAAGAAAACGGTGGCCTTTTAAAGCATTAAGAAGTTTATGCCTGAGACTTTTAAAGTTATGCTATATTTATATTGTGATTTTAGATCATGGGGATGAACAAGAAAGGAAAGGTTTGATAAATGATGTGTTTGTGTGTCTAGTCAACGACAATGGATCAATTGTTCTGGTAGGGTTTGTCAACTTGACACAAACCTAGACTAATGAGGACTCTTGGCTGAGAAATACCTCCATCAGATTGCCTGTAGAGAAAGCCTGTAGGGCATGATTGGTGTTGGAGTGCCCAGTCCACTCTAAGTCTTGCCACCCTGGGCAGGTGGTGCTGGGTGGTATAAGAAAGCAGACTGACCAAGCCATCGGGACCAAGCCAGTAAGAAGCCTTGTTCCTCCATGGCTTCTTCTTCAGGTCCTGTCTTGACTTCCTTCAGTGGATATTTCTTCATTCCTTCTTTCTTCAATATGACTCAGGATATTTAAGCCAAAAACAAAACAACACAACAACAACAACAAACCCTTTCCTCCTTAAGTTGCTTTTGGTCATGGTGTTTTATCACAGCAATGGAAACTCTAGCTAAAACAGAAATGGGCTGAAACCCCACAATCCCTTTCAGGCCTCCTGCCTCCAGGGATGTCCAAGGCTCCCAGGAGGCCTTAGCTCTTAAAGGTTCTATCACTCCATAGCATCACCCTGAAGAAAAAGACCTTTAATTCATGAAGCTTTGGGGAATATTTAAGATCCAAACTAACAAACGTGGATGGAACAGGAGACTCTCAGCTCTTGGCTTCCTGGAGCCAATTGCTCTAACTACCGGAAATTCAATACAATATCTTCCTCCCTATCACTTAAGGCTGAATCATTCCTTTTACTCTTGAAGGCCAGTGATGCTGCTGGTGAATCAGGGTGGTGGTTATTTTTTTTTAAAGATTTATTTATTATGTATATAGTCTGCTGTCAGCATGTACACATGTGTGCCAGAAGAGGGCACCAGATATCATTATAGATGATTGTGAGCTACCATGTGCTTTCTGGGAGTTGAACTCAGGACCTCTGGAAGAACAGTTAGTATTCTTAACCTCTGAGCCATCTCTCCAGGCCCAGGGGCCACATTTTATAACACTAATAATCTTGATTATGTTAAATACAGATATGCTATGTGATCGCTCATGAAGGATGGCCCAGCACTCCACATCAGCTTGGTGTGGCTCCCTTGCCACCCAGTGGACTGCTTCTCAGCACGTCCCCAGGATTTTACTTGACCAGGTCACTCGAACAAAGTTCCATTTATCTGGATATGAATGAAGAAGATATCTCATAGAAGAACTGAATACCTTGATCCCAAATAGGGTAGGGCACACCCTTTGCCTAGATGTCAAAGCTGTTATAAGAGTGAAATCAGAAGTTGTTGATGAGTTCACTCTGTACAGAGCACTGTGCATATCAGGAACTGTTTTTTCATTCTTCCAACTGGCAGTATACAATGAGTGTACTGTCCTTTGATGGGCGACTGCAATACATTGACCCACTGTTTGCTCTTACCCAGGACACAAACGTTCCTGGGAAAGGAGAATGTTGGTCTTATCTTTAAATATTATAAGGGACTTAATTTCTACCCTTGGTATTTTTTTTTGTAATATCCTTGAGCTGGACCATACTTTAAATTGTTCCTTGTCTATATTCAGTGATGATATCCCATAGCAGAAGTCTTTTCTAGTGAGCCATAGAAACTGCTTTATAGATGACCTGAGACTAAGCCTGTGCCTTTAGTCCTGGAATCTTAATTTTCACCCACAGTAGAAGGTCAGCCAGATAACACTTTATACAACTCAGAACCCAGTGACTTCTCTCAGTAGAAATGAGATATGTCTCATCTCTTTGAAAAAGTTCCATTTCTGCCACATTTGTGGGTGAGTTCAATACTAAAGACCAAACTTGGCTTTCCTTCCTTCCTTCCTTTTTTTCCTTCTTTCTTTCTTTCTTTCTTTCTTTCTTTCTTTCTTTCTTTCTTTCTTTCTTTCCTCTCTTTCTTGGCTTTTTGAGACAAATTTTCTCGGTGTAGCTCTGATGTGCTTTGTAGACCAGGCTGCCCTCAGACTCCCATGTGCTGGGGTTAAATGCATGTGCCACTGACACCTGGTTAAACTGTTTTCCATGGAACATTATCTTAATAAAATTGTATGTATAGTAGTTTTTAAATGAGGGGCCAAAATTAAAAAAAAAATGAAATGCTGTTAAGTCTTGGGCTCTCATTTTGGTCACGAGATTTTTAGTGCAATCATCAAGTTGGAGGTGTTTGAGTCCCAGAGTTCCAGGTGCTCTGAGAAACAGAGTGTACAGTTCCTGCCAGCCTCATTCCTGGAGGGTAAGCTGCCCTAAGCTCTTGCTAAATACTATCCTACCCAGGGAAAACTAGCAAGCTCTCCTTGTCAGGCTAACCTTTCCCAGGTAACTTTGGGGAAACTGCTGGGTGTCCATCAGAGGCAGAAAGAGGCACTCAAGAGGATGGAGGAGTGAGCATAAGCCTCACATTTGGCTTTGTTTTGCAGCTTGTCTGCCAGCCTGGCCTGCACCTGCATCAGGAACTCCAGACTTCTAATGAGTCCATTCACTTTTTCAATATGTCTTAAAAAGAAAAAAAGTTGTAGAAACAAATGAAACAAAACAAGCACAAAGTATATTTTATTGTGGCTTTTCGGATGAGAAGGGAAGATGGGGGGGAGGGTAATTTGCAGTTACCCTCACAGGAGCTTTTGAAGTTCTCCAAATAAGGAGAACTAATGCTAACTCTTTTTTTTTTCTAAAGCCCCATTTACATTACGATTAAATACCTTCCTTGGATGAGCATAAAGAAAGTCGTTAATCTATATAGCTCTCCAAAGAATCAATACATTCTAAACTTTTGTAGGATTTGTTACACTCTATTTTGTTGTTACAGTAGTCGGCCTAGCTCTGTCTAGGCACATGGTTCTTCTTCCCTCCCGGCTCTGTGCCTCCTCCAAGAATGAAAACAAAGCAAAGGTCTTTCACCGTAAACAAAACCAGCTGATTCTTCACAGAGAACCCCTGAATAGCTTGAGAAGGGGGGAAAAAGAAAAAAAAAACAACTTACAATAAATGGTGCATTTTTTTTTTTCTCTGCTGGGTATAGTATTCAAGGATCAGGGCAGTATTCAAACAGAGGTCCATTTTTTTTTTTTTTTTTTTTTTTGCTCAGCAAGAGAGTTTAGAAAAGAAGCGTGGGGTCCATTCAGAGCTTCCCCCTCACAATCACAAGGCTCTGTGAAACCTATCTTCCATGCCTTGTCAGAGTGTTTCTGGGGACCAATTAGCGCTTTGTTGCACGGCTTCTTTGCTGAATCTTTGAGCAGCAGGAAAAAGCGCTCTTGAGTCTCGCCTTATTTTGACCATTTCAGTCATTACTCAGTGTAATAATTAATATGACAACTGGACGCTCCGGTTTGTATAGAAACACCTCAGCGACAGGAGCGAGTTTGCAGTGGGTGGTAATGAGCCGCACATCGGCCTCAGAAGCCACACACAAAAAGGGAATGAATGGCGACAGAGAAAGAGAAGGAATAAAGATAAAATAGTTGGCACAACGCAGAGAGACATAAAACAGACTGGAATGGGGAGAGGGAGGAGGAGCCAGGACAATTAGAAGGGAGGGGTGAACCCTACGGAGGTTAACTTATTTTGAAACTGTTTTGTGAATAGAATCGCGGACGTGAGTGGCCAGATTTCAGCCTATTGCCCCCATCCCGCCCCCCACCCCCGTTCCGGACCATCTTGGAACGTGGGGTTGGAGGCGGGGTGGGGACAGGGCCTGCTGCAATCTTTAGGTTGATCTCAGTGCACGCACTGGCTGCAAAGCTCAAATCCCAACAGCCCATTCGGTGTTCAGCAAAAGCCAGGCTACCACGTCCGGACCAGAGCTACTTTACCGTCCTGGGGAGGAAGTTTGAGGAAAGGATATTCGAGACTTGCATCAACTCTGAGTAGGGCTTCACTTCAGGGCTCCGGAGCGAGGAGGTCGCTCCCGGCCAGCAGCAGTTACTGCCTTGTGCTGTGCGCCCCGGGCGGCGACCCCTATGGGAAGGCTTACTAAGTAATTAGAAGATTTAAGTGTGTTGGCCCCAGCCCATGCTAATGAGGCAGATGAGAGCTTACGCTAAGCCCAAGGGACAGTTTGCATATTAGACAAAACAACCAACCAACCAAACAAACAAAACTCCCCACACCCAAACCCTGCTCTTGTGGCCCCACCTTGCTCCTTCTGGAATTTCTGTCCCCAAACCTTTTACTTAATTCTGAATTTTCGCTCACACCTCTCCTTCCTCAGCCACACACTCATTATTCCATTTACACAGGGGTGAGGGTGGGGGTGGACGCAGGGGCTGGGGTGGGGAGGCTCCCTGGGAAGCCATCCCACCCTCTGCCTGCCTCAGACCTCTGAAAGTTCACTTCCGGGCACCCTGCCTGGCGGATCACCTAAGTGAGGCCTTTGGACAATATGGAAGGAGTCCTAGCTTACATTCTGAGGGTAGGACCTGAAAGCTCAGGAAGCCGGAGCTTCCTTCCACAGGCCGTGGACAGGTTCCAGGGGCGAGGAGAGCTTCCTCATCAGTGAAGAACAGGGGCACCAGGAGCCGAGGAATTCCTGAAAAGCTCCTACTGCCTCCGGAAAGCAGGGACAGTTTACCCAACTGTCTGAGGTCAGTCGTGTGCTCCCATTGTGTGGCCACGTGTCCTGTGTCCATCAGCACCTCCTCAAAGTCCAGACTCAGCCTGACTCCTTGTGGTGCCTCCTGGGAATACTGTGGACAGGGGAACGGGTATGCTGGCCCTGATAGCCAAGGGGAAAGTTGACTGGCAAGCAACAGGTTTCAAAGAAGGCACAAGCCACTCACTGCGAGCGCAGCCTTTCCTGCCTGGTTCTGCTCCTGCCACCTTCCACAGGCCTATATGCAGCGCAGACGAGGGACAGCAACCAGTCAGCTTTCAGTCCCTGTGTGTGTGCGGTCAGGGAGTAACTTTAACATGGACATTCCTTGACATGAAACCTCGACATAAACCACAACAAAGACAAGATTCAAGGACTTATAAAATTTATAAAATTCTGACAACTTGACAAGCATACAGAACCCCCACATGTGTGTTGAACCCACACTGAAATATGTATCACGATGCACACACTAGTCCTGTCAAGTGTGAGGAAATACTATTTAATTCTAAAGGTGATTTAGGCTGATATGGTCATTAATCCGTCACGTAACCATCACACGCTTGACAGGAAGAGAACAGGTCACAGTGCTGCTTCCCATGAAGGTGCACATGGCACAGTGGAAGGAAAGTGAGTCCGTGGAGACACAGCACAACAGCAAAGGACATCCTCCATCTTTCTGTTTCCTCTGGACTCCACCCTCCTCACATACCTGAATACCGCTCAGATACAATTTTCAGGTATAAACAGTGGGCTGCAAATGCATGCCTCTTCAAATCAGCCAGAGTCTCCCTCCCAAGCAGATGTTCTGACAGGGAACAGAATACCAGCCTGACCACACGGTGCTCTAGCACAGTCACTTTCCTCTTTGAACCTTTTTTTTTTGGCTAGTCTTCAAAATAACTTTCAGGGGCAAATGATGTCATCCTCAGCCTGCATTATGTGGGGTGCTTGAATTATGGGTCCTGCTAGCCAGAAGGCAACCCTCTGTCAGAGCCCAGGATAAATATCAGGTCTTTTCTTCGGTGCATCTTGGTTAGCATGCAATGGAATGAAGCACCACTGTTCCCTTACAGCTTTGCTGGAGAAACAGGACACTCACCTGTGATTAGAACAATTTCTCATGTGGGATTTGGAGACCGGGTAATTGCCAGGTGTTTATTATTTATTTATTTTTCCTCTGAGGGATGTGTGTGTGTCGCTTGCCACCTGCTGGGATTTTGTCGAACTGCAGCAGGATCTGTGGGGAAAAAGTCTGCAATGGGATTCATTCCACATCACTCAGCTCGATTCTATTAATTCCACTTTACTTAACACAGTTTAACTGCAGAGCACCTTGAGGTGTGGGTCTCCTTCACCGTAATGGCCACATTAATGAAATCTCTCTCTGTGTGTACGTGTGTGCACGTGTGCATGTGTCTAGAAGGAAGAGGATGGTAGGTCAACCCTGAACACACTCCTCCTCAGTCAGGCTCCACCTCACTTATTTATTTATTTATTTATTTATTTATTTATTTATTTATTTATTTATTATTTATTTATTCTGACACAGTGTCTTTCACTTTACCAGTAGCTCATCCATTTGGTGAGATTATCTGGCCATCAAGCTCCAAGAAACTCCCGTTTCCTTTTCCTCACCACGACTGGCATTTATTTCACTTTATTTTTGCTCATCTGAACTCAAGTCCACATATTTGAGCTGCAAGAACTTTCCTGATCTAGCCATCTCCCCAAACACTTGAGGTGCGTTGAACGTTTGGACTCTGAATCCTCATCCCGTGCCCACTCAAGTTCTCTCAACAAGCCACACTTGCTATGTTGAGGATGGGGACTGCCACACCTCAAGTGTGCCAACAGGTAAGGCAGCGACAATTCTGAACATTTTCTAATAAGAAATTTGTATTTGTCCTGTAAAGTACCTGGTGTTTGAAGGCAGGAGAAATGGCCACGTTGTTGCTGAGATGGCTTTTTGTGATAGCCTTAGTGGTCAGAAACCTGATTCAAAGGGAAAGGGGCCACACAAATGGCTTGCTCAGTGTCAGGGATTTCTCTTTCTTGCCTTTGCTTCCACTCTGAGTCCTCTACTGGAGGCTGCTGCAGAGGAAATTTTTGTGTGTTGTATGGATGTAGCAGCTGTCAATAAAAATCTGAGTGGCCAATTAGCTGGATAGAGAGAGAGACAGAGAGAGAGGTAGGGGGTGAAAACAGGACTTCCTGAGAGGGGAGAATTCTGGGAAGGACAAGGAGGAAGGTCTCTTTTTTTTTTTTCCAGGAGACATAAGCCCAACAGGATACTTCTTGGCCTTGCTGTGACATCATTCTCAGGTTCTTCCCTACATAATTTTATGGTCACCACAACATGGGGAACTGTATTAAAGGGTTATGGCATTAGAAAAACCCTGATTTAGAGGATCTTATTTCCTTGGTGTCTTCCTTCACCTCTGGTTCTTATACTCTGCCTCCTCTTCCGAGGAGTTCCCTGAGATCTGAGCAGAGGAATTTGTTTAAATAAATAAATAATAAATAGTTTGACTTAAGTCTTACTTAATGAGATGTAACACATACCCGACATTGTTTGGGTGACCAAGAACCTGTTCCCTGGGACCTATGGGAAACCACGAAATAATGGTTAAAAAAATATGTAATGATGAAATGACTCCCAATGATATTTTCCTCTTCTCATAGATCAGTGCCTGCTCAGCCAGCATCAGAGAGGCTTCCTCCTACAGCAGATGGGAGCAAACACAGAGACCCATAGCCAGGCAATATACAGAGAGTGAGAGAGCTTGGGACACACAGCTCTAGATGAGATGTCTCCATCAAATCCCCCTTTTTCTTGATTCCATGCTAAAGCCTGTATCACAGATTTAATAGCTTTATTAAACCGTAATTGTGCTCATCAGATAAGCAAATAAAAAGGCTTTTTTAATCATTCATAAAGAAAGGTTACTCCATCCCCTGACTTTATGTCTACTTCACCCCATTTATTTCTCACCCCTGCTGATGTTTTCACTCCACCAAAGGTCCTCAATTTCATAGTTAAGTTTGTGTGTCAGCTAGGCTGGACTAGAGATGCCCAGCTAAATGTTTTCAGTACTATGTCTGTAAGGACTTTCCTGGATGACCTTAACAGTGGCATTGTAGACTGACTGTGACAAATGACTTTCTCTAGGTTGGGACCTCATCTAGTCTGATGATGACCTGAAGAGAACAAAAAGGGAGATTTCTGTCTCTGCCTGACTGTGTTCTCACTTTTCATCTCTTGCCTCCAGTCTTGGGCTTGGATAGAACTGGTGTTGCGGGAATCTTTCTGCAATAGGCACTCCGACATCAGTAAGAGTAGGAGAGGAAATGTATTTACTATGGACTGAAGCCAGGACAGCTCCTGAAAGACCCCACATTTGGGCCCAGTTTATATTCTCACCTTATACTCTAAAACCACAAGCAAGTGGGGTTAACAAGCAAGTGAGATTTTTACAGAGGCATACGTGGCAGTGAACCTTTTGTTTTGAAAGGCATCTATTATAGTTCACAGGTGTAAGCTTTCGTGGTCATGTTATTACGGGCAACAACCCACCATTTCGACTATTTCTCCACATCATTCTGTTCCAGGAAGCAGGTGAAGTCATGCTCAGAAATCAACAGTACATTCAATGCTTTGAGAAAAATCATTGAATAAATCAATAAATTAGTATCTAATAATTGGTTTTTTTTCCTACATTACGGTACTTCACTTCTTCCTGGGTCTCTAGGTTATAAGACTTGAGGCTGAATGAAGTAATTCTTAATATATAATGTCTTATATTTTTTGGTTGTGAGCCTAGCCTTTAAAAGCTGAGCAATCTTCATTCAGAAAGGCAAACGGGATAGACATCGGAAGAAGATGAAAATAAGGAACAAGACAGGAGCCTACCACAGAGGGCCTCTGAAAGACTCTATCCAGCAGGATGTTAAAGCATATGCTGAGACTCATAGCCAAACTTTGGGCAGAGTGTAGGGAATCTTATGAAAGAAGGCAGAGATAGAAAGACCTGGGAGAGTCTGGAGCTCCATAAAGAGAAAACAGAACTAATAAATCTGGGCCTAGGGGTCTTTTCTGAGACTGACACCCCAACCAAGGACCGTTCATGGAGATAACCTAAGCCCCCTGCACAGAGGTAGCTCGTGGCAGCTCAGTCTCAAGTGGGCTCCCTAGTAAGGGGAGTAGGGGCTGTCTCTGACATGAGCTCAGAGGCTGACTCTTTAATCACCTCCCCCTGAGCAGAGAGCAGCCTGACAGAGGAAGACTATGAAAGACAGTGCTGATGAGACCTGATAGGCTAGGGTCAGATGGAAGGGGAGGAGGACCTCCAGTATCAGTGGCCTAGGGAAGGGGCATGGGAGGAGATGAGGGAGGGAGAGAGGGTGGGATTGGGAGGGGATAAAGGTGGGGCTACAGCTGGGATACAAAGTGAATAAATTGTAATAAATAAAAAATTATATTAAAATATGAAAAAATAAACAAGGACTTCTAAACCATCTACTCCAACACTCAAGAAATGTAATGGATGCAAAAAGGACATGAAATGAGGAATGCAAATTGCCTGCTTCCAGGCTATACATGTAAAATACATACATGTATACCAGTCTATCTTTCATCTATATATTATCTATTGATCTACATCATCTATTTATCTATCGATCTATCTATGTACCCATGTATGTATGTATCTGTTTACTATCATCTACCTGTCTATCTAATCTATCTATATACCTACCTATCATCTATCCATTCATCTATTCATCTGTTTTTCTAACCTCTTCCTGTTCTGATCCTCAGAAGCATCCAAGACTGATACATTCACCACTGACTTCATTTTTCTCAATGGCTCAGAAATGCTTCAAGCCCTTGACTGGCAGGGTACATTAGGCACTACCAGCTTGTGATGTTTAGTTTTAGTCATCAACATAACTGTATCTGAGACCAATTAAAAGCCAATACCTTGGGCACTCCTGTGACAGCTTGTTTTTTCTGGATCAGCTTATTTGAAGTGAGAAGAACCTACCTTAAGTAGCAGCCTAGATAAAAGGAAGCTTTTCCTTCATTCTCGCCAGCAAGTTCACACGCCTTATTGCTGCTGCTTACCTTTGCTGCTGCTAGAACCCACCTTCTTTGTCCTTCCAATGCGGACTGAAGACCAGTATCTCTTCATGAATACTCTCCTCTTTCAGCACTCTGCTGGAATTGCTGGGGCACCTAGGGTTGTGGACTGAGAAGCCACCCGGTGCTTCACCTCTCCCGTGTGAGATATCCATTGTTGGACTATCCAAACCATACAGTGTAAGCCAATCTAATAACCCCCCCTTCAAATGTTTTCATTTTACCGATTCTGTTCCTCTAAGGATGTGATTCCCAGTATGGATACCCATTTGGGGATACATAGCCCCTCAGCCCCTCTTGAGCTCCCTTCCTTGGGTTGCCACTGTTCTTATCCCCTTGATCCTAATAAGAAAGAAAAGAAAATGAGAGTGTATCTACATTTATTTATGCTTTATTATCAAGAACACTCCTCCTTTTCCATGCTCCCCAGGGACAGGTTCTTGATCCCAGTTGTAACTTACACAATGTATGGAGCCCTTGATGTCCTGCAGATGGAGGAGGAAGATATCCTCAAATTCCTTGTATCAGGAACCCGCTTAAGTGGCACCAATCTTGACTTTCAGATGGAAAGTGATGGTGACTGATCCCAGCTCGACACCCCCAGCCCCAGTGTCTTATGTCAACTGTCCACTGCTGCTCTGGGTAACACCGACTCTCTGCATTAGGTGGACATTGCCATCCCGGCAAGAACAAGGGAGCCCACTCTGTGGGTCTGATGTGGTGGATGTTGGCCCCAAGTACTCCGCATGTGTGACACCATGTTCCATGAGCAGCCATGGCAGGTTACCCCGATCTCTACCTTTATAGAGCCCCCGGGAGACTGAGGAGGAGCAGGCTGATGCTGAGAAGGCAGTGTTGTCCAGGAGCAATCCCAGGGCAAATAGACCATGCCAGCTCCTTAGTTCACTGCTGCTCAGCCAGAGGTGGCAGAATGGTCTGAGGGTGTACAGGTGCCCTCTGTGCCTATCCAGCATTTCCCTACTGAAGACTGGAATGACTGGTCAGCAGCTCCCACAGCGCCAGCTGCCAAGTGGGTTGGAGCCACCACTGACAAATATGCTGACTGTCAGGCCTGGACGCTTCAGGAACCCTTTTACACCTGAATGCCCAGCTTCACTCAATTGTCCACGAAGCGACTTCATCACACCACTAACCACACAGGAAATGTGTCCTCATTGCAGCTTACCGCCTGGCTCTGGGAGTCCGTGGCCCCCGTGTGAGAAACGTGGTGGGTGAGAACAGACACTTAGTAGCATATTGTGCCGTGTTGCCACCTTACAAATACCCTTATGAGCACAGATGGTAATGAAATAAAGTGAAGCATTAGAGAGTAACAGGTTGAGTGTCACGGATTTGATATACATACTTTATTCAATTAGGAGTTTATGTCATTTATCTTTAAGTTACAATTGCATTTAGCACCAGGGTTACCAAATGCTTGGAAAAAATCAGCTCCTAAAAGCATGGATAAGCTTCTAGTGCAGCATGCTTGCAGCACAGCAGTTGCGTGAACCTACCTTGTTCTCCTAAGCTCAGCTCACACCCTTCTCTCCTAATCCAGGTACGAGCTACCTGAATGTCTCTGACAAGTGTCCATTAATTCAGCCCTAGAGATTCTATATAGGTGTTCCTTCTATTAGAAACCCCCTTTGCTTGCAAACCTGTTCATTCAGAACCTCCTGCTGCCTCAGTTCCCAGCTCAAAGTTTCTGTGTTCAATAAACTGCCTCTTGTTTTAACCAGCCTCCCTCAAAACCCCTTTTATAATAGCTCTTCCTGAAATGCTATTTCTTAGCTGGGAGCAGTGGCACATGCCTGTAATCCCAGCACTCAGGAAGGCAGAGGTAGGTGGATCTCTGTGAGTTCGAGGCCAGCCTGGTCTACAAAGTGAGTCCAGGACAGCAAAGGCTACACTAAGAAACCCTGTTTCAAAAAACTGAAACACAAAACAAAAGCAAAACCAAAAAAACCCAAACACATTATTTCTTCTTTAATGCTGGGCTGGTTTATTTTACTTTCATTTATTTTTTTTCCTAGTCTTTGTGTTTACTGTTCCTGTTCCCACTAGAATGTGGGAAATCAATAGGAACAGTAACCTTGACAGTCCTGATCCACTGTCTAAAACAGTGCCTGGTAAATAAGTATTCAAGAACCATTTACCGAGTACATGAGCAAACAGATAACAATACCCAGTGATCTCACTATGATGCTGCCCGGGAGAAGACACTGAGGTGGCTCCAGAAGCCGAACTGCATCCACGCATATCTTCTTTTCATTTAATATACCTTTAATCAAAGGCATTTGATGTACTAACTGACTTCATTACAAGCCAATCTAATGCCTGCATTCTGCTAATATTTCCCGGAATAGCCAGCCCTAATTAGTATTCTGATAAAAGCGTGACTTCATATCGTAATCGCATTTATTGTACAGGGGCATTAGTCAACAGTGATCTACAGATTTCTGGGCTGTCTATGTGGAGAAGAAGATTTCAAAGAAAGGTGGGGTAGAAATAAAATTCTGTGGAAGGTGCATGCTTAGTGGGAATTTTCTAAGATTTGAAGTATGGCATTAAAGCATGTCCTTTCTTGTGAGGAAAGAGCAGTTTTCCTGATGGTAAATCCATTTCATATCTCCTCCCCCTCTATCACACCTTGTCAACATTAGATGTGGCTGTGAAAGACATTTCAAACAATGGCTTTAAATAAAGCAGCAGTTCATTTTTCTTTTCTACAAAATTCCAGATCAGCATGTTCCCAGATGTCAACTATCACGCCCCTTTTCTCTTATGCCTCCTCTTGTTCTGTTTAGAGAAAAGCAGAAAATGGCTGATGTTTCTAAATCTGTCTCATAATCCAACATGGCAGCTCCTGCTTCAACAGAATTTCTGCATTGGAATCTGCAAGGAAAAAAAAATGGAGGGAGAAGGGTGCACCTCCTTAAAAATCACTTCCTGGTAGCTACACAGGTTTTCTCCTTGTATTTCTTGGGTCACACATTTGATTTGTAGCTATGCTTAGCTTCAGGAAAGTCTGAGAAAGTCTCCTCCTGTACAGGGAGTTCCAGCGTAGCTCACCCTCCGGTTTCCACTCTGTAAGTGAGAACACGGCTGGACCATGTAGGTGTGTGTGCTGCAGCTCCCTCCCTGCCGAGGAGCCGGCTCTGCAGTTCCTGAAAGTGGCCTTGCCGTGCATCCATAAAGTGGGCCAGTGGGAAACGGTTAGCAGAGATGGCATCAGTTTGGTGCTGAAAATGTAAGAGATGATTCTGCTTTCATTGGTCCCTCTAATCAACTTGGAATGCCTTCAGGCAGAATCTAAGCCTGTAGTACTCTGATATGGGAACAGTCTGACGGGAGCAAGGAGCTGATGACAAGTACTAGATGCTCTTTGCCAAAGACAGGCATGACTTTTTTTTTTAACTTTTTTTTTTCTTAATAATTTACTTAATTTTATGTGCATTAGTGTGAAGGTGTAACATCCCTTGGAATTGCCTTACAGACAGTTGTGAGCAGCCATGTGGGTGCTGGAAATTGAACCCGAGTCCTTTGGAGGAGCAGACAGTGCTCTTAACCACTGAGCCATTTCTCCAGACCCAACAGGCATTATTTTTAACTCCAGAATAAAGCAAGTGGTTTTTGTCTTGAAAAAGGAGGGAGACATTAGTAACTGAAATATCTTCAGAGTTGGAGATGCTTTTTATTCTTATTATACTAACCTGGAAATGCCCTCTGACCCAATGGGAGAAACAATTATCAAGGCATTTATAAAATACTGCATCAGAGAAATACTTAGAGTAGAGTCTAGACTTTTTTAAACAGAAAAATCTAGAGGGCAATAAAATGTCACATTACAAAAGTTAGGACATTCCCACTGCCTAACACCTCTGTGGCTAGATAGGTCCTAGGCCTAGGGGAGAACCCAGTATGATTATTCTGCTAAGTGGATAGAGTATTTTTTCCTCATTTTTATTGATTCTCTAGGGAGCTTCACAACATGTACCCCGATCAAGATCCCTTCCCAGTCCTTCTATGTCTGCCCCCACCCTGTGACCTCTCCCACAAAAGAAGTAAAAGATAAAAATGATTTTAAAAAATTAGCAGGATGTGGTGGCACACACCTGTAATTTCAGCACTCGGATAGGCAGATGCAGGCGGATTTCTGTAAGTTCAAGGCCAGCCTGGTCTACAATGACAAGGACACATAGAGAAATCCTGTCTCAAAAAAACAAAACAAAGAAACAAACAGTGCGCTTGTGTTATCAATATATTCTCTGGAGCATGGACAAGTTCTTAGTGGCCTGCCTCTTAAACAGAGCTGAGTTCTTCTGCTCCCAGGATAGAAGCCATCTATCCTGGAGAGGTTCCCTTCAGCACCTCTGCCACACTTCCTAAGAATTATCTCAGTGACTTCCTGTCTAGGTTGTTTTCTGGTGGTGATGGGTGCACAGCTGGGGGAGGGTGGGAGTTGCCACAGAAGCCTTCCATGTCTCTGCTCAGCTGTGCTTCGACTGTGATCGATACCACAGGGAACATGGCCTCCTTGTTCTTCACAGTCAGTGGGAGCATGGCTCATTGGCCTTCACTCATTATCTGGTGATAGCACAGACATTGAACATGGCCCCTCCTACAGCAGAACTACCCACCCAAACAGGGTCCTTGCGGACAGCCTGGACCACAGACGTCAACATGGCCTCAAGGTGGCGGTATAGGCCACCCACGTCAATATGGGCCTGGGCAGCAACAAGGCTTCAAACATCAACATGGCTTCAGGCTGCACCATAGACCGTGGGCATCTGCCTGGCCTTTGGAGGTAGCTTGGGTCATGGACATCAACACAGACCTTAGCTGCAGTAGGACCTCAGACCCAGATATGTTCCCTGGTGGCAGAATGGGCCCAGACATTACTATCTCTTCCATTGGCAGCTCAGGCCACACTGAAAATTATGGTCCATGAAGATTGACACAGCTCATGACGATAGCACACACCACCACAGACATCTGCCTGACCTTTGGTGATAACATTGGGTATAGACATTAATGCAGACCCCGGCTGCAGTAGGTCCTCAAACCCCTATTTGCCCCCCCCCCAGTGAGAACATGGCCCATAGACATTGACATGGCCTCAGTGGACATAGTCTTAAAGCAACCCACAATAACATATTGCTATTCCCATAGATCAGAGCATCAATCAAAACTAGAGATGTTTCTGCTTTCAGTAGATAACACAGACCTACCCCCACTTTCTCCCCACCAGCGAGCATGCACAAGATCCCAAATTCAATCCCCAGTACCACAAATACTACATTTAAATATAGAAAGCATTGCTTAAAATAAATAAAAGATATAATTTAAACTCATAATGCATAAAGAATGATGAGAATTGTTAATTGATATACCTGTAACCAGCACCTTTACACTTGTTTTACTAATTGGTCTTATTGTGAGGTAACTCAATGTCTAAGTTCTTCTAAGAATTCTTAGGTCTCCTCCCTTTTTATAGGTATAGAATATAAAAGTGATTAAATTCTTTTGGATGACTGAAGGCCACACATCCACATATGAACCTAGAACCATTCACTAAATTCGTGATGGCTATTCTTTTCAATGGTTCACATTCACCCTGCAGACTGACTGTGGTAGGCGGGCAGTTCACTCGGATGGGTATCCTTTCTGTCTGAGTGTGCAGCACAGTATGGTATTCGAGTATTATGTCTGCTCCAGGAGTTTGTGTCTAGGCAAGGTTCTTCCCAGAATTCCTTTGGTGTCCTGTCCATTCGTCTGGGGATGAGGCAGGGAAGTAGGCTGCCATGAGGTCTGATACTCACTCAGGCGTCGTTTCTGAGGAGAGCCGACCTGGTAAAGAAAGCAGGCTTGTCCCAAATAGTGTAAATGACCTCTTTTCTGTGTAAACATGGCTAAGTAGACCTATCAGCTTTACTCAATTGATGCTTGGTCTTTCTTTGAGTTTGAACTTGTTGATATTTATCACTAAAGTTAGATTCCACCTCACACTGGGTGAGAATAGTTTTAGAGACAAAGACTCACATTTTGCCAGTGAACAATAAATTGGTAGAAGCCAACAGAAGAGAAAGAGCAAAGCTGAGAATAGTCTAAGTACCTGGAATTTAAATATTATACTCTTTAAAACTCTTAGGTTGGGGCTGGGGAGATGGTTCATGGTTAAGAGCACTGGCAGTTCTTCCAGAGGATCCGGGTTCAATTCTCAGAACCCATATGGCAATTCACAACTGTCTGAAACTCCAGTTTGAGGGAATCTGACACCCTCACATAGACATACATGCAGGCAAAACACCAATGCACATAAAATAATTAAAATATAAAACTCTTAGGTTATTGAGAAGATTAAATTCAAAACCTCAAACTGAACAGGAGTAAAACACACATGTACCACATTAATGGAACTGAACTACAATAATTCTAGAAATGTTTCACTTTAAATATATTTATTAGGAAACAGAGAGGACTGAAAACAAATTAGTGCTCAACCCAAGAAGCTGGAAAAAGACTAGCAAGGCTAACTCAAACAAAATAGTAAGGGCAACTAGAAAGCAATCAGTGAAAGGAAGGACAGCACATAGGAGATCGGTGTTAGGAAATGCCCATTCCTCTTGGACAAATATCAGGCAAAATGAGAGGAGACACAAATAAGTAAGACACAACACTGGGGAGGTAGCCAGTTTTCAAGGTGGTCGTTGTGCAAGCAGTAGGTTCAAAGCTGGATCATCAGAACCCAAAAAAGACAGGCACCGTGACAGATGGTATGTGCTCACAATCCCAGTACTGGGGAGAGAGAGAGTGGAGAGTGCCTGGAGTTTGCTCTCCCACTAATCCAGCCTAATCAGAGAGTCTAGGGATGATGGGAGACCGCCTGTTGAAAGACAGGTGGATGTCACCTGAGAGCCATCCTCTACTCGGACACACGTATACATGTACACATGCGCCCCACAGCACAACAAAACAAGGAAATCTAGAAAAAGTGAAAATGAATACAGATATATGGGAAAATAATGTTATGAACGGTAATACATTCATTTCATGGAGCCCCTAAGAAGCCACATTGATTTCTGGACAAACATGAATGTAGGAATGAGACAGTAACAGTTAAAGAGACTGAAATGCAACCTTGAACTTTCCCTGAACACCACCCTCCATCCCCTTATGTCAGGCCCAGTATATATAAGAAGGCCTATCAAATTCTCAAGAAACAGATAACCTGTATTTTCTGTGGATGATAACATTATGAAAACAAAAAGCTGAGCAAGGTCTTTCATAAAGTAGCTCACATCTTCAAAATGAGATGACAGACACATAAGGCGGTGAAAGTTCCACTTTCTCCATAAACATAGGTAGAAAAATGCTACATGGAATATGAACAAATGGGCCAGAGAGACAGCTTTACTAGTGGGTAAAGGAAAGGCTCTTGCCACCAAGCCTGATGACTTGAGGTTGTCCTCTGTGCCCTGCGTAGTGGAATGAAAAAAAATAGACTCTTCAAGTGTTCACTGGTCTCTACACAGGTGACACAGTACATACATAGTCACAATCATACACAAATAAATACAAAAATGAATGTAAGAAAATTAAAATGTATGAATGAACCATATGTAATAAAGCATTAAAATTAATAAACCATGAATAAGGGTTACTCTAGAATGAAAACAATTCAATGACTAAAAAATCTGTGACTGTAATTTTACATGTTATCGTATTAATGTTTAGCCACATTAACAGACTAAATGAAAATAGATCACATACTTTCCTAAGTAAATTCTAAAAGTCATTTGTTCAATTCAGCATTTTATGATGAAAACAAATGAACCTCGCTCTACAGTCAGAAGGATGTTGCAGGTTACAAGAGCAGAAACACAAATTAAGCAGCAACGATGCTGGTTACACACAGAGAATGTTTTATACCAAAACAGATCATCAGAGAACTAAGTTCACATGCCTGGGCATGCCTAAGTTTCAGAGCAGAATCTGAACTCCGTAGCACGTCTACAAGCCATAATAACTCTACAGTGCGCCACCACCTACCAGGAAAGCTCGCTCCTATTTACACAGGTGTACACCTAACATCAAACACAGTTGTGAAGGTACCCAGGGACATTATTTATCTTGAGTAATCAAGATAAAAGAAAATGAACCAATCAGGTAAGAAAAGGGACTTTAGGTTTTGATTATGTGCCATGAACTCGTGGATTATGATTAACTCAGCCCTGCGTGCACCAAGTTAAGAAGAAAGAAGCCAACTGACCAGCAATGGTTGGGAAATCTTCAACTTCTAAATGAGTTAAGTCAGCTCTAAGATTGCCAGGCTGAGAGCTAGCTGCCCACCTTGCTACACAGTGAGCAGTTCTGCACACAAGGTGCCCCAGCGGACTGCGGACATTTTCATGAACACTTCGGCACTTCTCTTTCTAGATGCTCCCAGCACCCGCCCCTGCCCTTGTGCGTCACAGTACACATTCTAGCCGGTCATCTTCAAAGTTCCCTTCACCAAGCGATCTCCTATGACGTCAGCTTATGTGCTGGTCCACAGACAAAGGTGATCCATCTTTTTGCCCAAGTAAATTTTTGTTTGTTTGTTTTTGGAGAGCTGTTTTCAGGTAGCTCTGGTTGGGCTTGAACTTACTTCGTAGCCAAGGGATAGTCTTGAATTTCTGATTTTCCTGCTTAGACTTCCCAGGGCTGAGGTTACAGGCATGTACCACCAAATCAAGTTTTCGGAAGAGCTAGGGATCAAACCTAGGACTTTTGGCATGGTAGGCAACTATGCTAACGTCTAAGCCATATCCCAGGCACAGAGGTCTTTGTGTATTTATATTTATTTTTTAAAGAAATGCTTAACATCCTTTTTCTTTATTTCTTTCTTTCAGGAGAGCAAGGGGAGTATACTGTTTTTTTCAAGATAGACTCGGAGCAATTTTTAAAATGTGAAATAGGATTTAGAACTTTATTTTTGACTAGTGTGCACAGTAAGGAGAAGGGCCATCATTCTGTATTCCAAAAAAAAAAAAGTGCTTGTTTAAGAGCCACGGCTTTAGGCTTGAATCAAACATTGTTTGAATTCCAGCTGTGGATTTAAATGTCCTGGGCAGACATTGCTTTGTTTGTGCAGAGGACAGGCTCTGTCTGCAAGACTGATGACAGGAAGAAGTGAAAGCCTGCGCTTGAAGAGCTTGGCTTGGTGTTTCAGTGTACATGCAGATAAGGCTGTGGACACTATTGCTGTCATTCATTGCTTCACTTTCACATTGCAGGCTCTTAGGACAGCACTGCCCTACGCACACCAGCGACAATAAGGGACAAAGGAGCATTTCTAAGACAGTCCTGAACTGGGGACACACCCTGTGTTACACCTACCGCCTCTAGAACCGAAGGTTCTCAGCCTTCCTGACCCTGTGACCCTTTTATATGGTGCCTCATGTTGTGGTGACCGCTAACCATAAAATTATTTCCATTGCTACTCCATAACTGTGATTTTGCTACTATTATGAATCAGCATGTAAATACTTTTGGAGCTAGAGGGTCGCAACCTCCGGGTGGAAAGCTGCTGCTCTGTGGGAATACTGGACAGAGGGGATGAAAGTCAAGCATGTGGCCTTGCAACTCATCACAGGGAAGATTAATCAGATACCCAAGGACGCCTTTTGGACAGAAGTTACTCTTACAGTATTTGTAGTCTTGCAATTCAGGAAAATCTGTTGCATTATAGAGATTCAAGAGAGCCTAAACAACAGCCCTAGACCCAAGACGAGGAATCTGGGTGGGAGTTGCTGTCCATCCAATCAGAAATTAATCCACTTGTTTTGAATCTCAAACTTGAAATTCTGTTTTGTTTTGTTCTGGTTTTTTGGCAGCTGCTTGCTTATTAGGTCAAAGAATTGTGGGAGGGATGGGGTGGACTCCGAGCACCTTCTATTATTGGCCTGTTTCCTCACAGCCCATTAACTTTGCCTGGGTAAATATTAAGCAGGCTTTGCGTCCCTTGATGCTCCCGACTTCTCAATCTTTCTGAAACTGATCCTCCCATGTTTTAATACTTTGTTTTCCCTGCTAGCAATGAATGTCTCTCTTCAGTTTCCTCCTCTAAAAACAAACAAGCAAACAAACAAAAACAGGGTTCTGATGTGCCATCTCATGTCCACTTGAGACCACTCCCCAGTACCTATCCCCAGCTCACTCCTAGTTTGAGCTTCTGTTTTCCTCGCCCCTGAGCTTTAGCTCCAACCGAGCTTTCTTTCTCCTGAGCGCTAGAACGGTGCACTGTTGGCAGGGAGGTTGTTTGCTCCTACTGCAGTCCCAGTGCCTAGGACACCACCAGGCACATACAGCAAGTGCTCAATAACTGTTGTCACATTTTTGAGACAAACTTTCAAGCGTTTTCTTCCATTTATCCAGTGTACCCAGTAGAATAAACAGTGCTGACTGAATGTTCAGCGCATCACCTCATGTGCATATGTGCAAGTTCCCAGCCATCACAAAAGTAACTGAAGAACCAGCTGGATTCTGTCCCTGAAACCTCCTGCCTCTGCTCATACTCAGCTTCGCAGTGTCATCTGGTGTGGTTTTCTAAAGAAAAGTATGGCAAGTAGGTTGACTTGTTTGGTGACTAATACAGATGAGTTGAGGGCGGAGAACATTTAAATTAGGATCCTGGCTCTATGTCTCTGCTTGCAGGGAACAATTGTCCTTAATTATTATCAGCAGACGTCTCTGGTTTCCTCTAGTCGTGGAGAGCTCACAGTCCGGGCACTCCAATGCCCAACATGTCTGAGCTCCAGGATGGAGCTCTCTGCCTTCTCTGCTTTTCCAGGGCAGTCTGCCAAGTGGGTCCTGCTGTGGCTGTCACCCTTTCCAACACACCTCCCCTTGGACGGCCCAGGACTGCTGACCTGGAGTTGGACATGGACTGCTCTTGACTCTTCTCTGCTACGTCAGCAACGCCCACTGGAAGAGTGACCTTGTAGACTACAGATCCTTTGAAACCTCTCTTCTCCTGTTCCCTGTGAGAGCTTGGTTAAAACCATCAGCCCCACGACCTGAGTGCAAGCCTTTGCGAACCTTCTGCCAAGAGCTAGAGATCTCACTCACTGAAAGCCAGCATGGCAGCTGTGATCCCGGAGAACAAAGTCCTGAGCAGAAAATTTTCAGACTTTGGGCAGGTAAGCCTGGTGGGCTTCCACTGCGGGGAGAGAATTGGCTCCCCAAATGGGAAAGTAATCTGGAAAATGCTGGTATTTTCTAGTTTCCTAAGGCCACTAAGAAATATGAACTTATTAAGAGATGATGATAATTCCCAGGAACTCAACTGAAGAGACTGTCCTTAACAAGTAGAGGCACATCTGTCATTTGGGCATCTGAGCTGGTAACTCCATGGCTTCCTCTGTTAGCTGTTTTATCTTCTGTACCCTGAAATGAAAAGGCTGGTCCTTAATCATCTGGGGGTAGGAGTCCTACTGCAACTCTTCAGTGATATTTCTACAATCTTTTCTTCTGGGTATAGAAATGATAAGAGTATAAGAAACTTTCCTTCTTTAACTTCCAGGAGATGATCTTGCATGAAGAGATTTTAGGGGGACTTACTCAGATCCAAGGAGGGAGAGAATAAGCAGAGAGAAGGATGAAGAGGAGTTAGCCCTGGGAGTGAGCGTGCTTTGGGGCCTAGGCATTTGCTGTCCTCTCCAGGGAGCACTTGCAGAACATATTCTTTGCTACGATTTATGTTCTTGCCCCAGATTGGGGCATCATGGTTTGTACACTGAGACTCAGACCCTGGAGGTGACGTGAGTGTGCAGGCAGCTGCTCTATGCAGTCCTAGGAAAGCCACAGTCTCTGGAGAGCTGGGAGGTTCAGGACATCAGGAAAGAGGAGATGTCAGAGTCAAATGTGTACTTGGCAGCATGTCATGGACTAGGAGAGATGAGATGCTCTTTCAATCAGTTCCTCTGGCAGGACTGAGGAGTGCTGAGGAGTGCCTGGAGCTAGAGACCCCAGTGTATGAATGGCAGGAACAGCTAGGTAGACTGTAAAGTCTGGAGGCGGCAGCATGTCCTAGACTAGGAGGGCTGCCTTTCTGAGCCCTTCCCCTGACAGGATTGAGGGGCTGAGGGGCACATGGTGTCAGAGACTTGCTGTTGAAGAAGGATGGTATGAGAGGCAGGCATGTCAGTCCATAGATCCTGGCTCTACCCTATTCTAGGCTCCTACGATGCTGGCAGCTTAGCCCCTTGGCAATCTGGGGAGTCTAAGCCAGTTATCTAGGGGTCTCCCAGATTAGGGGAGGGTCTTGCAGCTTTGTTTATAAAACACTTAGGTGTTTCTGAATCCATGGATTGTCTCTACTAATAATAACAGGGACACTCTAAGAAGGGCTCAGCCTCAGCCTCAAAAGCAGAGCATTTTCCTTTGAAAAATAAAAATTCACTCCCATCCCACATGTTCTAGGGTTAAGATGAAAATTAAACAATGCCTATAAATCTCTTTTACAGTTTCTAGAACATTTGAAACTGTCAATGTGCATTTGGCCAAAGCTAATTTGTTTGTTCAACGGAATGTGTCTTGAAGAGCAGGAAAGACAAACAGCGAGGCAGATGCTGTGCCTGGTGTAGCTTACTCATGGGAAATCCAACACACACATGCACACACACACACACACACACACACACACACACACACACACACACTTAAGCTATGTATTGAGAATTCACTTGGCTGAAATGAGAAGGTTGTTTAGTGACTGTAAAATTGAGGGGGGGTGCTAGAATAGGTTAGCATTTAGAGTGTCTTTTATTTCTATCTGTCTGCAGAAGAAACAAATTTATGTGTTCTTATATTGTTAAATTATATCTATTTATGTGTGTGAGGAGGTGGGGTATGTGCCATGGCGTGTGTAGAGGTCAGAGGGCAACTTGGAAAGTCATCTCTCTCCTTTCACAGAGTGGGTCCTGAGAATTGAATCCAAGTTTTCAGGCTTTATTTGCTGAGGTATCTTGCCAGGCCTGTTTGCATTGCCTTAGAACTTTTCACCCAGATAGATAGCATATGTATGATTTAATTCTAAAGAGAGGGATACTTAAGAAAGGAGCCACCATTTGTTGAAGGCATATAACATGTCAAAGTTGTACTCATATAACAAGCATAACCAGCCTGTGGGATTTAGCACCTTCACTCACCCAATAGATGCAGAAGCACCTACTATGTGCTGGTCAAACCTACTGTGTGCCAGTAACAATAATGTTTTTCTTTTCCTGGTGAAACTACTTTAGTTCAGAAGATAAATGATAAAGGAAGTAATAGAATAAAAGGATACTGTAGTTTCTTTTAGAGACAAGTGCTGTAAAGAAAACTTAAGCAGAATTGAGAGATCAGCGAGGAGTTCCGAGATAACCAACAGGAGAGACAGAGCAGCCAGTGCTGAAATCCAGTTTGCTTCCCACAACTGAGCAAGCTCATTGCTTTACTGTAACACCTCCTCCTGTGGGAAAATGCTGAAATGTGGAGACGTATTTCTTCACCCTGCCCTGCAGAGACAGGTGGCTCAGGACGCTAGCATCACGTGTTCTGATAGTTCATTGGTGCAGATGCACGCTTGGGAGTTGTGCACGTAGGAATGCCTCCTGTAAGCCCCAGATCAGCAGCGTTGGCACCAGAACATCCTTGAAAGAGCATATTGCTTGTAAATGTGAAATGTGTAGTTATTTCCAGAGGTAACAGAAGGCATTTGTGTTCGCTGCATGGCTAAAGAGAACAGTCTGTGTTTATTGCTGAATGCATTGCTCAGTGATCAAAGTTCCTCATTCTCTGGCTGCTAGTTCTTTCCCTGGCTTTGTTTCCCCCTACACAGTTTTGGAGCTACTTTTTCATCTAAGTCAAACCACATGCCTGTTAGAATCAAGTAAGATATAAAAATGCCTTATAAAGAAGATTTGCTCAAGGGCAGGGAGTGGCTAGGTGAACCTGGAATTCAGATCCACTGTGGCCCACTCCTCTCACAAACTTTGAGCTTCCTTTCATGTAAAGTCATTTATGCTTTGAAAAGAAGGCGCTACCACTGGGAAGTGGTGTGAATCTGTCACTAGGAAGCAGAGTGATACTGTTGAGAAATCTGAACCTGGGTTCAAGCCCAGGCTTTGTCACGCATTAGCTGAACTGTCTGGGACGAGCCACATAACCTTGTTAGCTCTGTGTCTTCATTTTCTAAAAAAGCAGCACCTTCCTCACAGCCATTGTGAGGACTGAACGGTCTCTTTCATGTAAACTCTGAAGAGACTGGTAGCTGCTGCTAATGTTAAAATGTATTGAGCATGAAAGAACCTGGTTTGGTTCCTGTAAATAAGTGGATTCCCATTCACAGGCAGACTGGAGTACTGTCACTTGTACTAGGGCCATACTATGTTGTAAGTGTGAAATTGCGGACAGTTGTGGGGAAAGTTATAATTTAAGAGCCATGACTTAGTATATATTTATTATCAGTGGTTTTGAAAATTTCCATGGTTGATAGTCATTAAAAATGACTTTCATGATGAAGGACATGGAAAAAGCCCTGTTAAAGATAGGGTCATTGTGGAACACTCAGAGTTAGAGTCATGTGATGGCAATGGGAACAGCAGAAAATGGCCTCGCTCTTAAGAATCATTTCTCAAGATGACACTGGACCTGGTGCTTGCTGGACATGCTCAGGAGAGAGCTGGTACAGGGCACTGCCTGGGTTTCTCTTACAGGAATCTTCAACTCTGAAGTGCTCTAGTTTAAGGCAGCCTGTGCTGATATGTACTAGAAATGCCTCGCTTTTTGTGGAGGTCAACAAGAGAGAAGCAAACTAGAAACATGAAAGGATTTTGTTGTATCAAGGAAACCAGAAAGGACTGAGAGCTCAGTGTTCTCTACTGGGAAAGGAGAGTGAAGTCAGGCTCATCTGTGAGTGTCTGGCAGGGTTTACAGGAGAGAGAAAAGAAGATAGAGAGAGTGAGAGCGAGAGCATGAGAGAGAGAGAGAAAGGGAGAGGGAGAGAGAGTAAGAGGCAGGCTGAGAGACAGAGACACACACAGAGAAAAAGCCTGATTTGTGTGAAAGAGATAGAGACACAGAGAGACAGAGACAGAGATACAGAAAGAGTGTTCACGTGTATACAGTTGTCCAAGTGTGCATGCGCCAGAGGACAACTTTGAGAGTCATTTCTTGGGCACCTTCTATCATACTTATCAAGATGGCTGTCTCACTGGTCTGGAACTTGCCACACAGCTAGCCTGAATTTCCAGGGAGCTCCAAAGAACCACCTGGCTCTGTCTCGCCTGTCTTGGGATTTAAAAATCACATGCCTGAGCAATCTCTATAGTTCAGCCTGAATAGTGCCATCAGTGAAAGGGGGGACTTGGTGCACAATGAGACCTATTTCCTGGCTTGATTTCAGCGTTAAATGAGATTGTCCAAATCAAGTGCTGGCATGGAACATTAAAATCTTTAAAAAATGACACAGTTATTTGTTTTAAAATATTTATTTATTTATTGTATGTGCATACCTGTGTGCCCGAGTGCATGCATGCAGGAGCCTATGAGGGTCATTGGAGTCCTGGAATTGGACTCACAGATGGTTGTGAGCCACCTGTAGGTATTAGGAATTGAACCCAGGTTCTTTGCAAGAGCAGCAGGTGCTCTTAGCACCGGGCCACCTCTCCAGCCTCAACGCATCATTGTTCTTCAGAAGACAGATCATGACATCATCCACACAGGGACACATAACAGGACAACCCTCTAATTTATTTGAAGCATCATCCTATAATCCCATTTTCTGATGAATTTGGTCCTTCCAATTTCATATAACATCCTGGAAAAAAATCTGAATCTCTGAAGTTACAAATTTTTGTCCTAAGAGACACCAGTGTTCCCAAACTTATTTTTCTGAATCCCTGACGAGACTCTCCCCACTACTGCCTTCCGTCCCTGCGATGATGGATTACCCACACCATTACCTTAATTAACTTGTTTAGAAGAGAGCAATTGTCCTCCCCATTTTCTCCTCCTTTTTAGGGATGTGCTGTGTGGGGACGGGTACATGCAGAATATTGTATATTATTTTAAAACGTAAGAAAATGTCTTTTCAAACTTTGGAATGCTTAGTTTGTTCCCTCACTGAAGGATCCCATCGTGTGATAGCTGAGTTCCCTTCCATCTCTTTTTGTGACTCGTTTAGGCAATGAGCTAGATCCCTGCATAGGGGACAACTTGATGCTCCATGCCAAAACCCCAAAGGCCATCGACATACGTGCATTTCCACCGTTTTACATAAAACCCGAATATTTTATCTAAACTTACATTTACTCTTTGTTTTAACACTTGGATATTATTTGGCCAGGGGTGATTCTTACTATTTTGTAGGTGAGGAAGCGAGGCTAAGTAATATTCTCAAAATGGTTCCAAAAGGGTTCCAAAAGGTTTCAAAAAGGGAAAACAGATGAGAGGGGAGAACAGCTAGGTCTTGGATCAAAAGTGTTTATGTCTATGCTTAATGTTTATTTTCCACATTGTGTTTACTGATGTGTGTTTTTTTTTTTTTAAGATTTTTTTCCACCATTTGATCTTTGTCTAAGACTCTCCTGGCCTGTTGTATATGTGTCTGCTAGTCAGAAATTTGGCTCTGAAAGGATGGACGCATTTACCATAATTCAGATTTACATGTCTGGAAGATACTAGATATGGTCTTGAACTAGATAGGTGCTCGTTAAAAGAGTGATTATTGCCTAGTGATATCAAAGAGTCATGCAGGATTCTAAAAACTGAAAGCCAACCGAGGAGTGACATTCAGTCTGTCACTGTCCTCTACTTATGTACCTCCAGTTACACTGCCCTCTGTGTTCTTGTAGCTCACTGTGTTCCAAAGCTTGATGAGAAGAAAAAGTTTATGCTTACCCATTCTTTGGTGGTTTTAAGGGAATGGGTGCTAAGCTGTGAAAAACATTTTAACCAAGTGATCTAATTATGTAGGAAACAAGTTATATCGAAGACAACTCCAATCAAAATGGTGCTGTATCACTGATATTCTCACTCAAGGAAGAAGTTGGTGCCCTAGCCAAGGTCCTGCGCTTATTTGAGGTAAGCACTGTATTTTTGTGTATCTTGGGTAATCATATACTCAGATTCTTGGTATTTAAATTTTTTTAATTTCTTTTTTGTTTATTATTATTATTTATTTTTATTTTTATTAATTACAGTTTATTCACTTTGTATCCCCCCTGTATCTCCCTCCATCCTCCCCTCCAACCTTCCCTCTTTCTCATCCATGTCCCTCTCCCCATCCACTGAAAAGGGAGGTCCTCCCCCTCTTCCCTCTGATCCTAGTCTATCAGGTATCATTAGGAGTGGATGCATTGTCTTCTTCTGTGGCCTGATAAGGCTGCTCCCCCCTCAGGGGGAGGTGATCAAAAAGCAGGCCAATCAGTTCATGTCAGAGACAGTCCTTGTCCCCATTACTATGGAGGCCACTTGGATACTGAACTGCCATAGGCTACCTCTGTGCAGGGGTTCCAGGCCATCTCCATGAGCAGTCCTTGGCTGGAGTATCAGTTTCAGAAAAGACCCCTGTGCCCACACTTTTTGGATCTGTTGCTGTCGTTGTGGAGCTCCTGTCCTCTCCAGGTCTTACTATCTGCCACTTCTTTCATAAGATTCCCTGTACTCTGCTCAAAGTTTGGCTATGAGTCTTCGTATCTGCCTCAATACACTGGAGGGTAGAGCCTTTCAGAGGTCCTCCGTATTAGGCTTCTGTCCTGTTCTCTATTTTCTCCCTCCTCTGATGTCCATCCTCTTTGCCTTTCTGAATGGGGATTGAGCATCTTAGCCAGACTCCTCTTTCTCATTAGTTCTTTGAGAACTTTGTATAAAGTATTTTGATCATATTCACCCTTCTTCTAGATTTCTCCCAGATTTGTTTCCCATTCCGTACCCTTGCCACCCAACTTCGTTGACCTACCAGGGCCACACCCTTAGAGAAGAATACCCAGCTCTCCCTCTTCCACCAACAACCGTGTGCGAAGAGCTCCTCAGCTAAGGGTCTACCTCCCCTTTCTATGCTGTCATTGTGTCTGGCTTGAGCGTGTTCAGGTCTTGTGCATGCTATCACAGCTGTTTTGAATTCACATGCATAACTGCATTGCTACGTCTGGAAAGCGCTGTTCTGTTTTAGTCTGTTCTTTATCTTTGGCTCTTCTCATCTTCCCATTCCTTCTGCAATGATTCCTGCGCTGTGGAAGGAGTGGTGTAATACAGATCCCTCTTGTAAGCTGAGTGTTCTTGTCTCTTATTCTCTGCATCTTGACTAGCTGTGGGTCTCTGTTAATCACCGTCTCACACAAAACAGAAGCTTCTCTGATGAGAGAGTTGAGAGGTTCACTGATCTGTGGGTGTAACAATGGTAAGTTATTAGGAGTTACTTTAGTATTACGCCAGTTTTGCTGAATAACAGGAGTAAGTGTCCACCCTCCAGGGCCTATGGCTCGCTGACAGACCATCACCAACACAGCCAGATGTTTGTCTTCTGGGTGGCTACCAATCCAAGCAATAAATAATGAAGACCAGCCATTATCGGGAACAAAGGACATTAAATACAAGTTAACAAAATACCAATGACAATGGCTTGGTGCTGGGTATGAAATCTGGAGTTTCGCAGGAAAGGGCTCCAGTACTCAGGGACACCTTCAGCCCTTTCAACCCTATTTTGGACATCTGACATTGCTCTAGGAAATGTAGTGTATTTAAAAAGTAATACCTGATTTTCTAAAGTGGTAGTGGTAGTTGGGGGCAGATGAACGTCCAAGAGCGAGTAGAGGGAGTGGAGAGAAAAAATGTTTTCTGGAAGACAAACTGATCCTGAAAAGGGCGCGTCTATAAAATCCTCCAGGGTACCTACTTAGCCTTTGTGTTAGGGAGTCACGTGCTCTTCCTGAGCAGTTGTCCCTTGGGACTGAGGCAGAGTTAATGGATTAAATAATAATAAATGAAGAGGCTGTTTACAATCTAGTTATCAAAGCACAAAAATGAATTAGCAGAACTAGATGATGTGCCCCTGGTGCACACATGCGCTGATGAGTGCGTGTGTGTGGGGGGGGGTGTGTGCACTCTGGGTAGATTCTTTGGTGCATTATCCAAACCTCTGCTCCTTGGAGGCCTCACTGTACCCACCCTGCAGAGGAGGACAGGGAGTTCAATGTGCTCGTCGGTTGGTGGAAGGTTGTTGTTAGTTTATACTGATGTTTTTTTCTCCCCAGCTACCTTCCGCGGTTATCATGAAAACTCCCCATCCCGGAATACCTTTTATGTGCTTGTTAAGAGTCTGAGAAAAGCTCAGAGTTAAATTGTAGTCACACAAAGTAGTGAGTTAAGGGAGAAAGCAAATTCTTGTACCCATGACACCACACATACAAGTCAGGCATAACAGGTTCTTGATTTGATATTCATGAAATTCAGGGGTGTAAGCCATTCTTTTATTGTATGGTTGACGGAGAGGGGCCAAGTAACCCAATCAAGATCATACAGGAAATGTGCAGGTGGAGGTGGATTTGAACCCTGGATCTCAGGCTTCTAAGCCCATGATCTCTCTGCGACACCCACAGGTCTGCCAAGCAAAGTAAGTTTGGAGGATAAGGGAGAGGGGGAAGGTGCTGAGGTCACAGCACATTTACGTGTTTGTATCTTTTATTACACCTTTGTGCTGTGACAAAGTTTTTGGATATTAAAAGTGAAATTAAAAGGAGTAAATGACAAAGCAAATGAAAGAATCTCCATTGTACATCAAGGCAATATTTTCTTTAAAAAACATTCCGGAAAATTCTATATTGTTAGAAGAGAATTCCAGCAAGTCATTTTGTATCTGGATTTTCGAGAACTGCAGTGCACAAGACACACAAAGGACTGGGAAGGCTGTGGTGGAAGACCTGGGCCCCATTGTCACACTTCGTATTTCTTAAACGCTTTTGACCATGGTTCTTTCCTTAGTGAAGACTTATTATCTCCTAGGTTTCAGCATTTTGTTAAAAGTACCGTGGCTTAGGCTTTGAGCTTTAAACTATCAGCAATAGCATGTGCTGTGTGAAAGACTTTTCCTGGGGAAACACAACACTCATATACAACACAAGTCTACAGAGCCCACAACAGGCTAAAACAATGATTGCAACGAAGTCCAAGCTAGTGGACCAATGAGTTTTTACTGGGGTCTCTGCAAGAAGAATGGGTGAGCTGTTACTTACAGACACAGGAAAGCAGAGGTGAGAAAGAAAGAAAGAAAGAAAGAAAGAAAGAAAGAAAGAAAGAAAGAAAGAAAGAAGCAAGCAGTTGCCTCACCAAGCAAGAAGCCCTCTGTGCAACCCCACATCACAGTTCTGGAAAGCTACAACCCTGGAGCTCTCTCACAATTTGCAGGCAATTCACAAGTCCAAGAGTTTAGTCTCTTTGCAGCTCAGCAGGTTGAAGCACCTTGTGGAGCTCCTTCCTGGGTACTTGTTTACTGGTCCTATAAACCTGAAGGGGACCTTTGAGAATCTTTTGAGTTTTCACTTTCCCAGACATGTGACCCTTTGTTTAATTCCCAAGTCTCAGGAGCTGGCCTTATAGATCTCAACTGGTAACTACATCAGAATGCACAACAATGGAACCAATGTACATAAAAGAAACAGAGTTTATCGTGTTGGTGTATGTTTGTTGAGTGATAGTTATGAATGAAGTAGATGTTCTGGTAACTTATTGTGTGAAGAGGAGCATGCTCAGACCTCTGCTTATGACCTGTGAATGCCACTGTCCTAGCACATTGTTCTCACTCTCAGCTCTCCATGCATCTATTTAAACATTTTCCACAGTACTCTTTAGCCCCTCCTAACTCATACCCTATGTTTCTTTAGGAAAACAGCCTTTCTTACAAGACACTTAGTAGTGAATCATAAAATCAGAAGCAGTCTCCTTGGGGGAAGGTGCAAAGAAATTCTTTCTTTCTCTTTACCTGCCCATGGATTCCCAGAGAAGGGAACAGGCAAAGAAACAACCACAAAGCTCTGATTCTGAGGCTATCTCAGACATTCCGGAAGCCTCAAGTAGACTGTTCCACTGGTGGAGGTAAAGGGATGCAGGACAAGCGAGCTGCCCACACTGAACACCCACAGCCAGATATTGCTTCCAATTTTTACTCCGCTTTTATGGATATGATTGATCTTTTAGGAACAATTGGAACTGCCTACATTTGTTACATCATTTTCCGTGCCCTACCACTGCCCGGGGACACACTCTTCCCATTCATCCATTGTTTAGTGCCCTCAAGCTCACTCACTACTATCTTTGGAGTTAGATACTATTGTTAGGTCCTATATAGATGATGGAGACAGTGAGGTGAGCTACGTAGCCATCCTCTGTATCTAGAATGTAGACCCTTTGTTAGGAGGTAAGTAAAATGGAGTTATTGTTGATATCTTGCATTATAAAACCTGTAGTCACTGCTTTATAGGATTTCATTAGATGATTGTGCTACAATCCATTTAACTATTTCCCTACTTAGGGTTTTTAGTTAACTTCCAAATCTTAGTGAAAGATTTTGTGAAAAAAATTTCCTATGTTAGATTTCCAGTTTCATAAAAAAAAAATGGGGTCATGGTATATAAACTGTTTGGTAGTTATTCCCAAAGCAAGGACCTGGGACTGTCTCACTGTCCTTCTCCTCCTCCTCCTCCTCTTCCTCCTCCTCTTCTCCTTCCTCTTCCCCTCCCTTCCCCATTTTCCACATCCTCTCCTATTCCCTCTTTGTTTTACTTTTTATTGGGATAATGTCTATCTAGATAGCCTTAGCTGTCCTAGAACTCACTATGTGGATGATGCTGGCCTCAAACTCACAGAGATCCTCCTGCTTCTGCTTCCCTAGTGTGCCAGCACTTCTGGAGAGCTTCTTAAAGAAAGTGGCTACTTCCAGGGATGTCCTGTGGATGGGGGTTCAGTACCCTTAAAGTGTGGTTTGTCTTCTGGTATTTATTCAACCCTGTGCACATACTTCTTCTGTCTTTGTACCTTCTCAAAATACATGTTCTCATCTTGGTTCTGGGCTTTACTATATTCTTTTCTCTGCTTTCGGCCACAAAAGTAAACTTTCTTGCCATTATTTTTTTTAAATTTCACAAAATATATTTTGATCATGTTTTCCTCTCCCCTAATTTCTCTCAGATCCTCCTCACTTTTCTCTGTACAACACAGACCTTGGTTGTCTCTTAAATTTTAACAGAGGTAAACAACAGGGAGGGATTACACATTCTCTTTCTTCCTGAGCCAAGAAACATGACTTTGCTTTGTGCTTTGTTTAGAAAATGAGCTCTGTTTGCCTAGGAAAGCAGTCCCTCCCCGGACTTGTCTCTCATCCACCTCTTCTCTACCCAGGGCTCTCGTGTGGGCTTACTTGGGTGACACGTTCTCTGGAACTGAAGCTATGACTAGTGGTAACGTCTGGGGCCTCAGGGGTCATAGAGAAAAATCAGCAGGAAGAGAGCCTGAGTCAGGTTCCTTATTCTCTTCCTGTGCCAGAGATTCTGATTCTTTTGTGTTTGACATAATATTAATGATAATGAAAAAATTGACATTTTAAGAGTGCTTTCTGTGTTCCTGGAAGAAAAGGCACTGTTTACAAATGAACAATGACTGTCCCACTGGAAAATGTGCTTTCTCCACCTATTCTTCACAGCAAGGCATTTTCATCTTTCATTTTCTTGTTTTCCTTAATTCTAGCAAAGACCAAAGGGAAGAGCACTAACCTATAAAATGGCATTTGAAAGTGGAAGCTGTCACATTGTAATGGCATTTGCTCTTTTCAGTGTTGCACCACGTATGACTGGGCATGCATTGCCTCTACCACAAAATGGCTGAACTTCATCTTCATTTAAAATTTTAGAGCTATTCAAGTTATGGGATCTGTGGGACAAATTTTGTCCATTTAAATGTTGGTATCTGTTTAATCATGAATGCGTGATGTATCCCAGTTTTCTACTTAATGAAAAATGGCATGGCTGTACCAGTGGAATCAGTTTTAGTGGATAGCACATAACTTGTGAAACATTTTTAAAATTTGGGAGCCAACTTAAATGATTCTACGTGTTTGCGTGTGTATGTGTGTTAGTCATTCTATTACTGTGAAGGGACAATGTGACCAATGCAATTCTTATAAAAGAAAGCATTTAATTAGAGGGTTGTTTATAGTTTCAGAGGTTTAGTCTCATACTATCATGGCAGGGAGCAGGGCAGCCTGCGTTGGAGTAGTAGCTGAGAGCTACATCCTGATCTGCAGGCCAAGAGAGAGAACCTGGACCTGATCTGGGCTTTTGAAATATCAAAGCCCACTTCCTGTGACATACTTCCTCCAAGAAAGCCACACCCACTCCAGTAGAGCCACACCTCCTAATCCTTCCAATCCTTTAAAACAGTTCCATTCCCTGATGACTAAAGATTCAAATATATGAGCCAGTGAGGCTGTTCTTGTCCAAACCACCACAGTATGTTAAGAACCTTGTGAGTTAAACTATCACCATCTAAAAACATTAAAGTTGAGGAGAAGCTGTAGTAAGCAGCCCTTGCTTTTGTATTTTTATGACATTTATAAAGCAGGTCACAGCTCTTTATGTGAATGTGAAAACAGGTGTTCTGATTTGTCAGAAAGCATCTTTGTTGGGGGAAACTTTAAAATGATTACAAGCTGACTTCTTTATTTTGGAGTTCAGTGTGCTTTATCAGATTTCATGAGTAAAAAAATTTACATTTTAGTCAATTTCTGCTTCTGAACAAATTTAAAGCACAAACATTTCGAAAGACTTGTCAATAATAGAAATAGACCAATAACCAAGACACTTTCATTTCTCCAAAAGAGAATCCAGAGGTAAATGAGACATTTGAGCTCTGCCATTTTGAAATCAGTATTGTTTTAGGGAATTAATTTAGGTAAAAGACACCACTGGCTTTGTGCTTGTCCATGTTTTGGTGATCCTTCACCTGACCCTTCAGATGACAAAAGAAACCAGAGAAGCCCGTGAAACTTGGCTGAGGGGTTCTTTGGACACACAGAGGAAGGAATATCTGATACTCAGATATTCCTCAGATATACACAGAGAACAATAAGGCACAAGTTTCCATTTTCTGAGAATGTAGTGCAGGACCATCCCTGAAGAATGCCCAGATTGTTCTCACTTTCTGTTTTCCTGCATCCTCTGAGACTGCTTTAAATGTGTGTGTGTGCAAACAATTAAAATTCAACAAGAATAATATTATCTTGAAAAAATAATACACAACAGAATACCAATCTATAAACAAGTATTACTGATCAGGAGAAGTAGATTTGCCATAAAAAAAAAAAAGTCAGGAATCACAAAAGAAGAAAAAGTGACTAAGAACCTCAGAAAAAGATTACTAGTTTTATTAGCAATTGCGTAAAAGGTTGAATAGTTAATTATAAGCTATTTTTACATGTCAGGTAAAAACAAAGCAAAACACTGGGAACCCTGATAGTTGGTACTGGTGAAGAATATAGGTTTGCTCCTGGAAAGCAAAACAGATGCGTATAGACCTTTTTGAGAGCAGTGGGGTATAAGACACATGCAGAAACTTCAAAGGGTGAATACTTTCTGGTTCAGCAATGAGGCCCCAAGGCATTTATGCTAGGAAATCAGATAAGTAATCAGGGAAAAGCATGTAGTTAATGTCAGCCATTGTTTCTAGCGGCAAAACATATGAGGAAACTCACATGCCAGGCACTAAAACACTGGTTGCAGAAATCAAGGCTCATCCAGATCAGATGCTCTGGTGAGTGCTGAGAGATGGGAGGATGGGTTAGCAAATGGGCTCAGAGGGTGAAGGGGTTTGCATCAAAGCCTGATGCTTGTTTATCTCTGGGATCCACAAGATAGAGAGAGGGCACTGACTCTTGCAAGTTAGACTTTTACCTCACACTCACTCTATGGCAACTATGCTCATGTGTGCTTACACACACACACCACAAATAAGTAAATATTTAATAAATGGTATGATGAGAGCAGATATGGTAGGGGTGGCTAATGTCCAATAAGACATGGCTGCTTAGTGTCCAAGTAGATTCCATAGTAATGGGAACAGGGACTGCCTCTGACATAATCTGATTGGCCTGCTCTTTGATCACCTCCCCCTGAGAGGGGAGCAGCCTTACCAGGCCACAGAAGATGACAATGCAGCCATCCCTGATGTGATCTGATAGACTAAGATCAGAAGGAAGGAGAGGGGGACCTTCCCTATCAGTGGACTTGGGGAGGGGCATGCGTGAAGAAGGGGAGGGATGGTGAGATTAGGGGGAAGGAGGGAGGGGTTTATGGGGGGATACAAAGTGAATAAAGTGTAATTAATAAAAGTTAAAGAACGACCTTGTTTCTCTCTGTATCTTTGCTATAATATTTTATTCAAAGAAGAAACTCCAGGGAGATGTGTGTGTGTGTGTGTGTGTGTGTGTACTTGTTCTTTCTTAGGAATTCTGGATTCTCACTCAGCCACACAGTGTATCAAATTGGAGGATGGAATGGTATCTAATGATTCTTTTTCCATTTTGTTATGTACAAACTCCTCCCATCGTTCTTATCATTTTGACCTTTGAGGCCATTGCATGAAGTACCAGCATATGACTCTTCCTGCCGTCTCACACTGGCCACCATGGCTACAACCAGCTCCACACCCACTGGTATTTCAGCAATGACTGAGGCCTCAGCAAGACTTGGTGGCTCTGCCAGGTCTACAAGTTTAGTTTCAACGTGGAAGTCTTGTTGGTCATGTTAATACAGTGAACCGGTTTGTTTGTCTGATCAAAACTCATAAAGACTCTATGTCTTTCAGAATGAAGGCCACACTCCTTAAAATGATTTGCATAGTTGTCCTTCATCTTTGTGGCTACTTGATTTATCAGACTTCTAAAACACAAACAAACAAACAAAACTTCTTCTAGGCCAATCACACCATCTCCATGGGGTCTTCATGTCCATCAACTCCTTTAGGATGTGCCTTTGTCTTCTTTTCTCAAGGAAGCTTCAAGTACAGATCCTCTTAAACACTAGAGTATCCTAACCCTACCCTAGGACAGCTCAACCATTTTATCTGGTCTGCCTTGTATTTATTTTATCCTCTATCATTATAAAACAATACACAAATTAGTTGTATGCTAATTTTATGGATGCTATCTTTATTATTACTGCCTTATGTTATGTTCTGGCTCTGTGTATTTGGACTGTGGAAGTAATGAATGCCAGACCCTCACACCTATAATTTTTTTTTTCTTTTAGGAGAATGATATCAACCTGACACACATTGAATCCCGACCTTCTCGTTTAAACAAAGATGAATATGAGTTTTTCACCTATCTGGATAAACGTAGCATGCCTGCTCTGAGCAGCATCATCAAGAGCCTGAGGCATGACATCGGTGCCACTGTCCACGAGCTTTCCAGAGACAAGGAAAAGAACACAGGTGAGTCTGAAGCATCTGATGACCCAAACAGTATCACACTGTCTTCATACAATAAAGCATGGGTAACAACTTACAGGTGGGTGTAACAGAGAGGAGGCAAGCCTAGGCCTGGTATATCACACACACGATTATTAGCTCCTTTCTCCTTTCTCAGTGTAACTGTTTCTTATACTCACTGAATATGTTTAAAAGATAAGATACTGTGTCTCCCAGAGTGGTCTCAAACTCACTAAGTAACTGAGATTGCACTTGAACACCTTCCAAGTGCTTGAATTTCAGGTGGGCTCCACTGTGCCTAGTTTTACAGAACGGGGTATCAAATCCGGTTCATTGTGCACATAATTTTTATGCATATTAAAAATTTTCTGGGCTACTATACTCTCTGCAGGTGGCATGGCTATTGTATTGTCCTCATTTCCCTTCTGATGCTAAGATGAAATACCCTGAGAAAAAGCAACTTAGGGGAGGAGAAAAGATTTATGAATTACTGTTCCCGATTAGCGTCCATCATTGTGGGGAAGTTAAGATGACAGAAGCATGAAGCAATTAGTCACAGAGCATCAGGTCAAGAGCGGAGAGAGAGTGAGTGCGAGTGCACGCCTGCTGATGACTCACTTTCTCTTCTCCTACACATGCCAGGGTCCACATCTAGGGGATGGTGCCGCCCACTTTTAGGATAGATTTTTCTATATCTGTTACTATAAATGGGACAATCCCTCCCCCAAGACATGCCCACAGGATGACCTGATCTCGACAATCCCTTGCTGAGACTCTCTTCCCTAAGAGAGCCAAGTTGATAATTAACCTTCCCTTCCAGTGTGGTTTCTATGTGAGTGCAGCCTGAAACAAGATGCTTAGTTATCTACTCCCGACCAAAGAGCTCCCCAGATTCTCACAGCACCTCAAATCTGGATGAGGGATCCCTCAGTTCCTTGATCCTGTTGCTGTCGGTGTCATCTTTCATCCATCCACCTCCTTCCACTATGTCACAACCTCTTGCGCACAGGTCGTCTCTTCTACTCATGTCTGTGTTTGTGGCACACAGTAGCGACTGACGAGTGAGCAGCTAATACAGGCTGTTAAAACCTGCTGCATTTCACTGTCCATTTACGGTAAGAATTATAGGTAGGACAGGCTTGGAGTTCGGTCACCTTGGGTTCAAGTCATCCCTTCAGCTTCTGACTTTGAAATCCCTTCTTTCTGTCTTCCTAGAGCTTTCATTATGAAAAAGATCATAGCACAAATATCGCTGAGCATGGCGTCTAGCATACTATAGGGACTGGCTCCATGGCAATATGTCAATATGTAGGTTACACTTAGGTGTAGCCTACAGAGAATACGGACAAGCAAGATGCTTGGTTCCTTTTCAAGATGCAGAGAATATTCAGATGAACAATTTTAATAGAATTTATTTTTTAATTTTACAGAAAAGAGCAAAATGTACAGAGAATTCTTATATATCTTATTCTCCCTGTTACCAATCTGCATTAACACGATGCATTTTTAAAGAAAAAATTGGTGAACCAGTAGTGATTTATTTCTGGGAAGTAAAGTCCACAGTTCACATTAAAAACCTGCTTTGTATTGTAGAGTTTTATTGGCTTTAACCAATGCAGGGTGCTCCGTGTCTGCCACCACAGTGACATATAAAATAGTACCAGTGTTTCAAAACTGCCTGCACTGTCCACCCCTCCTTCATCCATCCTTCTCTCTCTTATTTGCAGTCTTGAAGTTTTGCCTTTTTTAGAAGCAACAGTTTGGATGGGCTTCTTTCACCTTTGACTTTATATATATCATTTAAAATTTTCCTTGAATAGTATCCCATTGTATTAACTTAACCTTAGATTGCCTATTCAGCTACTTTAAGGACATCTTGGTTTACTCCAATCTGGTGTTATTATGAACAAACATATTATATACATTCATGTATAGGTTTTTGTGTGGACATGTTTTCAACTCATCTTGGTAGACACTTCAGAGCGTGCTTGTTGAGATGAACTTAATTTAATAAACTCTTTTTCTACTTCAGACTTCAGTATTAAAGTAGCCTTCCTGAACACCTAATGCTTTGGGTTAAGCACACACTGTTACTGAGGTACACCCAGGTACAGGTGTACACCCAGGTACAGGTGCTGAGCATTAGTAAGATACAAGAAACAAGTCCTGTACTGATTCTTTAAAATGTTCAAGGTTATGTGCTCAATACTCAGAAGAGAGGAGGGGAAGGAGAGGGTGGAGAGCTTGGATGACACAGCGATGTTTTCATGCACAGACTTTCGTACAAGTCTGCTGTACAAAAGGATGACAACAATGCACTCTTATCTAAAATAAAAGATAGAAGAGACATTTTGAAACATTTGACCACCAAAAGTGATTAGTATTTGAGGGGGATAAGTACAATTACCCCAATCTGAACATTCTATAACATTCGTGTGTACGAAACTCTGATGGGAAAGTATAACTGACGGGAACCCCATCTCTGGCTTGCCCTTGCACAGCGCTCAGAGGGGTCAGGTCTCAGGAGGTACCCTCATAATTCCTCCTCATTCAGACTTCCTTGCCTCCTCCCCTTTGCTTCCCAGGCTGATGATGGTCCTCTTCTACTTTCCAGGCCACCTGCTCCCAACAGGAACTTCAGGCCCATCTGGGCAAAGAAAGGGCCTGCTGGGTCCTGGGGCAAGCCCTGCCTCTGGTCGGAGCAGGTGGAGGCTGGGCCAGCTGGGCTCTGGAGTCGGAAATCAAAGCAATTGACAGCAGGCAGGCGCCACTTGGAGAACTAGGAAGATGTATGTAGGCCAGCTGGAAGGCTGTAGCCTGACCTGGAAGCTGCAAAGGGAAGTTCTTGGAGAGGATGTAGACAGTTAAGAGCCCAGTTTCTTGAACCAAGTCATAGCACACTTGGTGTGACCTTGAACAAATTTCCGATGCTGATGATCTCAAGCTGCATCCAGTGGAAGAAACAAGAGTTCCTGGTCTTATTGGGGCTAATGAAACTACATCCGCAGGCACTGTAAAACAGAGCTAAGGATATTTAGGGGCTTTGTAAATGTTTTATATTCTAGGAATTATTTATAAAAATGGCTCGACAATCCCCAAACAGTATAACAAGGTACTTTTTTTTCATAGATTTCAGGGTCTGTAATATGACCTCAGAGGTCCTGTGGTCCTCCAGGCTCCTACATTTCTCATTGTGAAAATGGAGTCTGTGGCTTGCCTTTAAGGCGGAGAGCGAAGTCTGGGTAGTTATGGAAAACAGTGTGTTAAGTACCCACTGATCTATGTCAGACACAGTGTTAGGAGCTGGAGAGGAAATAAGTCCAGTGCTGGTTCCTAAGTAGCTCACAGTTTGGCAAAAAGCACAAGACACCCAGGTAAATAACAAAGAGAGACTGCTAGAACGAGGAGACAGATGCTGTGTCATGTAATCCTCAGGGTGAGAAAGGGAAGAAGCTAATGTTGCCCGCCAGAGGTATCCTGCAGCCACTGCCCAGCTTGTTAGACACTGGAAGTGGCCACACTCAGTGCCTTAGGAGGCTGCTAACATTATTGCCCAGGATGGCCGGTACGGATGTTTGAGGTGTATGGAGCTGTGCAGGGCTGTGTGTGAGTGAAACGAGGGTGGCAACTTTAATGTAGCAAAAAAGACACTGTCGGTACTAACTATTTGAAATGTGTTTTGTGACCCTTGTCACCGGTATGGCTATTTCCACCTGGACTAAACTTATCTGTGACTCGGCAGCTGCTGGGGCTACGGCAGATGCCGTGGTAGGTGACACGTGCAGGGAGAGACTGGCAATCAGGGCTCCAGTGTAGATTTGTGGAGAGGAGTCTGAACCCGGAAGTGGGGCTTTTGAAAGAAGCAAGCATTGCTCTGCACAGTTGCTCTTTTCTATCAAGCCCCACTGGGGGAATGATGAGAGGAAGAAAGCCTAGGAGTAGATCGGAACCTTTGATTCTTTTCTCTGGACAAAATACCCTTTTTAATGAGGGGCTCAGATCTCAGGGGCAAGTCTGACAGCAGGTTCAAGTGAGAGACCTGAACCCCGCAAATCAATTAAGCTAAACCACTTTGCACTCTGGTCTCTAAAGCGTTCAAGCAGTGGTGTGGGCGACAGAAAATGAAAGTCTCTCAGTTTCTTAATTGCCAATGTTCCCCAACCAAAACAGCCTGAAGGAAGGTTAATTATGGTGACAGGTTAAAGAAACCCCAACCTCCTCAAATGCCTCCTGGAGAAGCTGATGGGAACTTAATAGGATTTTAATCCAGGAGCCTTTTGAATACTTAGTCTATTCTCCTGCTGCCTTCTCTCCTGATGAACTCAAATCCTTCTTCAACCCAACATGAAAGAGCATTAATATCGGCCATCGATCCATCTACTAATCCGGTTACCTTTCCCTTTGAGTCTTCTGCATGACATTGCATTTAGAGGGGGTGGGGAGAGTTGGGGGGGATGCTTACATGGAGACAGAGTGCAGCCAGGGGAAGCAGAAGGACACGGACACAGTGTCTTAGTATTCAGAGGTTAGGGACATGGCCTTTTGAGAGACTTGACTCTTTGTAGATTTTTCTTAAAAGCAAATGAACATTTGCTAGACTTTATCCAGTGGGGGTTGACTAACAGGATACTGTGTGGAAATAGTAAACACAGATTTCCATTACTTTCTATTATATTCTGTGTAAAACAGAAAGACTGGCTAGTAACTATCTATCTATCTATCTATCTATCTATCTATCCATCCATCTATCTATCTTCCATTTATTCACCTGTTTCCTATCTATCTATCTATCTATCTATCTATCTATCTATCTATCTATCTATCTTTGTACTGTCTCTTATTTATCTGCCTAGCCTAGAGCTAAGGTTAATGATAGAAGACAAAAGAATCATTATTACACACATTTCTTCCCTCTTAGTCCAGTGCCCTACAGGTTTCCCTTTTTCTTAATATCACTGCTCTGAAGAGCCATATTGCGTAAGTCAGATGCTTAACATTCATTTAGGTTTTCTGTGATCAGTGATAGGATCCCTTGAAAGGCTCCGACCTTCCCCTCTCAGGACTTGGCAAAATGGTGCACATGTGTGCATGGCTATTTGTTTTTAAGACAAGAAGACTTTTCAAAGGAGTCATGGTTCCCAAAGTGTTAAGAGTCTTTAGAAGAAAGCTGCTTAGGGCTGAGTGGTCCAGATGGTGGGAGTTTCTTTAAACTCACCACCTGCACCTCTACTTTTCTTTCCCTTTATCTATCTACATATTCTGTTTCTAACTTCTCCTTCCCCTGTCAATTGGAAACTTTCCCTCATGCATTTTGTCCCCCCCCCCTGCCCCCGTGTCTGGATTTCACAGCTATAGCAGTAGATGCTCATGGTCCTGCAGGAGGCTGCATATCTTTGTATTGGTGGAAACTCACAGTTGCGTTACTATTTTAAATCTTCATTTAGATGCTCACTGGATGTACTGATATTGCTTTAAGTCCTGGTACCTAGGGAGATGTCTTCTTTGTCTTCAGACTGCCCTGTTGAGACAAGGTGGCCCCATCTGGGAGAAAAAGAACATCCAGAAGGAGAAGAGAAATTTTGGGACTCTATGTAGAACCACTTAATGCTGTTAATAATCTGCTCCCCCAACTCTGTCAACATTTCATTGTCAAAGAAAAATCTGAACAAATGCCCTGATGAAGCTGATCTCGTTGGCCAGGCCACTGAGCTCAAGCTAAGGAAAATCTTAGAATTATAAACAAGCTAAGAGAAGACTTCCCATTCATATTTCAGATCAAGCTCTTAAAATTCGTCCTCATCTTACTTGTCTCACTTAATCTCTGCAGTACCTAGAGTAACCAGAGAAAACATCATTCATGCTTTCAGTATTAGAGAGGCAAAGCTGGGAGGTTTTGTGTTCTCCATCATCCCACTTTAATCTTTGCTCTGTAGCTGTTTGACCAACCTATTAAGTCTTCTGCGTGTCATTTGAAAAGTGAAGATACTTAGTGCTAATGTGATTGTTTGAATTACACAATATAATTTTGGTAGAGGTGCCAACATGCAGGGCTCATGTTGTCAGTATACTAAATCTTGATTTTTTTTTTAACAAGATACAGAATGCTTCTTATGGTTGTTCAGGTCCAGAGGCCCCAAACGCACACTCTTTGTTAAATAGAGGGCACACTATTTGGGCTAAGACTGTGAAAGTTAGAAGAAATAGACTAAGAACACCTTTCTCCATGTGACATGTATGATCTCTAAGTTGCAGGAGTGGATAAGAGGACAAAAAATGATTTTAACTAAATGCCAATTTGTCATGTGTAGTGGATCAAGGGAATCTCTTAGTAACCCAGAAAGAGCAATAATTTTGAAGTCGAGTCAACACTTGGTTCTCTACTTTTTACATGGCTATTTATTGCCTTCAGTGGGCAAACCCACTAGCGTTTTCTTCTTCATCTGTAAAATACAACTAAACCCTGCTCTGGAACCCTCTACACTCATTGACAAGATCACACGAGAGGCTTTGATCTTTGGGCACCTAAATGATTGAGTTGAACTTGATTGAAATGACTAGGATCTTAGTCTCAGACATGTTTGGGCCTCCATAGTGAGATAATCCAGAACTCCAGCCAACATCAGGCCACTTGTTACCACCAGCTCCATGGATGTGGACTCAAGTTAGTAATGAAGAGAGAATTGGTAGCAGCCTTTCTCCACATTGGGGTTGACTTTACCTATCAGTCAAGAACAACTTTCATATGTGGGGTTTGGTGATGGTCATGCAAATAAGTTCCCATTCCCAATCCTTCCTGTGTGTAACAGTGCCACTGGCTCTTTGTTTAGTCGGGAATGGCAGGACAAGAGAGACAGGAAGCCATAGTCTCTCCTTTCTCCTCTTCTATTATCTTTCCTTCTTCCTTTCTCATTCCTTTACTCTTTTTTATGTTTTCCTCCTTCATTTCTCTTCTTCTTCCTTTTCCTACCATACTGACAACACTCATTACCCAAGTGATATCTTTTGAGGGAGTATTTTCATCATCTTTGACATCTTTTCATCATTGATGCCCTGTCTTTAGCACTATATACATTATATGGTCCTTCCTTTAGAATCCCATCTGTTGTGTTTTTCTTCCTTTTACTACTGTTCTTTTTAAACTTGACTCAAGTTAACTTTCCCACTCTTTTCTCTTTCATTCACATTTACCGCGATATTCCTTCACTCACGCCATTCAGGGTTAGCAGGAGGAGGAAAAGCAGATGTGGTTCCCAGCTTGGTGTGGAGTCATTGCTGTATGACATGATATATGGCAATGGTAGGGAGATACGCTATTCCTAAGGACTGTCCTTTTGGGCACACTGACTCATTCTTTGGTTTAGCAGACAAGAGGAAAGGCAGTGAGGTCAGGCAAGACCTGGGTTAGAAAAGGCATTCTGTGTATTATTTTTGACCATAATTCATTCGTTATCTCAGATCTCTGTGAGCTCTTAGAAGGCATATCGGATGTTTGCGGGATGAATGGGCAAGTGGCCACTATATACCCTCAAGAGACATGTAGTATCTTCGGGGCTGTAGAAATAGATGGTGAACAGTTTAAAACACCCATTTCTCTTTCTGAGGATGGGAGTTGGATGTCCAACACTCAAGTTGGGTGGCTCACAACTTCCTGTAACCCCAGCTCCTCGGGGGTTCAATGCCCTGGCCTCTTCTGGCTCTGGCACTTATATATATTAAAAGTACAGAGACACATGGCAGACACATTGGAAGTGACAGTGGGAGAGTAGCTCCAGTTTAGGGGATGGATGGAGTCAAGGGCCCTACAGGTTTTTATTTATGTATAATTTCAATAATTCATTGAAATTTCTAGTCTTTGCTCATTCATTTATCTGAGTCTAAGAAGTTGCTCTTAAGTAACAAACAAGCTGGATGCTTTGCCTGGATGCCATCATTGCTGACACTGCTCTGTCTGGATGCAAAGACAGAGATAGCTTATCCTGTCAGCCAGGCGTTGGCTCATTTATTCTTGACAGCTTTTCTTTCCCTAGAAACAAATATGGAAGTCCTTTAGAGGCAGGGTAAGACACAGGAGGCCCTCATTTGCAAGGCCTGGCAGCCATGCCCTCTCCCTTTTCAGTGGCTCCTGGAATTCACACAGGGGCTGCTTCCTTACGAGGCTGGAGGCCATGGCCTCAGAGGAGACACAGGGGAGTCTGGAGTTGGGGTGAAAACACCCTTCTGTTTTGGGTCTCTCAATTGGAGGATTTATTGCTCTTCCGGAGACAGGCTGCCCACCATCCTGAGTGCCTTGTTGACTCAGCCCCCCCCCCGGGGGGGGTGACTGTCAGATGGAGGGTGAAAGCTAGATTGGGATCTGTCTGCCTTGAAGGACTGTGGGTTGGATGGGCTCGCACTGACCCATCAGGCAGGAAGTAGGCTCTTGCCTGTGGGGCCTTTTCTTTGGGAGCACTCTGGAGCCAGTGGTCCCCTGGCGTCTGGGTAGAACAGTTGACCCTGACGTAATGGGACCAACAGCGTGGGTGTCCAGGGTCTGCTCTACGGCAGGCTGCTTCCTTTGGAGCCAAATCAATATTTATTAATGATCTGCACACACCCCCACCCCCGGCTGCCGCTGGCTTCACAGAGAGCCTCTGTTGCAGCAGCCGGCTCGGTAACTCATTAACCCCAAGCCCAGCGCCTGTGGAGGGGCTTGTGCAGCCCGACCCACCACTGGGGTATTTGGCAAGGTCATTAATGAGCTAATCTGATTTAAGTTTTCAAAATGAAGGCTTGGGTCACTGGGGGTCAGTGCCTATTCCCAGCATTGTGAGTGAGACCCCCTGTGTGAGGCGTGGGGGGGGGGGGGGAGTGTGCAACCCAACTGAAGAGGAGAAAGTGTGTGGAGGAGAAGGCAGGTTTTGCGAAGTTACCATTGATATCCAGGAAGGTTTGGATGGAAGGCGGAAAGAAATTCTCCAAGGCCCCGCAGAGCTCTCCTTTAGCTCATCAAAAGAAAAAAGGTAACAAGAACTTCATGACCGAAAACTTGGTCAGGCCTATGGGCTGAGCAAAGTGGGCTTGGGCTCTGACACCAAACCCCAAATCACCATATTTACTTAGCCAGGCAAACGCCTCCAGACTTTGTTCTGAGGTCCAAACGCAATGGTCTGGTGACAGATCTACCTTTGGTATGGTTGCTTCCCATACCAAAGGGCGGATTCGATGTCTGGTGACTTTCACAGAGGAGAAGCCAGACTCTTGGGGAGCAGGAAGCTTGCCGGCTGAGGCGGAGGCTCTTTAGCACACGGAGAGACCTGCCAGCTTCGGTCTCGGGGGTGTTCAACCTTGTGAGCATAGCCTCAGGGCGGATGTGCTTGGAGCTGAGTGGGGCAGGCGCCCTGTCTGGGCTCCCCGTTTTTAACTTTGGGGAGTTCCCGGACTGCCTGCCCTTCACCCTCTGAAGAGAAAGGAAGCCATGTGCCCCAGGACACTGTTAACCCTGATCTGGGAACTTGTTTCCCCAGGTCTCTTTTCTTTCTTAAATCTTTAATTTTTTTATTGATTATTTGTCAGTTTCACACCATGCACCTCAGTCCTGCTCAGCTCCCTGCCCTCATATCTACCCTCCAACCTTCCCTCCACTAGCAGAGAAACTCTTCGTGGAGGCTGCAGTGTGTCACGGTGTCCCACAGCACACACTTTTGCTCACACTTCTTTACTTGCAAAGGTTGTAGAACTGCCGCTGGCGGCTTCTTGTAGGCTAGGAAAGGGCTCAGCGTTCTTTCTCTTTCTTTCTTTCTTTCTTTCTTTCTTTCTTTCTTTCTTTCTTTCTTTCTTTCTTTCTTTCTTTCTCTCTCTCTCTCTCTCTCTCTCTTCTTTCTTTCTTTCTTTTTTTCTTTCTTTCTTTTTTGCTGTAACACCAGAACCAGAAAGACACCCATGAGATATATCACTTATAAGTGGATATAAGCCGTACAATACAGGATAACTACATTACAATCCACAGGCCTAAAGAAGCTAAGTAACAAGGAGGACCCCAGGGAGGACGCTTAATTCTCATTCAGAAGGACAAATAGATTAAACACCAAAAGAGGTTGAAGAGAGGGAACAGGGGGTAGAGCCTACCATAGATGTCCTCTGAAAGACTCCAGGTCTCTTTCTTAAGTCGTTTATTCCCAGACAACAGTGTGCAAACTTTTAATTGACCTGTGTCCTTCTATCCCACAGGACATAGGCTGATGGCAAAGACCTTGGAAGAGGTAGGGGTTTGCGTTTAGGTAGAGCTGGGCAGCAGCCAACAAGATGTCCCAGACCTGTCACCTTTTACCCTATGGCCATTTAATAGCAGTGAGAATTACAATACTACCAAAAACTTTAAAATCTCCTGTTGTGTGTTAGACACTGTGGTAAGCCCTCCTCATCTGTGTATACATAGCTAACCATTTGTAATCCTTGTGTGCACATGCAAGTGTCACAGCATGAGTGTGGCAGTCACAGGACAACCTCTGGTTTGGGCCTCCCTTCTCGTTTGTTTGAGACAGGCTCTCTCTGTCCCACCTCCGTGGGCACCAGACTAGCTGGTCCCTGAGCTCCTGGGGTCTCTCCAGTTGTTGCCTGTCATTTTGCTGTGGGAGCATTGGGGTTACAAGAGCATGCTAGATTAGTTTTACATGGGTTGGGCTCTGCGTATCTGAGTTCAGGTCTTAATGTTTACTAGGAAGGCGATTTACCAACTGGGCCCTCTCCATCTCCACTGATGTCATTATCAATTCTCTGAAGGACATATTTCTTTTAAAATTCTTCTCTCATATAACACATCCAAACTATAGCCCCCCTCCCCAGTCTTCCCCACACCTCTTCTTTCACCCAGAAACACCCCCCTTTGCCTCCTTTCAGAAAAAAAAGCAGGTCTCCCAAGGACATCAAAAGAAGGCACAACAAGACCAGGCACACACCATTATGTCAGGACTGGACGAGGCAACCCTAGCAGGAGGAAAAGAGTCTGACCAGCAGGCCACGGAGTCAGGGACAGCTGGCTGCGGTTGCTGACAGCAGCTCTGCTTCTCTGTTAAAGAGTCCTGAAGGTGATGCGGGCAGGCGGCTGGAAGGAGATTGAGTGACCATTAGAAATAGTCACGATTTGTAATGAGTGGTAATGTGTTGGGGTGTCGAAGAGGACAGGTAAATGTAAAACATGCCAGATGTTCACGTACCAAGAGATATGTGGTTTCTTTTTTAAAGAATTTATTAACACAAGTAGTAACTTAGAAAAAAGTTTTACATTGGTGTTCAGCCTCTATGTATGTTCGTGTGAGGGGGTTGGATCCCCTGGCACTGGAATTACAAACAGTTGTGGACTACTGTGTGGGTGCCAGTGCTCTGAACTGCTGAGCCACCCCTCCAGCCCCAAGACATGATTTCTATGGTCATTTCACAAATAAGAAACTAGGGAACCACTGAGAGATTAAATAATTTGCGTAAATTTCAAAAATTGTGAACTAGCAGAGAAATCTAATAATCTAAGCCTATGTTCGGAGTTCCCAAGTTCTTCCATTTTTCCTGCAAAGCCTTGTGTTTTGGCCATTTCTGTATGACAGTGGGGCTCAAAAGCCATCAGAGCCATCTGCACGTGGGTGGACACCCCAGGCCCTTATGAAGCGGCCTTGGAGTCTCCTGCGGTCTCTAGACCTGGCCCTGAGCACAAAGGCGTGGTGCTTACCTGCTGTTTTCTTCTTTATATCTTAAGAGTCTTTGTAATTTTTCAATCTCTATAATTTATTCAGTTATGACAATTAGTTAATTAATAACTCATTTCCTTTCTGCGGAGAGGCTTGAAGTGACCAACGAGGTTGTTTCTGCTTTGTGGGAAGAACCCATCAGATCGGGGACTGGCTGGCTTTGCTGCCCTCTGGTGTTCGGTTAGAAGATAGCACCGCCCGCTCCCTGGGCTCTGGTGAAGGGATCTTGCGGATGGTGCCTGGGGGCTGTAGTGTCGGTACTCCCAGGAGATAAAGGCAGCTGCAGTACTGACTGCAGTGGCAGCATCTTTTCATGTGTCAGCCTCTCACAGCACCCCACACATCTCAGAACACAAAACTCACTGAGCACCGATATTAGGAAAGACATTGATATCAGAGCTGGATGGAGAAGCCATTTTCACCCCAACCTCTCGTTCCCCTCTTTCATTGCTGCCAGAATTATTAAATCTGGCATCATAGTAAGCTCGGATCGAGCCCCTCTGTGTGTTGACCATTTGGCTAAGATGTGTCATGTCAGTTCATCTAACAGTGAAGAAAGACAATTTGAATCAATTTTGTGGATCTAGAAGACAAAACACAAGTGTGTGTGTGTAGAATTACACCTCAAAGGAAGGGACATGCTTACCAGTTTGTTGTTTGTTTGTTTTTGGAAATTTTACTCTGCTTTTGGTGTGATGAGGAACCCAACTCTCTTTCTCTCAATCCCTCTCCCTCTTCCTTTCTCTCTTCTTCATTCCCTCCCACTTCTCCCTCTTGTGTGTGTGTGTGTGTGTCTGTCTGTCTGTGTGTGTTTACAATAGACCAATAACACTATTTGTTATGTGCCATAACTTTTCAGGAAAAGCATATACATTGGTTCATTTAAGCTCGTATTGTTTTTATGAAAGCATACTCTGTCGTAGTTCTCCCATTACCATTTTACAGGGGGAATATTGAGGCCCTGGAGCTTTAGTTACTTTTCTGGTACCTTAGACAGTAAGAGCAGAGACAGAATGCCAACACAGGCAGTCTGGCTCTATGTTGGGGCTCTTTGCCATTTCTAGCCTGACTGTCCTCAGAAGATACAGGAAACCAGTGAAGCAGGCGAGAACTCTGACTGTCCAAGAGCCCATCAAGCTCTGGCAGAGTAGGGCTGAGCCACTAGGATCTCCAGACTGGAGGCTTCTATGTCCTTTATGCAGCACCTCGTAACTCACAAATGAAGAAGAGATAACAGTGTTGGTGAGGGCTTTGGAAAAAGAGAATCCTTGTACGCTGCTGATGAAGAGTAAATTGCTTCAGTCTTATGGAGCCCAGTATAAAGCTGTCCCTCATATTGAAATAGAACCAACATATGACCCAACTATACCTCTTATGAGTATCCATTCAAAGACTATGACATTAGGCCAGAAAGTCAAATTCACAGGGGCAGAGAATGGTGCTTTCCAGGTGCTGGTTGAAGGAAAAATAGGGAGATATTGGTCAATGGAACAAAGTTTAAGTTGTAGCATGAATAAGTTCTGGAAATCTAACCCTCAACATACAGTAACAATAGTACAGTGTATACTTGAAATTGATGAGAGACAGTTTGTGTCCTCAGCACTTACACACACATGCACGCATACATACAGATACATGCATATGCACAAACACACACAGTGGTAACTGAATGAAGCTGAGTTATAATGAATGAATGAATGTAGTTACAGAATCTATTATTCTATCTGAATGATAGACGAGTTCCTTAGCCTGCCTGTGGTAGCCACTTCACAGTGCAAGAGGTAAATGAGCAAGAAGCAACAAAGGGTAGGCTGGGTTGTTAATGGCTCCACAAAGAGGAGGGGGCAGGTCTTGTTGTCCAAACCAGGGCCATTCAGAGAGGACCTTTGGTGGCAACACCTGAAGAGACAGGTGAGGTCTCACAGGAGACCCGATCTTTCTGAATCTGGCCAGGAAACAGACACCAGCACCAATGCTCATAATAGAATTTCATTATGGCAGGAAAACCCTGGGCTGGAAGAGAAAGGACAGCTTGGGGAAAAGCTTAGGGGAGAGAGCTGGAAGACAGTTCTCCTGGCTGTGGGGATCCCTGCAAATGTTACAGCCAGCAGGACGCAAAAGAAAATCTGCTTCAACACGACCTTGTTATCCATTGTTGGTTCAAACTTCTAGAGTCTGGATCCGGTCAGTTTACTTTTTAGGCACTTAAGAAAAGCAATATTTTGGAAAAAAGATTTTCTGGTATCATTTCTCTCAATCCCATGTGCATTTTGAGGACCTGGCGAGGGGCATCAGGTGTGGTCTCAATCACATTGATGTGACCTTACCCTTAAGGGATGGGTTCTACTGCCTGGGAAACAGTGTTCAAGCTAAGTGTCTAGAGAGGAAAGATCTGGGCTAAACGGGACAGTCAGGGACTCAGGTGTGCCCTAGCCTTACAGATAGCACAGATCACCTTGCTGTTAACTGCATCCACTCCCAGGGTTCTGGGTGGAAAACAGGATACACATCCCTTCCATTGAAGAGACAAGCCTACGTGCTGCGCTTAACATTCCTGGCTCGCCTGCCTATCTGCGAGCACAAGGACTCCACACCCTCTGCACCTGGCAGGCAGGAAGAAGGTGTTGCTGGGTAGAGGCGCCAAAGTTTCAGCAGCCTCGAGTAAGAAGTTATCTTTCGAGACTCTCTCCCTGTTCCTTGGCGCCGTCCTCTATAAAATAGGAAAAAAGAATGTGCCCCACTTCATGGTGTCATGGTGAGAATGGGAGGGGGCAGCTCCCGAAAGGTGCTGAGGATGATACCCGTCACCTTAGTGGTGTCAGTATGTAAGCTAAGAACGGTTCTGCTGTCGCCTCCCTCCCGAGGGGAGATGTAGGCAGGAGACCCGTGCTTTAAAGCCAGTGTGAGAAACTGCAGAGCCAGCCAGGCTGCAGAGTCAGAGCAGTCAAGCAGGTGTCAGTGCCCCTTGAGACCCAGCAACCAGCATGAAGGCAGCTAGATGTGAATCCTGGGTGAGGACATACATGTGTGTGTGCATGTGCTTGCTATGGGCATGTGCTCCTGTGCCTCTGCATGTGTGTGTGTTGTCTATGTGAGCTCCAAACTCCTGGGACCCTTGGGACTCTGATATTGAGTCAGACTGAGTTATTCCAGATATTAGCCAGAAATAAAGTGTGGGTTTGGGGATAAGTTCCTCAGCCAAGGCTGGGAAACACTTGAAAACCTGTTCATCTGCTCTTAAAAACCAGAGCGCTTTACAGTCACAGAGCCTTTGAGCACCTCCGTGCCATAGTTAGAAGAGCCGCACCCAGAGATGCCCTGCATTGCTGGTGTGGGAAGCAGGGAGCTCGGGCAGGTCGGATCCACAGAAACCAGGCTCTGACTTCATTTTATGAGCGCAATTGGTGAAATTTTAGGGAAAATCCGTGCTAATTCTTAGATCTCCAGAGGGCAGTTCCTCAGAAAGACCGCTAGATGGCACGAGCGGTCTTTCTCGCCCACTTGAGCCGGTAGACTGCAGGACCTTACTCTGGCTGTATCCATTACTCCCCTGTCCTTCCTCACAGGAACTGCAGCTTAAAGAACACATTCCACCCCAAATGCTAACCCCAGTGCCTACCACGTGGTAAGGCTTCAGAAGACATGTGCTGCCCTTCCTGCTGTTACCATGTCCATTTTCACAGAGAAGGGAGTGAGCACAGAGACGCTGACCAGCGGAAGCCAGGCTGGGCCTGCTGGCCTGCTTGCAAATTCCGCTCCCTTGGCTCACCGCATGGACCCTGCATGACTATCTATCTGCTCGTATCATTCTGGCACCGACTTAGTCCCTGTGTGATCTTAAGCCAATTATTTTGATTTTCAGGCTTTTAAATACTCAGTTTTTCATCTGTATAGTAGAGGCTGTAATATCGTCTTTATCTGAGGAAGACTTCAGACACAGAAAGTAGGTCAGAGCAGAGGCTGTGAACAGTGGTCACTTGTTAAAGTTTTATATGTTCATATAACTAGAGATCCTTCCTCTGCTCTGTTCCCTTCAACCTCTTCACAGCCACGAAACCCTCATGGCTCCTGCTTCCCTCATGCCAAGGGCACTTAGAGTTCAAATCTTCCTACTGTCTGTCCATACACAGGACACTTGGACGCAGTGTGTCTGTTTCTTATAAGCCGCAAGGATTTGGGTGGTGTCGTCTGCTCCTCCCTGGCCCCTCTCTGGGAAGGACACAGTTACTGCTGACACAAAACTCATGCAGCCTCTCCGCCCTCATGACGTTACCTTGGAAAGCAAGCCCCTGACCATGTCACTTTCACAGGGGCTGTCACTGGCTTTGAGATCAAGAGGTTTCGTGGGGTGCACAGGCACTCAGGAGGGGGTAATGTGGCGGGAAGCTGGGGGCCTAAGGGCTAATCTTTATTTAATTTTTGTCTAATTCATATTGGGGCTATACACAATATTTTGCTGCAAAACACCGCACTGTTGACAGCTAATGTAAACGGTAGGCAGCAGGAAAATGTTCAGGCCTGAGACGGAGCCAGCGCATGGGCTTCAATCAGAGTTCCAAAGGTCTAATATTCCTCAGTGCAGAACTTCCTTCGTCCTTTGTTCTGCAGGCAGGGAAGGAGTCCCTTAAAGGAAGGGATGGAAGACCTCCTCATTCCTTATTCGCTGAGACAGAGGTCCCAAAGACCAGCAGAGGCCAGGGCTCCATCTAAGTCTGGTGGCCTCTTTGGGGCCTCTTTAAAATCAGCTTCCCAAGGAATGGCCTTAACAATTTAGGAGCGATGCAGAACCCTGTTTACTGTCAGTATTGGCTTGGCAAACTGGGTTTCAGAAAGGACATTACCCACATGTCCCACAGTCTGCACTCAGGACTATGCCCTTTCTGTGTTGCAGTGCCCTGGTTCCCGAGGACCATTCAAGAGCTGGACAGATTCGCCAACCAGATTCTGAGCTATGGAGCCGAACTGGACGCAGACCACCCAGTGAGTCCAGGGCTCTGAGGATGAGAGTCTTCCAACCTTCTCTCCGCCTTCTCTGCCTCTCCCCTCCTCCAACTCTTTAGCTTGGAGCAGTGTGTTTGTTTATTTGGTCAATTTTTAAAACTGAGTTCCTACGTATGCCAGGACTGGGAAAGCAAAGATTAACGAGACCATGAGACCTCGCTGTCGTCATTACTGGCGTCATTACTGTTGGAGTGAATGTGAGCAAATAGGCAGAAAATGCTATCTCTCTATACAGTTGTGTGTATTCATTTTTCTGCCCTTGTACATTTGATGGACATTTCAGTCAAGCACAGCTAAGGGACAGTGAGAGAGGTGACATCGGGGAGCTGAGTAGAAGGCTTTAGACAGATGGGGAAGAAGGGACATTGGCTGAGAAGATCACACCTGCTTCCAAGAGCATTCGCCGTGGTGGAGGTGGATGGATGGCACCTTAGGCATGACGGTGAGAGAGGCAGCTCAAGTACAGATTCAGTCGGATTTTCAGGAGTGGGGAATTTCCCCGTGCCTGCATCTTGTGGGCAGAGGACATCTTCGGTTTGTTTTTGGCTTTTTTTAAATAGTTCTCACTAGAGGAGTGTGTGTGTGTGTGTGTGTGTGTGTGTGTGTGTGTGTGTGTAGGCAGTCTTCTTATTCCTTCTTTGTCTCTTGGCCAACGGTCCTTGGAGGTGAACAGTCCAGGCAGAAGCTTAAGGTGGTCTGGCAGCTAGCTTCCTTAGGTGGGCTGTGTGTCATTATGACCTCGTGTTCTCTACTCTTTGCCGGGCAGTGGCTCTCCGGCCTTTAATAACCAGGAAGCTGTTTATATGAACACGGTTTTAATGTGGGTGGTGCCATTCCATCTCCTCTCTGCTTTGTGGTGTTCAATAGCTAACAGAAGGCTGGTTCTTCCTGGGGGCAGTTTCCTTAAGCTCGGAGGTGCCCATCTCACAAGGGCCCAATGATGACAGGTACCCACTTCTCCAATGTCCTGTCAATCGAACCTTGACTCCTTGGATGTTACCCCAGTACTCTGGGTAGTTGAAGACACAGACCTCGCTGGTGGCAGGAACTCAACAAGTGGGGAGCCATGGGCTGGCCTTCTAAAACAGGGGTAACTGGCACCTCCTGCAACTCGAGCAGCAAACCCTTGTGAGAAGACTTGAAATGCATGAGGAAGACCCCAGCAGCTTCAGTTATTCAGAGTTTCCTTTTTATTCCATCCTTCAATTAATATATATATATATATATATATTTTTTTTTTTTTTTTTTTTTTGACCAGAAACAAGGTGAATTGATCCATCCTCTATACTTCAAAGCAGGAAAAAAACCCTTACTTTCCCACTTTTCTAAAATAATCCTGATGTCTGGGAGATCATCCCTTACACTCACATCAACCCAGACTTGTCACTCACGAGGCGTTGCCAACCACAAACCCCTCTTCACTGTTACACAGAGTGAAGAGCTCTGCCCAACATTTTCGAATGGACTTTCCCGAATCTTAGTTGTGATGTTAGAATGAAGTGTCCTGCGTTAGGACAGAAGTTGTGTTTGAGCCTCCTGTTTAGGCCTGGCACACTCTGTTACACAGACATGGTGGAGCACTGCTGAGCCTCACTCAGGAGGCTCAGGAATTCTGAGGCAGCCTGGGCTACATAGTGAGAATCTGTCTCTAGAATCAAGCCAAACTAGACCAGACCAAAACTAGGTCAAACCAAACGACATCTACCCACACTAAACACAGCGAAAGCACCAACTCTGGAGACAGATTCTCTTTTGTCTCCCTGTGTGATACAGCTCATTTCTTAGAGCCTCAGGGTAGCAAAGGTCACACTAATCACATTCTGATCTCCCCTTTCACAAGCTTCTGCTTGAGTCTCTCAGCTGTGGGCCTTGCAAGCAAAAAATGTCTCCAGAGATCTCTTCCCTCAGGAAAGCACGTCTGACCAGCCTCAACCCACGGGCTGCACACACCAGAGCTTTTCTCATCAGCCCCTCATCCTGCCTTGACCTTCTGTTCTTCCCATTGGCCTCAATCCTAATCGTTTGGGCGGGAGAGGCCAGTCGAGAGAGAGAGAGAGAGAGAGAGAGAGAGAGAGAGAGAGAGAGAGAGAGAGAGAGAAGTGTCCTTCCCTTGAATCTCTCTGGAAGTCCCTGGAATTCATTTCACTTTGCCAACCCAGGCCAAATCTTTGGCTTCCCAGCCTCTCAATGTCATGAATTTTATCATAAAAACACAGCATATCAGGTACACAGTCCCCCTGTAGGGGAGGCGCCAGGCTCTCTCTGTTCCCTCGTCTTTCATCAGAGGCTGGCAACAGGGGCCAAGCACAGAGCAAAGTCGTGGCCTGGCCTCAAGGTGTGAACTGCAAGCAGACACCAGCCTAGCTGTGAAGGGGCTGTTCTTTTTCAAGGACCCTCTGTTCCACTCTGTCCCTTGCAGTCAGTGTGATCCCTTCCTCCCCTGACCCCCTGTCCTTGGCAGGATCCATTTGTGTCTGACCTAGTGATTCAGTGCCTCCCAAACAGCCACTTTGTGAAACGAAGGAAGGGAAGGATTGTTCTAGAAATGCAGGGTAAAGGCACCCTGCCTGAAGCTTCAGTTAACTGAGGAAATGGGATAGGATGGCAGTCTGTCCTTCACTCTGTCCCTCTGGCCTTATTTGCTCTCTCTCTTTCTTCCTCTTTGTCTCCCTTCTTCACTCTCCCTCTCCCTCCCTTCCCCCTTTCTGGTTTTCCCTCTTCTCTGCCCTCCCTCCCTCTGTCTCCCTCTCTCCCTTTTTCTTTTCCCTTCTTTCTCCCTCTTCCTCCTCCTCTCTCTCTTCTTCCCTCCTTCCTCTTTCTTCCTTTCCACAAGTATTTGTCAAGCATTCCTAGTTAATCTTTTCTGATCCTCTTGTGTACTAGGAACTATACTAAATTCTCAGCATGTCATTAAATCTATTGTCAGTCAGCACCCTGGGAGGGTTGTACTTTTCATTTTCAGGTGAGGAGTTTCTGGAAATGGTGTCTGTGAGAGCTGTGTTCCATAAAATTAAGGAAAGGGAGCAGAAGTGATAGTGAAGATCTCATCTGTGCCCACCAGCGTCCACTTCTTTCAGAGTGATGCCAGGGAAGCCTGAGATAGCAGCTATAAGTTTTGTAGGCAGACTCCTAATGGTTGTGTTTGATTTCCGTTCCCCAGACTGACCACTTGCTGTGCCCTCTACTTGAGCGGATCCCCATCATCCCTGTTCATTCCCACTGGCAAACTCCTGCTGGTCTTCCAAGGTTACATTAAAAAAAAGTCACTTTACATCCTTGTTGTAGCCCCAGCCCTCCTCCCCTACCAGTCCCATCTCCTTTCCTCCCCTCCTCCCCTTTTCCTCAGAAAAGGGGAACTCTCTTTCCCATCAGACCCAGCTCATCAAGTTGCATCAGGACTGAGTGTGTCCTCTTTCCCTGTGGCCTGGCAAGGCAGTATCTCTAGGGGGAAGTGATAAAAACCTCACAAATTAGTCTGTGTCCTATGCAGTCCCCACCTCCCTTACTAGAGGACCCAGATGAGGCCTAAGCTGCCCATCTGCTACATCTTTATAGGGAGGCCTAGGTCAAGTTTGTGCATGGCCCTTGGTTGATGCTCCAGACTCAGCAGTCCCCTCTGGGCCCAGCTGGCTCTGTTGGTCTTCTTCTGGAACCCATGTCACCTCCATGTCACGTTCCTCCTGCTTTTCCACAGGACTCCCTACACATCTTGCAATGTTTGGCTGTGATTCTCAACATCTGTTTTGAGGCATTGCTGGGTAAAGCCTCTCAGAGGACAACTCTGTCAGGCTCCTGTGAGCCTAGCAGAGCATCATTCAGAATTTCAGGGGTTGTCATTCTCTGACGGGGTGGGTCTTTGTTTGGGCCAGGCATTGGTTGGGCATTCCCTCAATCACTGCTCTATCTTTATCCCTGCACATTTTGTAGGCAGGGTAAATTTTGTGTCGAAGTTTTTGTGGGTGGGTTGGTGTTCCCCTCCCTCTGCCAGGAGACTAGTCTAGTTAGAGAGTGTCCTCTGCTACTAGAAGTCTCCGGTTGAGTACCCATCTTGGCACATTCACACATTTACTCATCCATTTCAAAAAATCATGACATTTGCAGGCAAAAAATGCATGGAACTACAAAAGATCGTCCTGAGGGAGGTAACTCAGAACAGAAAGACACTCACAGCATGTTCTCGCTTCTGAGTGGACTTTAGCCATATAGTACAGAAGAAGCATACTACGAGGCACAGACCCACAGCAGGCAGGTAGCAGAGAGGACCCATGGTGGGCGTGTAAATCTCACTTGGAAGGAGAGAGAGAATAGGCAGAGGTTGTGGTTGAAGAGAGAGAACAAGGGAGGAGAGGGGGCGCAGAAAGTTAAGAGTGTGGAGACCTGGGGAGAGCAAGGGCAACAGGACAGAAGAGCCATACAGAAAAGAGAAACTGAGGGCATCTCTGTGACAAGTTAGAGACCTAAGCCAGGGCAGGCTCCTGGAAGGCTACACTCTCATCCCTGGACTCTGAAAGCTATTCTCCCATCTCTTCTCCAGATGTCAGCATTGAACTCTGTTACCATGGGAGGGACTGTGTGAAGAGTCTGCATTTCATGATTCAAGAGACCTCATATCATTTTCTGTAATGGCTACACTGTTTTTTGTTCCCATAAATAGAATTCAAGTGGTCCCCTTTCTTTTCAAAATTTTCAACCCCTGTTATCTTTTATTTTAAAAATTATAAGCTGGGTTTGGTGGCACATGATCTCAGTCCCAGCACGCAGGAGATAAAGTCAGGCAGATCTCTGAGTTTGAGGCCAGTCTGGTCTACATACTGAGTTCTAGGACAGCCAGGATGATGTAGAGAGAGGCCCTATCTAAAAAAGATGAATTGTTAGAAAGATAGAATGCGTGTGCATGTATGATGTATATGGATGGGTACATGCGTGGTCTTGCACTCCTGTGGAGAGCAGGGAAGAGAGAGGGAATTTCTACCACCATGTGGGCCCCAGGTACCAATCTCAGATCACCTGGCTTGAGCAGCAAGTGTCTTATCCTGCTGACCCATCTGGCTGGCCCTGTAGATGCCTTTAAAAGGCCCAAGGACTTGTGAAGGAACCCAGGGTTTCATTCCATAGTGTACGTCCTATGTTCTGAGCCGGACTCCCCAGGTTTCACAATTGTGCTTTTTTGCATAGCTGTGGCATTCCCTGAGTTCTTGTCCTGTGCTCACATTTGTGCTTGATGTTCTGTGACTTAACCCTGTCCACGAGACTCTGCGAAGCAGATGTGATTCCGATCTCATTTTCCTTACGAGGGAACTAAAGTCAGAGGAATAAACTGACCAAGAGGCTGTGCTCCCAGTGAGTGCACCATAGCAGCTCAAGACCCATGATCTCCTTGCTGTCCTTAAGATGGCATGCCTCTGTACGCAGCTGTGACATGAAGAAATGGGGCATGAGATGTATCAGTCTAGAAGGATGCTCAGAAGGCTTGTCAGAAATGCCCGTAAGTAATAGAATTTCCGAGACTGAGAAGGGGCTGCATATAGGCTCTGGTGCTGTCATAATTTCTTATCTTGCAGACGTCTCTGTCTTCTGAGCCCTTTCCCTTCATCACTTCTTCACTGACAATATGCATTCCTGTCAAAACATTCTTGGTTACATGCCAGGCAACCCAAATAGCTGCTATTAGCTTAATTGAGACAGGGTAATTATAAATAAGGCACGTGCAGTGCTAGTGAAATTGCTGCTATTAGTCTAAGTTGAGACAGGGTGATCAGTTGGCACCAATTACAGCTTAATCCAGAATGCAGTTTGTGGGGGTGGCCACGGAGACTTGTGTGATCACCTAGCAACCTAGAAAACAGAAAGCCAAGTTCCCAAAGGATGAACTACAAGGTCACAGATCTAACCAGAGATATCTAATGAACCAAAGTCCCTGAGATCTGATTGGTGGGAGGTCTTTTCAGCCTGATACTAAATGTTTTAGAGACACATTGCTGGAGAGGAACATAGTAAGGGCCCTTCCCAAGTGATGAATCTCCACAAGACACTACACATGTCCGTTCATGTATTAGATGCCCTGTCACTACCCTCAAGTGATTTGAAATGGAGTTAGACTATTACTTTGCTTCCTCCCAATTACAAAAAATTTACGTATTCACAGAAGAAAACTTCAAAAATGTACAAAGCATTTCTGGCTAGCCACTATCGCCACCACCTCCACAGAACATTTGTTAGCACCATTTCACTTGTATATTCCCCTGGACACAGGAACTGTCTGCTAGATAAGCAAGTTTGCATTGGGCTTTTATTTTCACAGGTGGGAAATCCCTAAAGACCCAGACAAAGACATTAATGATGAATAATAGCTGAGTGGGGGTGAATTAGGCTTGGGCATCCCCTTCCCGGAGGCAGCGGGAAATAGAAATCTTTTCACTGAATGAGTTTTCTCTCGTGTCCGCACTTTCCTGCCACAGCTCCCAAATCTCAACTTGCCAGTTTGGGAAGGATTGGAAAACATTAATGAAAATTAAGTATTTTATCTTATTTTTTTTACACTTCTGGACCTTTCAGAAAATAGCCTAACAGGGCTTCACTGCCCTTCTAATACCAAAAGAGAAGCTGACATTCTTCAGGGTGCCCAATGAAAAATCTTTCTTTTATATTTTGAGGGGCTAAAGAGAGGGACGTACTATCAACTGCTAAGACTGTCTAGTCAAGATGACAATTGTCAAATTTAATTTGCTATTTTGAGTTCAAGTATGAAGAAATGGGTGAATAAATGGTTATTGTTTAGCCTCCCCCCCCAATGACATACTGGAGATACTTGGAAATTTAACTTTCTTTCTAGACTACCCAAAGGCAGTCTAGAAAGCAAAAATGAACCCGATGTTAACTGCAAGTTCTCAGGTTCCTGCAGCCTGGTGTGGTTGCTGTACACCTGTGATCTTGATACCATGAGGCTGGGAAGATGGCAGGCCGGCCACAGAGTAGGAACCTGCTGTCTCAAAGGCGGGCAGCAGATGAACAAACACTCCCCATTTCCCTCTTTGTTTTATTTTATTTTTTTGTTGATGCATGGGTGTGTGTATTTGTGTAAGACTGCATGACACATGTGTGCGAGTGCCCGTGGAGCCCGGCAGAGGGTGTGGTATCCTCTGGAGATGGAGTTACAGGTGGTTGTGAGCTACCTTAGGTATGTGCTAGAAAAGGAGTCTGAATCCCCTGGAAGAACAGCAAGAACTCTTAGCTGCTGAGCCGTGACTCTGGTCCCCACATTTGTAATTATTGATATCAGTCCATCCAGTGTTTGAGGGACAACAACCACTTGCAGTTTGTAACAATCATGTCACAGAATCTTTAAACTGAGTAGTATTTCCTATAATTGGGCTTTGGGTTTGGAATAACTATGTGGTATTTTTTTTTTTACTAGAGTAAAACATTTGGATTTTTTTTTCTCAAAATTCCTCCGGGTAAATGTCTAGATATCTCTTTACACACATCTTTTTTAATGTCTTTCTCTCCCTCCCTTCCTCCTCTTCTCTCTCCCTCCCATCTTTTTTGCTTCTGGTTCTCCGATTTCTTCTTTCTATATTCCCATATCCAGGTTCTCATATGAGGTAAAATTACCTCATATAAATTGCCTTACTTTTTTTTGACCATGCTGGCTGGCCCTGATATGAAAAAAATGAACAAAACCCAACAAGCCAGTCAAGCCAAGGAAACAAAGGCAACATTTGAAAAATAGGTAATATTGACCTTCTTCAAAGGCATCCTTAAACACTGTGCATGACACAGCCTTAGTTCTCAGGTCAGTCAGTCTATGGTTTGGATGTCTGGAGAGACAGATAAATTGGAAGCTGAAGCACCTTCTGGAAGGGCTTGTTGGGAAATGTTTGCAGGGAACATTTCTATGCAGGGAAGATGTCTATGGCGATAGACCAGGCTCTTGTCTCACCAAAGATTCAGAGCGCAGTGAACATTTCTGTAAAATATGCTCTTCGTCGTTTGGAACACTTCCAACTCACGATGTGCCCCACTCCACCCTAAACACTCACAGACACACTCGGCCTCTTTTCCCTTGGAAATGTGCTGCTTGGCAAGCCTGGGAAGACTGTCTGCCAGTCAGCCTCAGAGAAGTCCCTGTCATCCTGCTGTCTGGGTGGCTTGCTCAGTCAGTGGAGTGCCTGCCAGGTCAGAAAGGTTCACAATTACTCAAGTGTAGTAAAAAGAGCAGAGGACTGGGTGAACCGCAGCCTGGCCTCTCCACCATGGATCTGCTTCCCTGCGTTGGTGTTGATTCTGGAAGAACACACATACTGATCTAGCTGGCAGGTTTGTGTCCAAAGCTGCCACAGGTGTAGAGACGGACGTGGAGAATGACATTTTCAAACATTGCCAGCAGGGCATGGTGGCTCAGGCAGGCCTATAAGCCAAGCACTTGGGAAGTTGAGGCAGGAGAACTGAGGCCAGTTTGGGCTATCCAGAAATACCCTATTTCAAGAAAAATAAAATGCAGAATATAAAATTTCCATAGCAGTAGGCACATATCCATTTGTCTAGCAAGGAATGAAGGGAAGTCTCCATACTAATTTCTACAGTGGCTTTTTTTTTTCAAATGGAAACTGCTATGATAGCTCAGTTAGGAAAGTACAGATGTAAGGCATGATGACCCATGTTCTTTCCCCATGGTCCAGGTAAAGAACTGGACATGGTGTCATATGGTTATCTCCTGAAATAAGGCAGAAGGTTCCTGAGGATTGACACCCAAGGTTGGCCTTTGGGGTCAGCATGCTCCCAAAATCCACCCCAACAAGTGTTCATATATCTCAAAACACACCACACACACACACACACACACACACACACACACACACACGAGGAGGCATTACTAAACATACTACTTGCTTGAAACTGAGTGAATATTTTATGTCTTCATCACAGACATCTGATTTGGTTTCATCACGTTAGTTTAGAAGCTGGGAATGATGTAGATGATACTTCTTTACCACCAGAGTATACCTGCAGATATTGGAATCCCAGGGAGAAGAAAATCCCACTGGCTTGAAGGTGTGGCAGAGCATGCGTCATCCCAACTCTTGGAAACTGCCCCTGCGTTTAGCTACGACTTTGTTTTAGCACATCATCAATGTACTGTCATAGCTCAACAGCTTCCACTCAGACCATTGCTGGAGGTGCCAGGCCTCTCCCTCTGCAGACTTGAGTCATCAAGTGTCTTCTCTCTCTCAGGGCTTTAAAGATCCTGTGTACCGGGCGAGACGAAAGCAGTTTGCTGACATTGCCTACAACTACCGTCAGTAAGTCTCCCCATCGGACAACTGAGAGAAGAGCATACTCCTGATCCCCCCCCTAAAGGCTGGAAACACTGGCCTAGAATGCCCTGTTGTGTGTGTGTGTGTGTGTGTGTGTGTGTGTGTGTGTTTGTATGGTGTGTATGCATGTGTGTGTGCATGTGTGTGCGTATGTATATGTATGTGTGTATATGATGTATGTGTGTGCATGTATATGTGTGTGTTTATGTGTCTGTATGTGTGTATATGTATATGTATGTATGTATGTGTATGTATGTGTGTCTAAGCTCTCTCCTTAATACATGTTTTAAAAAGTTGCCTCTAGATCAAACACTGCTGAAACCCAGTTCTCTCCAGAGCTTTGCTAGTTAATTATTTATTGTGTCTGAAATGATTGGAAAGGCTTCCATCATGAATGAAACACCTCTAGTCTCCACACTAGATCAGGGAGAAGAGAGCTGGCTGCTCAGTGGAGTAATGAGTCACGGGAGCCGCCAGAGCAGCCACAACCTGTGTGCTACCTGTCTGGTTTGAACCAGCCGTGAGGGGCAGCTGGCAGATGGGATTCGTTTTATTCCTGCTCAGAATTCTATTTTATTTTAGCCAGAAGAAAATGGCCATATCAGATGTGTTGTTTGGGAACATTACGGCTCTGCTGTTGTGAGTCCTCAGGGAATATGTAAATTGTGACTCAGAAAACTTGGTGTTTTGGGGCAGCAGTTTCTGAGCTAAGGGAATAAAAAGGAGAAACACATAAAAGAACCTCCAGAACTGTCCCAGAGACTGAGGTACGAGTAATTTAACAGCTTCTGTAGGATGTCAGTGGCATAAGGAAATGCTGGGGCTTTATGTGGCAAACAAAAATCTACCTGTGGATGGAGAGACATACCAAACCCCGCCTTCTCTGAAGTGTGTGTGTGTGTGTGTGTGTGTGTGTGTGTGTGTGTGTGTGCGCGCGCGTGTGTATTCAGTGCTGTAATTACTATTCAGATGAGGAAGCTGAAGCTGAAAGAAGTTAAATAACTTGTCAAAGTCAAATAACTAGCCTGGTGACAAAGGCAGGATTTCACTTTATCTGTCCCCAGAATAATTCTCACCATTTCCACCGTGTCTACTAAACCCTGGGCCTAAGCAGGTCCAGGGTCGGGGTCTCATGTCATTTTTCCAGCTCAGGTCTTTAGGACTGTTGCCGTTTTTTAGGCTCAGTCTCGTCTGTCTCAGAGTTCCCATGCGATGTCCCAACTCAATGAGAAGTTCAGACTGTTTCCTATAGAGTGCCAAGGTTCTGTGATTGGGTCTTGTTAGTTCTGAGACATGGGCCATTTGTCAGCCAGTCACTGTGGTCAGGATAAAGAGGCTCTATGAGTGGGCCACCCTCGGCACACTCCCACCTGCAGAGGCAGCACTCTTCCTTCCCTTTCTCAAACCTGAAAGAGGAAAGAGGGGGAAAGAGATGCTGGGTCACCAGAAGAGAAAATGTCAACTAGGAGGACAGCTGTGCGTTCAAAATGTCACCACTCCAAACTTGTTCCAAAAATACCAGTTGCCTTTCTTGTTTTTGCAGCTTGTTTGTTTGTTTGTTTAGTGCGGTGGTGGTGTGTGTATGCGTGTGTGTACCTGCCATGACTCATGTGTGGAAGTCAGAGGACAATGTGTGTGAATCAGTGCTCTCGCCGTGGGGGTTCTAGGCAGGCTTGGTAGCAAGTGCCTTTAACCACAGAGCTGTGCTGCTGCCCCATCAATGTCTTTCTTTAAAATGAGAACTAGTTATTTTAATGATCAATGGTTATTGCCAATTCTAATATTAAGATTATACATTAGGATATGTATATATATGCACATATCTATATGTTATGAAAAGTAATATATACATGCATATATATGTACACATATTACTTTGTGCATAACATTTTGTATAATCTTATCCAAGAATACTTGTTAACTGCAGGACTAATGCTCACAGAAGTTTCCTAAATTGCCTGAGACCACACATCTAGAAAATGGCAGGGCTGGGTTTTGATCAGTTTCTATTTCCAAAGCCTTTTCCTTTTCTTCCTTCACCACTTAACCCTGCATTAAGGTGTAGTCTTAGGCGAAAGCTCCCGTGACACGATTGTGCAGTTCCTGCTGGGTAACCAGAAGATCCTCTGAGCTTGAGTCCTTTTCATTTCTCAACCAACAATCTGTCTTTCTTCCTCACCCCCTGCCCACCTTCCTCTAGAAAATAAGTCTCTGCTCTAATGTCCTTGGATGAGGTACAATTTTGAAAGTTCGGGAGGGCCTTAGTTTGGAACCAGACACACAGTTCCAAGGTAAACAGTCCCATTTTGTCCTAGACTTTATGTCCCTCGTGAGTGGAGCAGGCCTGCAGCCCAGCGAACAGTCCCTGGCCCAGGAGGTCAGGCTTTGTTTGGTTTTCATTGTTTTCAGGACACAGCCCAGAAGCTCCCAAACTAATGACTCTTAAATTGTAGCTTGCACCACTCACCTCGGAGCTTATTAAGGTCCACTTTGGCATTCCCTTCCCAGTGCATTCAGGACAGTGGGGCTCATGTAGATGCTTCAACAAACTTGGCACATAGAAGCAAATCTTATATCTTAGCATGGCCTTGCTTATTTGTTCCTCCATCCCAATATTTATAGACTTCTTACGTTTGGCCCAGAACTTTGTTAGTTGACAAATCTTTGTGCTTATGATATGTAGCAACACACACACACACACCTTAAACTATCTTAAACTATGTAGATTTATACACTGTGGCACCTTAACCTGCATTTAAACAGCTTCATAATTTCCCAGGATCAAAAACATCAAACTCACCAGGTGCAAACTCCCCAGACAAGTTTCAAACACATACCCTATCTATTAAATTCAGGCTAGCCAGAAGTTATTGCTTTAGTGGACATAATGCAAGACACTCTGATGTTTTTAAAGAATTTGGGTGTCTTTGTTTGGAGAGAGGATGCATTGTCTAGCTGTCTCAGCTCCCACTCTTTGTACTGTCCTGTACATACTGCCTTACATATGTAGGTCACCTGCCCAGCCCCTGAAAGCAAGCTTCTACCTTGAACAACTAGTTTAGAGCAGTAATTCTCTACTTGTGGGTCATGGCTCCTTTGGGGTCAAATGATCTTTTCAAAGAGGTTGCATATCAGATATTTTGATTATGACTCATAACAGTAGCAAAATTCCAGTTATGATGTAGCAATGAGAAAATTGTATGGCTGTGGGGTCTCCACACCCTGAGAAATTATATTAAGGGATCGCAGCGTTAGGAAGGTTGAGAACCACTGAGTTAAGCTGTGAGAGGAGCGAGCAGAAAGGCCACACGACTTCCCAGAATGACAGCAAATCCTCAACCAAACCGTGTTTTCATGCGGGAGCCAACACAGCCATGTTTCCTATGAGACTTTTCTCTTTCAAACAATTCTTGAAGTCCATGCCGGTCAGTGGCAGCACCTTTCGGGGCCCTACTGCAATTGTGCACCCTGACCCCCTGACACTTCCCTGCTGGAGACACCTTTTCTGTGCCTGTATTCTAGTGGGCAGCCCATCCCTCGGATAGAGTACACAGAGGAGGAGAAGAAGACCTGGGGGACGGTGTTCAGGACGCTGAAGTCCCTGTACAAAACACACGCCTGCTATGAGCACAACCACATTTTCCCACTTCTGGAAAAGTACTGCGGTTTCCGTGAAGACAACATTCCGCAGCTGGAGGACGTTTCTCAGTTTCTGCAGAGTAAGCCACGTCAGGGTCAAAGCCCTGCAGACAGTGGAGCAGGGATGGGGGGAGAGGGGGTGATGGGGGTAGAAAGGGGTGCGGGGTAAAGGGGCATAAGGAGAAGTGGGGGGAGTAAATGGAGGCTGCTGTGAGTAGTGGTGACGGAGTGCCGATGAGCGTCCTGCGGAAGAACCCAGCTGCATCGTCCTACCTTCCCTCTCACCTCCATCACTGAACTTCTTCCATCCAAGCAAGAACGGTGTGGGCCTTTGCCATATAGCTGCTTTCATCGTCAAAGCCTGAGGTGCCCAGTCGGTGTTTGGCCTGCAGTTCCCACTGTTAGGATATGGTTGCAATGCCAGTCCACGGAAAAAAAAATGCTCTGTGGACCTGTGCCAAGAGTCCCTCGCTCTGATTCTCTGCATCTGAGATGGATCCTGCCTTTGACCTTTTCGGGTTGTGCAAAGCTGCCTTCATGTTGTCATCTGTCAAATAGACACTGTCTCCCCTTTGGCATTCCTCATAGGGAAATTACGAGAACACAGTGAGGTGTTGCATTCGAAAGCAAGCACCCGGACAGAGCTGGGTCCACAGTCAGTGTTCAGTGACTCTGAGGCTTAAAGGTGATGTGAGACACTTGGGGTGCCTCCTGAGGGTGATGAGCCTCTGCATAGCCTTTCCAAGGCAGATTATGGTTTTCTTTCTGACAATAGGGTGTTCATTCAGCAAAATCCAGTCAACTAGCTCACATTAAACACATGCTATATGCTAGGTAGAATAAGGAGATATAGGGAGACAAACCACAGTCATGTAGAAAGAAAGGATTTTTCTATGCATCAGAACCCCGAAGAGATAGGAAAGAAAGCAGAAATGTATATGGCAGGGAGGGAGGTTAAAGTGGGAACAGACTGAGAGATGATCTTCAAGGTCTCTGCTATTTATAGAATAAAGTGAGGAGCAAGAGTTCAAATAGTAATTAACAGCCTGAAAATGTAGTGTCAAAGGAGAGAAAGCCAGTCCTAAAGACAGTCTCCAGCTTTGGCCTCAATGCTGTGGCCAGTAGTAACAATGATAAAACATGAATGCTAGCAGTTGGAGAGCTTTGATGCCATGTGGCCTGTGGCTTATGGCCCTGGACTAAAAGCTTTAACCCATGTCTCAGCTTCGCCATCTTGAAAGTGGGGATGATAAAATGTCTTCCTCACAGCATTTCTAGGGCTAGCCTGTGCAGAATGCTGAGAGCTGTGCCTGGCATGTGTTAGGCAGTATGTACTGTTAGCTATTGTCATGTTCAGGGCCACAGCTTGCTTCCTGGTATAGAGTAGATTGAGAAACAGATGTAGGAAGCAGAGGACGGTTACCGACTGGTAGCGTTCGTGGTAGAGATGTATGCTCAAAACCTTCTAAATATTTCCCTTGATTAGGAAAACATCTACCAGTTTTCAGTGCCTCCTTTATTGTTGAACTAAGAGGAACCAGCTGGCACTGCTTTATGGATAGAAGAGAGAGAAAGGGAGGGAAGGAGACAGACAGAGAGAGGAAGAGAGGAAGGGAGGGAAGGAGACAGAGAGAGAGAGGAAGAGAGGAAGGGAGGGAAGGAGACAGAGAGAGAGAGGAAGAGAGGAAAGGAGGGAGGGAGGGAGAGAGAGAGGAAGAGAGGAAGGGACGGAAGGCATAAGCCACAGGCCACATGGGAGAGGAGAGAGAGAAATGGCTAAATTGTATGCAAATTCTCTCTTCCCATTTGCTGCAGCCAGATATGGCATTTCTCCTCCCGGGATGGGCTGTGTGTAGCATGGTAGAGAATCTGGAAGTGCTGATTGCACACTGTCCTCTGGATGTTGATCCTACATTTCCTTCCTACTCTGGAAACATGAGAAGTAGTGGGAAAGTGCTCCAAACAAAAAGTAACAAAAGGGAAATGTACTGGACCTTTGCAGTGGTCTAGGCTCTGCTAAGTAACTTCTAGAGGTTATGGTTTTGATGTTTATGACATCTCTCAGGAATGCCCAGCCAAATCCTGCAGGTGAACAAAACGGAGGCTTGGCAACCTAAGTTTATTTGATCCAAAGCAGCCAAGGGGGCAGAGACCAAGAAGCCAAGTCTCCTTGGTAGCAAAGCCCACATTCACAGGTATTGGTTCTCTACTCTGTGGCTTCACCATAATGCTTATAGTTCTCAACCTGCCTGGTGCTGTGACCCTTTAATACAGTTCCTCGTGCTGTGGT